>NC_140385.1:9700000-10420000 GCF_054491055.1 Hypomesus nipponensis
CATTTACATGCCCTGCTCTGCTCCTCACCAGGCCTGGTGTCTGGGAGGCGGGAAGCACCGTCGGAGAGGAGGAGAGGGGAAACAGGCTGCTCCGGAGTGGATGTGTTCGTCGCCTGACACTCTGTGTGTGTGACGTGTGTGTGACGTGTGTGTGTGTGACATGTGTGTGTGTGACGTGTGTGTGTGTGTGACATGTGTGTGTGTGTGTGACGTGTGTGTGTGTGACGTGTGTGTGACGTGTGTGGAGGGGAAAGACTGTGTGCAATGGGAGTGCGTGTGGGAGCGCGAGCGTGTATTCATGTGGGCCTCATAGGGTGCGTCCGTGCGTGTAGAGAGAGGCAGGCGAGATAATGCACTTGAGAGAGCTCGAGATGCTCCTGGAGATAAGTGTGTGCTGGTGGTAGACATGGCGCCCACCCCCCCCTCCCCCCCCAACCCTTTCCCCGTGCTCTTCCTCTCTCTGCTGTCACCATAGTACTGTGGGGAAGGGGGGGGGGCTGGTGTCTGGGGGGAAGGGTCTACTTTGGCAGGAGCCTTCCATTGGATGGCATTGAGAGGGAGTTAGATAAAGAGGGAGAGAGAGAGAGAGAGAGAGAGAGAGAGAGAGAGAGAGAGAGAGAGAGAGAGAGGGAGAGAGAGAGAGGTAGAGAGGGAGAGAGACTCAGAGAAAGAAGTTGGGAAACCTTTGTAGGTGGTTTCAATCATAGTGACGCCATCTGTTCCACTCCATTTTTCCCCGTGACAGCGGTTATATTCCCCCGGCATGGAGGGAAACGTGTGTGTTTGAGTGTGTGTGTGTGTGAGTCCGCTGGGTGTGGACGTTGTGTTGGACGAGTGTGTGTGCGTGTACCAGTCGGACTATGTGTGTGTGCGAGTGTGTGTGTGTGTGCCAGTCGTAGTGTGTGTGTGTGCAGCCCTCCCCCTCCACCCCTCTGTGATGCAGTGAACCTGGTATCGTGTGAGAGCCCCGGAGTAGGCAAGGTCTTCCTCTGGGTATTTAACCAACGTTACTTTCCTGCTTAAACATGCATGAAGTTATTACAGACAGGGGCGAAAGAGAGAGGGGGAGAGAGAGAGATACAGAGAGAGGGGCTGGCACTGCTTCACCTCCCTCCGGCGCTCCCTCTATCTCCCCCCCCCCCCCCCCCATCCCTCCTTCCCTGCCTCTCGGTCTTCCCCCCCCTGTCTAGTCCATCAATTCCTGCCGATATTTCTTTCTTCGTGCCCCCCTGCGTGCTCCCTCAGCCTCACGCCCCCTCCCGTCACCCTCGGATCGAGCGCATCGGGCAGCCTGGCGGCGTGCTGCATCCTCCCCTCGTGGCTGTGAGGCAGTGGTAATGTACTTTTCTAATCGCGCTGGCGTCAGAGTTTACAGCGGGTCCTCTCCATGCGGGGGGCGGGGGGGGGTTGGGAGCGTGTGCAAATGATGCTTGATGGTTGATATTGAATATGAAAAGTGAGGCTGGGTGGTATTGGCCGCCGGCAGTGCTCTGTAGACCCGGCGAAATGTGATCTGACGCCAAGACGGCCCGCGATTGGCTTACACAGGGCGCAGATGCTCGCAAAAATGGGCTTGTTTGGTTTGTGCGTCGGTCGTGTTCAAGTTTGGGGGGACGGTCGAGTTTCCTTTCATTGAAGGCTTTTAGCAAGCCCCTAACTTGCCCCGTATACAACTTTTTGAGTTTTTCATTTCAGTGATTTTCCTCACTGTCAGCTTATTCTTTAATATCTACACTATATTTGTATTAATTTACAGTATAGTTATCATGAATGTGAATGCATTGCACTGTGATTTAGGTTATCGTGAATGCTTCACATCTTGCAACCCCAAAACATCAAATCCCTGTTTGAGGTCAATACAAGAAATCCCATAAATGAGTCCTGGTTGGGACAGTGGGGTTTCAGGTCCAGTCCCAGCTCTAATGCACGTACAGGAAGCCATCAAACGGCCACTTCCTGTGGGGGCGTCAGCAGGTTACAGAGTGTGCTCCTTCCTAAAGCAGTGTTTGGTGTTCATGGCTCTCCAGGCAGACACAGGTCCGATGAGAGATCCACACTCGCAGCAGTGGATCCCAGCAGCTGATTGGTGAATTAAAGCGATCGGTCGCAGAGCCTCGCCAACATACCCCCCCCCCAAACACCAACAACCCTAACCCCCCCCCCCCACACACACACACACACAAAATATTTGTGAAAAAACAACGATCACTCAAAAGTGAGGTCAGAAGGGATCTGTCGCAAAAAGCGACCTCATTCCAACACAAAAGTCAATTTGGAAATCTGGCAGATAGCCACCAAACATGACCTGATTCATCCTAAATTGAATAAGAGCAGGCCTACTTTACGGCCTGTCGTCTGTGGGGAAAGAGGTTCTCTCAAACCCTACAGGTGTCACTTCTCAAAAAGCAAACAAACAGCGACAGTGACAATGGATGAACTTATTGGGCTTCCAAGTGCCACTTTCTTTTTTTTGTCATCAACCAGTATCAGAACGGACGTGGACGTGTTTGTAAGGGATAATGATGATGATAATGAACCGACGAGGTGAACATGATCACCTGATCATGGACTATGCGGAGGCGGGAACCATCCGACGCGCGGCGGAAATATCGAAGACACTCATTGTTGTAGCTCATCTACATGCTAGGCTTTGACCCCGTCCCTGTTGTTATGGTTACTTATTTCAGACACTTTGTACAGGCTCATACAATGGAGCCAGCGCAATCATATAGAACGGTGAACAAACAGTTTTTCTGGAACTACTTAGAAGGTGTCCATATATCACTTAATAATGGACACCCGTGTAGCCAATCAGAATCGAGTATTCACCCAGGTTTGGGTTTCCACCCATGCTCCATCTATCTATATTCTTTCAGCGATGCTGCGTGCTGCGCCTGAAACGGCAGATAAACAAGCGCAAATCTATAATATCGCACAAAAACGTATACAAATCCAGCTAAACAAGCGCTTATCTATAGTAATAGAGCGTCCATTGGGTGCAGTCGCCTGGCCGTACGGCGATTGATCGGCACCGTGTGGAAAGCAGAGCTGTGGTGTACGTGTTCGCGGTCGAGCCGGAGCCCTGAGCAGTGACCCAGGTGCTCTCTCTCTCTGTCTCTCTCTCTCTCTCTCTCTCTCTCTCTCTCTCTCTCTCTCTCTCTCTCTCCTCTCTCCCCCCTCTTCTCTCTCTCCTCTCTCTCCAGGTGGCTGTGTAATACTCCTGCGGACCCGGATCATGGCAGTCACGGAGGCTGGCAGAGGCGTCCTCTCCCCCCCCCCCCCACCCCTCGTCCGGGCACCGTGCCAACTTGGCAGCAATGGTCCTCGGAGCCGTGCGGGTTGCCAGGTTCTCAAAGCCAACCCCCCCTCCCTCCCCACTCCCCTCGTGCATACTTTATGGAGAGACTTCGAGCAGCTCTCTCTCTCTGTCGCTTTCTTCTTTGTTTGCTGGAGAAAGGCTGCGTTTGAGTTGGAATCACGCAGCGTCTGGTCAGTGCCAGTGAGCAAGACAACATGGAGGAGCAGTGCTGTCTTTACAGCGTTTGACACTAAGGATTGGATAAAGGAACGTTCCGGGCCTTCTCCAGCTCGTTACAAAGCAATACGCATATCATCATTTCATCCGTGACGGGGCTTCGCTCCTCATATCTATCACTGTCTTTCACTACCTCCCGCGCTCCCTCTCTCTCTCTCTCTCCTCCTTTGTATCTCAGCCTCTCTCTCTCCGTCTGTCTTTCTGTTTGACAGGTTGAATTTCTCTGGGAGAGAGGACTCTCCTCAGCGGGGTCAAGAGTTGGTGAACTTGGTCTACCTATACAGTTGTAGGGCCTAATTAGCATCTCACATGATGTTCTGGAAAAAGTTTTCACTCTTTGTGTTTACTCCATTGTCTTCAAGGCCTCGTGGAACTGATTGCCTCACACATAGTCACTAGGATTGATTGGATGATCCTGAGCTCGCGATAATAAGTCAGTCCATGTCTCTTGGCGGCCCGTCTTTCCCGCCCGCCAATCAAAATCATCCCTACACTTTTTGTTTTGTCTGTGTTTGTCTCTCTGTGTTTGTCTCTTCATCTGTCTCTCTCTCCGTCTCTGTTCCTTTCTCCCTGTCAGTCTGCGAGGTTCATGGGTTTCGCAGCCCATACTTCCCGGGCGTGGGTTTGCCAGAGGAGCCCCTCTAGTGGCCAATCCTGTGTGCGCGGGGGGAAGTGGATTGGGCTGGCAGGCGGCCACACCTCTGTTCCGGGTGCCGTCCCCCTAATTTGTGAGCTTGCTAATTACCTTCTCAATACAGTGCGAAAAGCTGCTTTCGGCGGGTGGAAGGGGTGTGTGTGTGTGTTTGTGGGGGGGGGTTGGGGTTAGGGTGTGTGGCCCTCCAGCGTAATGAACCCATCGAATGTTTTTCAACAAATGGATTATGTTTCAGCGCAAACTCTGCGTGAACAAACAAACACACCCATACACGCCAAAGCCAGCGCGCGTCAAGCCGACACATGGCGCATGAGCGTAAACGCTCCATCATCGAGGCCAGAGCCCGGCACGGCACAGATGTTCCCGCCTCCCCGCCGGCGACAAGAGAGGCGTGACAGACCCTCAGAACCAGAGCCCCTCGCTGCCGAGTGAAGAGTGGCACCACGTGCACATGCATGCTGCTCCCTGCGGAACAGTCCGGCACGGTCGTTTGGTCTGTTTGGGTATGCCTGCCGGTCGATCGGACGCTCGACGTGCAACCGCCATGCTCTGTTAAAGATCGGAAACGTCGCGTCGCGGACTACATCTGTGGCATGCGTGTTTGACTGGATGTGTTGTCGTGGACAAAGTGTTAACTCTACGGATACATGTGTTAGGCTCGGGGTGGTGTGCGTGTGGGAGTATGGCTGTGTCGATGCATCGACCGCATTGAGAACTGAGGCGGCGCTGCGTCCGTGTGGTTTCCGTGTTGTGTCCTTGACGCTGCCTCCGACGGTATTGTTCGGAGCTACCCGTTGTGCACGTCACAGCTCCATAGCTACTCACGGTAATACAGTAACTGTAAACATCTCGACTCAAAAAGACGACAGCGCCGAGACAGAAATGTGACCGCCACGACAGTCGTCGCGTGACACGAAAGAAAAAACCCACGCGATTGGAAAGCGGCGAAAAAAAAAAAAAGCAAACTTGTCTTTCCGAAGAGCAACGTCCGAACGCCGATGACACGTGTTGGACGCGGAGTGCCAAACGTGACCGAGCCGTCTTCCAGAGCGGTGTGGGCGTCTTCTCCGGGCGTGCCCGTGTGCGGGGCCTCGAGGCGCGCCGTCATTAGCATTCCTCCAGCCCCACGCTAGCGCTTAGCTCAAACTGCTTGTGGATTCTGCGGGGCGCGCTGCCCCCGGATGATGAGTGCATGATGGCCAAAACTAATTACTATTCCCCAGGGGGACTGCGTTGGTGTGTGCCAGCAAAGCCGGCAATGTGACCGGGGTTCAGAATAGCCTTTGTGCCTGCTGAACCACCACCCACCCACCCCCTCCCCCTCCAGCCCTTCCCCTGATTACACACAGCAGTTAGACCCCATCGGGTCCTGGGTGTCTACCTGTCTTGGGTGGCAGGGGAAATGCCACTTATGCTATCTCCGGCCTATATGAGCTGCATTACTCTCCCAGACATTACTAAGCAAAATGTCAATAGCTAATTACAGAGAGGGGGAGAGAGAGAGGGGGGGTGAGAGTGGATGAGGGAGAAAGAGGGGGGACAATGAACACTGTAAACTGCAGCCGCATGCTGTACAGCCGTTGCAGGTACAAAAGGGATAAAGCGCACACACACACACACACGACACCATGAATGACAACTCAAGCCGCATGAGACCACATTCAAAGCCAGACAAGCCCCAGGTCCTTCATAAATTAGACAGTGCCCCAAGTTCAAACCACTTTAGCAATCCAAATATGAGGGAATCAGCAGCAATAACACACACACACACACAGACCCCTTCCCCAGGTCACCAGTCGATGCTCTGACGCAAGGCAACAGTGAATGCTCAGTTCCATTCGCTCTGCGCTGCCATATGTTTTTAATTGGTTGATGTCGTGCCAGCTATTTCTGCACAGGTAGCTGCCTCACGGCGTCCAGCTGGGAGACAGTACCAGGAGGAGGGGGGAGTGGGGAGGGGCTACGGTACGAGGGCCGCAACTTCACGCGCGTGTAGACGCGCCGGTGACCAGACCAGGGAGGAGAGACATGCTGTTAAACATTGCTCAGCCAGCACAGCCATGATTGCGTCCTCCCTCTCCCTCCCTCCCTCCTCCATCTCTCTCTCTCTCTCTCTCTCTCTCTCTCTCTCTCTTCCCTTCTCTCTTTCTGTCTCTCTCTTCGCACTGTGCCAATCCTGTGAACTTGTTTAAGCGTTCCATACGTCTGCCACTTGCCCCCCCCCCCCCCCTGCACGGCTCATTGAACAAGGTCCCTCATACACTTCAATTAGCCTCCACATGAACCTCGTGTACACAGAGGCAGGAGAAGAGAACGACGTATTGATTTTCTTTCTTCTTCCTATCTTTATATTATGCGCGGGTTGGAGCAAATTAGCACTTTGACAATGGGGCATAATACAATTTCTTTGTGTAACCCAAAAAAAAGAAAGAAAAAGTAATATGCTATATTGCTACCCTCTGACACTTGGAGAGCGAGAATACCGCCTCGCGAAAGCACCTCCCGAACCGCCAAAGAAGAACACACCACATCCAGCACATCCGCAGCCTCCGTAAACCAGGAAGTGTTTCCAATATTGAACGCTCACAATGCTCAGGAGAGCCGAGCCGTCTCGGCCCATGAGCTCAGACGGAGCGCTCCGCCAAGGAAGAGCCGCCCGGGCCTGGGGCGGAGGCCTGCCTGCGCCTCTCTGAGACGGGGGGGACGGCCCCTCTCTCTCTCTCTGTCTCTCTGTCTCTCTCTCTCTCTCTCTCTCTCTCTCTCTCTCTCTCTCTCTCTCTCTCTCACTCTCTCTCTCTCTAATACTCTTTCTGTCCTGCTCCCTGCCCCCTTTCTTAAACGCCCCTTAATACTCAATTACGGCTGTCCGTTAGGAGACGAGGGGGGCGCTGACGCGTGCTGGAGCGTGAGAGAGAGACAGAAGGGGGGGGGGGGGGGGAGAGACATGGAGAGACAGCGAGAGAGGCGGAGAGGGAGCGTTGTCGGTCAGTCTCCGTCGACTCATCCGTTCTGCTTAAAGTCAGTTTAAGGAGCCTTCAGGGGCCCATCAATCACATGTTCTTTAGGAGGCTGAGAGTTGGGTGACGCCCGTCCTACAACAAAGGTAGGGTCGGGGATGGAACGCAGGCTCGTGTGTGTTGGGTCGTCACATCTTAATGATGTTAATAGGAGACATATACCACCGGGGAACTACCTTTAGAGGAAAAACTGTCATTGTTTTGATGGAGGAGGAGGAGGGTCAAATCCATAGGGTCGAAATGAGACCCCTTAAAGCGCTGTAATTGATTTTGGTGCCAACTATGCAAGCAGACGTTCATGAATAAAACACTGGATTGAGTCGAACATAACGTTTGCTGTGAGTGTGGAGCTGGATCCATTCACTTGGGGAATGGCATCCTTCAAGAGAAACCACCATGGAAACGTGGGCGTGGCCACGCAGCACGCTGACCGCCGGGGCCACGGGATCCACCACGACAGCTGCGTTAGGGACGCTCCGTCCCGACGCGGGTTTGACCACTCGACCGACAGCGCGGCTACTCCTGCCCGCTCCGCGTGACAGATAGGAGACGCACTCGGTGGAGACGCCCCGACATGGATCAGGAAGACGAACGCCGCGGCCGATTCGTTCCGTCTCGCGGCCGCCGCGTCGGGCTAATGCTCTCTCTGAGGGGATGGGACTCTTATAGAGATATATGTCTGCCCCCCCCCCCCCCCCGCCCCCCATGATGGACACACAGCCCGCAGTCAGGCTAGACATTTTTTGTGATATTGATTGTGAATGTGTGTGTGTGTGTGTGGGGGGGGGGGTCTCCATAAAAGGACTGCTTGATTAAAACAAATGGATCTGTTGCCTCTGGGCAGACGAGAGTAACATGTAGCGCTATGATGGACACCGTCGGAGGACAGTCGAGCTGAAAACGGGACCTCCTCCCCCGCCCCCACACACACACAGTCTTCGAGTTCGGTTGTCCGTCACTTCAAACTCACGATCTAAAGGTCTCAAAGTGCTCCAACCTTCGCACACACAAACGCACGAGCAAACACACACGTGCGCTTGCACCGGCTGTAGGGAGGCTGTCATGGCGTGCCTCCACGCAAACACTAGCGACATCCTTAATGGGAAACCAAACACCCTCCCGAGGGGGGGGGGGGGGGGGCAGCTACGGAGACCCACTCAATAGATCCTGATTGACTGGCTCCACACAAACTCTCTCGCCTCCAGAGTCCTCCCGTGGGCTTCCCCCCTGACTCCGACACGCACACACATAGGGCGCACACACGCACACACACGCACACACACAAAGATGTAGAGACATAGCGAGCAACCACACTCTGAATATAAGGATATGTCTCCTACATACTCAATCTATGAAAAAGGAGCACACAAATGCACACAAATGCACACGCACACAAACTGCCCCGTACTTTCACCACTCCTCTGCCCATCAGCAACCCCACCTCCCCCCACCCCTACACCCCCACTCCTCAATTCTTCTACCTCAGGGAACCTGATAACCTCCTAATGCACAGCTTAGAAACAGTAATGCAATAGACTGCCAACTTATATTTCCCCAGTGAGACTGCCAGGGCTAAAACTTCATATACTTCAGCTGGGCTACTCGGGGGTGGGGGTGGGAGGGGACATGAACTTGGGGGGAGAGAGAGAGAGGATTCATGCAGATTGAGAGAGAGGATTCATGCAGATTGAGAGAGAGAGAGAGAGGATTCATGCAGATTGAGAGAGAGAGAGAGAGAGAGAGGATTCATGCAGATTGAGAGAGATAGAGAGAGACGAGGGAGAGAGACAGATGGCGAGAAATGGAAAAGGGGAGAGAGAGAGACAGCGGAGCAGCCTGTCAGGTCGCGATGGATGAACCCCCCCATTCCTCCACATTCCTCTGGGGCTGCCGCGTCCGTGAGGCGGGGCTAACGGATACGCGCTAATGACACCTAATCAAATCAATGTGGGGGGAAATTTGAGCTACTGATGTAGCCCTGCCAAGAGGGCTGGCCTGCCAATCCATTTCTATTTAGTTAGAGGAGGAAAGGAAGGAGGAAAGGAAGGAGGAAAGGGAGGAGGGAGGGAGGGAGGGAGGGAGGGAGGGAGGGAGGGAGGGAGGGAGGGAGGGAGGGAGGGAGGGAGGGAGGGAGGGAGGGAGGGAGGGAGGGAGGGAGGGAGGGAGGGAGGGAGGGAGGGAGGGAGAGGGGATGGATGGAGAGGAGAAGGGGAGGGAAGGGAAGGGAAGGGAAGGGAAGGCTCGACAGATGAGACGACGCCGTCCAAGCTTGGTTTTCCAGCTGGACCAGTAGGCGGTTTGTACGCAGACGGCTTTTGAGCGAGCCGTCGCTGTCTCGCGAGCACCGGAACAGCAACAAACACGTTGGGAACACCGCGGAGGTCCACCGGACAGGGGGGAAGAGGAGGACGTGTGACAGGGAAACAGACGAGACGGTCGCCCTGATTATGGGAAACCGATACCCACAACCCCCCACTCCTTAAAAAAAGAAAAAGAAAAAAAGAAAACAAAAGAGAGATGGGTCGCGCACAACAACACAAAGAGAAACAGAATGGGCTCTGAGTGAGAATCAGTCTGGTTTATTATGTCTTCTCTCAGACTGGAGAGAGAGTGAAGTAGCTTGTGGGGGGGGGGGGAGGGAGAGAGAGAGAGAGAGTGACGGAGGGGCGCAGGAAGGAAAAAGAAATGCGAGGGAGCTCGAGAACGAAAGACAGCGAGAGGGTGAGCACGAAGGAGAGAGACAGAGAGAAAGAATGAGGAGAAAGAAAGTAGGAGACAAGGAGGGAGAGAGAGATTTAGAGAGAGAGAGAGAGAGAGGGACAGAGAGAGAGAGATTTAGAGAGAGAGAGAGAGAGAGAGAGAGAGAGAGAGAGAGAGAGAGAGAGAGAGAGAGAGAGAGAGAGAGAGAGAGAGAGAGAGAGAGAGAGGGATGGCAGCTGGTAGCGTAGGAGGGAGTGAGATACATCATGCTTGAGGAAATGCCTCGGCGACAAGAGGAATCAGGTGTAATTTGCTCATGAATAAATACATTGTTTGGTGTTCGTGTGAGAGAGACAGACAGAGAGAGAGAGAGAGTTCCTGTCCCCGTGGATAATGAAATGAACAGATGAAGGGAGATGTGGATAGGAGATACAGGGGCCCTGTATTATGACGGGCGTCACAGAACCAGAAAGGGTAAATATACTCCCGAAACCTCTTACCATGGACCAGTAAACTCTCCCCAACCCTTTTGTTCCCATTCAGACAACCACCCGGGCCCTTTCATTATTCACTTGTTGCGTCACGGCAATTTGTGAGTCACCGCTAGTTCAAACTACTTTCCACCCGAAGGTCTGTTTCATCTCAAGCCAACAGTAGGCCGCCTTTGTCATGCGCTGGAGCCAGAACGACTTATTCCCTTGTAGTGACTGGCCTTGGCCGTGTAAACAAACACATCTACCTCTCTGTAGGTCTCACTTAGATAACCACAGCGCAGGAACCTGGCAAAGAAAGATGGAGGGCAAGGGTCAGAGGGGAGCAGAGGGGAGGGTGAAGGGAGAGGGGAGCGTTGGAGAAGGGCAGGGGAGGATGGACAGGGAGGGGAGGGTGGAGAGGGAGGGGAGGGTGGAGAGGGAGAGGAGGGTGGAGAGGTAGGGGAGGGTGGAGAGGGAGAGGAGGGTGGAGAGGGAGGGGAGGGTGGAGAGAGAGGGGAGGGTGGAGAGGGAGGGGAGGGGAGGGTGGAGAGGGAGAGGAGGGTGGAGGGAGAGGGGAGGGAGGATGGAGGGACGGAGAGGGAGGATGGAGGGAGGGAGAGGGGAGGGAGGATGGAGGGACGGAGAGGGGAGGATGGAGGGAGGGAGAGGGGAGGGAGGATGGAGGGACGGAGAGGGGAGGATGGAGGGAGAGGGGAGGGAGGATGGAGGGACGGAGAGGGAGGATGGAGGGAGGGAGGGAGGATGGACGAAGAGGGGAGGGCGGAGCTGGCCGTATCGTCGGCGGTCATCATCTGAAAGCTGGCTCCCTCAGCGGGGGCTGAAGGCGGGACGCCTCGGCTTTCCGAGGACTCCTAATTGGACGCCCTAATGGGCCGTGGCTCGCGGGACGCACACTTCTTCCCTGAGCCTTTGGGACACGGTCGCCATGGGAACTCGGCGGAGTCTCCCTGTCCGTCTTGATTAACGGGCCCCTCGCTCTGACCCCTCCCTGAAGAGATGGCAGGGGCACATCCCGCCGCTTCTCCACCAGCGCGCCCACACAAGCAACCTCACTTCCCTCTCTGGTTTAATGAGAGAGCTTCCGAACGTGCGGCGACTCAGGTCCTCTCCTGCCACTGACATTGAATCAAGGGAAGGGACTGCTTTATTGCCTAGCACTGGGAGCTCCCCCCCCCCCCCCACCCCCCCACACAACACAAACACACACTCCCATGATCACGTGTACTCTCAAACACACACACACACACGGACAGAGGCACGTAGACACGTACACACAGGATCACTTACGCGGCAAATGAACTCGCACACGGGTCACTTTTTAGAAATGCTCCGGGGTGATCAAATTAAATATAGATAACCTGAAGTGCATGTATTTAGTGTGAGTGTGTGTGAGAGAGCGCGCGTGTGTGTGTCTGTGTGTGTGCGGTAAATGGACTTGGGGGAACGGCGAGCGTCTTCCCTGCTCCGCCATTGGCCGGCGCCGCTCCCTCAAGCTCAGACGCGAGCGGGGGCGAGAGTCCCCGACCCCTCGCGCACGCCCCCCCCGCCGAGAAACGGACGCCAACCGTGAACGAGGGAGAGCGGTGGACAGGGGGCGACGTCGGGCGGTGGAGCGGCCCACTGCTGGAGGAACCCAGTCACTGCGCCCTGGGCGGCGTCCGCCAGGACGCATCTCAGCGGCTTTGGAGCGGGTTGGAAGCGCGCACTGGGTGAATAAGAGGTGTACATGCGGCCTCGTGCACGCCATTAGCCAGAGAACGGGAGGCCATGCAACAGTTTGATGTTCTAAAGGGCTGAAGGGCTTCTCCGCCGCCCCAACAAGGCCCCTCCGTTGACAGATGGGAAACATGCATACATATCATCATTTGCTTGATGTGTCTTCAGTCATTAGATGTTTGTGTGTGTGTGTGTGCGTGTGCATGCATGCCAATTATTCCACAAGCCAATGTGGCATGTTTGACACTAGTTTTAGTCGATAGGCAGCTTTCAATGGATCCACCCCTTCCACTCTCCTCCCGCCCCCAGCGTAATTATCTAGAAGATGGATTAGGTCTCCAGCAAGGCTCTATGTCGCATATGGCCACACACACACAAACACACACACACACACACAAACACACACACACAAACACACACACACACACACTGCTGTAACATACTCGCTCAGGCAGTGGCCTGGTAACAGGCGATGGAGTGCGTCATCATGCACGCTGGAAAGTAAATACATGAATGCTAATCAAATGACTGAACACCATCGGGATAGATAAAATGTCAGAGAGAGAGAGAGATAGAGACAGGGAGAGAGAGACACAGAGAGAGAGAGAGAGAGAGAGAGAGAGAGAGAGAGATGAGTTTGGCATTCATTCAGAGATCGAGTATGATCGAGTCTGCCCGCCGTCCAAGTCTATGTTCCTGTGCTTGGAAGAGGAATGTGACGAGGTGGAGGGCGCTGGGATGATGCGGAGGGCAACGCGGAGCCGCTTGACCTTGGTGGAGAGACACACTATACCTATGCCATACCGGTCCTCTTCCTCTGTTTTGAAGTCGAGCATGCAGTTTCACTAGTCCCCTCGTTTCCTTACCGGGATAATAAATCAGAGAGGGAGAGGTGTAGAGAGACAGAGAGCGACTGAAACAGAGTTAGACAGACAAGAGAGAAAGAGAGACGTGGAGAAAGAGAGAGAGAGAGCTCCTCGACGGGCGTGCGAGCAGCACTGAGAGAGCCACAGACGGGCACACAGAAGCCTAATGTGGATATTTAAAGACTAGGTAGGATTGACAAAAAAGATACCCATACCCGCGGGAGTCCGAGAACTAGTTCATGAATGTGGAGGGGAAGAAGAAGAAGAGGAAGAAAAAAAACTCGGGAGCTCGCTCCGAATCCTCGCCGCGCTCTCGCTGTTGCCCTGGCAACGGCGCGAGAGGGACGGGGGGGCGCGAGAGTGGAGCAGAAGACGACGACGAAGAAGAAGAAGAAGAAAGGGGAAGGAGAGAGAAAAAAAAGGAATTCAACCACAAAAACTTCTCTGTAGTTTAGCGGAGGGGGGAGTGATGGGGCGGGGGGGGGCGGGGGGGGGGGTATGGTGGATATCAAGAAAAATACATAACTGAGTGAAATATCATACTTTTTTGAGGCCCGCAGGCTAAAATGACATGCGTGACGACTCTGTAAACTGTGTGTTTATCAATTCCTGCGAGGGGACGGAATGCATAATGTAGCGAGTGAGAGGCGAGGTTTACTCAGCACACACTTTCAAATGCGTCTTCAGAGCTCGAGAGGAGGAGAGGGAATGATAAACAGCGGATTGTGAACGGCTTCAGTCCAGGGAAGAAAGCCTAGCTGCTCTCCCTCTCTCTCTCGCTCTATCCTCATTACCTCCCGCCTTCCTTCCCCAGATCCCCTCTTCCTGCCAGGTGAGCTGGCCACCCCACAGCCCCTCCCGGCACTACGACCATCCCTCGTCCTCACCCCCCCCCCCCGCCCCCCCCCCCCCCCCCTCTCGCCATCCAGCTGATTTGCGCCCCTATCGCGGTGACATCCGCCAGCAGTTGGCTGTCACGTCGCTTCGCACTCATTTTCGTCCGAGTGATGCGTCCTGGCAGACAGACAGACAAACAGACAGACAGGGGCTGGTGGGGGGTGACGGTGACTTGACGCTCCTTGTTGTGATGCAGTCAGCGAGGCACACCTGTCTGCTGACTAGCTTGGACACTGTGTCGTCATTCCTGAGGTACTGAACAGGTTAGCGGTTGACACTGTCGTCATGTCTGAGGTACTGAAAGGGCTAGCCGCTAGCATTGACACTGTCGTCATTCCTGAGGTACTGAACAGGCTAGCGGTTGACACTGTCGTCATGTCTGAGGTACTGAAAGGGCTAGCCGCTAGCATTGACACTGTCGTCATTCCTGAGGTACTGAACAGGCTAGCGGTTGACACTGTCGTCATGTCTGAGGTACTGAAAGGGCTAGCCGCTAGCATTGACACTGTCGTCATTCCTGAGGTACTGAACAGGCTAGCGGTTGACACTGTCATCATGTCTGAGGTACTGAAAGGGCTAGCCGCTAGCATTGACACTGTCGTCATGTCTGAGGAACTGAACAGGCTAGCGGTTGACACCGTTGTCATTCGTCATTCATTCTGAATGATTGCTGGACTCTGTAAAGCGACTTTGAGTACCTTGAAAAGCGCTATATAAATAAAATATATTATTATTATTATTCCTGAGGCGCTGCGTACAGCATGTAAAGTAAACTCGTTTCGGTGTTGATGCCAGGCAGGCTATCGACGTTGACTTGACCCAAGATGTCATAATGTGACCTTCTGCTTAACTTCAAACCTACATGCAGTTCTGTATTAGTCCTCGCAATGTCAAACACGATGCAATCTGTCAACATAGATTGAGAAATTGCCGCAGAAAAGAATGTGTTCAAACCAAAACAGGGCCTTGTTTCCTCCACGTCTGCTGCTGCAGGTGCCAAAATGAGGAGATTTGATGGTGGCCTGAGGTTCCTCGCCAAGAACACACGAAGGAAAGGAATCACTGGAGAATGGTGTCTGCCTCGTGATGCACTGGGCTGGCCTAATTTGTAATTACCTTCGTCGGTGTTCTGGAAGACTGCCACTCATGGTGGCATGATGTGGATTAACTTGTGTGTCCGCGAGGTCGAATGGAACAAGCGCGCGCCCACACAACATACACACATAGTACACAGACAAAACGAGTTTGTGAAAGCCCAGTTTTGTGATTGACCGAAGGCAGTCAAGGGATTTTCTTTTATTCGATTTTCCTTTAAATAGCGTTGTCCGTTGTAATGTTGTTAATCAAACTTTGTTGGGGTTCTATTTCCTATCCCCACAGCAAAGAACAATCTAATTGAACAGAGCGTTGTTAGGGAAATTAGAAACATAATGTTGGTCCAATAAGCGGAGAGGCTACCAAATCTATTAACCAAGCCTTTGATGTTATTCCTGCTATGAAAGTGAACTGCTACTCCTGTTAACTTTTGGGGAAAGCTGCTTTGAAACATAACCCTCAACAAATAGGACAGTGCACCTGGGCCAGCTGTGTAATAAGCTAGCTAGCCTTGATGAAGAGTGTGCAACTAGAACAGTGCGTTGTGTCTTTTAGCATCACTCTCAGGGCAGGACCCGCGCTCAAGTGGGTTGAGCTGACGTGGCGGTGCGAGACTTCAGCCACAGACGACGACCGCGTGGCAACCGCAGAGACAGAGAGAGGGAGAGACAGAGAGAGAGAGAGACAGAGAGAGAGAGAGACAGAGAGAGAGAGCGAGAGCGAGAGAGAGAGAGAGAGAGGGAGAGGGAGAGGGAGAGGGAGGGGAGGGGGAGAGAGAGAGAGAGAGAGAGAGAGAGAGAGAGAGAGAGAGAGAGAGAGAGAGAGAGAGAGAGAGAGAGAGAGGGAGAGGGAGGCTGGATGAGGACTCCTGCTGGGGCTGCTTCTCCGGGCCTGACCCGCTTCCTGGCCACCCTGGCGAACAGCTGCTGCGTGTGTCTCTGCGCCAGCGTGCTCGTCAGAGTGCTCGTCAGAGTGTGCGTGTGTGAGCGAGGGTGTGTGTGTGCGCGTGTGTGTGAAAGAGTGTGTGCGTGTTGCTTGCTGCCGTCAGTGCATGCGCGTGCGCGTTTGTACGGGGAGAGAGAATGGAGAGATAGAGAGACAGAGAGACAGAGAGACAGAGAGAGAGAGAGAGAGAGAGAGAGAGAGAGAGAGAGAGAGACAGAGAGAGAGAGAGAGAGAGAGAGAGAGAGAGAGAGAGAGAGAGAGAGAGTCCCTCTCCCAGGCTAGTGGCCAGCACTGCTGCTACGTCGAGAGCAGGGGGACAGTGTGCACGAGAAGAAACAGAGACTCCTAGAGATGGAGAGACCGACATGACGGGAAGAGACAAAAGTGAAGGGAGGGATGAAGTCTGTCCTGAAATTAGAGAGCCACCGTGTCACCAGACCGCCCACCTCCGCGTCTCGACGCGCGGAACCTTCCGTCCGGAATCGCGTGTTAGCATGGCGAACACACTTTTTTTTGTTGTTGTTTTGTTTTTTGTTGTTGTTTTTTTGTTGTTGTTTTTTTTTTAAAGCGGCAATGTTGCCTGAGAGGCCGCGAGGGGAAAAGGATTCCCGCACTGTTGATAGTCGCTCTCACACAGCAGCATGAGTGATGTACGGCCTTTTAATTATGCGTGTGTGGAGGGGGGGGGATGGGGGGGGGGGGGGCACTAGGTTAGTTGAAGCACCAGCGGTCCTCGGTGGATCCCTGGCACACAGACCGAGGGGGGCACTGGGGAATACGTTAACAGATGTGCTAGTTCCTGGAGATGTGTTGGTGAGGCTTTGACGCATGGCTTCATTAAAAGCTATAGGTACTTGGGGCTGGAGTGCCGGCTCACTTGAGACATGTTATGGTGGGAATGGAGAACGGCGTGGAGATGGACGATTGGCTGATTGTTATTCGGCGCGCGCCGATCTGACTTGTCCAGCCCCGCGACGACTTCTGAAACCATCGGGCGGGCTCGGTGTTTTGGGCCAGGTGTTCGCTGGAGTGCATGCTGGGTAATAGCCTGAACGCGGGAGAGTGAGATAATGGCTTGGCAAATTCAACCATACATTATGCATCACGTCTGTATTCTAATGTTAATAAGAGCAGGCTGGTCATTCAATTAGTCGGTGGAGCAAGACCAAATGAATACAAATGTCAGGGGCTCAACAACTGCTAATAATATGACTCAGGGGGCGTAAATCCAATTTCATATGATAATTTTACATTTGGCGAGCAAGAGTGCTGGAGAGAAACAGTAACCCCCCCGCCCCAGACGTGGTCTGGGTCAAGGTAGCCCTGCCCCACCTGACCAGGACTAAGCAACATGGTCCTCAACGGTCGGCGAGCAAGCTGGGAGCAAACCTCAAGTCATACGTATTGATAGTAAACTGACTTCCATGGAAAAGACACTGTCTGGCCATGACAGCCCTTGAAACATACCGAAAACCTTCCCAACACCATTTTCCCAAAATATGCTCTTTATTGCATACTCTGCATCCCAGTGTGGCATTCATTCACTCGCAAATTGCATTCACAAGCAATGCAATCAACAGTTGTTTTTCTCTCTCTCTCTCCCTCTCCCTCTCCCTCTCCCTCTCTCTCTCTCTCTCTCTCTCCCTCTCCCTCTCCCTCTCCCTCTCCCTCTCCCTCTCCCTCTCCCTCTCCCTCTCCCTTTCCCTCTCCCTCTCCCTCTCCCTCTCCCCAGAGTGTGCAGTTATAGCCAACTGTTGGAATTCATTTATGTTCAGACAATGGAGACGTGTGCTCCTATTCAATGGCTGTGAATTCTCTCCCCGCCTCTCTTTAACGGCGGTGTTGACTCCGCGGCTCGAGAGCCCCGCTGTGACTCCGGACATAGAGGCCACAATTTGGGATAATTGCCCCAAATCACTACGGGAACAGCACAATCGCTCATACAGTCTGAGAGGAGGGTGGCGACGCGCCGGCACAAATAGTTAAACGGCGCGTTCACTTTATTTCCCTTCCATCCACTTTCGTGCCCAGGGCTAAATGGGATCGTTTGGATTGGCCGTGGCCTGAATCAGAACCCAGATCGAACCCTGTTTGCTATGTGCTGACAGGATCAGGGCGTAGCCCAACGTGAGGACTGACAAAGGGTCTCAGGTAGCCTGTACCACTGAGTTTTGGTTTTTATTTCTTTTTCAGACAGTCGTAATGTTCATCCATACCCTGGAAAGTTTTCACCGAATGACTCAAAAGAAGCATGCCAAGTACAGACCAATAAACCTACTGTCAACATGCCACAGGTTTACGCAACTGAACTGCAGAGTCAATGAGCGCACTGTTGCCAATGACAACATGTGTAGAGTGACCCTGCTATCAATGACTCGGCCTAAATTCGAAGCCGTAAAAGATTGTCAACAGTGACAACACGCAAATGTCTCAATGCTCAAACGTTGTTTATCAGAGCCATGCTCATCATCGGCCTTCAAACGGCCTCTTCACAGGCTCACCCCTCATCGTGTACCTTCTCCGCTTTCTCCAAGCCCAGCCGTCCGTCATGTCTAAACCATCACACAAAAGCATGTCGTTTCCAGACACAAGCCCAGGTCGCCGTGTACGAAGCAAGGTGTGCAGAACCTCAAACCTCTGCAAGGGGAGCCGCGACGACAACCAATCCAACAAGGGCGCCGCTAGACAGCCATCCGGAGGGGGACGATGTTGAATGTGAGGTAAACTCAAGTCGACAAAAAATCCTTCAGAAACGCAATCGTAATCGGGGTTTAGTGAGAATGGAAGCCGCGCAACTGTGAACTCGTCGGTGCCAAAAACGCAAAGCCCTCATGCGGTGTCCCTCCACGACACAAGGAGCCCGTCAGGGGGCTGTTGATAGCAGCAGCAGACCCGCCAGACAGGAGCTGCTGGGTCGCAGGGTGCCTGCCTGTCTGCTTGCCTGCCTGCCTGCCTGCCTGCCTGTCTGTCTGCCTGTCTGTCTGCCTGCCTGCCTGCCTGCCTGCCTGTCTGTCTGTCTGTCTGTCTGCTTGTCTGCCTGCCTGCCTGCCTTCCTGCCTGCCTGTCTGCCGCGAGTCACCAGGCACCCACAGGCTGGCGTCAGGAGCTCAAAAGTCGACCCGCTTCTACCGTCGCCTTCCCGCTCCAATCCTGACCCTAGGCGAGCAGCGACTAGCGGACTTAAACCCAGACTTCATTTGCTTCATCCCGGCTGATCTCTGTTTGATGAAAACGGAGCGCTTTGGTGTTTTGAACATTACGGTTTATTTAGATGAGCAGGGGGGTGGGGGGGGGGTGAAAGACTGAACCTATGTTGTACTTTGACTGAGTAGTCTGGGGGGGGGTGGGGGTATGGGGGGCGGGGGGTGGAGAGGGGTGCCCGGGGCAGCATTCACCGACCAGGCAGGGAAGATTAGGATGCTTTCATTCACTAAACTAAATCAACATGCCCTGGGGAAGACAGCCAGCGTGCGTGGTCATAAGTGGTGGACTCCCAGAACAGAATACTGAATAAGATTTTCAATTTTAATGAGACTACAATATTAGCGGAAAGAAACAAAAAAATTATGCAAGTCTAAGTCACTAAACATGGCTTAATATATTTAATTAAAAACAAAGACAGTGTATAACAATTTGTGCAACTGCTTTATAAATGAAACCCCACCTAAACTTTATTAGGTTTTATATTAAAATGCCTACACCAGGATAAAGAGAGAGAGAGAGAGAGAGAGAGAGAGAGAGAGAGAGAGAGAGAGAGAGAGAGAGTGTGTCTGTAATGCCAATAATCTTCACAACTGGAGTTAAACCCATATAGCCTTTTATAATGAATAATCAGAAATGCCCGTATATCTGTTGAAGGGGAATGTCCCATCACCCCCCCCCCCCCCCCCCCACACACACACACATACACACACACACACACCTCACCTCAACCCCCTTCTACGAAGTGCTCGACGGTGGCGTCAACAAGCAGGATAAATAATTGCTTCCTCTCTCATACCCATTGTTATGATATGTGATCTTCCCGGAGGCGTGCTTGCTGTCTGGCAGGCAGGCTAGATGGTGATTCCATCAGCTTAAGGGTCATTATCACAATGGCACTCGCACGCATATTCATAAGCGCTTTCAAAAGGTGCTTTCGTCCCTGTTGTGTTTTTTGTTTTCCTTGGCCTCTCCCTCTCCCTCTATATATATATATATATCTCCCCCCTCCTCTAGTTTTCAGTGGTGGTTGTTTTCGTTTGCCCACCGCTGTGTGTAAACCTTGAGGAGGGGGTTGAATTTCAAGCATGCTGTTTTGATCATGCCAGCCAACACATCAGCCAGTGGCTTCCTGATGTATGGGATACTTGATTTTTTAACTATCTCCCCCGACTTCCAACTGCTTTGCCAAACGTGCCGATGAATCATCTGTCGCCGATTACACTCGAGGGGGCCGAGAACAAAGACAGACAGAGAGAGAGAGACAGACAGACAGAGAGAGACAGACAGATAGACAGCGAGAGAGAGACAGACAGCGAGACAGAGAGATACAAAGAGAGAGCGACAGAGACAGAAAAAAAAAAGAGATCATTTTTATCCTAATGTATTGTTGCCATGTATACATCTCATAACTCTATCTGATGGAGAAATTACAAACAGGTAACCTTGTGTGCAACCCCAACTGTGCTTTCTGGGATACGCGTTGCTCCAGTGGGATGCACAGATGGAAGTGAGTTGGGTCAAGTGTGTTTCAGCATGCGAGGGATCCTCATTGATTTAACGTGGTGGGGAGGACAGGATCGATGGAGACGCCACCGTTCAGTTGATCTTCAGAGAGAAGAGGTGCCGGGTGAAAAATGATCTAGGAGCGCAGCGAGCCTCAGACTCTTCGGAGTGGTGAGGAGCCATTGTTCTCCTCGTGGCTCCTGCTTCAGATTATATTGACTGCAGTGGCCTATGGACTTCACTACTTGTGTGCGTACGGGCATTTCATATATATATATATATATATATATATATATATGCTTTTATATACTTCTTTTTTTCTTACGCTCAGGCGCCTGAGGTGTGGATGAAAGTCACCAAGAAGCAGATAAAGAAGTACCCTCTACACACACACCCAAACACACACACAAACACACACACACACCCACACCCTTTCCTCCCAGTCCTGTCAGTTTTGTCCTCCAAGGTGGGCGGGGGGGGGGGGGGTTCATGCAGACATGATCCCTGCAGAGGGGGCCCTAAACCACCGCAGACACGGGCCCTCATTAATCTCCCCCCTGCTCCTCAACACGAGTCATGACTCGGCGAACGGCGACACCCGCTAGGTCCCGGACTCTCCTGGTGAGATTACAAGGGGTTTACGAGGAACTCAGAGTACAGCGCTAGACGATGAGGAGAGCACGGAGACGGATTAGCGGTCCCTCCTGTCAATTACTATGAGGGAGCCACTGTCCTCACCTGCCCTGGAACCCATTGGTGGAGAAGGCCCCAAAGGGCAGGGGCTTCCAACCGTCTCGTCCTCCAATGGGTTTGGAGAACGAGACGAGGAGAGCAATCGGTGTGTGAGAGAGACCACTATTTGTTCTCAGCGCATCTTGGAATTGAACATGGCTTTACCCAGGATTTATGGTTGGCATCACAAAGAAGAGAATGCACTTTGACATTCGAAGACGACATGTCTGAGCCGACAATTTTACTAGAATTCGCCACAGTCAAAATAAGGACCCCCAAAAAAACCATAACTTTAAAAGTCTATAACTTTCCGCCTTATTATGCCAAGAATTCAGTTAGGAACAAAGATTTTTTTTTTAAAGGCTCGGAAAACAGATTCCAACCCCTTATGACCCATTTAAAACCGTTTCATCTTCGTCATCTTTCATCTTCCTCCCTCCTTGCTGGCAGACCCGTCCCAAAACTCCCAACCGCCGTGGCGTCTAAAATGGCGCCTCTCCACTATCAATCTGCTTGTCTAAGTGCGGGTTTTACGTCTGTCTGCCTACATTTCTCCCCCTCGCTCTGCCCTCTTTTATGTTTTCCTCCTCCGTTGTGTTTTTTCTTTGGCGAGGTGGAACTCACAAAGTGAGATCCGGCGCCTTTTATTGAGAACGCAATCTCAGGACGGGGCTGTCTAGACCTCTCTCGTATTGAAGAGATAAGGGTTTGCCCTGGGGTGACCTGTTGGTGGGTTGAAACAGTCTGAAGGACTGTTGACTTATTTGACTGTTGCACAAGCAATTCTCTGCCGGGTTAAAAGATTGTCTTCTTCTTTGGTCACGGGAACCTCTGCCCTCCCCCGATGCAATTCGGGTCTGGGTCGCACACCTGCCCGCGACACACACACGCACGCGCGCACACTCCTCCCTCTTCCCTGTTTTCTTTCACGCCGTCTCTGACTTCCTCGTCCTTTCACAACCGTTCCTTCTTCCCTCGCACTGCTTCTCACCCACCCGTGTGATTTCAACCAACAGTTCCACCCTCGCCTTTATGTCGGGTTATCACCCGGGACTCATCGACTGGCGGTTGAAGCCGGTGGTAAGGTGGCGGCTGTTGTTCCTGGGAGAGGGTGAGAGAACAGCGCCGCTGTCGAGAGAGGGGCGTCCGAGGTTGAAAAGAGCTGCCGTCTCGAGAGGGCCCGCCTCCTTCCGCGGCGCCCCCTCCCGGCTCTCGATGGCGAGCCGCCACGAGCCGGATACGGCGCTCAGCGCGGGAGCTGATGTGACAGCGTGGAAGGGGGCGGAGACTACTGTGTTCTCATACGGGTTTCACCACTTGGGTAGCTGTGTGGTTTTTTTTTCTTCAGGGAATTACGCAGCAGCGATACAGTGCATTTGAGCCGAGAGCCTGGGTAATACAAAGCACTCATCAAACCGCATTTGAAGTCACCTGAAGGTTTGCGCTGAGGTGCTTAGCGACACTCAAGTCCATTAGGAGCTCTCGCAAGGCCTCCGATGAGTATACCTGGCAGCTCAGGCTCGAGCTGTTTCTGAAACGCCTTCATCTCTCTCTGCGAGTCTTAAAGGACACGAGTCACACTCGAGGCAACACCGTCCAGAGAGGACGCTGCTCCTCGACGCCTGGAGCCCAAAAAGAGGCTCTGGAGAGGAAAGACCCCCTCGATGTGTCCCCCTCACCCCCGACATTGTCTCCGAGACACCGGACTCCCGGGGCCTGGGAAGAGACCCGACTCTCCGAGGGATCGGCGCTCTCGGCTGGGGAGCGAGGCCGCGGCTGTCGAGGGAGAAGGACCCTTGACTGCTCGCAGCGCAGGAGAACACTGCAAACTGCTGGGAATTTTGACAGGAGACAAATGACTCGCGGCTGACTTATCTGAGCTGATACATGTAGCCGGATGAGACTACTTTGTATTCTTTTTTTCCCCCCCATGTTTTTCTTGGGATGGTATTTATTCTGGCCCCGGCATCAGGCTACGGTCCTATTTTAGTTCAGCCAAAGAAATCTGAGAGGAAAATAGAGTGAGAGACAGAGAGAAAGAGAGAGAGAGAGATAGAGAGAGAGAGAGAGAGAGAGAGAGAGAGAGAGAGAGAGAGAGAGAGAGAGAGAGAGAGAGAGGTAACGGCCTTTCATAACAACTTGGGTAAACTCTATTAAAAGTTAATGAGCATTGACTAGATTTTAATTTCCAGTTCTAAATCCGCAGACAGGGGAAATTCTGAGGCGGTGAGCTGCAATTCAAACTGACTCGGAGACAACAGGCCCTGATACAGATTTAATAACTTTCTTCCTCGTTATTGCTTTAAAAGAGACACATCCGATTGTCACTCCAGCCCATGACAGAGTCCTTGCGACCTTCAAAACCAACCCGCAATGAACACTAAAAAATCCAATGAACTGATTTGCGACAAGTCCGAAATGTTGCTCTCACACCTCACCTAGCTGTCTGGGGATGAGACCAAACCTCCTATGCGAGCTTGTTGACAGTGCTGGATGTGTCTGGACTAGTTCTCTCCCGCTGACGGAGACTACATATGGCATATCACTGTTGGGCCACAACTGTACTCACCGTGGTCACCCGCCGTGCCCGTTTGGCATGTTCCACGAGCCACACTGTCACCGTGCCAACTCGGGTGACACCCTCTGCGGTTGATATGCGTGTGTGTGTGTGCGTGTGTGTGTGTGTGTGTGTGTGTGTGTGGGAGGAAGGGGGGAGGCGGTCTCTGGCCGCAAGCAGTTTTCTTAGGTGACCAGACCCCTGCTGAGCAGTCCCCCTGTGTCCCTATCATGGCCAGGGAGAGAGAGGGAGGGGTAGGAGAGAGAGAGAGAGAGAGAGAGAGAGAGAGAGAGAGAGAGATAGAGAGAGAGAGAGAGAGAGAGAGAGAGAGAGAGAGAGGGAGAGAGAAAGGGAGAGAGAGAAAGGGAGAGAGAAAGGGAGAGAGAAAGGGAGAGAGAGAAAGGGAGAGAGAAAGGGAGAGAGGGAGAGAGAGAGAGGGCAGGGGCAGGGGCCGGAGAGACACAGAGAAACTGAGAGAGAAAGAGGGGAAAAAAAGGAAGAAAATGAGAGATAACAGATCTCAAGAGTGGGAGTGGCAGGGTGGAGGGAGGGAGGGAGAGGGGGAGAGAAAAAAGGTAGAGGGTATTGAGGGTGTGCGGGAATGGGGCTGTTGAGTGTGTGTGTGTGTGTGTGTGTGTGTGTGTGGGGGGGGGGGGGGGGGTGAACCAGGCTTGCTTTGTAACCACAATGAACCCATGGGGGATGGCTTTACACATGCACCATGACTCCCCGCCACTTCTGGAACCCCTCGCCCCGCCTCCTCCCCCACGCCTCCTCACACCCATTTGCTGGGGTTAGCCACGGGAGCAGCAGCAGCACGTCCACGCTCTCCTTTCGTATCCACTTCACCTGCCTGCCGTTCAGCTGAGCATTTTCAGCACAAGAGGTTTCATGTGGTTCCGGTAGGTTCCGTTACTGTTGAGGTGGGATTTGAGGCAGCAGTTAAAGCCAAATCTCTGTCTAAATGGCAATGAGATCATCTGATGCCTTCAAACACATATATGATACTGTATGTAAAGGAGTTTATGACAGATTTTTTGGAGGGGTAGACAGACATTTTCTATACCCCGAATCAAAATGAAAGCGTTTGCCCTTATTGGACAATTATTTCAGAATAGGATTTGATTGGTATAACTCAAATAGCGTTTCACAAGACTATTGCACTCAACTTAATTGTAATAGGCCCAAGACTCCGTTACTGCCCACAATAAAAATCGGCTCAATTCTCCAAGTCTCTCTCTTGATGAAACGCTGTAATGAACTGTGCAAAACTGTGCACGTGATTAGAGTTTTGTTTAACAAGCCGTTTAAACGTCAGAAAATAATGGTTCAGATTTTTATGGCTAGATTTACGGGCGGGAATCAGTACATGGGGCCTCTCGCCAAATCTGGTTCTGTGTGACTGGTATAAGAGTGAGAATATTTATACACTTTTTTTATTTATTATACGACTGTAATTAAATGCCTGCTTAGACTCCAGGGTGATTACAGCTTCTTCTGAATAATTGTTCTCGCTGCGTATTTTATGGTTAAAACAAAAAGTTGATTAAAAAAAAGCAATCTTTAAACCCTTAGCTGTTTTCAGAGCAGACTGCACACTTGGAATCTCTGCTGAAATGAGCAGTTGATTTGTTACCATGGCGCTTCATTTGGAAGTGCCCTTTGAAGACGGGCTGTAGATACAAAACTGATCATCTAATAACGTAATAATACACTAACCAATTCTACAGTAATTAACTGGCGACCGTGCATAGATGTTAGTCGTCTGTACAATGCCGGCCTCTCAAAACAAAAAGGACTTTAGATGGTACCGCGTCCACAGGAAACGGACAACTTCCTGGAGGGTTTGAATGGTGTGTTGTGCCTGGTTGGCGTCGCCAGCAGATGAGCCTCAGGATGACCACGCTGCCCTGCTGTCTAGGCAGACGTGGAGCCCTGTGTTCCTGTCGGTCAGATGTTCCACTGCTCACCAGCTTGAGCCGTTTCATCTCTTCATCCCCCGCCTTCTGGCTCCTCACAGAGTCGCTGTCCCCCTCCCCCCAGCCCCCCCCCCCCCCCCCCGACTCTCCCACCCGCCCCGTGCACGCGCGCTGATTCATCCCCACACACACACACACATGCTGCGTCCTGACTCCAAATCCTCTCTTAATCAAAAAATAGAACAATGGCATTTACCGAAAGACCTTTGTTTGGCATCTGTTGCGCGCTTCATTTCGGTGGATTGCCAGAGATGTAGCAAGACGACACATGAATGGGAAATTAGCCAAAAGGTGAGCTTAACCAGCCTAATCAACAACTATTTGAAAGAAGAAAAGAAGAAAAAAAAAAAAAAAGAAAGAAAGAAATGAAAGAAAAAATGATTAGCAACAACACTGCAAAAAAGGTCACAGTGAATTCCAGTCCTTTTCTCTCACTGGATCCAAGCCACCAGGGTCTGACGAGGGCTAGGAATATCGCAGCGGGGAAAAAACGGGAATACGGCTGATTTAACCGCCGTCCCTTTGGTGAATCCCAACTGTCTTCTGCTGTGACCTTCCTCGGTAACCTGGAAGTCATTCCGACCCTGAGCTGTCAATTCCCCTACGACGGAGTGCCATTATAAAGTCATGGTTTCCCAGCGCGGAGGCCTCAGTTGGCAGCCTCACCTTGATGGTCCTTGAAGTCCCGCAAGCTTTATCAGCTGCCGGGCTCATCCAGCAGGACTCGGTCCCATCAGGACCTGAGACGGGCTTGGGGGGGGAAGGGGGGCTTCAAAGGGGGGCTTAAAAAAACCTGCCGGGGCCGAGATATCGAACGAGGTGTCTCGATTCAGGACTTTACGCTTTTCTGTGGAAACTCTTTTTTCTTTTTCTAATGATTATTTCTTTCTTTTTTGAAATGGACGTTTCCATTTGGGCCATGGTGGCAGCGGAGCGTGTGTGTCTGCAAGGCGGGGGAGGGTGGATGGATTGGGAGAGGACTATTATGTAACCGATAAAGATGTGCTGGTTCACTACTCCTCCGTTGTATTTATCATGAAGTGCCCCCCACTCCCCCCCCCACCCCGCCCCAACTGTCACCTGATCAGAGGCTGCCACTCATGCTTTGAAGGGCAGTCTGATGAACAAGACCTTGCATTCCCCCTCTTCCTCTAGCCTCCCCAGGGTTTAAACCCCATCCCTCATGCTTCGTTGTGTCTCCTTTCTATATATATATATATATTTTTTTTTTTATTATCAAGACTCACTCGGCTGAATCTGTCTTATTCCACTTCCCCAGACCTGTGGGGCACGCTAATTCCCCAAGCTCTGACTGACTTTGATTTAGCCGATAGCTTCTCCACAAACAGGCCCAGAAATCCACCTGCACTACAGACAGGGGATGGCACGGCTGAAGAGACTGACGGCTGTCAGCTGGGAGTTGAAGGACTTTCCAGGTCAAGCCATCCGTCCTTCAGATGAGAGCTTGGTATAATCAGAGTGATCAAGAATATTTAAAATCTAAAACATGTCATGTTTCTTTGACTCATCTTTGTCTTTGAGTGATAATTTGATTAAGAGATCTCCTTCATACGAAAAAATATGCTAGGAACTAGTAGTATGGTAGACTATAACATTGGTTATCTCTAATTCCTTGTTTGTGCAAACATACTTGGCGAATAAAGCTGATTATGATTCTGAAATGCCTTGAAAAGACATGGAAGATGCCTGTCAAAGCTTGCCTATGATGTGCAAGCAGCGGGGGGGGGGGGGATCATGATTAAAGACTTAAGTGGGTGGGAGCAAATGATTTACACGTTTGTCACCGTGAGCGATGCTTGGCAGGCCGCACTCTGCCTGAGGACGCGCCTCGGCACCGAGCGAAGAGGACGGGGGAGGCAGAGGAGGGGGTTGAGGAGGGGTGGTGGCGGCGGGGTAGGACAGAGCCATCCAGATGGTGTGCTGTGAGGAGGGAGGACTCTGCACGTGACCAGGTGGATCTCAAGCCTCCCTCTGATCCTGCAATGTGTCGATGAGCCGATCTATTCCTCCGGGCACTCTGGCAAACACCTGTTAGGAGCCCACTGGCAGGCTGGTAGCTTTGGGCCGTCCAAATAGCCATGGACCCTGCTTCTCGCAGAGCAGGGCGCTCACAGGGTCTGAAGAAATTATGTGCGCAGATACTCTGATTAGGTTTGCCTGTTTGTACAGCTATCTCCGGAGAAAAAAACAATTATGATTAAATCACTATTAATTGCCATCTGCAAAAAGGACAATTAAGCCTTTATCCCAAATGCGTCATTTCACAGATTACGGTTTACACATACAGTGAACGCGGTTAGGGTTGTCTTCTCCGCGACGTGTTGGTTTGTCACGCCCGGCACTCATGAAGACACGGGGACAGGTGAAAGGTACTCCCTCGGGGAGGAGGCTTCAGCGGCTGTTATCCCTCCAACTCAAAACGGCTCATGACAAGATGATCAAGTGGGTTTATGCCATACCGGTATTTGCATCCAGTCAATATACAGGCGCTAACGGACGAGGATCTACGTACAGAGGAAAATGAGAATCATGTACAAGTTAACAGGACTGGAGGGTATTTTCTTTCCAGCCATGTCTCTATGTTGTGAATACCAATCAACATGTTACATTTAGTCATTTAGCAGACGCTCTTATCCAGAGCAACTAACAGTAAGTACGGAACATTTCCCAGAGGCAAGTAGGGTGAAGCCTTGCCCAAGGACACAACGTCATTTGGCGGAGAATCGATCCGGCAACCTTATTATTACCAGCCCGACTCCCTCACCGCTCAGCCATCTGACTCCCTCATTTATATTGTCCCCCAACACCCGACCATCACATTCAAATGAGACGGGAGAATAATTTGGCGTAAATCTGTGTCCAATCCACAATCTAAATACAAGCAGCCCAATCCACCTTTTCGTCAACATGACTATTTCATGCGCGGTGGCATATTGGTGAGTGGGGCGGTCTGTCGTCGCGCCTTCTCTCCTGGAACTATCGGTCTGCTTCATGGATTCTCAAAGACCACCGAGGGCCTGTCCTTGGCACAGATACCTCCACTGTTTTCTCATTCATCAGACGTAAAACCGTTTCAACGAGGCTTCTGCTGTGGTCCGTTCACACATGGGCCGTGAGACGCCACCCAGCTTACGGGGTCGCCGACGCTGCGACCAGGCGCCGGTGGCGAAACGCACCTTTGACCTGGACGACGCATCGGTGATGAGGAGAGCTCTTCTCTCTAGGTGTCGGTCTGTTAACTATGGCAGGGTTCAGATTCGCAGTTCTGTCGGCGCCTGTGTGTGTTTGTGCATGTTTGTGTGTTCACTATCATTTGCCAATATTCCCCATAGTATCGAGCCACTTTATCAGGGCATAGCCCGACGTGAGGCTATAAGTAAACAGAATGGAAATAGGTTGAAAAAGCCATTTGCTGAGTTCCCCGTAGGACTCTGCACGATGCTGATCCTCCATCCATCGCAAGGCCAACAGGCTTGAGGATGGAGACACTCGCTCCTGTCTGGGGGGGGCTTGGATGGATTTGTTACATCTGCTATGCCCTTCCGACTATGGAAAAGAATCAACGTCTTTTGTGGAGAGACATATCACTTTCTGCGTATAACATAACATCACCTTTGTTGCGTAAGAGGCACGCCAAAAGCACTGATCTAAATCCAGTCTCTAAGTCTTTCGGAGTTTGGCTTTTTCTTGGAAGATTTCGGAACTTGGCTTTAGTTAATCAGCCCTGTGAAACGCACATGCTACTTCAACCAATGACCAACCTCGTCACCGCTGTCTAACTGTGGCGTTTGTGCGATGGCAAACGTGCGACGCACACATGATTACACACCCGTTGAACGTCTAAGGACTTTTGACAATTGCAAATCGAGCTCTCACAAAACACCCGACAGTATTAAATAGACGCATTTCCAGGATTGTCAGGCACTGCATCATACCAGGTGTTTGTTTCCTCGGCAATAGCCGGATCCTTTTCATGCGAGCTTTTGTTGTCACTCATGAACCCTTCCTGCTCTACAGGAGATCAGGGCAGAGCAACACAGGGTGCTCTACGTGACAGAGCGATTGCGAGGGGGGGGGGGGCTAAACACACTGATCGTGTCAACGCAAGCCTAGACCCACAGCTATGGGAGTAGAGCACACTGTAGCTGCACGTCAGATGTCTTCCAAGCCCCTTCCACCCACCCTCCTCCCTCCTCCAGAAAGGAACACGCACCCGGAAGAAAAGGGAGGATGGTGAGGGTGGAAAGAGGGAAAGAGAAACTCATCCAAAAAACATGAAGCGGGTTCTCGAATCGCGGCGGCTCTTAAGCAGAAACGGGCCTCGTTTGGCCTCGAGTTCATGTCGTCGGCAGAGGCCCGTTCCTTTGTTGAAGATCCGCGGGGCACTTCAAGCAAGGCAGTATTAAGTGGGATCGGGTCATCACCGTGGATGTGATTGCTGCAGAGTTCTGACCTGAATAAAAAACGGCTATTCCCCCCCCCCACCACCACCACACATGCATACTCTCACAATGCAGAGGAACCACGGGGCTGAGTGATGACGTCAATGACAGGGTTGCGCAACACTGTCATTGACGGAGGGGGCATAATGGTTAATAAATTGCTTGTATCCAGCTGGATACATACTGGAGGGAGGGGGGGGGGTATGGGGGACTTGTATTCTTTAGAAAGCCAGACCGAGATAGAGGAGGGTCAAACAAAAGCAGCAATGACGTTTGACGCAACGCGTCAATCCTCTCACCTCCCGGAAATCATGTTTGTGTGAAACAACAAAGGGGTTTGAAGAACACACGCTCACAAGCAGTGTCCTCCTGGTGCGATGAGGGCTCTGGAGAGAGGGATCAGAAGGCCCGGGTAGAGGGCGGGTGGGGGACCGGTGTGTCATCCGTGGGCCTGCTGTCGATCGGTTCTCCCTGTAACCTCACCGACCAAGTGTCAAAACACAGTCATAATCACCTCAACTGCCCTTTGAATGTTCACAACTGAATTAGGAATATCTGAATGTCTCTTACATGTGTGGTTCTGAATGGGAAAAGATTCCAGGTTTTAAACCCCCCCAAAAAAGATTTCCATCCTCCACACTGTAAAGCTGAGTCAACACAGACATAAAAGGTTGTATGACTCCTCTGAACGGCACATCTTTCAGTTGAAGGTCAGTTTCATCTGGCAATACTGAATTACTCCTGGCAATAGTCCACTAACCGCAAAGGAGGACTTGTCACAGCATTCTGGAAATAAGTGGGTAGATTTAGGACTGACCCAGTTTATTAAATATGAATTCTGATGAAGTCAGAAATTAATATAATGCAGTGGTTTGTTTGACATTATGGTACAATGAGCTCGTTATGAAATCATTAGAATATCTTGATACCAAATGACAGCACAAATATCATCTCCACAGCGAACTACAAATTTAGTTTCTAACCTCCAGCTACAGTTCCTTGCAGAAGGGATGGCAATGGATTATACATCAAATGTGCAGCATGTCAAAAAGTAAGCACTGACTTATCGAAAAGAAAAAAAAAACCTAAGACAACATTGTAGGCAATACTTGAGGGAGGCGGGTCCATCGGGAGAGCCAATAAGGACGCCGCTACCTTTGAGCCCGCAGAGTCCCCGACGCCTCCGAACAAGTCACCCCCCGACATCAAGACATATAACTGCACATACAAGCAGAGGCACATACGCCATCGGGTCGATGTGCCACAGTGGCAGTTAGGAGAGAACAGTAGCAAACACGGGGCCACTGAACATAAAGGACCACTGGCATCTCCAGAGCTGACATACATCAGCCCGAGGCCTCTCAGCCAATATGGGACAGGCAGATGCCTACGATGCAGGGAGCCTGCAGGGGAACAACGGCGTGCCACGGCCTCCGCTCAGAGAGCCCCCTGGACGAGGCTCCAGGAAGAGGCTCCAGTGGCCCCTTCTTTCACGGGGATTAGTGGCGCCACTCGAGCGTCTCCGTTATGCAGCGGCTGAACCCCTGAGCGGAAAGCGCCGTGTCATCCAGCCCTCTGTCACAATACACCGGGAACGCCGTCCTCGAACCCTTCGTGTTTCCTCCACTGGGCACATGACGTCTGACGGTGCGAGTATGTGTGTGTGTGTGTGTGCGCGAGTGCATGTGCTTACGTGTGTGTGTGTGTGAGCATGCCGAGAATTTGTGACCCAGCTTGGTATCTCCCACAGCTCTCCGTTAAGAGGGACGGCAGCGATGTGACGGGACCACTCAAACGTCAGTGTGCCCTGCTCTCAGATCAGCTGCAGGGCCCGCAGAGCCCAGGCTCTGCACGCTCATTTGCATAATTGGGGATGGTTGCCCCGGCGCTCGTTACTCAGTGACGCGCCATCGCGGCCAGGCAGATGGCCATATGTACTGGACTGGCTGTTCCCATTTCTAGCGAGGCGAGGGAGGCGACGGCGCTGGTGCGAGTGCTTATCAAGAGTCGACTCCGTGCCACTGAAAGGAGGGCCCGCCTGCTTTCTGCCTCCGTCTGTCCCTGCCCCCGCCTCTCTCCCTCTCTCGTGTGGCTCAATGCTGAATGGCAATTTGTAACGAGGAGGCACGCCTCTGAAACCCCCCCCCCCCCTCCCACCACCACCACCAAAAAAGAACACATTTTCTAGAGAAACAGGATAGCTTGAAAAACAACTACCAAGAAAAGGAACAAGAGACGGATTGTTTTTTGGGGGGGGTTTGTTGTTGCTATAGGCAGACAAATTGGAGACGTGGGCGTTTGAGGTTTTCCGGCCCGCTAGCCCGTAAACAAGGCGAGCGTGCAGGCAGGCAGGCAGGCAGCACCTGAGTGAAATGAGATGGACCTGAGTAGACTGACGGACGCGGACGTTTCAGCTGCTGTCTGTCTGGGAGAGCGAGGAGGAGCAGCGCTTGCCCAGACATGCATGAGGAGAGCGCTGCTTATTAAGGCAGGAGAGGAAGATAAGGTGTGTGTGTGTGGGGGGGGGCAGATGGGGAGGGAGAGAGAGAGAGAGAGAGAGAGAGAGAGAGAGAGAGAGAGAGAGAGAGAGAGAGAGAGAGAGACAGAGAGAGAGAGAGACAGAGAGAGAGAGAGACACAGAGAGAGAGAGAGAGAGAGAGAGAGAGAGAGAGAGAGAGAGAGAGAGAGAGAGAGACAGAGAGAGACACAGAGAGAGACACAGAGAGAGACACAGAGAGAGAGAGAGAGAGAGATAGAGAGAGAGACAGAGAGACAGACAGACAGACAGACAAACGGAGATGGTGAAATATATATATAGAGAGAAAGATGTATCGCGCTCTAGGCTGCTGTTTGATGAGGGACAGTGTGCTTGCCAGAGCTGTAAAATAGGAATATGTGTCATGCCATGGAAGTTCTAGATCCAGAGAGTTTACAGTACGTGACAGTGAGGATACTACTGATCCACGATGCTCTTTTTCTTGGATCATGACATGAAGCTTTTATATTGTGGTTTATTATTCACCCGGTTCAGCAGCTGCCTTCTCTGAAACACGTAATGACAAAGAACTTCAGAAATATTCTCATTTCATTATGTCTATCCGGTCTACTCAGCCCCTTAAAAGGCTTTTCTTTGGTCACTGGGGTTTCTGAAACGAAATACTCACATTCAGATACAGCTCTTGGGACTATTTTCCTTTTGTGGCAATGGTGTAGACCTCAACACATATTGTTGAATGCTGCTGTACAGTTCACTCCTCTTGAAGTTGCAAAAACAAAAGTTAAGTGGTGAAAGAAGAACCTCCTAGCCCTCTCTATTGTAAGAAGGTAAGGGAGGTGCACAAGTGATGTGCCCACATTTCAAATGGAAAGTAGCAGAAATGTTGTGATATTTGAAAGGTCTGACGCACCCCAGTGTACAAATGTAAGGCGCTGAAACTCACAGGATTAACTTAAAGGCAAATGCCAGCTTGCACAATAACCACTGCATTCCATTATTGCACCGTCATGCTTGTAATGTCACTATTGGGAAAACACAGAATGGGAGCTTGGACGAAAGGCGTTTAGCCATGCACCTTTTGAAAGGCGTTTCAACCAGCGCTGTGACAGGTCCATTCAGTGTGTACTGACCAAAGCCTAATGTCGCTGCTTGTTTTGCAACGGAAGTTTCGATGATGTGTTGCCCTTTTGGCTTATGAGAGGGTGTCAAGGAGGAGAGAGGGATAGAGAGAGCCAATGCTGAACTGCTGTAGTGGAATGATATAAGCACCGATGTAGATCTTCAGAATATACATATATAAACATATACGTATAGATATATCATATATATATAATTATATATAATTTCTTTGTTTTACCCAGGCATGTTTTACAGGAGTCTTTGACTGTGCATGTGGTAAACCTGAACATGTGCACCGTACCAGATTGTTACATATACAGTATAAATGGTGGATATAAATGATGGAATTCCACCCCCCAAATTATTTTTTATTTGTGACGATGAATCATCACATTATCAAACAATATTGATCATGTATTGATCATAATGAATAATCGATCACTTATTGATCATAATTAATAAGTAAAGATGAATCCAAAAATGTTTTATCACTTGGTAAAGTTGTCCTGGCTATCTCCCTGCATATCATGTAGCCCACCAGGGACCCTTCCGGAAGAGCAACCATATTCTCTTGTGGTAAATGTGTGATATACAGCCTCATCCTCTTCCAGTACAGGCCAAGAAAGCTTTTCTGAAAGTACTTTTCACTAGGCACACACACAGGCTCTATATAAAAATGTTTACACCAAGCTTTTGGTGTAAACTGGGAATTTCATGGGGAGGCAGACTTGAAATGTGAGTTTATGGACCAATCAATCAATGGACCTGACCTATTAGTTGTAGGACGGGTTGTTACCAGCTATGCCTCACGTTTAGCTCCTCTCAACACCAGGGCTGTATTGATTTCTTCAGAGGTACTAGCACAGACAGGAAAGGAGTGAAGGACATGGTGGATTCACTAGTTGTTAAGCTACTGGGGACTTGAAGGGAGCTGACTATTAAAGACACCCAAAACGGATTTGAGCTCAGCTATTGGCTTGTGCAGTTCTAAGTCTGATTTTGGTGGCATGGTAGTCCTCTGTGTAGAATATGTACTGCATATCCTTCAACTATGTTCTGTTAACTTCAAGGCAAATGCATCTCTATTAAAATGGTGTATTCATATATCAGACACTTAAGCTCAGTTACAGTGGAACGTCAATTTCAGATATTTGAGCGGCCGGCTGCTTTACAGACATTTATGTTCCAGCAATCCAGTTCCTCTTCAGCAAGGCGGTCCTTCCTCTTTGGCTTAGTTAGTGAAACCACTGTCCATCATACTCAAGTTGGAGGAAAGTGTAGGAGTTCAAACAAGAATTGGGTTTCTCATTATTTGATTGTATTCTATTATCAGAATCCGAAAGGGTTTTAATCGCCATGAAAGTTTGCACAGATAAGGAATTTACTTTGGCAGGAGGGTGCAGACATTCAACATATAGGAGTAAATCTGAAATAAGCGGTGTTATGTTACCTATTGTAGCTTTAAGTGACAGAAATCTTACATTCGTTGCTAGTTGACTGAGCATCTGATAGACCATCCACAAATTGCTTCTCAAAATAAAACGCCACTGAAATTTCACTGTGAATTCTTACAAAATTCAGTAACTAATGTGAGAAGAAGACCGCGCCATACACTTTTATACATGGATACTAACATGCCTTCCCACAAGCCAAAACAACTATCGACTTGCCTCGAGTATGACTTCAAATGGAATTTTCCCTGGCGTCGAAGTGTCACAGTCAGATTGATAACCAGTAAACACTGGGCCCTTGTGCGTGTCTTCGCTCGGAGGAGGCTATTACGCCTCAGACAGCCATTTTGGTGGATCAGCATTTTGTTTTTTTGTTGCAGATATTGGACTGTGAGAGGTGGTTAGGAATGCAACATGGCAGCGTTGTGCGACGCCTGCACATTTGCATACTGTAACCACGGTGCACAACTGTTGGGCGGGCATGCTCAGAGAGCCCCAATTGTCTTACTGTCGGGGTGAATTGACTTTTTTTTCTTTATTTATTTTTTGGATCGAAAATGCTGCGTGTTGCAGTCCTACAGACAGAGACTCTTGCTAATTGTGTGTCCTGGTATTGGATTCAGTTTAGCAGAGATTGGGGTTTTGATGGCTTCGAAGCTAAACAATGGATAAATTGGGGACTCAGCAAATGAGCGCTCGCACCTGGCTTGCAGTGCAGGAGGAGGAAGAGGAGGGGTTAGAGTTGCAAAGACACAGGGGCTTTGTGATGATTATGATGATGATTAAGATCCTCATTGCCTTTGTCATATTTACAGTCACTCCTGCAATCAAAGCCATCATAAATCTATTTCCCTTTTAGCAAGGACCGCAAGCCTAGCGAGGACTGCAGAATAAACAGCATCAATATGAGTCCCAACCGAGCATCTTCAAAAGGACTTTCAAGTTAAATGGCCAGATGAGGTAAATCAGTCCCTGACTGTGACGGGTGTATTTGTGTGTGTGTGTTTGTGTGTGTGTGAGTTTGTGTGTGTTTGTGTGTGTGTGTGTTTGTGTGGGGATGGGCTTCAATAAACAATTGCTGATAAAATAATGTGCAAACTGGAGGACTTTTCGGATTTTCATGTCAAGTTGCAATGCTTTTGATCTTAGTTTACAAAGAAAAACGTTTTTACATCCCTGCTTGAAAAGCTTGTTTATGAATATTGTATATTCAATCCTGTTGTGAAATGAGAGCTGTGTCTCGATGGCTTTTTGTATATTTATATTATACAACAAATGGTATGGTTCGGCAAATACTCTTCTGAAACTGCAATCAAAGTTAACTTGGTAAATATTTTGTTCTAAGACAGCAAGCTGACAAAACCAATTGCATGTTCTACGCTGACAACAGTTTGTTGTCATATTATATAATGTTGTATTTCAACAGATAAGGATTATAGTTTGGTCCGGTAAAAATTGTTTTTGCTTTGATGATGTGAATATGATTACCAGTTCCTCTAGGTTTGAATTATTTTAATAAAATAATTTATTTGTAGTGAAGACCATTTTTTGTAGTGAAGACCGTTACAAAAGAAGTAAAGTTTAGTGACCTTCACAAAAGAAGAAATTAAACAACTCCAAAAGTGTAATCTTTAAGGTCATCATTTCACTCAGAACGACTTCACTTGAATACCCACACATACTGTTTCATTGAGCCAACAATCCGTTCTTAAGAAAGGCAATTAACGGAAACAAATATTTGCATATTGCCATATTTGTAATATTAGCACTTTAACATAGCAATCATGCCTATAGACGACAGGGAAGCAAAGTGAAGTCCGTTTATTTATAGAGCACATTTAAAAACAGCCAATGCCAAAGACTAGGATGGTGAAATGATGCACGGGGGGGTTGGGGGGGGGGGGGGCTCTTTGATGTGGATGGGGCAATGACATTCAGATTTGAGTCTGTATGAGATAGCTCCACAGAAATGGCTGACTTTGGCCTTGGCTGTACTGCCATCCATCACGTTTGATATCGGCGTCCAGACAGGAAGATTAATCCTCAGGACAGGAATACCTGAGGAATCTGAGTTGAACAGAATACGTTTTACCTCGACGTCGGGCTAGATTATGGCCTGTTGAGAGATCCCAGAAACAGTGGAATGATTCAATTATTCAACTGTCAAGCAAGTCAAATGCGTCATTGTCGAACAATATGGCTGGCAAAGTATTTATATATAGGGAGATTGAGAGGGCAAAATGCATTGGCCAGATTCTAAATTGTATTCCTTCAGGTGGTTGGCCTGCCCAGTGAGGGAGGTCCATGACGACGGGAATATAAAGGTTGGTGTTCCTGGCCAACTGTCTTTTCCCTGACATCATCAGACGCCTCAATATTGTGTGACACGCAGTACTAAAACTCAATTTCAGAACTATTTGCTTCAGACTAAGTATGAAACACCCTAAATCCTCGATAGGAGTAAGGACTGCATCCATTGAGACTGCTGACACGAGACTAATAACTGCATGACTGTATCCGGAAGGTAAAGCTCCTCAAATTCACAGACCGCAGCGAAACCGGTCGATCACATTTCTCATTTGAATAAAGTTAAGAGGAGAGGAGTCAAGGGTGTCTCTGAATGCAGCTCCAGACAGATGGCCACAGGACGTGACCTCGATAGCTAACCGATAACCAAGGGGGTTCCGACCGCGGCCAGGATCTCCGGGCTTCTGGCAAAGTCTTGCAGGGTGCAGAGATGTATGGTACCAGCGAGACAGTCCGACAACACGGGACTAGCATACCGTCAAACACTGCCAAAACAGACCATTATAGGATTCTGTTCACAGGTATGTCGGAGAGAGGGCTGCCAGATTGCTAGGGGAGGTCCCAGCGAACCGTTTATAGACAACCCCCTAGCACTGTTAATTGAATGGGACGCGACAGGCTTGCAAAACGGTGGACCTCAAGGCAAAGCCCAACTTGGCACATTTATCTGGGCTTGGCAACACTGTTTTACGGTATAGCCTTTGGGGAGGGAGCCCGGCCCTAGATAACATGTGCTGGAGCGTGAGGCCAGCTAGACCTCTACTCCCTCATTGGGGGAGATTTATGTTCCAAGTCAGTCAAGTGGGAAAGAGAGGTGACCTTCATGTTCCCAGTCTCCTACTGTACCGACAGTTATCTGCCATTTTAACAGCACAGTAAACCATCTTTAAGGCTTCTGTTGTTGTTCTGAGTGCTGTATTTTACCAAAATAAATAAAACTCATACACCGAGTCATTTCCCCCCCCCCCCCCACCCGCTCAAAGTCAGGCTTTGGTGGAAAATGAACTCTTTCTATTTTTTCCTCAGAACCAAGATAAATCATCCAACTTGTGATTGACCTCTTTAGGGGGTAGGGACTCTAAAGGGATCCCGACCTGTCAGAGTTGATTTGTTTCAAGTGTCAACGGGTCTGCAAAGTCGCCCTGACTTCAGCCCTCTGTGATGAGGGAAGTTTGTAAATGGTGGAAGGAGCGAGAGAGAGAGAGAGAGAGAGAGAGAGAGAGAGACAGAGAGAGAGAGAGAGAGAGAGAGAGAGAGAGAGAGAGAGAGAGAGAGAAAGAGAGAAGCAGAGATTTACTGCGAGAGATTGAATCTAGCAGTTCACCATAAACTCCATTTATCATCCTTGTATTACCCTACCCTCTCCGAAAGTGTGGGCAAAAAGAAACCCACTGCTTCACGATTAATGACCAATCTTGGGGGCAAGTGCAACCAAAGGTGGAATTTTGTATTATTTTTTTTCTCTCCCCCCCACCTGCAGAACATCACGTCAAACACTTTTAGGGGTGATGTATGACTTGCTAATGATTTACTGCAACTAAATCATTTTGCCTGCAAAGGTCACAAAACTGTCCTGTTCTAATTACACCATCTGAAAGTTAGTGTCGGGTGAAAAAAACGTGTGAACATTTATCTTCCGACCATGTGGGTGAGATTCTATTAAATTATAACTGAGGCATCTAAATTAATGCCATGTACAGCAGAACAGGGATGCTAGACATATTACATTTGATTATCTTGACAGGCCATTTTAGGACATTCGGGTAGGAAAACCATTACGCGCTGACTTCTATTCTGTTTTTCTTTTTTTTTTACTTCTCAAAGACAGCCAATATCATGTGTTTGGACAAAAGAATCAGAGCTACAAGCCAGGCTGAACCGTGAGCAGATATAAAGACGGGGATCTATCCTTTAATGAAAACCTATGCTGGCAAAAGGGCTGGATATACTCCATCCATGAAAACCAACTCCACTTTGAAAAGTGACAGGTTATGTGGTGGAGTAAAAGAATATATATATGTTGTTCCCTAAGCCATAGGAACTAAAAGCCCGAATGATCTCTTTGGTTGGAGACAATTTTACCAGATGAAAAATGAGGGGTGTCAGTGCAAGGATGAATTCATTTAATGTATCCCAGATCTTTATCAACAACCAGTGTGGATCACTGGTATATTTGCACACCGCAACTGCACTCTTTAAAGATCTCAAAATAACATACTGTAGGCAGTTCCGTCTGAGCGGAAAGAGGTTTGTTTTAATGGGAAAGCACTTTTTTTTTTGCAGAGCCATTTATGATTAAACGTTGCAGCGTAAACGCAGGGATTTCCAGTCGCACGGATGTTTATTCAGAGTCCGAGAACAACTGTGGATGTGGAGCTTATTTGATTCTCGGTAGAACTATTCCAGGGCAGTTCTCGTAATCCAGTTTACGACTAATATAAAGATTTAATCTAGGAGCGGGGGGAATGGAGACGGAAAAGGAGTGCGTCTTAGAAGTCTGTGGGAACACAAGAGGAGAAGGGAGGGAGGGAGGGGGGGGGATCGTTGAGTTCCCTGCAGATTTTTCAGAGGCCTTGATGATCCTCCCCTGGCTAAACTTGGGATTATTTCCAGAGTTGGCAGTTGATGACGCCGGCACGCGGAGGCGCTTGGGGGCAGGCCCCCTTCCCGAGGCCCCTTGTCAGGAAGACATTCTGCCGCCAATTAGTATCAATCAGGAGGGAAAACAAGAGCTGCATGGCTGCTGTGCTTGCAGGGGGATCCCCAAACCCTTCCCCTCAAGTTAGAGGAGCATCCTCCCCCCCCCCCCCCCGTTTCAGGACCGAACCTTGGAGCCAACCGACTTTTTTGTCACAAGCTGTGTCTTTTGGAAGGCATGATATCGTTTGGTGGAAATCCCTCGCGTATTTTCGACAGTCTCCGACAGTCCTACATCGATGTGCAATGCGTTGATTGAAAAGGACTGTCTTAAGGCCAAATAAAAGACTATAACTGTGTCACGCAACCGCAGCTACTGAGGACATTTCCGGAACAGTTGGAAATGTGCTTTCCAAAAGTGTTTTCTAAAAAGGGACAACATTTTAGGTGTATTTAAATGGATCTTATGTAATAAGTGTAGGTGAGATCAGTGGGTGTCATTGGCATACAAGGGAACTAGCAGATCCAAAAGATAAGCATGATAAAAGTGATTGCTATCGTCTGGTGTATGAGCAAATATAACCTAACCAGCACTAGGCAAAACAACATGAAAGAAATCCAAATATAGCCGGATCATATTGTACCCACTTGGTTTCAGTTTATTTAGTTTCTTCATACTTTCAACATTGAAGTCCTCTTTGGGGGATTGCCTGTGCAGCGCAAATGCTTTTAAAATTGTACGCCTCGAGAATTCTTATTTGCTCAAGTTCTCATTTTTCTTCATTTGGAAAGAGAGAACAGTGGTGAGGGAGTAAAAAGTATGTTTCATTGTTGAAATAGTGTTAAAAACTCTCTCTCTCTCTCTCTCTCTCTCTCTCTCTCTCTCTTTCTCTCTCTCACTCACTCACTCACTCACTCACTCACATACACTCCCATTCCATACCCAGTCACCGGGCTTAGCTTGTTTTGATTGCCCCTCGCTGAGTGCCTGTGCCTAGCCTCGCCGCAGTCTGTGGCCGGGCGGGCCGTGTTCACGTCATGGGATTTGCTCTGGACCCTGGAGAGCCCCCCCCCCCCTTCTTAGGAATTGAGGAAAGCGGTGTGCGGGGGAGATGATAGGAGGCGTGTGGGGGAGGGGGAGGAAGGTGAGCAGAGGAGATGATAGGAGGCGTGTGTGTGTGTGTGTTGCGGTAGGGGGGGGGTTGAAGTTCTGGAGAACCGGGAAATGTGCTTAGCATTCTAGGTATGTACCGAGTGCTCACGCCGGCTTTGGTGGAATGATCCTGACTGCATAGGTTTGCAAATACATTATAGAGGTGTGTTTACATGGTTTGGGTCCACCTCACTTGCTGGGAAGTCTGCAAAGTGGTTCCGTCACTGTGATGTCCTAAAATGCTGTCGTCTGGAAACAAGTCTCTGACAGGATTAGTTATATGCATGCACACACAAACACACACACACACACACACACACACACACACTTTAATAAGTGGGCTATTGTTTGACAAGGCTATCAAAGGTGCACTTTAGCAATAAACAATAAAACGTAGCTGCCATGGGAAACGGAACATCTCTATCCTGGCCATCGTTAATATCCGGTGACTGACAACGTCTAATAAGAAAGCGCGGCTTCTCGCAATGAAAGGCAATCCATCGTTTAAGATACGGCCGTGACGCCCTTGTATCAGATGTTATCCGCGGGAGCTTGCGGTCGGGTGGAAGTCGAGGTGGGGTATGGGGAGGGGGGGGACCGCGCAGGTCGGCCGCGAACGTCGAGCGAGACATTTCAATAGGCCGCTCGGCGGAGCAGGGTCACAGTTGGAGGTGAAACAGTTGACGAAGGGGGGGGGGGTGGTGTTTTACGGTGGCAGCGTTAACGGTTTGGATGTCCCCCTGAGAGAGAGATGGCAGCCCTCTCCCGGGGGGGAACTGATGAAATATTCAGCGCCCCCGAGATCGAACAGATAGCCCCTTGAGACCCAGTCAGAGGAAGCGCTCCTCCGGGTGGGTTCTCCGGTGAATTCCGTCTTGTGTGGGTCTGCTCTGTAATTCACCTGGTGGAGACCCGTCCTGGCGCCCGATTGTCATACCGCAGGCCGGCCGTTCCCGGACTAAACCTTCTGATGAACGACTCCGCAGAGTGAGGGAAAATGGCTGTTGTTTTAACGGGGTGGGCTAGGAGACGTCGAAGTGACTCGCAAAAGCCATGCTGGAAATAGACATCCTCCGGACGACTCGGCAGAGGAATTGACACGAAAACGAGTTTTTTTCGCGAGACGGGGGGAAATATAAACGGATGTTGTCACTTAGGCAGGGGCGTCGACTCACGTGTGACTGTAAGTGAGGCCTAATTCGAATCATGAGCTGTGGTTCGACCTATCAGCGTCCGTCCCCGAGTGGAGCCTGTAATTTGTCGGCGTCTTCCCCGACGACTCAAGCGGCCAAACTGACAGGTGGGAATGCGGCGCGTGACGTTTCAATGAGTCATCTCCTGCCGCGCGTCCCGGAGTCTGACGGCCTAAAAGCCAAACATGTCGGCGGTGTCACTCCAGTCGTGGGGGTATTGACAGGCGGGGGAGCGTCTTCAGATCCCTCCCTGAGCTGGCTCATTGCGCATGCAGCCGGTGTTTAAGTCCGCTCGGTTGATATTCTCCGACAACACGGCAAATACACTGCTTGAAAAGAACAAAATTGCCCAACCCCCCGCCTGCGCGCGCGGCGCCCGCCCTCCGCCACCAAAAAGACGGAGAAAAGTGGAGTGCTTAGCTTGTTTTGTGCCGGCAGACAAAGCCATTGAATTCCCTTCAGTCCAGCCCAGCTATAATATAAAGAAGAGCAAGAGGCAACGTGAACCGTGTGTAATTTGACTTTGGTTGAATGCCAAAACTGCTTACAAGTACCTCGCTAGAATAAGGGCATTGTCCAGAAAAGAGCTCAGTGTATTTGGAGTCAAGCAGCACAAAGATTTGCAGGGAATAAATAAGTGGGGGTTTATCTGCGCTTTCAGCGATTGTTCAGAAATACCTGGTTATTTGTGGTCCACTGGGGTTAACGATTACTGTATTTAACTGGAGTTTGGAAGGCACACCCAAAGTGGAGTCAGACTGACGTTGGTCAGTTTTCCCAGAAACAAGCAAAGACTCGCTAATTAGTATGATTGTTAACTGATATTTAGCATTCTCATCTGAGCGCTGCAAGTCGTTTGGGAAAGGAGCAGGGGCGGGGGCGCTGTGAGAGAATGACGGGGCGTTTTCAGAACATGCTGACGTCGAGCGTGTTTGTCCAGAAAGTCGACATCACTGGGACAAACACAGAGCCAATGGAAGTTAATGGAGGACGATATTAAAGGCGGACTGACTTGAGGATTCTGTATTTGCACTTTTGTTGTTTCAGCACTCCAACTGAAACTTGGATAATTAACAGATCTTGGGATCTGAAAAAAAGAAAAAACTGAAAGAAAGATACTTGTGATAACATGTCCTTGGCAGCAACAATGACGATCTTTCATCTTCACAAAGAGCTGTCTGGGTGGAACAACTGGAAGCAGCTTGTTAATTCTGCAGCCCAATGCTTCTTTAGACATCCTGCTCTCTCACTCTCTGTCTCTCTGTCTTTCTCTCTCTCTCTCTCTCTCTCTCTCTCTCTCTCTCTCTCTCTCTCTCTCTCTCTCCCTCCCCCCCTCTCTCCCTCTTTCCCTCTCCCTCCCTCCCTCCCCCCTCCCCCCCCCTCCCTCCCTCCCTCTCTCTCTCTCTCTCTCTCTCTCTGGCTCCTCCTTAACCGCCATCCTTCTCTTCGCCCTCCATTCTGCGCCCCTATCAGGGACCACTGTTGTTTATCAGTAGTTGCCTCGGGCACAAAATGCCTGTCTCCTCCTCTGCCCAACACATTCCGATCCATTTGAATAGCATACATGACGGAACCTACTGTATGTGCCTTCTCAGTCTTATCCTTATCATCAGGACCCGGTCTCTCTCTCTCTCATTCTCTCTCTCTCTCTCTCTCTCTCTCTCTCTCTCTCTCTCTGTCTGTCTGTCTGTCTGTCTCACCCTCCCCTCTCTCACTCCCTTATTACCTTCAGAGCGGAGAAGCGATTGATGCTCTCGTCAGTGGGCTGATCAAAGCGCTAAGTGGCAGGCAGCTTTGAACCGGGAGACGGTTCGCAAATATGCGATTCAAATATTCCGCCGAGATCGTCTAAATATGCCGTTCAGAGGGACGGCGGGAAAGCTCGGATGTCAAATCGCTTTCGAAAATATGCCGGTGCCTTCCGGCCCGCTCCGCGTTGGAGCGGGCGACGCGGCTGTCCTCCCTGAATCCGCGGTGTGCTGTGTGGGTGTCTGTAGGGTTCCATACCCCCGCCCGCTCCGGCGTGCGAGCCAGGTGAGGCACACGAGGGGATTCGCTCCGATATGGCTGTCCAAAATGCGGATAGAAACGAATGATTCCCGGGACGTGGCTCGCGTGCTTGTGTTTGGCAGTCGGAATTGCAGAGGACGAACGCCTCTTGGGCAAGCCCGTTTCCGTGGACGTTAGATCATCTCGTCAAAAGGGCACGGATGTTGTTATCGCTCTATTTTGCCTTTCGTTTCAGTTTTACCCACCCCCCTCCCCCCCCACGCTAAAACTCAATGCGTCTCCATGACAGCAAGGCTCACAGGATAAACACAAGACACAAAGTAATCCTAGGGAAGGCGTTTTTTTTTTTTCGGAGCAGAACCACAGTGGACTTCCAAGGCCCTCTCCCTTTCCCAAACACCCCCGTGCCCCTCTCGTTTGCAATGGGCTGGACCCCCCTATGAAGTGAAAGAACCTGAGGCGTGACTGAAGCTGCCGCTTGGACCCGCGCTGAGACTCCCACAACTGTCCACGAGCCCCGCCCTGCCTCCGAGAGATAGATGGCTGGACGCTAAAGAGACAGACGGAACAACCTAACCGGCGCCAGGAATCTCACTTTGACGCGGCCAATATCCCCGAAGCCTTACCCAGGGGAGCGGGGCTTCAATACGAGGCGGGTTGGGGGGGGGGAGTGAGGGTGGTGGAGGAGGGATGTGTTGCGCTGGCGAGCTTGGGAGGGAGAGGACCGCCCCCCCTGTCACCTTTTCGGCGGAGACGGCTCCCACTCGGTCCCGCCCGCCGCTGATGGGCTCCGGAGCTGTTCCATTCCGAGCCGCGCCTGGGCTCATTTCGCCGCCGCCGCGTCCCTGTCACCGCTGAGTCCCATTGACATTCACAAAGTCTTCCTCCGCTGGGGACCCGAGACTCCGTGTGTGTGTGCGCGAGTGTGTGTGTGTGCGCGCCAGAGCTCGCGTATGATCGCGTGAGAGAGAGAGAGAGAACAGAGAGGAGGCTTTTGAACTGCCGCCGGGACGAGGAATATTCAAACGGGATCCGTCGTCTGCTCCTTAGGATTTGGGGCGACACCGAGCGACCGGTGGGGACCCTGCCTGGCCTCTGGGGCGGAGTGCGTGTGTGTGTGTGGGGGGGGGGGCTGCAAGAGACGGGTGTCGCCTGGGTAACCTATCGAGCTATGTGAACCTGGGCATGGGGGGTGGGAGGCTTCACATGCTAAAGAGTGCTGCGGTCGATCCATTATGCAGGAGCCTCTCTCCCTGGAGACAGCAAAGAGCAGTCTTGCTGGAATGCCAACGCAGGACCGCTTTTAAGCACCTGGCTACTGGTACACGCTGACACATGCTAATAGACTCCGCCCCGCCCTGTCTCCCTGCTAAGGGCCGTGACACAGGGAGGAAAGCTTGATTTGAGCTGTTCCAGAAACAGGGAGGCTCTCTTTTTTATACTTTTTTATCGCTAGGGCAAATAGATTATACGGACGACTCAACCAGCAGTTAAGAAGGAGTTTTGACTGGATGTTCCTGAATATGGGGCTCTCAAAGTTTTGTCGTGCAAATTTTGGGATAGTCAAATGAAAGGCGTACATTACTGTATAGCTGCTGCAAATCTCTGGATAGCGGATGTTCTCTACTGTAGTTATGCCGGAGTGCCACTCTTCTAGACTACAGTCGATTGCTGGCTGTAGCCGGAAATTCTGCAGGTTAGTTAATATTCTGAGTTAATATACAAAGTGATCGAAAAGTTCTGTGTTGGGGGAGGGGGGAGGAGCGGATTTGCGGCCCATAGAGAGAAAGAGAGAGAGAGAGAGAGAGAGAGAGAGAGATAAAGATAAAGAGAGAAAACAGAGGAGAGAGAGAAAAAAGAGAGAGAGAGAGCGAGACTCGGGCAGGAGGCCAAGGCACGGCTGAACTGCTCGTGGCGTGCTTGTCGAGTGCGACAGCGTGAGGTAACTGTATTGGTCAGGTGCTAATGTGGTGGTGTCATTCTGCTTAAACGACCTTAAGCAGTCATTAGGAGCGAGGCGGGGGGGACGCCACCTCCCCCCCGGCCCCCCAGCCCCGCCCCCCCGTGGGCTGCGCTTTGAGCCCCGTGTAGAGGGTACGCCCAGACGTGCCCCTGGTGAGGATGTAGAAGAAGAAACACATCGATCACGCAATGGGACACGCAAACACGTGCAGGGAGCTGCAACAGCAATGACACACACACACACACACATATATGCTTGAGTGTCCACAGATTAAATTCCCTCTTTTTTTTCCCTCCCATCCTGCTGTCCTTCCTGAGGGCAGCCAGGAGCGCTGATCGGCCGCATTAAAACTCCAGCAGCAAGCCAAGCCCGAGCGCTCAGCCCATGCCTGACCAGGGACCCAGGCAAGAGAGCAGGTTGTGTTCACATTGGTCTTCTACATGGAGGAAACCCCTGTAAGCATGGGGAGAACATTCAAGTGTGTGTGTGTGTGTGTGTGGGGCGGGGGTGATGCTATGAAAAGCACTGAATACCATGGGGAGGGGGCGAGGGGGGGGGGGGAAGGGGGAGTTCTAACGAGCACAAGAGTATGGGTTGCTTCGGCGCTGGGACGACCTCTGACCTCATTCAAAAGCCCTTACATGTGTCCGGGCAACAGTAGCCGGCAGGCATCATTAAGGGAAGCGTCAGAGGTCTTATCAGGGTTTGCTGTGAAGGGGTATCACTGCACACTTCCTCTGCTGTGGAGACGATCTAGGGGGCGCCTTAAAAAAAAAGCTACCCAAATTAAAAAAGTTTTAAAAAAATGGACTTCAAAGAGTTTGCTTAAAAAAAAGGAAAAGAAGATGTTCTCCTTAAGAAATATGCTCGTCGGTAGTGGAAAAGCGAGAGCCAGACGTGAAGTCAGGGAGGAAAAGGGAGATGGGTGAGTTTGGATGAATCTTTTGAACCGAGGGGGGGGGCAGGGGGGGGGGGGGGGTTCCTTAAATGGAAGAAGGCAGCTGAGTGTTCTGGACTGCTGCTGTTTTGTTCCCAGGATTTACTGGTTGGCGTGTGTAAGTGCTCAGCTGGTGTCCGCATCCAGGACACAATCACTTCGGTCAAACTGCCTACACGGTGTGGTGAGTGTTGGAAAATCTCACCTGAAGTGAATAAAGAAACCTTTCCTGAAGATTGTGCTTCAGACACCCCAATGACATCGCTCTCAAGAACGATGGAAGCCCTTGGCTGCTCAAAACCAAGTCGAAATCAAGGTTTGATGGTTTCCTTTGTCCATACAAGGGGCTTTGCACTCGAAATGAGGACGGGTTCTTTTCAATCAGGCCCGGCACAAATCGAGTCGATTTTTTTGTCCCTTTCTCCCGATGGACTGAGATTGGCAGGGAGGAAAGACCCCTTTGCACTCGGAGAGCCAGGCGGACGGAAAGGGAGGAGTCATGCTGCCGTCAATCTGTTTCACACTCCCGCTTCACGCGGAGGGCTTTGCGTGGGAGCCGACGGCGACGGCGTTTGCGCGAAGCCCAGACTGCCGCCGCCCACGGCGAACGCACGGGCGAACATGCAGAGCGCTTCGTCACGGAAACAAGCGAGGTGTTCGCCGCCTCCGACAGGGCGCCGCCGGCGGCAGCCAACCCAATGGACAAACGTTTTGTTCCATTTTTGGCTCTTAAAGACAGTTTCATCCCCTCGGACGCGGAGAGCGTGACGCTGCCCCTTCCCCCACCCCGGAACGCTCTGACGCGGCGGTAAGGCGAGACGCGCGCCGAGACGAGGCGGCGTCGAGATGCGCGGAGGGGGTCGCACAGGTCCGTCAAACTGACGGGCGAGGGACGCGAGCGACGTCTGAATTGAGGAGAAAACCCGCGGGGTTTCTCCTCCTGTCGAGTGTTCAACACGCCAGGATCAGTGTCGGTCGGTCACCGCTGCGTGGGGGTCTGAGTCTACTGCATATATATATACACGTCCCTGTCTTTGTGTCTCTATCCGTGCCTCTTTGGGCCGGCGTCGCTACCTCGGCGGGTCCACGCGTGTCAACAATCTCCAATCTCTGGAGGGTGGGGGGAGGGGGAGAGGGGTTGAACTACAAAGAAGAAGCTCGAGTTGGCTCACGCACTGTCAGCTGTGACAGTGGAGAGGCCAAAACAGCTGTGGCCTCCCCCCCCTCCTCCTCCCTCATCCTCCCCCCCTCCCCTGACATCAAAGGGAGTCTGTTGCCTTGCCGAGGCGGGGCTGGAGTGACTGCGGAGGCCAACGGTGGTCTGATACGTGTCAGGGGCCGTCCAGCCCGGCTCACTGACACCGTCTCCACACGCCTGTGCACACGGGCGGGCACGCCTGTCCTGCACTCTCCCCCTCCTACTCCCCCACCCCCCAACTCCCTCCCCCACCCCCCCTACGCCTCCTTCATTCCCGCTCCCTCGTGGACACAGACACACGCAACACCACTCGGCTTCTCTCTCTCTCCTTCCCTCCCTCCATCCCTCTGTCTCTCCTTTTCTCTCTCTCCTTCCCTCCCTCCATCCCTCTGTCTCTCTCCCTTTCTCTCTCTCCTTCCCTCCCTCCATCCCTCTGTCTCTCTCCATCCCTCTCTCTCCCTTTCCCTCTCTTCTCTCCATCCCTCCCTCTCGCCTCTGCTGTCGCCCTACATCCCGCCTCTCTCTCTCTCTCTCTTTTGTCTCTCTCACTCTCTCACTTAGCTCAGGGTGTAACAGACTGTGGAACGGGGACTAACTGGCAAACACAGGCAGTGTGGGCGGGTGGGGGGGGGGGGGGGGGGGGGGGATGGACGTGAAACCTGCCACAGCAAATGTTTCTGTTTTTCCTCAAGGCCTCACTGATCTGGGCCAATCGAGTGCTTCAAACCGCCGATCCTCAAACACACAACAATCCAACGAGATCATGTGTGCGTGCGTGTGTGTGTGAGCCCCGACACTGTAGTCACGGCGTCTAAAGTTCACACGCCGCTGTAACTTTCTGGAGTTCAGTCGTCAAGCTGTGTTCGGGGGGCGGGGGGGGGGGGTGGGGGGGTTCACTTTGTTCCGTGTCTGGGGCTCTGGGATGGAGGATCTTTAAAGAGCGCAGGGGGGGGGGGGGATGGGGTTCCTCAGGAGGGAGGCGCCAGGGCCGTGACCCCAGCCCGACACCTGCTGGGAGGATGAGACGCACCTGGGGGAGGAATGCATGCTGCGCGAGCGGCTCAGTGTGGTTCGCTCTCTTGGGTTGTTTGCGCCCATCTCTGTGTGCATGTGTGTGTGCGTGTGTGTGTGTGTGTGTGTGTGTGTGTGTGTGTGTAAATGTATCTATCCATTGCCGCAGTGAGAGCAGAGTGTCGAGACGGCACAGGACTGTCTCTGAGAGCGAGAAGAGAAAACCCCTGTGAGGAAGCGGGGCCCTCAAACTGCTGCCTTGACTGACATGGACTTATTTATCAGGGTTGGACCTCATCTCCTACAATATGCACTCGAGCCCCCGGTCGTTCACACACCTGCTGGAGCAAATGGAGGACCTCTGAATATGAGAAAGGGCAGATTGGTAAAGGTGCAGTGTGTGTGTGTATGTGTGTATGTGTGTGTGTGTTTGGATGTGCGTGCCTGCAAGTGCTTGTGTGCTTTAACAAGTGATTATGTCCTTGTCTGCCTGCATGCATATGTTTGTTTGCACGTTTATGTGTGTATGTGTGAGAGAGAGAGAGACAGAAAGAGAGAGAGAGAGAGAGAGAGAGAGAGAGAGAGGGAGAGAGAGAGAGAGAGAGAGAGAGAGAGAGAGAGAGAGAGAGAGAGAGAGAGAGAGAGAGAGAGAGAGAGAGAGAGAGACACAGAGAGAGAGAGAGAGAGAGAGAGAGAGAGAGAGAGAGAGAGGATGGGCAGGATGTCTAAAGAAGCATTGGGCTGCAGAATTGTGTGTCCTGTGCATCATTGCTGGGTGGGAACAGGAGATAGAGGATAACCTGATAACAGTGTCCTCTCCCAGAGATAAATGCCAGGGTGCCGTTATCTTGGCCGGGGGAAAATGCCAGGCTTTGGCAGCTGGAACACTACTGCTCGCTGTTCCGGTGAACAAAACTCAGGCCTGGGAACTCACTGATCCTATTTTACCGCGACCTGTTTCAAACAACACCTTTAAACATTATCACCGGGTCTTGTTTGTGTTTATTGTTGGAAGGCAACGGCTGACACGGTGGGAATTTTGCCGACTGATAGGAGACTCATCCTCTGCATATCTTATTCACCACAACTACATGACAAGGCAGCACATCAGCAGAGAGAGAGAGAGAGAGAGAGAGAGAGAGAGAGAGAGAGAGAGAGAGAGAGAGAGAGAGAGAGAGAGAGAGAGAGAGAGAGAGAGAGAGAGAGAGAGAGAGAGAGAGAGAGAGAGAGAAAACAGAGAGATTAGAGAGAGAGAGAGCGAGAGAGCTCTTCGTTTCAGAGCGACCGGCAAGAGCTGAAGGAGTGACTCCCCTCCCCCCCTACTTGTGTGGCTTCCCAAGACGAGAATCGGCCTGTCAGATTGCCTGACACTCCGCAGAGGGATGATGGATGGCAAGGGCGCACACTCAGAGAGGCGGGAAGAGACAGGTAACAGTTACAGAGAGGAGGGGGGAGGGAGGGAGGGATAGGAGAGGAGGGGAGGGGAGGATGGGACAGGAGGAGAAGAAATCAAACTGCCGACAGCACGCGTTCTACACGCTAGGACGAGGGCTCCCACTTCCACTGTGCCAGTCTGGGGACCTGCAGCGTGTATGGGTGAAGACGTCTGTCTTACCCTGTCATTAATTACATTTCGACACCTCTGTAATTAGGCGGCAGCCTCTAATGAAATACTCGCGCTCTCTGCACCGGAGAAGGAGGAAGACATGCATCCGCGAGGTGATAATGAGGAGAAGAGATAAGATAACATGCATGGGGGGGGGGGGGGGGAGAGGCAAATTAGAATCCCCAAAAAGAACAAAACATGTTTTATTGTTTGTACTTTAACAAGGTGAGGTTAAAGAAACAGACCATTGACGTTCGACCGAAAGCAAATCCTTTAAGAGGAAGGTTGTCTTTCATATGGAATCGTCGTCTGTGAACGATCCGTGTCTGTGAAAGATCCACCGCCACAAACAAACACAATCTCTGACAAAAGCTAAACAAGATCCTTCAGGTACCATTCCTCTACAACAGGTGGGATGACAACCATTAGCTATAACCCCCCCCGCCCCTTGTGTGTACACAGATTTTCCAGTGCGATCCATTTGTCTGTGTGTTTCCTCAACACGCTGTCCCACAGTATTCCACAAAGTTCTGTTGTTCTACAATCCCGTCTCATTGTTCAACAGGCGAATCCGTCAGGGAAACCAAACGCCAAGACACAGACGACCCAGGAACGGCAAACGAAAGGCTGTGACACACAAACACACACAGTCGTGGACGGACCGACCCACAGAGTGTGGGTTGCGACACAGACGTGGGTTGCTAAATGAGTATGTCAGCGAGCCCCCCACTCCGATGGCGTTCCCTTCCCTCGTATCGGCATGCATGGCCAGAGGCGGGCAGCAGCGCTCGCTTCACTTTCATACCGAGCTGTGGAAGATCACAGGTTCCCAGGCATCAGGCTGCCCGGGCCTCGTCTTGCTCCTGCTTAGCCTCGTCGCGAAGGAGAGGAACGATGTGGCCCCCGGAAGAAAAAGAAACATAACAAAGAAAATAAAGTTAAATGATGGAGGAAATGCCAAATAATTTATGAATTGTAGGGGAACAGTATCTGGCTTTGAGTACTGCTCTCCATTTTCATATTCCTGGTGCTTCGAATCCATTAAAAATCTCCCCAAGGCTTATTTTGGGGGGATTAGTATTGCTGACTGGAATGCGCTGAGGTTGAGTCATTACTTACAGTTTAATATATAACAGCATCATGTAGATGGAAGGAGTGAGGGGAAGAAAAAATAATAATTGATGCTGGGTCGGAAGGGAGAAATACCTTAGCCTTGCAAATTCCCTCCCCTATTCCCTTTGCGGCTCAGCTCCCGCGCCACCCGCGCTCCCGCAGCCACGCGGGCTCCTAATCCGGGGAGGATTGTCAAGAGTCACATGCATAATGAAGGTGGATCTCTCCTGTCACACGGGGAGACTCCCTGACGCCGTGACGCCCCGCTCGTTGCTCCAGCGTTGTCCGGGCGACACCGACCCGAGTTGTTCGATGTGAGCCCAAAACATCCAAGCTTCCCCCCCCACAAAAAAAAAAGACTCCCCCGTCAAAGCCAACCCCAGGACGGTGCAGAGATGCAGCTTCTCCCTGCCCCCTGGACCTGAACCCTCGACGGAGAGAACAGGGAGTCAGGGTCTAATGAAAGTGAGGTCAAACACGGGAGAGGGCTTCAGAGCGACGTGGAGGTGGAAGAATGGGGGGGGGGGGGAGGTCTCTGGGGGCTAGTGCTCTGATATGGATCTATGCAAACTTTGACCCAGCCTCCCTCATCCACCCCCCACACCCCTGATTCGTGTCTGGGGCAGAGCCCTCCGTTGCCGGTGCAGAGCGCCGGGTGCAGAGAGAGGTGATCAGACGCTTAGTGGGGGGCTAATGTGCCGTTTAGAATCACGCGGGCGGATGAGGCTCCGATGAACATGGAAGGACCTTGGCCAGCGCCTCACAACGCATCCAGCCTCTCCACGCTGGGCTGATGGGACGCTGGTGTCCACGGTGCTGAAGGCTGGCTGCTGAACAGAGGGTCACTGATGTCACCGGCCTATGAGTGGTGCGCTGTGGACCGTGCGTGCTGAGTGGCAGCCACTTTCACCTCTGATACACTGGTTCACAGACCTTTAGAAGGCTAGGTTCAGGACCAAGGAGAGCGTTGTGTCACAGAGCACACAGCACTCTGGTCAGGGTTATGTTCAGGACCATGGCCAGCACTGTGTTAGAGATCACAATGGTTGGTGGGTTAGGTTCAGGACCGTGGACAGCGCAGTGTGAGAGAGCACAGTACTTTGTTGTTGGTTAGGTTCAGGACCATGGACAGCTCTGTGTTAGAGAGCACAACACATTGCTGTGAGTTTGGTTCAGCACCATGGACAGCGCATTGTCCACACGCCAACGTGAAATCTCACTTTAAGAGCTGACAGGGATGAATAGGCCACTACAAGCCAACAAGGCCACCGCTGACACAAAGGAAGTCTCAGAACAACAGGAGGGAAAGATGGGAGAATGTCCCAGAGGGTGGGAAGTGGCGTGTTATGAAGGAGGGGAGAGGAGGGGGGGGTGGGGGGGGGGGGAGAGAAGGTGTTGCAACCAGCAATACAGATAAAGTGCTAAAGTGAAGTTGAGACAGAGAGAGAAAGAGAGAGAGAGAGAGAGAGAGAGAGAGAGAGAGAGAGAGGGAGAGAGAGAGAGAGAGATGGGGGGGGCAGTAGAAAGGAGGACAGATAGAGAGGGACGGGAGAGAGCAGAGCAGCCATTAGTATGCTTTGCTTGTGGGGGCCCTAGGAGCTATTCCCCTGACTCGGGCTCCCTCCAGGTGCCCTGTGTCAGGACGAGGTGGCAGGCGGCTAATTGCACCAGGCATGGAGGACCCACAGGCTAACACACACACGCACACACACCACACACGAGCGCACACACACGCGCGCAGACTGACCAGCAGTCGGTTGGTCCGACAGTGAGCCGCCCAGCTGTGCTGTCTTGAGCAGAAACTAAAAACATCCACTCAGTGCTACATCCGGCTTGTAACGAGCCAATGAAAAATTCACGTTTTTCCTCTTTGAGGCACAGCGCCGGTTGTCAGCTCCTAAGTAATAATTTGTCAGGCTGAATTGTTACATGACAACCTGCCAGTTGTGTTTACGTATACGAGCACCGACGCGCGAGCACGGACGCGGACAAAGAGGCACGCGCTACCGCTATCGCCCAGGCCAATCAGGATGCGGCTGTTTTCAGGCAGGGAGAAGCAGAGTGGCCGCACACACACACAGACACACCCAGGCTCTATAAATGACATGGTTGTGACACAAGGGGTTTCTGACCCTCAGGGTGACGATCCCCCCTCACCTCCTGAACCCCATTCTGTGGGTGCCATGACAACCTGAGGCACAACAGGAAGGAGGGCCGCTGGTGAGTGGTTCTGTTCTCCAGCGTGGGTGGGGACAGGGGCTGGGCGACAGGGTAGAAAGCAGGGGGCAGAGGGCTGGGGAGGGGGCAGAGGTTGGGGGGATTAAGGAGGGAGGGAGAGGGGGAAGGGGGAGGGCACATTTCTTTGGAATCCATGTGCGGATCAACTGTGTTTGAGGACAATTTGACAGTCTCTGTATTTCGATAGATGTCTTTCAAAATGTGTAGTACATGTGAGCCGCATAAAAGGTTGGGGGGATATTAAAGAGAAAAAGAAGAGGAAAAGTTCTTGTCTGAAATGCCATTAGTACAAGGGTAGTGGACACAAAGATGCAATAAAAGCTTGATGATATCGAAAGCCGCGGGGCGAGGGCAGCTTATAAGGAGTGATTTCAAATGTGGGCCAGTGTGTTTATGAATTAATGAGAGTTGTAATATAGCCTATTGAATCTGGAAGGCGACGTCGGATTTCAAAAAGGGCCCCCCGCCCCCCAAAAAAGCCCTTTTGATTAAAAAGGGATAGGGTCACACACGATGCAGGGACGGCGGCGGCTGCAAATGGCATCAAAGTAGAACAACGACAAGGACGGCGCGGCGGAGCTCGCCAAGGGAATCCGCCGGACCTCTGGGCCGCTGGTCACAAGGCAGCGGGGCCAAGCTCGGACTGGACCGTATCAGAGGAGAAGGACCTCCTCGAAGGCCCCGACGCTCGCCAAACCTGCCCGTTCTCTGACTGGGGGGAAATCGAATCGAAAATGCACGTGGGTATTGGAAGTCAGGATCCAGTCTTTTACTATTGTGCGATCCCCCCCCCCCCCCAAGCCAGTCTGGTTCACTGTTTTGCAAAAAAGACAGAGAAAGGGATACAGACTGAGAGAGCAACAGAGAGAGAGAGAGAACAGACAGACAGACATAGATAGCAGAGTTTGTCTCATATCTCACGCCCATGCTCTGCAGAGAATTAGAGGGAATGAGATGTTTTGTTGATGCTATTATGCTCATATTACCCAGAATGCCAGATCCTCCCTACTGGGCGCAGTTGGTATGGGGGGGGGGGGGGCAGGCAGGGAGCTGTAGCAGACAGAAGGGGAGGCTGCACCTGCCCAAGAAGCAGCTGCCTGGCATCGTGACAGGCTTTCAGGTTTGGTTCAGGTTTGGTTCAGGTTTTGAGGGTGGGTGGGTGGGTGGGAGGGAGGGAGGGAGGGAGGGAGGGAGGGAGGGAAGGGAGGGAAGGGAGGGAGGGAGGGAGGGAGGGAGGGAGGGAGGGAGGGAGGGAGGGAGGGAGGGAGGGAGGGAGGGAGGGAGGGAGGGAGGGAGGGAGGGAGGGAGGGAGGGAGGGAGGGAGGGAGGGAGGGAGGGAGGGAGGGAGGGAGGGAGGTGGGAATGGGGCCTTTATGTGCTGAGGCTTACAACATCTCCTGTCCCTATTATGATAAGGGAAAAAAACAAGATTTTCACTGTTTCTCCCAAAAACATTAAGATGATTAAGCCACTTCAGCAGCAAAAACAACAGCACTCGAAATAATCTGCGGCGGTTCAGGGCTCAGTCTGAGAATATTAATTGCGGCCCAAATGACCCCCGGTTTCTGTTTTGAAAAGCGCACAGCTGCAAATCTCTCTCTCTCTCACTCGCTCGCTCGCAATCTCTCTCTCAAACTTGTCTGTTTGTTGTCTTTGGGTAATTAATTCCAGATATGTTTCCTATGTTATTATACATACTGTGTATAATATATATAAACACAATATAAACACAATATAAACACAATATAAACATTATATATATATATATATATATATATATATATATATATATATATATATATATATATATATATATATATATATATATAGTCCACAAACCCAGTGTTTTTTTAATAAGCGTGATATGCATATATGCAAATGTTCTCCAGAGGGGATAATGATATGATTTAACTAGCCTCAGTCTGTTCTGTGATTATGAGCTGATCACAATGAAAGTCAATTAGGCGGCATGACTAAGGGCGGGAACAAACTGGCGTGCTAATATGGCGGAAGGCTGGCTACAGAGAGAGAGAGAGAGAGAGAGAGAGAGAGAGAGAGAGAGAGAGAGAGAGACAGAGAGAGAGAGAGAGAGAGAGAGAGAGAGAGAGAGAGAGAGAGAGAGAGAAAGACAGAGAGACAGAGAGAGAGAGAGAGAGAGAAGAGAGAGAGAGAGAGACAAAGAGAGAGAGAGAGAGAGAGAGAGAGAGAGAGAGAGAGAGAGAGAGAGAGAGAGAGAGAGAGAGAGAAGAGAGAGAGAGAGAGAGACAAAGAGAGAGAGAGACAGAGAGAGAGAGAGAGAGAGACAAAGAGAGAGAGAGACAGAGAGAGAGATTGACAGGAGAGATAAAGAGAGAAAACAGAGAGGGAGAGAGAGGAGGGAGAGACAGAGGGAGCGTTTGCGTGTTCACACAACTGCGTGTGTCTGCGACGGCTGGGGGGGGGCTGTCGAGAAAGAGCATTGTGCGTGTGTGTGTGTTTGACGCCAGACATGCTGGATCCGTGTTGCGGCGGAGCGTCATGGGCAAAATAGGCTGTGTCTGACATAATGAAGGTGATTGGATCCATCACCTCTCTTGTCCCCCTGTATTTAATCAACACGGGCTTCAAGTAATGACTTCCACGCGGCGCGCAGACACAGCAGCCCAGCGGAGAAGAAGGACAATCTGCTCCAGATATCCCTGACAGCCGCCTGGCTAAGGGGCTCCGAATGAGCCTGATTGTGCTCCGGCAGGGTTATGGATCGAGCTTTTTACAAGGGGGGCCCAGTCCAAATCAAATCAAACACATTTCAATGTCGACATTCCAAACGCCTTGGACATGTGAGCATCCAGTACCTGGATGACGTATGCCTTTTATAAATGTATGCATGGTAACCTGGAGGGTTAGTTAATGCAGGATCTCCATGAGATTAAAGACGATCAGTGTCACTATCCGGAGTGACGGAGAGGGGTTTGCGCATATTACAGCGGGGGAATAGATGATCATTACTCTAGCTCACGTCGTCTACAGTACGAGCACTGCCTGACACATACACACACACTCACGCACAAGCACATAACCAAGGTTAACGGAAGGAATGGAAAAGGAGTCATCATTCATCACGCGAGTCTCATTACTGACTTAAAACACACACACACACACACACACACAAGGAGTAGGGACAAACATCCACAAACACGGTTCGGTCACACACACACACACACACAATCCACGCCCCAACACCTTAACTTCACCCCATCTTCCCTTCCAGGTCATTAAGGCAGCCCTGATAAGCCAGGCCTGGTCTGGTTAAACAGAGCAGGTCCAGACGGATGAAGGAGGCAGCTCCAGGCTAGCCCCATGGCTCAGCCCCGCTAATTAGGAGGCCGGCCTGGATCGTAACTTACCCTGGGAGTACCCCATCGACAGGGGCATCCTTCAGCAGGGGGTGGTTCAATTATGGTGAATAGGAGGAGGACAGAAATGGAGAGAGAGAGAGAGGGGAGAGAGAGAGAGAGAGAGAGAGAGAGAGAGAGAGAGAGAGAGAGAGAGAGAGAGAGAGAGAAAGAGAGAGAGAGAGATGGAGGGACAGGCCGGGAGGGAGGGACATACGTCGAAAGATAGACAGAACAGTATAGATAGAGAGACACAGAGAACGACAGTGAGAGAGAGGGAGGGAAAGAGAGAGAGAGACAGGAGGAAAGGGAGAAAGTGCGAGCCAAGGCAAGAGAAAAGGCCCTCCTGGAAAAATCAATGCTAATGACCAGAAAGCACTGCTACACACACTATTACACACTAGTACACACAAACACACACACACTGCATCCACATGCCTTTACACTGTCAAACACACACGCACACACATTTGGCTGCATACATACCTAAAGGATACACACACATAAGCTCTATCTTTCTCTCTCTCGACAAACACACACACGTAAATGACTGACATCCAATTAAGGCAGTGTTAAGGAAGCTGTAGTGATTACAGTCACTGGAGCGCATTGATTCTGGATGGGCACAGCTGTCTCATTACTCCGCTAAGTACCTGGCCTATTTTTATTATCTATTTGTTTATTTATCGCCCGCCTCTCTCTCTCCTCCCACCGCGCAGGTGCCACCGCTAATGGTGCGCTGGTGACCTTTCTGCCCCCTCCTCCCTCTCCCTCCCCTCCCTCCTGCCCTCCACCCCTCTCCTCTGATCCCTTCACTCCTTACGACGGGAGGTTGGCGAACGAAAGACAGAATGTCACCGAGTCTGTGTCGGAGCGAGAGAGAGAGGTCATGCTTGTCTGCGTGCTTGTGAGAGAGCGAGCCCGCGTGTGCAGGTGGGAGAAGTCATATCTGTGTGTGTGTCGGTGTGTGAATGTGTCTGCGTGTGTGTCCGAGAGGATGTCCGCGCGCGTGTGCGTGTGGGAGAAGTCATATCTGTGTGTGTGTGTCGGTGTGTGAATGTATCTGCGTGTGTGTCCGAGAGGATGTCCGCGCGCGTGTGCGTGTGGGAGAAGTCATATCTGTGTGTGTGTGTCGGTGTGTGAATGTGTCTGTGCGTGTGTCCGAGAGGTTGTCCGCGCGCGTGTGCGTGTGGGAGAAGTCATATCTGTGTGTGTGTGTGTCGGTGTGTGAATGTGTCTGCGCGTGTGTCTGAGAGGATGTCCGCGCGTGTGCGTGCGCAGGGTGCAGGGTGCAGTACATGCGGTGGGCCAGCTCCTCCTGCCCACACCTCCACAGATGACCCAGTGTGCTGCGGGCTGGCAGGCGGGTATATGAAGAACTCTGCTGATGGACTCTCGATCGACGAGGACGCAGGACCGCTCGGTTTGCTCCTTCAGCAGACGTCAGACACGCACACAGTGCAAGAAGAGACCGTCTCAATTAGGAGCAACATCTCCACACAGGACAAACAACCACAAAGCAGCTGGGTTAGCTTTGCAGCAGCGCGCGGTACAGCTCATTCCTTTTATCTGACGTCGTCGGAATTGGATATTAGCCGACAGTTAGTGGGATGAGATACCTCTCCCGCCGAAAGGATCTTAGCCAGATAGAGTCTGTGCGTGTGTGTGCTGTTTGTGGTCTAGAAGTGCTTGTCTCACGCCTATATGGGTACATGCATGCGTCTGTGCGTGTCTGTTATGTCTGTGTGTATGTGCCTGCGGGTTCGTGTCTGTGTGAAAGCAGGTCTTGTGTTTGCATGTGTGTGTGTGTGTGTGTGGGGGGGGGTTCTCGTTTCCTGATCGCACGGGGCCCAGTGGCGAGAGAGCAACACGGCACATGTGCTGATCCAGCCAGGCCCGCTCAGATGAAACCTCAGCACCACTTAACCACTCCTGACAGGCAGGAGATTCTGAACCTGGGGTGCTCACATCCACCAGCAGGAGAGAGAGAGAGAGAGAGAGAGAGGGGGGGGGGTAGAGGGAGAGAGAAAGTGGAAGGGATTGAGGGAGGGTAGAGGCAAAGAATACTGGAAGGATGGAGGGAATGTTTGGGGGAGAGGATAGAGGGATGGAAAGAGCCGGCAGGTGTGGAGGTAAAGGATAGACGGAGAGAAGCTTACGAGTGGCAGATAGGAGGAGAGAGCCGAGGCAGACAGGATATGGGGGGGATGCAGGAGGAGGAGAGAGAGACAGACAGCTGAACCAGCCACACAGCTCTAACAGGGCTCTCTCTGGTCACACTGCCCCAAGCAAGCATCAATTACACTGTCAGTGGACACCATCTGACCACTGCCAACACACACACACACACACGTTTTTGCATACACACCAACACACCAACATCTCTCTCGCGCGCACACGCACAAATACACAGCATGTACAGTGTTCCAAAGTAGGCCAACACTACTTAAGCAGCAACCGCAAAGCAAACATTCAGGCATTTACAAACAGTCCTCCATACAAAGCCATTCGACATCCAAGGCTTTCTGTGAATAGGCACAGCATTGTTCCTACACGCACACACACACAAATACACACATGCCTCCACAAGCTCTGTCATTCAGTGCTCAACGGAGCTCTTGACACAAAGGCCCAGACTGTGACCAACGAAGAGAACTGTTTCGCTAACAGCCCCGGTAAAACAGGAATCATGTGGGGTTCCACTCGGAGCGAGGGAGAAGAGAGACAGAGAGAGAGACTGACAGAGAGACTGAGACAGAGAGAGGGGAGGGGAAGGGGGGGGGGAGGGGGCCAGCAGACCGTGTCAGTCCTGTCCTGATCCGGGGTCCTGACAGAGGCTGCCGGAGGGGCCATGCTGTTGTGTTCCTAACGCAGCTTCGCCGTGACAGGAGGGGACTGACCTCTGGGCGTTGAGGTGGAGAGAGCGAGGGGGGGAGGGGGGGGGGACAACCTGTGTCTATCACAACACTTGGTTGCCCTGGGTGACCTTTACCCCCCCACCCCCCCTAGTTAGTACAGACAGGTTTTAGTATCTCTGTAAGAGTGAGTGACTATGCATCTTTATATAAACACACAGTAGGCTGCAGTGTTCATGGATTTCATAAATATTTGGCATGTGGACGGATATATACCAATATCATGAATGCATGCAGGTATATATATGACTGCTGTATGTATTAGTGATCTGATCTGTGCACCTATGCCTCTGTCCATGCCAGGCCAAGCTCCATCCGTGCACCCACTGCAACCATGACAGTGTGACGTGAAGCATGTGTCCGCCTGGTCTGTGTCACCAGTTCTGAGGGTGGACATACGGCATGTGTCACCCGCTGTCACCCTGACGCAAACGAGGGGGCATGGAGACACCTGATCTGTCAATCACAGGGCTGGGCCTCAGCCAAGCTAGCAATACTGAGGCAGGCTATGGTAATTGCACGGATGACAGTAGTGGTGCTAAGCTAGCATCCAGATGTAGGCTATGCTAATTGCACGGATGACAGTAGTGGTGCTAAACTAGCATCCAGATGTAGGCTATGCTAATTACACAGATGACAGTAGTGGTGCTAAGCTAGCATCCAGATGTAGGCTATGCTAATTGCACGGATGCCAGTAGTGGTGCTAAGATAGCATCCAGATGTAGGCTATGCTAATTACACAGATGACAGTAGTGGTGCTGTGATAGCATCCAGATGTAGGCTATGCTAATTACACAGATGACAGTAGTGGTGCTAAAATAACATACAAGAGGTAGGCTAGTAGTGGTGCTCAGCTATTGATGAACAGACGGGCTATGGCTATGTTAACTACGTAGAGCGGTGATACTAAGCTTGCGACAAACTGACAGGCTATGCTAACTGCACAGAGCAATGGTGCTTAGCCAGTGATAGACAAGTTTTGCTAAGCACACAGACGAGAGCATTGCTGCAAGGCCACGCAATCTCCTCAGCTGTATCGAAGGCTAAAAAGGTCCTTCGATGCTCGACTAACCATACCGATTGTTGACATGGATGTTAGAAGATAAGGCAACTGTGTAGACTCAGACCAGAGGGGGAGGAGCAAACTTGACATGTTGGAAGCAGGACATCATGTACACATGTTGTAAAGGCCGGTCGAACAAGGAGTGTATCACTCAAGCTGCAGTTTGAGATATCTAAATAATTCAAGCCCGCAGAGGCCCCCACACAAGCTCTCTCTCTCTCTCACACACACACACACACGCAGACAGACACATACTCATTCACATGCACACACTCGCAAACACTAAGCTAGCCCAGGTGTCCGTAGCTGGACTTCGATCCAATTAGTATTACCCAGGGACCAGCGCATGATGATGATGCTTGGGGAAGAACGTTGAAACAGCCTATTAGTATACAGTACAGGCAGCTTCCGTTGCCAGAGTAGGGACACACAAAAGCTTCTCGCTTGGCATTCCGTGCATTACTTGAATATTTTGTCAAATCAGTGGCTGGGATTGAAACAGGGGGGAATTTTCATAAGCTCGGCATTCTCTGCGCCGGCGTCCACGTCGAGGCTGGGAATAGACAAGCAGGGGGTAAAAAAGGAGGCTTCGCAAAACAGTAAGCAATGATTCAAGGCAAGGCTGCATACTCAAGATGGCCGAACGGTATTGCGTACAAGTGTGTGTTTGTGTGTGTGTGTGGCTGCATGAGACAAATGTCAACTTGCATAGTCAGACCCAGTGACATGTTTTGTGTCCGTGAGTGGCGTGTTTTAGCAAAAGGGGGGGGGGGGGGTGTTAAGGTCGCTGAGTAGCGCCCCAAGATGCAACATCACGACATTGGCTGAGAATGTAATGAAGTTCCTTTTTTGCGATTCTCAACGCAGGACAGGGTTCAACTCCGGCAACAGAATTTAAATTGTATTCATGAACTCAACAATTTCCCCGAGCTCAACAAATAACTTGGTGTGTCGAGTCACAGATTTGTTTGATCCAAAATCCTGAAATGCCACTGACTCCAACATGAAGTTGGACACACATCGGCAACAAAACATCCCGTAGACTGCATGTCATCATTTGAACTATTATCCAACGCAAACACAAGTCGGATTGAGGGGGCCCTGTGCTGACACACTAGGGGAGTAGATCTGACTGAGCTCATCGTTCTGCAGTCACACAAACCCAACAACCCTGCGGTGGACTGAGTCGCTCTTCGAAAACTGTGATTTCTCCTTGACTGCCGGACTGAATCATTGACGTTCTCACAGCGCCAGGCTTGGATCCAGACCAAATCAATTTCTCATAAAGATTTGTTTAATTCTGCATTATGACAAGGCAGGTAAATCCACTTGCAGGCCAAATTGAGCTAATCTTGCCATCCACCATCATGCATTCAGTTAGCCAAAGCTGGCCCCATGTAATGTCCGTGTGCAAGGAATGTAGCAGTGGGATGATGTGGACTTGACCATAGGCTGTGTGCCTAAACCTTCAGTACTGTCACAGGTGCAAAGCGACTGCTTCTTAGTTGAAAAGCAGTGAGATTGGTTTGCGAGAACTGTTATATTAAGAAGTCCTACTTTCTGAGTCCACTTGTTAGAACCTGAGGTGCAAATAAACATTTGAAATACAAGGTAAATACCTTTCACAAATCTAAATCAAATACTTTTCATTTATTGGCTCCACCTTGGGTCATTTTAGACCTCCAAGTCAGGGATTTAAATGAGTTAGACTAGTTCTTCTTTGTGTGATTCACAGCACTTAGAAAGGGCTACAGCAGATCTCCAGAAAAAGATGCTCTTTTATATCATTTAGCCACAGTAACTGAAACTGTCAGTTTGAGACGAGTGAGTGCGATTTGGGGGTATTTTCAAACCTGGCAACACACCACAATTCCCTCAGCAATTGTCACGACAGCCACACATTCTTGTCACAGGCCACGTCAAACACCTTTACTGAGGACAAGTGACAAAATAGAAAAGAAAACGGTTGTGGAAGGGCAACTACACGGGAATGTGTCCCACATCTTCACAGCCTTCACGTTACTGCTAATGAGTTAGGCCTCTTTCTAGTTTCAACCTGTCACTGGGAGTAGAATGCCACATTGATTCAACATCGTCGCCATCATTTCCAAAGATTATATTTTCTTCTTTTTTTCCCCGGCTGCAACTACTGTCACAGTTTTGCGGACGTAGGAATCCCTGCGGGACTTGCCGTGACGTTTTAATCTCTCTACTTCAGGAGGAGGCGAGCCTGTGATGTATGACGTTTGCCAAATGACATTGGCTCATGTTGCTGGTTGTGATGCTAATCAAAATGGTAAAACCGGGTTGGTTTGAGTGAATGTATTTCTAGTTGGGATGTATATATATGCATGCTGCGCAACATTTTATTTGCTGTTGAGTTTTCCATAATTTCATTTCCTTATCTTTGATACAAAACAAAACAAAAAACGTTTTCATCGAATTGAAGTTTTTAATGAATAAATCACTTTCTTGTCGATCGTATGCACAATACATCATACTTCTGCCAGTGCTGGAGTGCCTTCCAGTACGATATGAGTACGGGAAGGACTGCCACTGCTTCTACAAATGGGAAGGCTCTTTTCAACAGACGAGGCTTGTGTCAGGTGTTTTACATACAGCTACGTGAGTCATAGGATATGACCTAATACTGACTCCATTCTCATTCCAGGTGAGGTCACAAGGCCCAACATCACTTATGCTTAGCATTTTACTTTGTAGCAGATGAAATAGCCAATGAGGCATAGTCTAGTGGGGGTATTGGCCTTGCCCTAAAGAAAGACATAGCCATTCCAGTAAATGGGGAGTGGGACACTAATGGAATCACTGGCCCTAGTCCTTAGTCATTTTCTTCTCTCTTTTTTTTGGCGAGCAATCCGGAAGCCTTTATGGTAATCATAAACCCCGGGCCAAATGGATGGTGGTGCCTGAGAGTGTGGAAATGGAGAGGCCATCACCGCCCGCCACCGACCTTGTTTACAGCTGGCGGAGAGCAGGTGCTGTTCCTCCCTGTAAGTTCACGCCACAGACGCTGTCAGAGCATGCCTAATGCTCGCGAAATATCTCGTGTTTCTCTCTCGCTCTCGCTCTCCCTCTCCCTCTCTCTCTCCTTTCGTGAAGATGCGTTTCATAAACCTCCGAGGACAGTTTATCAAAGATTCATAAAGTCGCCCGTGCAGACTGCAGGTTTAATGTAATATCGGGCGTTTCCTTATCCTTTTTTTTCCTGTTGTTGCCATTTCGGGCAACGCCCATTTGTCATGTGTTGGAGCACGGTTTTTAAGGAGGGATGGGGCGCGGGTGGAAGGGCGGGGGAGCAGAGGGGGTTGTTTGGAGAGGGAAGAGAGAAGAGAGCGGCAGAGAGAAAGAGAGAGGAGGCAGGTAGGGATCGGTGAATCATTTTAACACTTTGTCAACGCGCAAGTTTAAATTTGGATGCTAGCGTCTCTCGGAGGAGACACTGCAGCTTGATTGTGCCACAGCCTCGAGCCGAATGCTAATTTATTTTCTCATCTGCCTTTCCTCAGCTCCGTAATCACAAGAGCCGGTAGCACACACAGCCCCCGCCAGACACCTATACAAACTGGAACGAGACGCCCTCCCCCACCCCCCTCCCCATGGGGTGAGGGACATCAAACAAAACAAAAAAACACGGAAGAATTGAAATAAATAGCTATTACGGTGTGGTATTGCATTGTTTGCTGTGCGATGATTCTCTGTCCTCTTCAGTACATTTGTTGGTGGCAGTCTTTTAGAAAGCTAATCCAGTTTAAGACACAGATGCTCAAAAAACTCTCGTCGGTGATCAGCCACCCGACAGCTCAAGAGACTTCGACTTGGTACAAAACTCTGTGCTGTTAAACCATTCATTTTGAACCTGATATACCACCAAGATGGCAAAATGACTTTTAAAATGGAGACAAGATAAAATGGTGTATTGATTTCAGCAGGAGAAGCATAAACAACCAAGCGGGAATACGGTGTATTATAGTCTTGTGCCGCCGGCGGAGAGATTGGGAGTTTGGACAAGGTTGTGGGGTAGAAGGTCTAGACATCAATGAGTGGAGTCTATTGTTAGTGAGCGTGTGAAATGGCGTGAGGCTGGCGATGACCTTACGACCGGCCGGGCACAGTTTACAACCGAGGAGAAGACTACAAGACCAAGGTTGGCCGGGAGGGACGAGAAGGGAAAGCGAATTGGAGCATCATTGTGTCTTTCTTAACCGAGTTGGCGGATTCAATCCGACTCGTCTACCTGATCAATGCTCGGGGAAAGGAAAGAGAGGGAGGGAGGGTGAGCGAGCGAGCGATAGAGAGAGAAATAATAAGAGAGAGAGAAATAATAAGAGAGAGAGAGAGAGAGAGAGAGAGAGAGAGAGAGAGAGAGAGAGAGAGAGAGAGAGAGAGAGAGAGAGAGAGAGAGGAAAGAGGACACGCGGACAGGGGCAGACAGAAGAGAGGCTGAGCGAGGGAGAGTCTGCAGAGAGAAAAGGGGATTCAAGTCGAGGAAGAGTGAGACAGTGACAGACACCATGACAGACCTTCAGAAGGAGGGCCATCGCTATTGAGCCATTCAGCCGTTATCCATTTCCTACGTGCGCGCGAATCAAGATGGACGCCGTGCGTGGACGGTACACGGACCTGCCCCTGCACCATCGCATGCCGGACAATGAACAAGGCCGCGTGTCTAATAACGGTGTTCGTTACGGCAGGTCTATTATCGTCGACTCCAATCTCCATGCACTGGAGTTGGGAGACCAGAGACCAATTCAAACACGGCATCAGACAATTTAATCCATATCCGGGCCGAGCAAATCCCACAGCACATTAATTCATACAGCGAAGTCCCACATGATTAATACGGTGGTATGGAAGATTAAATGAATGCTGGCCATTGAGCCATTGGTTAGACCTAGAGAGACTAATTCCCAAGGTTTTTTTTTTTTTGGGGGGGGTGGAAATTCACAATGAGAGTTAATAAATCAGATTTGCTCTAGACTCCATTGTAGTGGATAGGTTGCCGGGCGGTGTTACCGTACGAGATCTAAAAGGTTATTGGCCGTTTGACGCGGAGAGATCAAGGGGATATCTTGGTGCAGTCAAGGGCATACCACAAGGATTTTCTTCCAAAAGCGTTTGATGTCAAAGGTCTCTCGATAACCGAGTGAAAATCATAAGTCACTCCAACAATCAATTATTGGGACTGTTCTATTGACCTCTAACTCCTGAAAAACACTAACCCGGTTATGTCACATCACACCAAAAAAATAAATAATGATATTTTGGTGTGTGTGTGTGTTTGGGGTCAGCGTGGCAGAGGTGGGCAGTATTTAACCCTGCAGTAGCAATGACCTGCCTTGTATAATAGGCTCCCATGAGAGATCACCTCACACACACACTCTGACGGATCACCTACCTCACTCACACACACACACACACACACACACACACACACACTGAGAGATCACCTCTCCCTGACACACACACTCTTGACTTTGAGGCGTGCGCAAACACACCGGTGCATGCTCACACACACAGGCTCACCCCCCCCACACACACACAAACACACACACACACACGTACCGACATCAATGTGGAGCTTGGATGGGAATTGGAGGGCATTTCCTCCGGCAGGGCTATTAAATCAGCCTTTATCAGTAGCTTTACGGCGTTCAGTAGAGAGCACAGGTAGACGAGGCCGGGGGTTGGTGACGTGTTGTGGGGCCATACGGGCCCGCTCAGGATAATGACCCTGCGCAGTGCCGTGATGGGGCCCAACAGACAAGCAGAAGGGGACAGGCACCGCGATAAGCATCTGTTTGAAGGTGGAGCTAAGATGGATTACAATTACGCAGGAAATAGGTTGCGGCGTCGCAAATAAAAAGAGAGGAGGAACGAAAAAATGACTGATGGAGGGCATAGAGAGCTGCTTAAAAAAAATGAAATTTTGTGCGCGTTTTATTGCAATGTATACATATATATGTATATATATATATTTTTTTTTTTTAAGGCTATGGTAGTGCTCCAGTTATTAGCTTGCTTCATTACATGGCATACAGGGAACATGTATCATGCGCGTGGGGAGAGAAATATGGCCTGCTGTTGTAGCGCGAGACCAGTACAGAGAAAAGGTCTTCTGTGGAACGAGGCTCACAAAGCATGACATCATACACATAACAAGAGCTTCACAGTCTGTACAAGAGATGGATTATACATATATATTGATGCAAACTGCTAGGACTGTTTGTGAGACGGTTCAAAGGCAGGAACAATTACACTGTCAGACCCATGCTACTGTACTGTAACACAACCCATTCAACATTGAGGAAGGGAGATGGTGGGGGGGGGGGGTGATGGGGTGCGTCTGTAAAGCCATAAAATACTATTCATCTCGTTGCGGTCCCTGCAAGCAGCATGTAATCGCAATGACACACTTGTGTAATCCATTTAAAACACTTTGGCTCGGGAATAGACTGCTGTGACTCGGTTCCAAAGACTCCCCCCTCTCTCTGTCTCCCTCTCCCTCTCCTTTTCTTTCTCTGCCTCATTTTCTAGCACTCTCTTTCCTGCCTCTCTCTCTCCCTTTCTGTTTCTGTCCCTTCCATCTCCTCTCTTTCTCTCTCACGCTTTACCTCTCTCTTCTTTTCTCTCTCTCTCGCCCCCCTCACTCTCCCTTTCTCTCTCCCCCCACTGCCTGTCTCTTTCGCTCCCTCTCTCTTCTCCCCCCCCCCTCTCTCTCTCTACCCATCTCTGCCTCTCTCTTTTGTCAGTGCCACCCTCGATACCGGGACCCGTTTCGCTGACTGACTGCAATTAGCGCGGTGCTTGTAAGCCGCCGCGGCGCCCACCTGTTCAGGGAGGCCAGACAAGAGCCGTTGCGTGTACAACCCCCAACAGGGGATGTCACGTGTCGGGGGGGGGGGGGGGTGGTAGGGGCTTGTTGAGGTGAAGGGAGCGAGCAAATTTGTCTGTCCGAACATTTGTAATCGCGTCCAAGACGTGTTTTCTCACGCAGCTAGGCGTTCGCCGCAACCTGTTTCCTCCGTATCTAGGGAACCAGGCTATAGCCGGTGGGTAGTGCTGTATGGACATGAAGCTTTGAGGAGTGGGGAGGGGGAGGAGCTTTCTAGAGCGTCCAGACTCTCCACTCAACCATCCAGTACGGAAACAGCATTAGCAGACGGGCACCCCAGGTGAACGACCCCACCGCAAGTGTTTCAGTGCAACAGGAGGAAACCCACTCTCGCTGTTTACTGCCGGGGTGGAGGGTTGGGGTGGGGAGGCGGCGGGGCGGAGGGCATGAGGGTCTCAGCTCTCACAAAGGGGCGGCTCTATGGCGAGATGTAATTTGAACTAATTACGCGCTCGGAGGGACCAAATTAAACATCTTGCCGGCATTAAACTGCGGATGATTTATCGTCACCTATAAACTCTGTCTAGGATGGCCGCCCACCGCTAATGCTCCATTGGTTTAATTATGACCATTTGTTAATGGTCGTTTTAGGAGCAGTGTTGTGTCGAGGTCAGCTGATCACTTGCCAGAAGACAGGACCGCAGTAGGCGAAGATGAATGAACACAAATGGAATTCTAATGTGTTTTGTTGTTTTGTTTAGTTTTTTTCCCTCGACGGACTTGTCTAATAGAGTCTGACTTCCCACCTCCGAGTGGAACTTTGACCCGTCACGACGTTTCCACGACGCGTCGACATGTCGGTCTGACGGGCGCTCCCGCGTGGGACTGCGTCCTCGGCGGCATCGGGAAGTACGGATGCTAACCTAGCCTGTCCGAAGGAGGTGGAGGACACGGAGCTGTTGTGGGTGGTGTGTGGATAGCCCAGCCATGCCTGTGGGTGCTTTGAGATTCCAATTAGGCTGAGAGACAAGGGCGGCCCGGAAACACCATGAGAAGAACAACGTAAAATTGTCGAGCTACCCCCCCGAGCGCTCACCGCTCTTTGGTGTCCACCAGACAGCTTTCCCCACCTCTGACCTATTGTTCAGTGGGAACGTACAGTCTTTTAGGCCAAGTATAGAAAAGGTTGGTATTTTGCACCACTTAAATATATATGAGTCATCCTGACAGTGATCACACAAACTGTAATCACTACCACTGGTCGTTGGTTGGTGGAGCCCCATTTAGATCAACGCCATGAACACTGCTGTCATGGAGGCCTCAAACGTGACATGGCTGTGGTTGGGCCACCCCCGCTTGAGTAAGAAAGGAGAAGAAATATCTCAACCCATAGATCGCGTACGTCACTATCCACGCTGTTGCTCTTTGACGATATCACACTCCCCCAGTTCGGAGTCTCAATCTTTCCCTCCTCACTGCTCTCCGGGCACTGGATGCAGCTTTTTTCCCCTCCTTCTCTCCCTCCCCCTCCCCCATTAGATAGGTACCACCCCCCCCCCCCCCCCCCTCCTTTCCGGCCTGGCGCTTCCCTCCACGCCTCCTCAGACGAGGAGATTGATCTGTCTACAGGACGCCTCTGACCTTTGGTATGATCCGATAAGGGATGCGTGGCCCCAACCGTATTAAGCAATCAAAGGGGTAGGCGCATTAGGAGATTCACCCTTACCCCCCCTCCCCGCCTTCCCCCACACTTCTCCACACCACGGAATACTTCCACAGTCTCCATGATACTATAAAAGGTAGTCCATCTTTCTTCCTTCCTACTAGAAGATTCCCCCACCGCACATCCACAGGGGGAAATAAAAGATGTGTTTTAAAATTGCACTTTGCTTAAAGGCTCTTCGGGCCAAATTTGATTTTCACCTTGCATCGATTTTCCAGGCCTCTGACGCAATGGACCCTAATGCTGTCTATCGTGGCGCGGGGGGGGGGGGGGTTCTCTGTGGTTCCCCTGCGGGATGGAGAGAGAGAACTGAGGGCAGGTCCGTGTCTAGCGCCACAAATCGCAACTGAGGCCGTAGCCCAGGAGCGCCAGCCCAGGAACCACTAACTAGTTGTCCAAGGCCTCTCCGGCCGTCAATGCGCCAGTTACTCTCTTTTGGACCGTTCTCTATTAGCTTTCAATATTTAGCATATCACCTTGGACCAGCCTCTTCTCCTGCTATCTGTGTGTGTTCACCATTTGGCACGTTTAAGCAGATTTGCTGTGACCTTAACCAACGGCGAGCAGGAATAGCTTTTTCCCCCTGTCTCCCCCCCTCCCTCTCTCTCCGTCTCTCGTTCTCTTTCTTTCTCCCGGTCTCTCCTTCCTTTCTTCTCCCGTCCCAGCCGGCGAGAGTCCAGATGCCGCTGATTAAAACAGGGGGCCTTGGACGCCGTCCGTTTTGGAATTCAGAACGAACGCATGCAGAGCACTTCACAAATCTCTCTCTCTCTCTCTCTCTCTCTCTCTCTCTCTCTCTCTCTCTCTCTCTCTCTTTCTCTCTCTCTGCTTCTAAAAATAGACCGAGCAGCAAGGGATTGTGGGCCAGATCTCATCCCGAGCCTGGAGCAATTACAGACCAAAAAGCGCCTCTGAAATCGCTCCTCGACACGGGGCAGGAACCCGGGCGTTTCCGTGGCCCCCCCCGCGGACCCCCGTTTGTAGACGAGGGTCTGCCCGCCCTTCTATCTGCCGTCTGCAGGGGCGTTTACAAGATGGCCGCCCCTTCTGCTGCTCTGCCCGCTGCCCGGTCTGCGTCCTCGCTTGTCGCTAATCGCCACGAGCCAAGACCGCACCGGTCGTCACGGAGAGGACAGTGACGGTTTAAGAGACGAGGCCGGCATCGCCGGCATCACAGATGCGTGTTTCGCAGGGGGAGGACTACCGTCTTGGGCTCGTATGGCCTCTACCTGGTTTGACATTTCGAACACCCGAAAGGGTTTCAGGGCTGAGTGGCACGACCTGGCAGCCCACGTAGAGGCAGTTTGACGGGGGCAGACAGACGGAGAGATGGGCTCTGACAGGACCCCCCTCCCTTCACTTGGAACACAGGAAGGGGGGGAGGAGGGGGGGTTGGCAGAGCAGGGGGTGGAGGAAGAGGCGGAGATGGGAGAGAGGGAGGATGAGGAGGAGGAGGGGGGAGCGGAGGGGCAGGCAGGGGGGAGACTTCAAAGTGTGCCAAAGAACACACGAGCCAATGGCGAACGCACACACACACACACCCTCGCACACACGCGAGCGCGTGCGCAAGCCAGTGGGCGAGCGTGTGTTTGTGGAGGTGTGCATGGTATGTGTATGCGGGGGGTGGGGCTGTGTGGTGTGTATGAACAGATGCACCGCCCCACAACCAACCCCCCCAACACCCCTCCCCGAGTCGGAACACCTCGGTAGCATTTGTTTGTCGTCTTAAGCCGGCGGAGTGCTCAGGAAGCTGGGACTTAGAGAAATCTTGCCAAGTGTTGCGCTCTACAGGGGGGGGGGGGCTCATCCCCCAAAACCCTCATTGTTATTCAGTCATGATGCCGGAGGATCTACTGGGCACCCACAGTCAAGCCTGAAGGAGGGTGGGTGGTGGGGGGTGTCTGTCTGTCTGTGTGTGTGTGTGCGCGTAGTGATGGTGGTGGGGAGGATTGTCTCTGTGTGTGTGTGCTTGTGGTGGTGATGTGTGTGTGTGTGTGTGTGTGTGGGGGGGGTCTGTGTGTGTGTGTGTTTTGTGTGTGGTTGTGGGTGGCTATTGAATTAAGTGTACACACGGTCCCAGATTCCCAGAGTCTTTCTGAGCTCAACGCATAGCTTGTTCACGGCGGAGTTAAACAAAGCTGCATCACGCTCATCTGCATCATCTATCTCCATTAGCATTTACTCGCTAGTGGAACTAGCTCAAGGCTGTTATCATCGTGGTCTAAAACTAGGCAGAATCATTCTTTCATTTGATGGTTCCCTTCGTTATCTACCATAATATATGCTCACACGGAGAGACGCACACACACCAAGATGGACGAACACAACTTTAAAAACGAAGCACTGTCTCTCATGTTCATTAATGCTGGCAGCTCCCCAGCAAAGGAATAAGGCCCTATAAACGTTTTGCATATGATAACCCTTTTCCTTTCCACTCAGTCAGTATGAGACCGGCCCTCCCTGTCGAACAGAATTTACCCCTTCTGAGCAGCGCTTCGAGATGACAATCACCAACTGCCTGGACCGTCGTTAGTGCATAATGGTCTGCATAATCTCTTCCTTGCAGGGGTGACTGGTATGTCCTGGTCGTTTTTTGCAAATAAGGTACTCTGTTCATAGCCTGAATGGGTTGCTGGGTGTTAGGAGGGTCTAATGCCCGAGATATCTCAGGGATCAAAAGGAGTACGAGTAGGCCTGGTTCAAAGCGTGCCAGGCCTCGATGCCAGCTGGAGAGTTTGCGAGTTGGACCAGAATTCCAAAAGGGGCTGCATCTACAACGAGGCCCGTCGGATGAAATATGCATCAGGCCTCATTTGCGATATCTCTTTTAAACATCTTGCTCAATTATGGACGGTGATTCTGAGCGGGATCTGCCGTAAATCCGTCGTGTATCGACTTGAAACGGTAAATCAGGACGTTAGGAATCTGAACAAAATGGTCAAAATTACATTCAATTGTTTATCTGACCTTTTATTGTTATTATTTTTTATTTATTTATAGTTTTCAGTTGAGAGAGAAAATCGAATATGGCATACATGGACCTCCATTTCCTCAGAATGATAAACAACCTGCAGTGGCATGACGTTCAGTACACATTCATCTCTGGTTCCCAAAGCTGCTATCGACCAGTTGGTCTATAAGTGTGCCCCTTGTGGTATGAATATGTACTGCACGAGTCCATTGCGCCAACGACTTGGTGCATTAGTGGCCAGCAAACCTGGTAGGGTGGCTGTGAGTTCTAATTAGAGCATAGTGTTCAGAGTGGCTGGAGGGAGAAGCGGATGGAGAGCTGGATGCAGCTGCAGGTAACATGGGTAATGGCTTCGTGCCAATCTCCTTATTTAGCATCCTTCCTGCTTGCTGACATATTTACATTGGGGGCAGAGGTGACAAGGTATTGTGACGCCTCCGGAACGTGTTAGCAGTGGGTAAGCTCGTCCGAAGGATGGCCCTGCCCTTGTTCGCTAACATTTTTCCGATGCCTGTTTTCCTCCACACAGGCTTTGAGACCCTCCTCCCCCCCCCCCCTCTATCTCTCTGCGCTGAAATCCCCTTGGATAACAACTCAGTATCTAATTGATTTCTCTTGTTCGTGTCGGGTTAGGGCTGTGGCATGGAGATGGGCAGAGCACTCTGGCTCCGGCTCGCCTGCGATATTTGTATTTTTTTCCTCCTGCTCTCCTTTCTCTGGCGGCGTCTTTTCTCTCGGCTGGTCTCCGTCTCTATTTCTACTGCTCCTTCGGCGGTTCACTCCGGGTCAGAAGATGCCGGTATGACACTCCACCGCCCTGGTGGCGAGCAGGGAGCGGGAGCGCGGCCGTCGTCGATAAAGTAAAAAGCACGACAAAAGACCCCGAGCGGCATTCGCGGGAGAGCGCGCCGGAAAAGGGTCAAAGTGCATGACGGGGGGTGGCGTTTTGCTCTTTGAAGAGAGCGTCGAATCATTACCCAGCCTAGCACTTTGGCAGCAGGTGATATACTGTACCGTGCTAACGTACTGGGTTAATTAGCAGCAGTTCTCCGGGCGACTATATTTTTGCCTGTCCGACTTGGGGGGGGGGGGGTCAGGCTTTGCCATTTTCCGGCCGTGCTTTTCTTTCTGTCTGTTTGTTTTTGGTCTCGTCATGAGCTCCTGTCGAATCGAACAGGAAAGGCGAGTGCTGCCTGCAGACTGCCCTCTGGTTCTCCTCCAGCAAAACAAAGTCCGGTGGAGGAGGCGGGGGGGGGGGGGGGTCATATCAACCACAGAGCGCTCAGTTGAGGTGAATTTCAAATAATGCTTGGCTGAGTCTTGGTTTCAGGCATTGCTGCTCTTGAAGGGAAGTGATGTAACACTGGACAACAACCGACCACGATTCAAAGGACCAGTCTCTATATATAGCTCTCGCTCTACCCACGGTAAACCGCACCGAACACCCAGCTACAATGTTTTGCTTGGGGTTCAACAGAAACCGAGATGATTCCAAATAATTATTCCAAATAATTATCCAAATTGTCATCGGTAACGTTTGCGTTTTCCAGCGTAATGCCTATTCAGACATGCCCTAATAAGCCCCTTGGTATTTCCACAAATTGAATGGGTCCAAATCCCTCCCTCCCAAACCCCCCCCCCCCAAAAAAAATGATGTTAGCCCCCAAGCTTAAACTACACGCTTGATCGTCTGAGACATGCTTGCGTGCTTTACAACGTACAGCCCTTGCACATTTTGGGCCTAGTCAACGAGTCCTGGGACTGATGTTAGAGTCTCAATGGTGTGCAGGGGCAGAGAATTGATCCAAAGCACTGATAGATCTGCTGCAGTGCCTCCTATCCCCCCCCCCCCCCACTCCCCTATGCTCCCACAATCAATCCCAGCTCCTCTAAATTTCATCTGAGAACCCTCCAGAGCAGGCGGGTCAGGGGGGTGGGGGGGGGGGGGGGGTGTGAGTGGAGACTGCGTGCTGGGGGGCTGGGGTTGCGTTCAAATATGGGGTGTGAGGGGAAAGGAAAAACATGACGGGTAAAAAAAAAAAACACGCCATAAAGCATCAGGTACGTTAATTGAATAACATGAAAGCCCCCCCCCCCCGATACATCACGCCTCCCCCAACCGTAGCGTATACATCAGGCTTAATGGCACTGATGTCACTTGCAGTCGGCAGAAGAAGTCGTTTAACAACTTAATAAACGTCTGATTTACGAGAGGCGCCGAGCGCCTGATAAATAAATGGCGGGGAAGGCGAACAGGTGAACGGTTTCATTTCACAACGCTTTTCCAATCAAGACCAGTAAAAACAAGAAGAAGAAGAAGAAGAAGAAGAAGAAGAAAAAAAGGCTTTATGTTTGCTAGGTGAGCGTGTGGGTGTACATACGGGTTTGTGTATGTGCGTGCGTGTTCGTACATGCGCTTACACGTGTTTGTTTGCCTGTACCGGCCTGTGTTTGTGAGAAGATGCCCTCAAACACGCACGGTCCACGTACAGTACGTGCATGACGTGGCTGATTAGGTGCGTGTGCACCCATTACAATAGGAATCTCTACGCAGCTGATGTATGTGTGTAAATGTCGTTCACAAACCAGTCCCACGTACGCACACACACCTACATTCAACCCACAGCACAACAGCACAGCTCATAGTACCCCCTTCGTAACCCATGTCCTCCTCTCTTGGCAAGGATGCCCGGCTACTTATAAAATGAAAACGCATGACTTGCAAATCTGAGGAAGAAGTAGCTTTGCAGCCATATTGGAGAGTCTACATGGCACCACTCCGTGTGCAAGAATTAAGTGAAGGGTCCCCCCAAGGATGAACCGTGGGCCCCAACATGTTTGGCTCCCTCGCCAGCGAGCATCTTCCTTCTAAGGTGATGAGTGCCTGCAGTAACTGGGTCGACATCAGCCGGTCCTGAACGAAGCAAGCTACATCCGGAAGGTGTAAAAAGTGAAGAGATGAATAAAACATTGCCTTCGTATGAGGAGAGGGGATGTGACAGAGAAGTTTTTTTTTTTTTTTTTTTTTCAGCTTTCATGTTGGCAGGGAGAAACATATTTCATTTTTTTCCTTCAGGATGAATCAAAAATGTCCTGAAAGCGCCTGCGCCAGGTGTATCTAATTACCTGTCAGCACTGTCCTCGTTATAAAACGGCCCTGGGGACTGAGGCCTTCGGTCTGTCCTAACAAGACGTGAGTGTTAATCAAGGTGTGCTATATGGAAAAGACATCATGGGGGGGCAGGGGGGGGGGGGGATTGACAATTCAGTAGCCACACATGTAATTTAGTCTTGGGAATATGCCATTTTTCAGTATCGCCCACTTTCTGTGCTTGAAAAACCCAGGTGTTGGTTTTGACAAAAAAAGGTAAACATATTAACATACCGTTACAGGGAAAGTAAAAGGGAGCTGTTTATTAGCGGTTGTTGTTGCCACAATATTTCCTTGTCTCATAGCTGTGGCCCGATTATGTCACCCGGACAAATTTCATAAGCCATAATTATACTTTAGTTGCACGTGTCTCTCTCTCTCTCTCTCTCTCTCTCCTTTCCTCCTTTGAGACAGAAATACAGGTAGAAGTAATGAGGGCTTGTTCCAGGCAAAGGCACAGTCTGGCCATCGCTGTTCAAGGATAATGAACGAATGGGGAGGCCTAACAGTAGAGTGGTGAGTTAACTCCTTCTGCCGAAAGTGGGTTCTTAGTCACACGGACCACTTTCATGTACACCTCTCTTGCTTGCTCCCTCTCTTTCTGTCTGAGCAAGTGGCTAAAGCTGTCATTCTCCTTACACCACTATCTTTTGTTTCAAGCCAGTCACACAATGACAAATGTGTTGCAAGCGAAATAGACTTGGAGAAAGCACTCAAGGCGACGGAGGTGGAAAATTGGGCGAATGGTTGCAATTTAGGAAATGGGGCCATTGCCAGGGACAGGAGGGGGAAGAAAAATACTTACCTGGGACTAATCCACGCAAATCCGTCAGTAAATGCACTGAGTGACGGTGGACAGTGTACAGTAAATAGCTGGGCCCATGTCTAGATCAATTCCTACAGATCTTGCTCAAGGCCTGCTCTCAGACCAGCTGCAATTTGTCCCATAGAGAATTACACTCCAAGGTAATGGGGCTTATAGTAAATGTGTTTTTCGTGTTGCAAGAGATGATTCATTTTTCTTCTCCTTTGGTGTTTGGAAGCTAGAGACCTGAGAGAGCTATCCTGTTCTTGTTAGCACATTTCTGCATGCGCAGCCTGACTAACGACTGACAGATGTCGGGAGAATGGCATCGAGGTTCTATGAAGGCTGGTCTCAAAGTCACCGGTGTGTCTTCTTATCTCTATGCATACTTAAAACACTGCGGGAGGATGTGAAGCGACGCATGTCGAATCAGGATTTTGTGGAGAGCTTCGTCACAAGTGTCAATCATATCTAGGATCTTCGGATGGGGCTCAATGGAATCGTTGACTTTCCAATATCAAACAAGGTCAGAGTGATCAGACTTAAAGATATTAGCCGAGGTAGCAAACAGTCTAGTAAGACGAACACAATGGACACAGGAGCTCCGTACTTCTGACATGTAATTAATTCATGCTCAACTAATGCCTGCAGTATTAATACTTCATGAATACAGTCCTGGAAGACGCATGGGTGGATGGGTGAATGATGGATAGATGGGTAGAAGGGATGGGTAGATAAGCCCGAGTGCAACATTAACACAACACAGTTTGATACACCATCAACTGAAGTCCTATTCAGTAACTTTAATCTCCAAGAAGTTCAGTGCTCAATGGCTTGTACAAACTTACATTGAAATCATTTTAAAAATACTTTTTATTTCTATGTATAGATCATCTTTTATTGACCTCCATAAGGTAAGGCAGACAAATTGATTGCAACATGGCCATCCTCAGCAAAAAAAGCTCCAGTGTGTCATTCAATACAAAATAACTTAGATTTACTGTACTGTCAGTGAGTCAGGTAGTCACTGAGATATGCTTCCTATTGTTCTTGTCTCTTTCAACATTTAATAGTTGTTTCAATATTGTTATGAACCTCTGCTACTTCAATTTAAATGCCTTGAATGCCATTCAATGCATGAGTTAACCCCGTGATACAAAGCCACTGACCAATCAAACAACAATGACCCCATCAACTCTGCCCATGGTGACAAAAATATATATTACAATAAAATGAGTGACGGATTATTTCGATGACATTACTGGGTAGCAAACAAACATGCCCATCTCACTACACCAATCACTGTGGTTTGTTGTCAATCAACATGCAAAGTCCACTTTAAAGCTTTTGTCAAATGTGGACACCTCCCCAGCAAAGAACACAGCCAACACCCTATCCATCTCTACACATGGATGTGCAAACTCACACGTACAATGTGCCCACATACTGTACGTACACACACACACACACTTGTGTAAGGCTAACACACCTTTCTCTCACTAAAGCCCCTCTCTAACAAAAGGTACCCAGTCCAACATAAGTTTTCAAAATGTCCCAGAAACTCACAAACGATCTCTCACTTTGGGAAAAAGAAGCACTGAGAGATCCTTCCTACAAAAAATTCATCCAAACAAACCAAAATGGTGCATGGCTTCTCAAATGTAAAGATAAGCTGATAGCAGAGTTCAGTAGCTCATATCGTATTGTAAAAATATGTTCTGTTTAACACACATGTCATAACGTGTTAACATAATGCCAGTTCTCTCATAAACACAGCGGACGTAAATTCAGGACCCGTGCACAAGTGTCCGCCTAAAATCAGTGCACGTCCATAACATGGAAACATTCTGCGCCTTCTGCGCCTTCTGCACCCACACATGCCACGTCGTGGACACCTAACTTAAAAAAACATAGCAAACAGAACTCAATCCTTGTTTAGGGATTAAACCAAGTGTATGTCACATAAAACAACCCGAGTAGAAGACTAAATGCTACTTACTATATACCACGGTAGTCGATTTCTCGGTGACTGCAATTTAAAAAAAGAAAATGATAAGTAGGCTAATAAACACTTGTTCAAAATAACAGCTGATAACAACTGATAGCAAGTCACTATTGATTATCTGACCTAATTTTATATGCGACATAAATGTCCACTTACCAATGCGTCCAGATAAAATTCCTTGGGAAATCCAGAGGAGTCCTGTCCTTCTTCTCTCTAGCCGGAAAACAGCAATGCTTTCTTATTCCAAATACAGGCCCCAGTTGAACTGAAAGACAAAAAGACACCAAACAGCCACAACAAATTCCGTTAAAATCGGGTCTCCCTCAAAAAAGTGATTAAATTACAATCTGTGAGGAGCAACAGAAAAAAATCTTAATTGACGGCGAGAAGAGTGGTATACCTGCTCCCTTTCTCGCTGTCGTCAGGGACAATGAGAACGGTAGTAAGGCGAACAGAAAAGTGAGAGCTGAGCTTTCCTTAGAAACCGAGCGCTGCTGCTGTTAAAATTGTACCACACACTCCAAGGCGATGGCTGGAGAGCGAGCGGCTCGCGGAGCGCAGGGTAGAAGCGGGAGAGTGCGCGAAACACAGAATCCAAGATGGGATGCTCTCACACACCTGCATTTCCTTATCAAGCCACATGATGGCCGGCTAACAGAGCAACTGATGCTGATATTTTTCTTAACCCCCCGCACCCCCGCCACCTGCAAACTCGCTGTCAACGGTCCGTAGACAAGAAATTGTTATCTCTTGATTTTTGTGTCGAGAATAAATCCATTAGAAAAGAATTCGTTAGGCGCATAACGAGCTGTTATCCTTGGTTGATATCCAAAACGTTAGCAATCAGTATTTATTTGATCTTGAAAGGCAAACTGTTCAATCAAGGTTCGTCGTTAAGTGCAATCAACTCATAACGTCACACCTGGAGTGGCCTGGCGTTTGCTTCGTTGCATTATCAGTAAGTAGGCCTACCAACAATTATATAGGCTACGGTATTGCATACGTTTTTGGCCCAAAAATATTACATAAGCACATCTGCAAGGCTAACAATATTTGTTTTTGACACCGATGCTGCTTATGTTTGACATCAAAAACTAAGCAGCTGTTTGTTCGTTGGCTTTGCTGTATCAACAGCATTGACCTCTCCAACACAACGATTGGCCAAGTCAAGTACATCACACCTTCAATTGATGTAAAATCGAGGGACAAGGCAATGGGCCAGACAACGAGGATTACACTATTGATAGTCCTCGCCAATGCTCATGCATTTTCACTGTTGGCAAAAGGGCAGCAAAATAAGGGAACCTAGCACAACAAAGTAATTTGGGTCTACACTGAAAAGTATTTGGGTTTGTCAGAGTATCGGTCCATTGGGTGTGCATGTCATGGGAGTAGATGTAACCTTTGTGTCCACCATCCAAGGTTGCCGTATCCACCTGCAAGAGCTGCATTACAAAAGTACTTGTGACCTTTTGTGGATGTGTTGTGGACTAGCAATGATGGTTCGATGGGGTCATTCTTTGAGTCGCAGTGACACCTGTTGACACGTCCCCATTTCCTGATGGGAAAGGAGTGTATCTGTATCCGAACAATTGACATCATGTGCAGAAATTGGGTATTGGTGAACAACCTTTGAGGATCCACCTATGTTTCTGGAAGATGAACACAATATGGAGAAATGTGTCAGATAACCATTCAAGTGGATTTGCTGTATAAAAAAGAAATGAATACAGTCATCCATGTATGCACTAGATTGGCAGTGTCTGACATGACACTGGGTGAGTTGGGTTTGGGTGCAACAAAATAAACCTATTTCTTGGGCGAGATATGTTAGATTCTAGTAAAACTAGAACACAACCCGTTCTCAATATTTCCGATTAATTCCTTTACTGTGTGTGTGTGTGTGTGCGTGTGTGTGTGGAGGGGGTATAACTGTTTTTGGAAGGGATCCAGACTGGTGCAATGGTCAGACTGTGCTTCCATGTTGAGTGGGTGAAACTCGACGCTCAGAGCCTCTTTGTGTGATGTATCCATTTTTGTCTTCACAAGGGCAAGGTGGTGGGTGAGTCACTGGTATCATTTCCAGAGACTTTGAGAGAATCCTATGGAACATTCTTTTGTTCCACGTATTAAGGGCCCACAATGTTCTGTGACTCAGCGGTTCTTGACTTCCTCTTCTGATTTCTCTTGGATTATGCCAGACATTATGGATTAGCATATTTAGCTTGGCTCGGAATACATTGCACACGTTTCTACATGTTATGCGAGAGTGTCTGTATGCGCTGTGCTTGTTCATTGCATCTCTTTGGTGTTTGGGCCACCACTGAATATTCATCGCTGTCAAATGCATGAGTTTTGGTTTTGGGTGAAATTGCGTAGGCGAACTGTACGGTATATGGCCATTGCAAGACGAAGTGGTGTGTGTGTGTGTGCGTGTGTGTGTGGGTGTTTGTGTGTGTGTGTGTGTGTGTGGGAAGGGGGGGCATGGGTAAACTACTTGCCCCTGTGATGCTATCATTAGCCTCCTCTCTATTAGAGGGCTAACCTCGCTTTGGCCTTGCCTGAGGTATTAATAATGAAAAGCTGTCTGACACATTGCAAGATCAGTTGGCAAATGTTATTTCCAGTAAAGTGTGAAACCCCCAAACACAGAGAAATACATAGTTAATGTGGATGTTTATACAGTTCATACAGTATTTATTGTATATAGTTGTTGTTTTCTTACCCTGGGTTGAACAAAGTAGATTTCTTTATTTTTTGTGATTTCACGCTTATTGTGTGGGTGGTCAGCTACCAAGACTGACTCACCAGTCACACAGAACTGGGCCAGGCCTGTGACCTCTACTCAAATGTGGACGACCAGAAAAGAAGATCTCCTGTACGTTCAAAGGGAGCATGATAGAATGGCACCTTACAGTACGAGTCATATCGGTTTCTTTCAGGTTTGATCATTCCAGCTCTGATGATATTCATAGAAATATTCAAGGAAAATTGGAGCGATATTTCCGTATGTTGGGAATAGAGATGGATGTTCTTTGATTCTTGTGTTTTGATAAGGAAGTGGAAATACCCTTTTCATAAAAAAAATATATAATTTAATGTCCTTTCCCTAAAAGGGCGCATGTAGCGAAATATAAATACTATGCAGATTACAATTATTTCCACAAAGGACAGGCTAATATTCTACACAATTATTATTAGTATTAGTATTATTTGACAACGTACATTGTATTTCAGAACAAATTTTGGATGGAAATTGTTCTTATTCTTCAGGGGAAAAATCTTAAATTGGCCTCCCAGCTATCCCATTTCACCGAGTAAGTACACTTCAAAATCAAGGACATTCGAGGAACGCAGAAAAACATCCAAAAGCTGCCACTGCCTCTCATCTCCATAGCTGCCTACCAGGGCATGACAAATATGTGAAGGATTTCATCCCTGTTGACGATGGCTGGGTAAAACAACCTCAAACCATTGCTTTGCATCCAAATGTGAGGGAGGGCTTCAGAGTCTCCCCCGAGATCTCTCCTGCCGACTGGATGGTGAGCGATGAATGTGAAACGTCTTAGACTGTGGTAATTAAGCTCGCAGCAAATTAGACAAAGCGACCCAGTTCTGCTGGAGGAGAATGCATGTCTACACCTATTAGAAAAGTGGATTTGCTGTCAATATCACTCACTGGAGAATCATCCCCAGTGCAAAGCAATGCAACTCTGTCTGGTCTAGTCATGATGCATGCTTGACTGGAAGCACTCTAGTTGTGTTTGCATGTTTGTTCACAACCACATAGGAACCACATCACTACTAATGTTTGGAGAACGATTCATTCATAACGACGTCGGAAACATACTTAGGTGCTGTGTGCTCCCCTGGCTATGTCCCTTGGCCAGGCAGGAGGTGAGGTGAGCACATGGACTCGGCCCAAGGTTAGCTTGGTGTGGCTGATCACTGCTCCTGGCTACCCTGGGGGGAAGGACAGTAAGATGGGAGAACAGCAGAGAGGGAATTATATCAGGGGACATGCAAGTTGTGTGTGTGTGTGTGTGTGTGAGATTGTGTGTGTGTGTGTGTGTGTGTGTGTATGTGTGTGTATATATGTGTGTTGGTGTCACCGCTACCTGCACGTGTTTGTGTGTGTGTGTGACGCATCGCATGATCATTAAATGTTGTTTCTTCTTAGAGTTTAATTTCAACCACTGTTAACTGACTGTTGGTAGCGTTTGTGCTAAGGGGATGGGGGAAGTCAAGCGTACATGCTCTATGACTTACGCTAATGTTCTAGACAGTGGATGTATCACATCTAGGTTAAATGGGACCACATTCCAATTCCATTAATACAGTGAGGGATTTTTTTTTTGTGATCCCCTGCTGATTTTGTACTTTTGCCCACTGACAAATAAATGATCAGTCTATAATTTTAATGGTAGGTTTACTTGTACAGTGAGAGACAGAATAACAACAAAGAAATCCAGAAAAACGCATTTCAAAATTGTTATTGATTGATGAGCATTTTAATGAGAAAATAAGAAATGAGTATTTGACCCCCTCTCAATCAGAAAGATTTTTGGCTCCCAGATGTATTTCATACAGGTAACAAGCTGAGATTAGGAGCACTCCCTAAGGGTCCGGTCCCCTTTTCAACACTCCCTCAACACTGGTGCGATTATTCGCAAATGGAAGAATCACAACAGAACTGTCAAACTCCCTCGGTCTGGGGCTCCATGCAAGATCTCACCTCGTGGAGTTCCAATGATCATGAGAACGGTGAGGAATCAGCCCAGAACCACACAGGAGGATCTTGTCAATGATCTCAAGGCAGCTGGGAAACTGGAAAACAATTGGTAACACACTACGCCGTGAAGGACTGAAATCCTGCAGTGCCCGCAAGGTCCCCCTGCTCAAGCAAGCACATGTACAGGCCCGTCTGATGTTTGCCATTGAACATCTGAATGATTCAGAGGAGGACTGGGTGAAAGTGTTGTGGTCTGATGAGACCAAAATCGAGCTCTTTGGCATCAACTCAACTCGCCGTGTTTGGAGGAGGAGGAAGGCTGCCAATGACCCCAAGAACACCATCCTCACCGTCAAACACAGAGGTGGAAACATTATGCTTTGGGGGTGTCTGCTAAGGGGACAGGACAACCAAGGGATGATGAAGGGGTCCATGTACCGTCAAATCTTACGTGAGAACCTCCTTCCCTCAGTCTGGGCATTGAAATTGAGTCGTGGATGGATATTCCAGCATGACAATGACCCAAAACACACGGCCAAGGCAACAAAGGAGTGGCACATTGAGGTCCTGGAGTGGCTTAGTCAACTACAAGAAACGTCTGACCTCTGTGACTGCCAACAAGAGTTTTGCCACCAAGTACTCAGTCATGTTTTGCAGAGGGGTCAAATACTTATTTCACTTGCAAATGCAATGCAAATCTATATATCTAAAAATTGAAATGCATTTTAATGGATTTTTTTGTTATTCTGTCTCTCACTGGTAAACCTACCATACCATTTATAGACTGATCATTTCTTCGTCAGTGGGCAAACATACAAACAGCAGGGGATCAAATACTTTTTTTCCTCACTGTAAGACTTGGACAAAACAACTTCTTAAATATAGCCATGCCTATCTTGCATTCTCTCTTTACACCTGAAGGAACTCATGTCTTATCTATGATGTCCCTCAGCTCTCAAAGTAGCCTTATCAGAATTAACCGGCAACTCCAGTTTATTTAACTTCCCATTGCTAAATGACATTCTGGGAAGGTCACACTGTCTCCATTATACCTCCTCTTAATCTAAAAATCTCTAATGACTGACAATAAATGCTTAGAAGTCAAAAAACCCTCACGCCCGACGTGTTCCTGTGAATGCACAATGAGCACCTGTGAAGCTTCTGCCGCATTAAGATTCTGCCCATTCCTAGCGAAGCTTAATTATTGGTCCGTCACGTGCCAATCATCTGTGGGTATGCAAATGAGGCCAGGCCTGATCTATCAACTCAACACCGTCTCGGACCCGTGGTCTTTCCCCACTGTTTTTCTAATGGGCTGTAATGTGTGTGTGCCTCTTTTCTTTTTTTTGGGCTTCCTCCTTTATTCTGCGTGGCGCTGAGAACAGTGGAGATAAGGACATCCACTGCACACATTGACCCTCGCTTATCCTCTCTCAGACCGGTGGCTATCAGCCTCTGCGCATCTTCTCTCACCAAAAAATAAATAAATATATATATATATATATATATATATATATATAAAATAAACGATTATTTTTTTTAAAGCATTTAAATTCTTGGCCGGGGCCGCTTTGCGGCTATAAAGACTAAGCCACTCCTTTAAATAGCTTACTTCACACTAAAAGTAAGTGCTCTCCCACAGGAGAGCTTTTTAAGAGGAGATCTCAATCAGTCATCAATAATTAACAAGGCTTAGATTCAGTAAATACATTCCGGGCCACTGTATTCATGGCAAGGAGACAAGCTCCCAACCAGCCACTGCTGGAGGTACAAGCATATGGGAAAGTCTGCAAACACATCAGTGCAACATCGTGATTCTCACCTCTGATCATTAAAAATAGCGGGGGTGCCAAAAGACGATGAGGGGTTAATTAAAATCCATCTCCATTCTATACATTATGGAACATTAATTATACCACTAAAAGATGCAATTAGCAAAAATGAATTAGGACTATTAAATATTGGCTAGGTAGTAATGAAAGTCAAGTATATCAAGGGCTGAGGAAACTTTAGATCAAAGCATGTGGAGGCGGTCTTGAGAAAGATGTGTATACTTGGTCATGTAATATTTTGGTCCTTGGCTATATTGCCTGCCTTGCTGACTATTCAATCTGAGTCATTAAGTGTCAACCTTTTTAGTGCCTGCCAGTCACAACATAAATGCAATTCAGCAATGGAAATGCCATCCACAACCATATCATAGCATGTACGAATGATCTCAAATAGAGTTTTGACAAGCCCATTTGGAGAAATAAATTAGTTGTGTGGAGCAATAGTTTCCGTGAGTTGAACTTCTCTAAATAAGGTATATTATCTAGTGTTTACACTTCATCAACAATATTTATTTCAAATGACATGGCATGTTGACAGTGCTACCGATTGGCATTGCCATCTCTACATCAGATATACATATGAGATGTCTCATACACATGCATTAAGAATATCAATGGATAGGTTGCCAGACTTTCAGACAACTTGACCCCCTTTAAAGGATGCGCCAATGTGTTCTCTCCTATGTGTAAATGGTTAGGGGGCTATGTTTTCTAGTCTGGCAACCACTCAGAATCATGTTTATTTCATTAGCTTTGCTCCTCGCATAAAGGTTTTGGTCTACAGCTGCTGAAATCAATTAAGGTCATCATTCTAATGAAGCGCTCGACATGATAGCCTACAGTACGTGCATTTCCAATAGACAAATGAATAGTACCAAGCTTCCAATCTCGAAGCCTCTGTAAACAACTTGCTTGTTACGCATTTAGAGAACAACCATTTGTTTCTCTAATTAGGCCGCAAAGTGAATGAAGCGTAATTGTTCATTCATAAGTGCTGCCCCTTCGCATAATTGAACACCTCAATCAGACATTGGGATGTTTTGCCATCTTAGCATAACTGCCTAAGCCTGGTACTGTAAGGAAAAACACGGAGAGGTTTCTCTCAGTTACAGTTTAAACTGCACATTACTGCAGTGACACAGAGACAGTCAGCTAGATACTGAAAATATATAACGTCCCCATGTCGATGTGCTACCTTAACATGCAGGGAGAGGGTGTTTTGGATTGCAGCTCTTTCAGTTGTCATGCGGCTATCATTTCAGGGAGGAAGGCCCGGTGTCAGACTGAAATCCTTGAAGCCATGAGGAAAAAAATGAAGAACTCTGCCCAGTTGAATGAGAGTTGATGTCGTCTGATTTGGTGTCATTAGAGCGGCATATGCCACAGGGGCTGGCCACCACAGTTAGGAGCCCCCTTATTAATTGCATGTCATAAACGGTTCTCGGGTGGTAATGGCAGATGGTCTAGCAGGCTCGCCCTGGTCGCTGTGGAAGCCACATTTTACCCAACTGTGACATCCCTCCCTGGCACCGAGATTAATATGCCGGGATACTCCTGCTTTACATGCGCATGCACCTAGCCTGTCCCCTTAATGATCTCGTTATCCCTCTCGAAAATGGTCATGGGCGGAAATTGTGAATTTTTCGAAATGTCAACATTGTATCTTTTGTTGTTTTTAGGCCTTTGAGCTGAATTCATTGTGAATTAAACTGTCCCCCAAAATAATAATCAAAATCAACATCCCATAAGCGAAAAGTTTCACTTTATTGCAAAAGTTTGAAATGAATATTTTCACAGAATTTGTTATTGTGTTAAACACACACCAATTTACAAAGGTTGCCCTTGTACTCGGGATATAGTCTGATGTTGATATTTTGTTCCATTTCCAGTATTCTGCTATGGTATTGCTTTGTAGGATAAGCTAGATCAATTCAAAAGAAGCACTGTTGAAACATAATCCAGACAGTGGTTGAATGTCAATATCAGTGAAAAGGAACAGCATTTAAATACTAAATAATTAAGGAAGTCTACCAGATTCGTAAATACGGATTCCTGGAACAATCTACCTTAAACATTATGGTTTTGTTGTATTAACAGTAGAATTTGTTTTAAACGACGGTTTTATTGTCGAAATGTCAAGCCTTTTTGAAGGCTACACATTCTATTCACACTGCACAGTCCTTCTCCTCCAGGTAAATTCAGAGGGGCATGGGGTGAATTTATGGCGAGGAAAATGAACTTGAACAGCTCTCAGTAATGCATTTCATCACCTCTCTGAGTTATAATAGAAAAACCCGGAATCCCACCATTCATTGATTTGTTTTCTCATATGAATTGTCCTCCTTTATGATCAAGGGTCGTTCCTGATCAAAGTGGCTGACAGGAGGCTGTGTGTGCGTTCGACTACCGCTAAAGATTCGACTTGGAGAACCATGCCTCAACTGTAAAGTGAAAATATTAAATGAATAAGACATCACACTACTGTATGATGTAATCAATCCAGCGGTGTCATACATCGATTCATAGCCATTGTCCTCCATGGGTCAATGAAGACGAGCATTGGATCGATTGTTTAACACAAGGGCGGTTGAAAGAGTACCGACAAGGTGAGATATAAGTTGCACACACGTCATCGTCTCTCATACAAGAACACTATGTCATTATCAATGTCATACTTAATTACAAGTTATACAGTTGTTGAAATAAAAATAACAAATTGTGCACATCATTTACCCTTATGTTAAAAAAAACTAATTCACAATGGTTTTGGGGTGGGTTCTTGTGGTACTTTACAGGGTTTGTTTCCGGATCTTTCTTGACTTCCATAAAGGAACGTTTGCAACAGTCCCCGTCATTTGGCATCTCTGGCTTTGTCTTGAATCAGAGCATGACAAGAGTAAAAGCCATCTCTCTTCCTCTTTGACAAGATGGTGAATATGAGCCTTTCATCTTGACAGATTCCCTGTCACAATAACCAGAGCTCCTTGAAATTATGCATGACATATATTACCAGGATTAAAGCTATTACTTCACGCGCTGTTGGCTACTGAGCGCATTAAAAGGCTGAATTGCATTTACAGTAATTGTACACTCAATATTTTACACATAGCCGTCAATGTTCTTTAAATGTCTTAAAATTTGACACCTAAAGATGATATTGTAGATCTGATTGTAAGCTGTGTCCCGCAACTTGCATACAGCAGGCCTACTTCAATATGGCTGCTTATTGATTTGCTGGATGGCAACCTTTTGCTCGTTCCAAACATATCGTCACTGCCGCTTTAACGGATGAGTGTAAGTACGACTAGGCTCCAGGAGGGGGGGGGGGGGGGGGGGGTTGACACGCGAAGATGCAAAAACTCGGGGGCGATTCAACCGTCAGGAAGATGCCGGTCATCTATCCTAGTTTGCGGCCGTCTCTGGCCCTCCATCCAGGACACGGTGAACTGTCGCACACGTAGAATTACTCCCTCCAATCTACGGCGCCTTCAGATATATTTTGTTGCGGCGCGGGGCCCACATCTATCCACTCAAGGTCAGATGCTCCACACCTCAAAAACACCCCATGATTGCCTCGATATTGATCCCTCGCCACGCCCAAGCAACCCATCTGCCCCCCCCCCCTCCCCTTCCCCCTCCCTCTGTTCAGATTCCCCACTGGGTGGACTCTCTCAGAGATGAACCCCAGAGGAAGTCGTTTACAACGTGACGCGTTCCATTGGAATCAGCCATCTTTATTTACCTGAAGGAGCATGTGCAGCTGAGCTAGCCCAGCCGTGTCTGCCAAGAGCTGAAGAAGCACTGTGAGGAGGGGCTGGGTTCTGTCTGTTTAAATACACCCCTGTCCTTCGGCAAAGGTACAAACCGAACACATTACACAACAGCTCAATGTTTTACTCTGTTAACATCTAAAGGAACTGTTGTAAATATGTTCTGTTCATTTTTGCCTCGAAACACCACGAAAGAAAGCTTTTTCTCCATTGTACAATATAAGATCATATTGGTCGGAGAGTTGAGTTAATTGAGGACTCTGAAGCAATATCAGGCACAAAAATTCAATAACTTCAACAAGTAATTTGAAATAGCAAACAAAACTATTTAACTGGCAGAGGATTGGGCAAGATAGAGAGACTTAACACATTACAGGCTGCAAGCATGCAAAGCTATAAAGGGAATGTGCCAAATATGACAGGGATCAAGCATTTGTATAGAATACTGTATACTTTCAATACACAACATTAGATAACAAAAGATAATTTGGGATGTTTTTTTGTTTTGCATTTCCCCTTAGCAGCTCCACTTACACATACAAAAATATTCAACATGAGACAGATACTTCTTGGTGTGCATGAGAGTTCATTATACAGGCTTGGTTATTTTGAAACGTTTCCAAGCCACCAGCGTTTTGATCAGGAGGACTCAGGATTACATTTTAGGATCCTTCTGCCACCCCCCAACCCCCAGCACCCCCAAACATTTACTGTGGCCTGTATCTTCTGAAGTGTGAACTGAATAATAGATTTCTAATTTCAGCTGAACTTGAGGGCAGAAGGCCGTTGGTGAACAGTATAGATATTTTATCACGAACGACAAAAATAAATAAAAACACAATAGCCTTGGGTGTTTTTTTTGTTTGTTGTTTTTTTTTTTGGGGGGGGGGGCTCTGCTTTTTGGAAAGAGAGGGAAAATGAACGCAATCGGACAATGGCCAAGTTTCAACTTTTCCCCCTGGGTTAATCTATACACAAGGGAGACAAACAGACACTGACAATAACACAACCCTTTGTATTCAAAAACATCTAGCTCAGCTACCGTCCTCCCATGGGGTATTCACACATCACAAACCGTACAGTGCAATCCTCAACAAAATGAATGTCCATGTGAACTTTGGTCTCAACAACTGACAGTAGAGTACAGTATACTGCAGGGGAGCCCCCTCAGGTAGAAGATTGTATATCTCATCTACAATTCGGCATCACCAACATAATAGTCTGTATTTCTAGATCCCATAGCTCGATGCAGTAAATTCCATGACACCCTAGAACAATGGAGCAGGATGTTCCAGGTAGTTGTATGGTAAAAGGTTAGAACATTTTCATGCTGGGTAGCGCTGCATATCATCTCTGCTCATCGCTCTGCCCACCGTGAGCTCTGCATGGGTTATTAGCCAGTGTATAATGTCACACTACCCACACCTAATTAGGGCGCCATGTGAAAACAGGCAATTAGCATACAAATATTTGTGGATGATAGGGTTGAGCGTGCATGATAATGATAATTCACAGGAGTGTATAAGAGAGAGGGAGTCAGGGAGGACAGAGAAATGGTTGGAGTGTGTGTGTGTGTGTGTGCGTGTGTGTGTGTGTGGGGGGGGGGGTCAACACACTAAGGAACTGATGACGTGTGAGACCACACAAGCTAATGGAGCGGTCAACACCCATTCTGTCACTGATGGACCATAGAGTGTGTAAACACAAATGATAATTAGAATTAGCATGTCTTTACAGGAAATGACAAATGAATGACAACATTGCTGGTCAGCTTGAAAAGAGATCTGTTATCTGTTTTGGTAGCAAGACCTTAAGCCTTGTTTGTGAAACATGAATCACATGATATCGGAAAATCCTGAATGTGATAAGAAGAATTTATTAGCATTTACTTTTAGAATGTACAGGTAGTTTTTGTAATTAATATTGAGCATACACAAAATAATACAATGTATAATTAAACACATTTAGTCTCATTATTTAGTTATTCCAAGAGAAAGGAATGCACAAAATGCCTGCGGTGGTTGGTTGCATTTACATAATGTTGTGTGGTTTTCTATTCTCTGTTTTGACATGCAGACTGAGCCATGTAAATGGAATATCAATCTGTGAGACCTTTCTGGAATTTCAAATGACTAACTATAAATATTTCTAGGGCTACAGTATGTAATTGTTGATCCCCTGGTTATGACCAACCTACAGCATCAAGTGCTTTATGGATGGCTTGTTCGTTGTAATAGAATTTCTTTGGATTTCCCACAGAGAAAATAGGAGTGGTTTAATGAAATCTAAAAGCTCCCCCTTACCACATCATGTGATAGATCTTCACAATAGCCAGATAAATCTCCTTAGCATTAAACAATTTTTTGGGGGGGCCCTTTGTTTTTTTGGGTACAAATCTATTAAACTGCATGCCTAAGTGCTTTTATTGCCTTTATATATGTGTTGCCGTCATCCCGTGACTCATAATGTTTTATCTCTCCTTTTTCACACTCCATTTTCAATGATCCCTAGACACAGCAGCTTTTGTACACCAGGCAATGAAATTTAATTGCTAAATGAAAAACGAATCGAGTTGGATTACCGCGCCGGCTGCTTGTATAAGACATTAACTGTGTGACGTTAGCAGCTTTATCAGTAAGTATTGTACTCACAGTCATGTCAGTGTGGCACTCGTGGGCATTGTGACAAATTAGCGTCCGCAGGTAAAACGAGGTTACAAGAGGAGGTTCAAGCAGTTGAAAGGAAGTTCCAGTCAGTGGTGCAGCAAAGTCATGCTAATGAGACTAGCACTGTACTTGTCCCCCAAGAGAGTGAAAAAAGAAAGAAAAAAAGGTCATTTGTATGAGGACAGAAGGGACCCGCTATGGGGTGATTCTGACCTGAAACATTGTGTAACTGACTGTGAGTCTGTGGCAATAGCTGTGACCTCTATGTAATCCTTTACAATGCTCTAACTCTAAAATGTGTGTTCCCAGCCGCTTCCCTTATATGAAGAGTCTCAGAGAAAGACAGGAACTGCTCTTGGTCGTTTGTCAGTTGTTTGGTTTGATTATTGAAGGTACACTTCCAACTTAATGTGAAAACACTTTGGAGTGACTTTGGGTCAGAACAAGTCATCGTTGGACACTAGGCTTTAGTGACTCCACAAATAGCCGCATTACTAGAAAAATATACGAACACTCAATTTCCTTCCCGATCAATACTACTGGGAGATATGAAAGCAGGAGTGATCCACCACTTGGTGTCTGGACCATATCAATGTATAAATGTACAGTGCAAATCTATTTTAATGCTTCCACATATTATTGATTAACCAATCCACATGGAGACCTGCTCTACTGCTCCCTGTCTCATTCTCTTTCTCCCTCCTGCTCTTTTTTTTCTCTTTCGCATCTCTCTCTCTCTCTCTCTCTCTCTCTCTCTCTCTCTCTCTCTCTCTCTCTCTCTCTCTCTCTCTCTCTCTCTCTTTCTGTCGCTATTTCTCTCTCTTTTGCAGAGTGCCATAACTTAATAGATCCCTTTGGGAATAGCGTGCGCTGAACTGTGAGACAAAATGTCAGCTTCCGATTGGCCCCCACGAAAGCTGGCCTAATTGAGAGGAGCAGCAGTGCCTGCATATTAAAAACTCCAGAAAGAGATCGTCAGAGAGCGGGGGAAGAGGGAGCGAAGAGATGGGGAGGGTGAGAGGGAAAGATGGACAGAAAGAAATGGAGGGAGGATTAAGGAGGGGCGGGAGAAAATACATGAAGAAGAAGGGTGGATGAAGGCTGACAAACAAGATCGAGTGAGAGAGGGGCAGGGAGAAGTAAACGATTGAGTGAGAGGGAGAGAAAGAGAGGAGAGAGGCAAGGGAGAGTGTTTCGGGGAGAAGGATGGAGGGGCCTACTTGAGAGGTGGAGAGCACAAGGAAACTTGGAAAGGTACTGCTGAATAACATGTTCCCGACTTTAGGATGGTTTTATCCAGTGTGACTTCATGTATTGGCCATGGATCGTCAACAGTTGCGAGGTATGAGATGAAGCACGCAGGCAACTTTATTACACATTATCCATATTATGGATGTGATAGTAGAACTCTGGCTAGCTCTATGTTTTGCTCACAACCTCAACTTACTCAGTAACTCTGGCTGCTCTGAATATATCACATTTGTTTCTGAATGTTTGACAAAAGAAGTTAAGAAAGTAGTACTAGTTGCATTTCATCTCCATCCAAACATGGCTTCTTCACCTGGAGGGTGAGTTTTGATTCTAGCCAATTAAATCCTGTCGTTTTTGATCATTTATTTGAACAATATCTTGTAGAATGAGCCTACTGTGAACAAATCATGAAAAAAACAAACTTTAATGTGGTGAGTTATGGTTTATGAAAAGCATAAAAAGAAAATACATTCAAATGAATGCCACAATCTCAACTTTGATGCTTAAACAAGTTTCCCCCGCATCCTGCTATTCCACGTGTTACAGCACCATGGCTATGTTAGTCTATTACTTTATTCACACACATCACAAAGCATCCTGTTTGCACGCCAGTTGAGTTAGGGTTGTGGCGAAGAAGAAAAAGTCCAATTAAAAAATACTAAATTAAAAAAAGAATACTTATTCAGAATATGTTCATACTTGATCAGTTATATCTGTATGCCATGTCAAAGTGGTGGTATGGTGTATGTGCATTTCAGTAGAGTGTGTAGCTGAGATTGGGGGCGAGCAGGCGCTAATTATGGGGATCAGTCATGGAAGATACATGTCACACAGAACAGTGTGTGTCGTGTGAAACACAGCCTCATTCCTCATCAGGGTGATATATAGCCAATAAGAATTCAGTTGCATGGCACAAATGTGGACTATGATGTATGGAGCAAGAACATGTTTGTGTGAGGAATAGGGGAGGGGGGATGGTTTGTATGTGTGTGTGTGTGTGTGTGTGCGTGTACTGTATGTGTGTGTATATGATGACGGATTAATGTGTTAGCGAATGGAAATGAGTGTGTTTATGCATTCTATTTGTACTGTAAAACACAGAATCGTCTATAAATAGCATCAATAAAAGATTCAACAGCACAAACACACACACTGAAATAATTTTTCATCAAAATCTCGATGAAACAACTTATTGTTCATTCCACATGAGAAAATTGGTAGGTGGAAGACTCTTAGAAGCGAGGGGGCTGGAGTCACTATTAATTTAAGTTGTCTGAAAATTGATTTCCTGTTAAATGTAGTTTATCATTAGTTTCTTTACAATTATGCTAATTAGCTTGCAAATGGCTAGGGAAATTGCTATTCACAATCATTCGACAACCTGACTATCATAAAAAAACTCAGGCTCTTGACTGCACATCTTTTGAATCAAATAATGTAAAAACAACTTAGATCTGTTTTACAATGATCATGATTGTTACCTTCCATTGCCTTTCTAAGGATTCACTCCAGGTGTAACAGTTTTCAGTGTGAGTGAGTGCTCACCATATGTTTGTCTCCAGGGGCAGTGTACAAAGACAAAAATGAGCAACAAAGGCTGGCAAACGAGCCCCCATTTCAAAAAGCAGCCAAGAATGACAAACAGAGAAATGCCCACTGAAAACAACACTGTCAGTCAAACCGACCACCCGACACAGCAAAAGAAGCCAACATATACGATGAAGTGAGCCAGATTTTTCCAACTGTGAAATATAGGGATGCGCCAATCAGACAGTTTTGCCCTTCTGGCAAAGTGGAGAAATCTTGTCGATTGGCCGTTGCTTCTAAACAGGTATTAGTTTGTGTGTGTGGGGCAGAACATCTCTGAGGTGAACTGCTAACAGCTACCTGTCAGTGGGACAGCTGTCTGAGGTTAAATGTTCGGTCTGATTGTTCTGCTGTTGTTCACAGTGTATTTAATGTCTGTTTGTCAACCCGCATGTCTCTCTCTCTCTCTGCCTCCCTCTTCCTCCCTCTCCTTCCCTCTTTCTCCTTCTGTCCCTCTGCAGTAAGTAGGATGTGCTTTGAACAAAAACATGACATCATCTAAAGTCTGACCGCCATGTTTCGTGAGTGAAATCCATATACCATGACCTATGGAATTTATATGTATTTAACTAATATGGATGAAACCAAAGGTGACAAGACATTTTAAATGGTTGAGTGTTTGGTTTTTTACTCTTCCTCAGTATATGAAAGGGATGTACTTTCACCGGGCTTTGTGCCAGGCAAAATATTTGTGGGCGTCTGAAATTCATAAGTTTTCTTTTTATCTTCCAAGTTGTTGGCCTAGCCCTTTAGTAGCCTAACGGGCATGAGAGGTTTGGTGCTCCAGCACAACCCACAGCCAGATAGATATCCTCTGGATCAATGCTTTACTCTGCTAGCTGTCCACGAAGTTACACAAGGCTAAAAGGTTGCCTTGACACCAAAGTTGCACCGAGTCAACCTCCTTTGGGAACTTCAAGGAGCTTCGATACATGGGGGTTTGTTGGAGGTCATTTGTTGTCAAATTGGAGGAGGGTGTGCAATAGAGAGAGTTAGACAGAGAGAGAGAAAAACGTACAAGCATGTTTTTCATCTTGGTGTGTGATGTACATTTAGTCATTTAGCAGACGCTCTTATCCAGAGCGACTTACAGTAAGTATAGGGACATTCCCCCGAGGCAAGTAGGGTGAAGTGGCTTGCCCAAGGACACAACGTAATTTGGCACAGCCAGGAATTGATCCGGCAACCTTCTGATTACTAGTCCGGTTTCCTAACCGCTCAGCCACCTGACGATGTAAGGTGCATGTTCAAAAGCATTTAGAGTTCCCACAATCCAGCAACTTTTGATGAAGGTCAAACTTTTGGCTGTCCATGTTCAACATGCCCCCCCACCCACCAACCCCATGGCCCCTCACCCCATGCCTCCCCCCCCCCACACACACACACACACTTTCTCTGGTCTTGAAATATCACGCTCTGGCAGCGTGTCGACCACAAGCTTTGCCAGAGCCTCATCATCATGAGACTCGTGGGAGTGTTTAAACAGATTTTGTCTGATATACTACCATTGTTTTCCTTCTTTCTTTGTTCTCACGGAGGTATGTGTTTGCTTAGAGATATTTGGGAGGAACCGCCTTTTATTATTTTCATGATTCCTCTCTCCCTCACTCTCAGGGAAGGTGGAGGCTATTTTTAACTCCGACTCAGAGCCAAGCCAGAAACGGAAGGTGTGCTGTGCCCTCTCACTCTTCTCCTCCCACCCTGCCCTGTTTGGTACACGTCAGGTCACGTGTGCGCGTACGCCAACGTGTGCACCCTCCCACCCCCACTCCACCGCCCCACATATCTACTCTCGATACTTTATTTTTTACTCCCTCGGTCTTGAGGGGCGCACAGGCACGCACACGTAAGCACACACAGACACACCCACACACACACAAACAAACACAGACACACACATGAACACAAAGATGCAAACGCTTTGACCAGGTTGTTGGTGGGTTTGTGTGTGTGCATGTGTGTTTACACACAAACAAACACAGACACACACATGAACACAAAGATGCAAACGCTTTGACCAGGTTGTTGGTGGGTTTGTGTGTGTGCATGTGTGTTTAGACTTGTGTGCATGTGTTAGACATGGGCCTAGGACATGTGAAACATGCTGTACTCACTCTAACTGTAAAAGTAAGCAGTTTGAGGTGAACCAAATTGCACATCGTAGCCACATTCTCGACCGACTTCAAATGGTCAACCGACGGTCAAATGTCAAATCGGATTCAGTTCCGCTTTATGACTGTCCTATCCTAATCAAATTGATTGGTATGGCCTTGAGTAAAAACTGTTTAAGTTGAACATATTGATGGTTTGATTGAATATCTGAACAATGGTAATCAAATCCTGCTTTCTCTGACCTTTGAGCTGCCTGGGTCACAACTCTATTGACTTCTACCCACACAGTCTCCGATTGAATTCCTTTTATTGTCGCAATGTGACCTTCCTTGCTTTATGGTTGTCCTGTCTCTGTGACATACAGCATGTCCTGTTCGACTAAGACACTATACATCATGCTTGCCCACATATGTTTCGGTCGTGTTTGCACAACATTCCCAAGACAATTTTTATTTCATTTTTGAGAAGCCATAAAAGCTATTAGCTGAGGTCAAATGCTTTGTGGGAACCTGGGCGGTCTGCATATAATATGAACACACTCTTATCAGCACGGTTGTCAATAATAGTGCATGAGGCACACAAGGGCACTGGAGCTCCTACGTCTCCCCAAAACTGTGGAAGAAATTACCCATAAATATTAGGGAAGCAAACACGCTAGACATTTTTAAAAGACAGCTTAAAACCTACCTTTTTACCGAAGCATTTAAGTAATTTTATCTTAGAAGGGTTTTACTACTATTATTAGTTATAATATTGTTGCTATTTTAATTATTACTTTTATCACTTGTATTATTGTTTTTATTGATTTTATGTAAAGCACCTTGAGCTACCACTTATTGTATGAAATGTGCTATATAAATAAAGTCTTACTTACTTATCCAGCCAACAACAAATGTTTTTGAACCTCAATGGTCAGGTAATTGTTATTTTGGCATGTACTTTTTGGAGGATGACAGTTCAACAGCACACTGGGAAAGCTAGTGCAGTGTCTAACCATGGCCAAGGCTTATGTTGCCTTGTCTGGCAGAAACACACCAATTGTGCAAGTGAAGCACATGCACACACACACACACACACACACACACGCACACACACACACACACACAAACCTCAGCCTCGACTCCTCTGAGCTCCAGGACACCATAAAGTATTCCTCTAGTATAATTAGTTTGGATTTGCCTCTCAGTGATCCAGGGAGAACATCATAGCTGCCTAGCCCCAGTCATATTAGTGTCACACTCCAGCCCGCTACTCCTGAAGGCACGTCAATTAGAGAATTGTATTGAACATTCTGAATTGTAAAATATGTCTGCCTCCTGAGCCCGAAGCGTCCTTCTTAGATGTTGAGTGTGAAACACCGTGCCCGGGTAGAGTAGGCGTACAGAAAAGAGCATTGACCAGATCTAAGATGAATCCATTTCTCGGGGTTGCCGGGAAAAGCCAACTTCATTTCCTTTAGAATGTCTCTCGCCTTTTCTCTTCTCTGCATGAAACATGTACTGTCTTCACGGATTTTTCCGGAAGAGCTATAGATTTCTTCTATCCCTTCATATCTAAATATATGTATGCGTGTTTGTGTCTTTTTCTACATTTCTGTACATGTATCACCATGTCACATGACTTGTATAGTACACCATGAAGTGTGTTTGATATGAATTTAATATTTGTACTGGAGATTATACTCACACCATTACTGGAAACTACCAATCAGAGGCAGAACATCCTACAGCTGAAAGCAAACCTATGTGGGTTTAGCAATGCATCCAGCCAAATCAAGATATGCACATACTGTATTTAGGTCCTACAATCCTGGCAAGAGAGCTTACAGCCAGCGTTAAAAACACCTCATACCGTGCAATATGGCTTCTTAGAGTCTAAAAAAGGAAATCATAGACTGAAGACTTCATATGAAGATATTCATGGGATCGAAGCTCATCTTCTTCACAGTTCTTCAAGCTCATAAGGTGTGATTTTGATCATCATGATGCCAAAGGTTAACCGTTTCTGAAGACAGTTAACCTTTGGCGTCTTGGCTACCCGCGACGCCCCATACAGCTACACAATAGAGACTTCAAAAGTCCTAATGGTCGACATGAGTTGTCGTGATGTCACTCGAGGAGTCACATCCAGGATAATGTGCCTGTTGTGACACCTCGGCGAAGTACGAAGAAACACTCTGCATTCCAAAGGAGCGTATGACCTGCAAATAGTCTGGTGACCCCCAGCAATGGCTTCTATCACCATGTGAAATTAACCCAACGGTGAAATGCCCTGTCTCTCCCCCCCGCCCCTCCCCTGGTTGTCAACACGGTTGCTTTTGACAAGTAGAATGTGTTCTTCCGTCTGCACCTTGTCAGCTTCCATGTGATGTGAAAGTCTCACGGTACAGAATTCACACTACACCCTAAGCCCCTTCTTCCCAGAAGAAAAAGCACATTTACAGAAAAGCATGCATCCCATCACGCCGGCGGATAAGCCGACGCCAGCCCACCTCTTGGGAAAAGCCCGAAATGGGAACGAGAAAACGGATTGGGGGGGGGGGGGGGGGAGTGAGGCGGGCTGACAGAATAAAAGGAGAGACGGCCAACAGCGCTCGTGCTGGGCCCCTGGGAGCCTTGTCAGGCTCTGTGTGTGTTTGTGGGCCACACAGGGACATCGCGGGGCAAGAGGCAGTCAAGCAGCCAAAGCCAACTGGGCCAGAGGCTGGTACTATAAGAGAGCCGAGAAGAACGAGCTCTTCGCTGTTAAGTCACATGGTGGGCCGCTAACAGGCTAAAAGCCAAGCCTCACTGGGGCCGACTCTAGAACACAAATACGTTCAGCTTACTACAAAGGATAGCTTTGTTGTGTACGTTGATGGAAGGACCCTAGTCCTGTGTGTTTTGAAGATTCTAAAAGCGCTGTAAGCACGTCAAAAAAGGGATCCAGTTTCCCCCTCTAGCAAAGTGCAAAATGCCATTTGTCATTTGTAATGCTTCATGCCTAGCCTTAACCATACAAGCGTAATGCCATGCCATAATGTTGTGATTAGTAACCACATTTAATTGTCAATATAGGTCAATTGACTACGTGGAACTAAATGAGTTGCTTTAGTGATCCTTTGAATAGTACCGGTACATTTTTTAATGACAATGCTAAAATAACACAAAGCTGGGCTGAATTGGAAGGGTAGATACTAAGCTATTATTTTAACTACTGTTGATCTTGTACATTTCCCAACACAACTCAGCTGATCATACAATACAACTGAGACTAATTAGGTAAGCATAGTAAATGCATTTTTTTTCCAGTAACCTGAACCCAGTATTTTTTATGGGCCTTTTCGAAACTGCAAGATGCAAGAACTGGTCATCTGTGAAGTTCAGGGATGATTCTGAGTTGTATAAAGACAACACTTTGTCTGTAAATCAAGGCCAATAAAGGGTGAAAAATGCATTGTTGGTTGGGATTTGGATTCTCAGCCCTGCCAAGCCAACCTGTCAACAATAATCAAACAGAAAAATCAAATCAGTTCACAAAGACAAACATGTCAACAGGAAAGCTTGCAGGGACCCAACACAACAATGCAAGATCCAACACATTGATTGAGAAATGCCAGGCTTGGGTTGCTACTTTAAAACCCTGAGTTGTTAGAAAAACCTAATGTTTACACAAACACTGCAATGCACGCACACACACACTCACACACACACAGGTCAAGGAGACAAACAAGCATCCGTTTAAACACTAATGACACCATGAACGCAGAAGTACAGTAGGATTGCTTTGTTAGCACAACCGCTCCACCTTTTGCTCCATAATGACACTCTTAAAGGGGACATCCGTCCTTATTCACAACCTTCAACAGTGATGCCATCTATATAAGTTCTGGTTTGTTCCATCAGTATCCTTCTTGTTTTTCTACAATCACGAATGTCAAATTCATGTCAAAGAATGCTAAGCATATGTCTGTTTACCCAAGGCCTAGTGACCACAGGTAGACATGCAATACAGATGTTTGCTGCCTATCACACAAAAAAGCCATCATCGCCCCAAGGCTGTTTCCTTATGCATCTATTTTTGTCCCACAGGGCAGAGGAGGTGGGGAGACTAGACCAGAACCAAGTAATCACTTCCAGTGCACCGAGGAAAAGGCTCCTCCAATGTCACTGATCCAGGGATGTGAGGAGCGCTCCGGGTCATTATATCCCACTGGAAAGTTAATCTCGCACCAATTAGTTCCAACCCAGGAGCTATCGCCAGGCACCACTGTATGAAATGGTGGCGTTCCTTCGGGAGTACCACACTCTCCCTTTTCTCCTCTCTCCTTTCTCTCTCCGGATCAAGTAATGCACACTGGAAGACAGTCCGGCTTTCACACATACAGAGACACTCTCTGGGTTGTTCTATTGATTCGGCCATTATCTTGTTTTTTTTTTCTGTCTAAAAAGTGGTGTTATCCAACTATGGCGTAGGGCCTAATTGGTGTGCACTTTTCCTTGAGATGACGTCAGTGTTTTTTTTCCGTTTTTGCATCTATGAAATTATATAAGAGTCTGTCAAATTACCAAATGGGGTGGAAATAGCTAGGTCTAACTCCGTTCTTATAGCTGTCTCCTAACGTCTGAGAAGCTTTTAGCTTTTTCACAGACCAGTTGGCCTGTTTCACTGCCAGTTATTACACCAATTTATCCCCTTATTTTGTGTTGCAGGAGCACTCTGTAACTCAAACTGAGGATACATTGCCATTGAAGAAAAAAAAAAATAGAAGCCTTTTGTGATGTGCAAGTCTTGGTTTGAAAAGACGTAGGATCTTCAAAAGTTGATCTGTTCTGCCGTGTCAAATAGTGTCCTCAAGTATGTGTGGTTTGTTTCAAAGTATAAAACTCAAAAGGAGAGGCGTTTCATCTGAATGTTCATATAAAGCCAGTCATTCTTGAAACTACCAAAAAGGATGAATAGCAATATAAAGTATTATGATACTTTGATTATGATTATGATTATGGTAAGTTTCACCATCACACATTTTCTGTGCAAATTGAGAATACAAAAAATATTAAAACAATAACATTCAAATGCTTCTAGCCCAGTTTACTTAGCCTCGGTTAAGTTAAACAGTTTTAACTTGGTTCCACTTCAAGAACCGTTAAGTGTATTGTAAATGTGTTTGACAAAATCAGCCTGGGTCTGACAAACGCTCAAATGCTCAAACTCCAAAGACACAATCCACGGTGCATTTTCAAGCCATCTGAAAGAAGTCACCCCTCTCTCATTCCGGAGGAATCTGGAAACAGAGTTTGTTTGTGTTGCCTGTACAGAAGCGCTCTGTGAAGCAACCAGCAATTCTCCCTGTCAAGGTGCTTTGATGATTTTGCTCACCCGCCTCTGAAGCATCCTCGCTCCATGCCATTTTCACACATCTAATTGACACAAATTCAGGGAAGTGAGAGGGGAAGAGTGTGACAGAGACGGATCAGGACGCTATGACAGGACCGGCTCAGGACTGCAGCCTCAGATGTTACCGTCCCAGTAGCCCGATGTATCAAGCCGTTACCATTAATATTAGTAGGCGAGTTGTTTTTGACATGCTGGCACGCGCCCCAGACTCCTTTTAAGGTCCATTTGGGGGTGAGTTTGGGCCAGAAATGCTTGAGGTTGGAGAGTGCTGTATAAAAGACTAATAAACCTGTCTCACTGTGTCAACAGTTAAAAGGTTTTTTGGGGCCATTTGAATGTCACTTGGATGATGGATTACATCTAGCTGCATCCTGCAAGATCTCTAGAGCCTGTCAAAAGATACCCATCTGTTCTTTATATCACTCATTCACACATTATTTACATGTAATATGTATTTGAGTTATGATGCTACTATGAAATAAAATTAAGAGCATAGGTCTATAGTCGAGTTTTTGATCATTTCAAACCAATGAAAAAGTGTGTTCCGCTTTTCAGACTAATTTCACCCAAGATATAGACAATGTAGGCCAAATAAAAATGTGTAAACATTGTGACTTTTATCGGTCTCTAACACAAACGCCACACTGCGCCGTAAATGCGACAAACCCAATTCACAAAGCATCTCCATCTTGTCCGCTGATTTTTTTGACTCTTCAGCATGAATTCAACCTTAGTTCCAGCTTTTGGGGCTGCTTAGCTGTGGCTGCGAGATACTGGGTAGCAGCATACGCTCCCCACACCCCTCCCCCCCCCCCCCCCCCCAGTCACAGGGACGTGCTTATGTATTTGCAGTGCTCTTCTGGGAATATGAGACTGTCATCTTTTTGAAGCCGTGCCTCTTCATGTCGGATTTGTCTGCTGCTTTATTGTCTCTAATTCCTTTCGCTGGCTAAGTAGCAGAGTTGCTTAGCTCGCACAGAGACCTCCTCAAGAGCTTTGCTTGATGCCTGCCTAAATGGGGATTTCCCCAAATTAGGACTCAGCAGCGCAAGACTTAAATGAGGATGTCGTGTTAGTTGATGGTTCCATTGTCCTACTGATAGACTACCCTTCTATGTTCTATAATAACAAGGACTGAGACAGTTACTAGCAGTACTAGCATTTGTAGCATTAGCAAGTATTAGCCATTCCTAGTAGGATGTAAATAGTCACTTGAATTCACCTTCCTCTCCCCATATCCAATCATTTCAAAAAGGGTGTGACAAATATACTTAAACTGCCAACTCAGCATATGGATTCGCCAAGTTCATAACTTACAAAAAGGTGTAATATTGTATCAATGCATCTCTGGATGTGAAGCCAAGTTCAATCTTGGGGCAGACCCTGGCCAGGAGCATCAGGACATCTCGATCTAAAATGGATTGTTAAAAGACAAGCCTGCAAATGTTTTTAGTTGATTTCCGTCACCGCCATCTGTCAGCACGGCCACATTCGTCAACACACATATTGATTTAGCAATAAGGCTGGGATTGGCTGGGAGTTAGGGAATGGTAAATCAAACAGCAAATGAAGGGCCACAGAACAATGGGGAACAGGTAATGCTTCCCGCCTGGGCTGGCGCTGGAGGTGAGCCACAGGTGAGTAGGGCCTCCGCGTCATGTCGCATGTTTTGTTGCCTGGTGGGGGGGGGGGGGGGGGGTTCACTGTGGGGACGTATTGATTGGTATTTTTTTTAAGTTTTAACTACAAAGAAGTCTTTTAGATAACATGTATTACTTGTTCCACTTGTTTTCTTTTCAGAATGACTTATCACACATAATAATTGCATAGATGAAACTCCTCTGGGCTCAAAAAATATGCCCTTTCACGTCTGGAGAGTGGGGACTGCTTGACTTTGAACATATTCGTGACTCCGCCCACAAGAGGCATCAACCTGGATCTGTCCCTGCTTTCAAATTCAGAGGAGACACCTGCAAAGAGCCCAATACACCCGCCCACACACACACACACACACAAATGACACACACATACACCCACACACACACACACACACACATACATGGATACATACACAGATACATACACTCTCATCTGAGGACTTTGACTTTTCGAGATGGACGGCCTCTGCCGCGGAGAGGCATCGACATCACAAGACCCCCCCGGTGACAGGCGTCACGGCGGAAACGCTCAGATCACAGCTGCAACGCCTCAGCAATCCCTACGTTTCAATTCTCTCTTCTTCCTCTCTCAGGGTAAGGTTTGAAAGCATCCCAGTTTTGCAGTTGGTGAAACATTATTATTTATGATTATGTCATGTCAGAGAATGGCGCAAAGGCTAAGAAGAATGTGTCTGTGTGTACGTGTGTGTGTGTATATTTTTATTAGATGTGTCTAAAACGTGCATGTAAATACTGAAATTCTGTTATTAGGAACGTATTTGCTCTGTGCATATGTGCAGTACTTATTTTTTTTTAATCCCCATTGCAAATGTAAGTGTTAGTGTGTGTAAATATGTAAAACCCGCCTCATTGGAAAGTACAGCTAAACATGCTAACAATAATTATCTGCCCTCCAAAAAAGGTTTCCTTGTCACAGTTCTACACTGTGATTAATCATGCTGTAGTTAATTATCATTAGTGACAATAACTGACCTGACTGAGTTCCCGTTGAGTGCTGACTTCACGGCCCACTTGCAGACTTTTGAAGCCAGCAAAACAAACATGAAATTAATTGTTACTCCATGGCAACAGCAAAAACAGCCATATTCCGAAGCTAATGTACTTTTTCTCTCTCTTGAGTATTTTGTTGCATATATTGCAGCAACTGTGTATTTTTTCCCTGGTATAATAATATGTTTTCTCTCTCCTGAGGACCCGTCAGGAGTAAAGTCACTCCGTTTGTATGGTTCCACAACAAACAGTGCAGCGCTGCTTTCCTACACACATACACCGCTCAGTATAACTTTTACTTGTGAACACACATAGTGTGGGAGAGAGACACATAGTGGGAAGAAGCCACGTTGTCTGAAATCATCAAATTTCCCCACCCAGTGTTATAAGTGACAGGAAAAAGGCAGACGAAATGGCTTGCATCATCGCAAATACATTACTGTAGTACCATACTGGGTGTCATTCTTGTGACAAGCCAACCGTTTCCATCACCTTGAACTGATTAACCAGATAGAAGGTTCTAGATTCTAGGTTCTAGAATGCCGGTATTTTGTCACCCACAGCTCAAGGTAAAACTTTGTCAGACCAAAAAAGGGTTGACCTCCTCGGCTGTCCATGATAGGAAAATGCTGTCTGAGACCAGCTGGAAAGCATTTCCTGTAAGAACAGGAAGGTGGAGAAAAGTGTCCAACAGTGAAATGATAACAACCATATCTCACCAGTGATCATGACACATATAGAGAACAGTACTGGAAATGAATGTGTTTCATGTAAAGTTCATGTGGGGCTTGGTTGATTGTGGTCTACTGTGGCTACACTGTTGTGTTTAAGGTTCCTGGACACTGTAATACTGTGCATGAACATGATCAGGGGGGCTGGGGGGGGGGCCACCATGTAGAGAGCGACCATGTAGAGACATGGTCTCCCGACCATGCAGAGACAGAAATGACATGGCGTTGTGTAAATAAGATAAATAACATATGGCCATTTAGTTTGTTTAATAAAAGAGCAAGCTATAGACCTGTTTTATAGGTAAGGTAACCTTAAATGACTTATTTTGTGATCTGGCGCTATTCCGGGGGGGGGGGGGGGGGGGCGAGGGCGTTGGTAGGGGAAACACTGATGATGGTTGAACACAATGGACAGTACACAATATATCACACTTATATTTCTGTACTCAGGAAGTACACATGCAAAATGAAGATGACTTTGGTTAAATTACCTTGTTGACGAACTGCCACTGGAGCAGAGGACATTGTACATATCGTCGTGGTACACGTGGTATTGTCGAGTTCTCTGTAGAGTAAAAGCCTGTCATTGATTTTCATTGCAACCGTCTGCATGGCGTGATGTCGTTAGGTGGACTGACAGGAGAAGGTCATCGACACGGCCTACCGCTGGCAGGAAATGAACCTGTGAGGGACGTTGGTTCGATTCCCAGGGGAGGCATACACACCGGTGCCTTTGAGGAAGACCAACATAGCGGCATGCCACGCGACCTTGTTGCAGTGCACAACCACCGAGGTATTGGGTAATGCATAAGTTGTGCGCCATTTCCTGTCTCTAGTCGAACAACCTTGACGTCTGTGTGTTCATATCACTTTGTATTCACGAGTATCTGTTTGTGTCTGTGTGTCCCTTCACCCCTGATGGCACTGAACTGTCTCACTGAGTAATTAAGAGATTACCCAATGATCCATCGGGTGACAGAGGGTTGGGCTTCCCACAACACCCTCAGGGTCCCCTCCTGAGACCGGCAAACAGAGAGTAGAGACATAACAGTCAATGCTAAGCTGCTGCCAAGCCAGTTGTCTTTGTGAATGTGATTAAGCGGGGGAAATGGAAAGCTATCTGTTATGAATGAAGCTCTTAGGAGGCCAGCGGGTTGGGTATTTAACGACACGGTGGTTGTATTCAACCACTCTTCGCTGCAGGTGTCTCACCAAAAGAGTGACTGATTAATAACCTAATCATGCTGGGATCCCGCAGTGGTCTTCTCTGAGCGGCTATCATGGCTCTGAGGTCACGTTTCGGATGGAAGCATCTGTCTACTCCAAAAGTGTTTTGGAGTAGACACTTGACAGAATACAGCAATGTATTCGATGTTGAGGATGTTGTTTCGAACAAAACGTGGGTAACTCACACGTGGGTAAACACGCAGCGACATACATGTGGACACACATAAGGAGGCACGCACACACACGCAATCACTGGGATCGTAAGTTCACACCAATTTCAGCCAGACAAGGTTATTCGTGAAGAGATAGATGCCCCTCTTAGTTCCAACTGTCACCAGCCGATCCATCTTAATGGACTGCATGATGATATCAGACTGCTACGGCTTTGCCTCACAGCTCAGCAGCTATACATGCAGTCCGTCTGACACAGAAACCCACAAATTGAGAAGAATTATTCCCTATGGGTGGTGCTCTCCATTGACTCACGGTCAGACCTCCTGCTTAACACCAAATGAATCACCCTCACGCAGATCTTTACAGTTGTCCTTGCTGCTTTTAGCTCTCTGAATATATTTTCTAAAAGAATCACTAATCGACACTTCCAGTTCCTAAACTGAGATTTCTCACGAGCCCAGTTTCTGCATCAGGTAGAGGATAGAATCGAATATGTTAACCCACTGCAGTGTTTCCAACTGACGGGTAATCAATACTTTAACAGGTCTGAAAACATGGCTGGACCTTGTCTCATAGATTGGATTCAACATGGAATGGCATGCTGGTTGTTGTGTCAAGTTTCATGTGTAAAAGGAATGTGCAAGTGGATTCAATGTTATACGAGTATGAGGTCTCGTATAGTGGTTACTTGCACCTTTTACAACATGAAAGCAATGCATAATTTAAAAACTATACAAACAATATTAAATAATATTATTATTGCCAAACATTGAGCGTATACTTTCCTCAACTGAAGCATGAGGCCAAATCAACTAGATGGATTTTTTCCAAGGACAAGGAAACAACCGTGTCATTGCACTTACAAACGTGTATGCACCGCACAGCATTGTAGGATGGACCTTTACCCCCTTTGGACTCAGCAGGATTTGAACTCACAATGTAGTTTGCACAAGACACTTCACAGGAATTACACCTCATCACCAGGAACCACACCGGATCCCCCAAGACAAACATCTCGATATGTGGTTTGTGCAACCCTCAATTAAGACAGTAGACAGTCTGATAACTGCGTTCCACAGGGACAAGTCAGCTCTTTGGTCCAACTGTGATTCAAAGTGTGATTTTATGATGAGGAGGCTCGCGTTCCACAGAGCTGCCCTATAAGTGTGGGAAACCTTCTCAATTCAATACGGTGGACTCGGACGGACAACCAGCTGTGACTTGAATAATCAATGTCATCAACGAGCGGTTGTGCTGATGCAGCGCCTCCAAACAGGCAGTCTGTCAGACACCTCGGCCCTGCCAGGTCCTTGCTCTGGGTCCTCAAGTTAATGAGCGATGTTTTGATGGACTCTTTCCAAACATACTCTGTCTAAAGAGGGAGAGGCTCTTGGTTATGAGTCGGACTTCTGCAGGCACATATGCGCCACACATTTTTTGTCGAACAATGAATACTAGGGGGAACCAAGAATGCTTCCGACTGAAGTTGAGGTGAAGAAACTGGCAGTCGAGTCTGCACCAAAGTAGTTCTGTCTCTTTTCCTCAAAAGAAGGAACGCAAACTGCTGGTATAATTGGATAATTGTACCACTCTTCACTTGTAACAAAGCAACACAGCAGGTGATGATTACAGGTACCGAGACTGTATTAAAATGGTGGCCAAAACACATGTTGTTATAATAAGGGCAATTCCGCTGTCTGCAACAGCAGTATTGTGCACATGTCACGTGTCATGGCCAAGTCTTTTTTTGTCCTCCTTCAACACTGGTTTTCCTCAACAGAGGCACTACTGGCTTCCACTCAAACCATCCTAATACCTCATTGGCTGGTTACGGCATCACCCGCCCTCAACCTTAATCGGATTCATCCTTTCACTTATTTACAATTTGCACTCTTACATTGTCAGGGCCTTCGGTGTGCTTGTCCTCCTCTCCTATTGTTAGATGGAGATGGGCCCAACAGGGCTCAGTGGCACCTGAAGAATAGAATCCCATTTGGATTTAGCTGCGAATTGAAGAGAGATTGCGACGAGGACAAACTCATCTCCGCGCTGCACTCTGGGAAACGAACAGACACCCACCTCACGGTGTTCATGCGCCACGTTTGCTTTCAATTGACTGACAGGTCGACTGAAAATGAAAAAAAAAAAGAATTTCATTTAGCTTTTTATTTCTCCTGCCTTCAAAATGTCTTCAAAGTGCCTCTTTATGTGTTTGAAGATAGCATTGACGTTTTTAAGGACAAGGTTAAAAGGGACAACAGTTTTGGAAGGGTTCTGCAATGGTGTCTCGCAAGTGTGTTCGCAATAGAACTGATGAAGCGTGGTTTAAATAACCACAGCCTTATCGACCAAGATGAACAAGATGGGAGTTCTTGTTGAGGGAAGCCAATACATAATTGTGACAGGTTACCATCAAGGGACACGGGTGAATGACAGAGTGTTGTCCCTCCAGTGAACTAAAAGAAAAGCAAAGGGGGACTGTAGCTTACCAACCAACTCAAGGGTCATGAATCAGGCTCCCTAGTGCACACCCCTATCCCAACACCAGAATCCACATCTGATGCAACACCCATTCGATCTGAACTAACTCAAATGACCAAATATCACAGAAGTGGACCCAGTGTAAGTACTTGATCACTGCAAGGTCACAGGCTTCAATGGCTTACAGTAGCCAAGGAAGGGGCAACATTCGTCATTCTCAAATGAACATCAGCCAGTGCCCCCCCCCCCCCCCCCCCCCCCGCCCGACTGATTAGAAATTGAGGACCTCCATCCCAAGGGTGTTTGATCCAAACATGGTGGAATCAATAGTCAGTAGTCCCCCCCTCTCCCACTTAAATCATGTGTCGGTGCACAGCTCCTCCTGGTTTCCTCCTCAAGCTTCAGGTGGGTTCAAGGTATTAACGGTCTTAAGAACACACACCGATAATTGATTGTACGATTATCACTGGACCTTGTGTATGAGAAGCTGTAAAGGTAGGCTTGCTGGCCGAACATTTCAACAACGTCAAACGTCAATAAGTTTACCCTGTGAGAATTTCCACTAATGAGTAAACCATTGTTTGCCCCAGGCATGTTAGCTCCATATAAAAATGTGTTTTAATTAATAAAATGTAAAAGATTCTCAATTTTTTGGCAACCCCTGGCCCTTTGCTGCAAGTCATACTCTCTCTTTTACTCCCTGCCTTTCCTGTCTCTCAAACAGTTATCATCAAAAAAAGGTGAAAAATGCCACAGAATGCATAAAAATGCCACAGAATGCAACAAAAAAAGAATATGTCAGTCTCAGTTGTCTGTTGTATTCCACTGATCTCCACTTTTAAGTGAGAAAACAGTTTAAAGTGATAAATAATCTTGCAGTCTTTTGTTAGAATCTGCAATACATCGCCAGTGAGGGATGCATTGTGTTCCTTTAGTCTACTCATTGTAATTAAGTAGAGATTTTTGTCTTGACATAACCAATTTATTATGGAAAAAATGCCAATGTTATTTTCATGTTTTGGAGCTCAACTGGCCAACTAACAATATTGTCTGACAGGAGGCCCATTGTGTAAGTGCTGTATGTGATCTAAGTGAGGGGTAGAGATTTTGAAACTAGGTTACATTGACAATTCCCTTTGAGAACATGCTCTTGCAAATGTTAAAAATGTAATCTGTTTATATTTGTCTGTGTCTCGTGATTTAATGATGCATTCCGACTATTTAAAGAAAAAACAACAGTTGGAATTCAGCAATGCTGAAAGAAAAGATACTGAACTTAGTTGCACTAAAACTTTTTCTTAGTGCCATACTTACGACACCATAATTCCCTAGCCAGTGTCAAAATCCATCATTAACAACATAAATTCTGAAATAATTCAAACAAGCTAGGCTAGAAGAACAACAAAAGTCATGAGAAAAGCTTACAATATATTCCCATCTCGAGCTAAATCTATTTGTAAAGATTTATGGATTACTAATTAGCATAAACATGCAGAAGATCGATAACAATGACATTATCTCTGCTCAGCTAATCTGTTTATTCACGCATTTAAGCCACACAGACCAATTCTCTTGCTTTGAGACTTCTCACATGAATACAGTAGATACAATCATATTTCATGACAATAATTACACGGTAGAATAATGGGAGCCCACACAGATTTGTAAAATCTCTTTCAAACTGACAGTGTATCACAATGCATACTCCACAGAATGTCTCCTTACTTCACATTTCAACTGAAAATTTGACTAAGTTGACTAAGAGTCAGTCAAAAAGCTGCCCTTCAAACTAATGCACACACAACCAGCCACACCATGTTGACACCATGCCAACTCAACTTGTATGTCTGCAACATTACGTGGATACCAGTGGTGGTATCTCTGTGTCATCCTGTGGCGAGGACAGGTTTGCAAGCACATAGCTAGCAAGCGGAGCGCTCCCCGTTCCACTGACACCATGTCACCTTCTTGTCAAGGGAGAAGAAGGGCTGGGGGGCTGGATTCCCCCCCTGGCTTACACCTGGAGGAAAGGTTTTTAAAATAGAGCCCAGACTCAAATAAAGATCTGTCACGTCCCGCTAGCTATGCTGGGTGACTCTCAGGCTGTTAAGACTGACTTTTCTTCTCCCCAAACTTTGAGAGGTGCCAGACTGCCGGAGTAACTGTTTTCTGTGTTGTTTTCTAATAGATAATTATGTGAGGGGGATGATTAATTTAATGCAGGAGCAGCTGTCTGACTTGACATACGCATGTGTGCGTGATTCTGTGAGAAGCAAGTGTGAGTGAAAGACGTGTGAGTGTATCAGGGCGACCAAGGTATTTCTTCTTTGTGTAAGGTATGTGGTTTGTGTGTGTGTGTGTGTGTGTGTGTGTGGTTTGAGAGAGAGATAAAGACAGAGAGAGAGGAGAGAGGCAAAGAGAGGTTCACCACCCATTGCATGTACACACTCAGCATATCATTGTCCAATAAAAGCCTGGACAGGACTCAAGAGAATATGCTACAGAGATTGTACATAATTAGTTGAGCTCTATGAATAGTGCCTCAGTAATTTATCAGCACTGCAGCTGACAACATTTACATACAACACCCTAGCACATGAAGGCAAATTTATTGTATGGAACTGTTATATTAAAACAAAGTCCTCCCGCAAGATATTCAAGGTTATTGCTATCCCCGCATTGTTAAAGAAAACGTGATGAATCACATCTGAAGTTCATATTTGCCAAATTGACATTTTCAGCAGCCTTATTGTGTTAAGTTGATCTCTTTCGGTTTCTCATTCTTGCATTTCAACTTCCATGCAAAAAGTGTATTCAGGAAAGAGTCCTATAAAATTTAGTAATGCAACATAACCTTTTGCACGTCTGAGCCACTATCCTTTTGAAACTTATTGAAGGTTTCCTTTTTTCGCTTTACTTTAAAGTTCCACTTTGCGTGCTTACCAAATTACAATATTAGGAACAATGACAATTCAACTTTCAGAGGTTCTCGTCCATCATTGATGAGGTACAATGAGAGTTCAGTTCCATTCCCTGGCACAGCAGCTCCATTTTGTGATGGAAAAAGCTGGACTCGCCGGGGAGATAGCTCGTCGCGGCAAGTGCAACGTGATGTCAGCCGTTTCTGCCGAGTCAGCGAAGGACATTAGCATACAGCTGCTATTAGCCGAGCTGCAGCTGCTGATGCTGCGTCCCCTGTTGACGAACGGTAGGCGCTAGCGCGCTAGGCTAACTCTCGAGAGCTCGGCGGAGGTGAGGAGGGGTCATAGTGTGCCACACTTCACCCCCTCTGAGACGCTGTGTAATGGTCTCAAGACGTCAAGGTGAGTGATGGTGCGCCCCCGACTCACACACCTTTTAAAGGCCTTACACATGCTGCCCGCAGTATTGCGTACAAAGATGGATTTGGTCTGGAAGACATTTTTTTGAGAGACATCTTTGTGCATTTTATGACCAAAAGTGTTGGACTTATCATCACCACATGGTACCTGAACTTTTAACCTCACATCAAGAAAATAATCCTTATTGATGAGCACACAACACTGAGAGGTGTTCACCGGCTTGGAAAACGGATGATTCTCGACTATTGTTTACTTTGAATGAATGTCCGCTGACTACACCGCTGGAAAACCATCTCTTCATGTCCGACTGCAGCTGAATGAGAAGCCGTCAGCGGTGTGCTGAAGTGAGAGACGTGAGGCCAAGCAGATTGCTTATCCGTCAGGATGCCGGTGGACACAAACAGGTTGCTGATGCTGCTGGTTAGGCTTGTCGCGGCCGGGCCCGCTTCTCAAATCAGTCGCTGTCTCCGCTGATATATTGACAGCATTGCATTTGTCTTCCTCTCCCACCTTTCCCTACAAGCTGAATCCCCAGCCAATCGGCGTGAGCCTGTCAGGCCGTCATAAAGAATGTATGACAGGGTTCCAGAGCTGTGAGGGATGGCCTGGGTGCTGCAGGGGCCCGTTGAGGTGGAATGACGCAGGGGCCTCGGCAGATGGCAGCTTGACTTACTGCCGCAGTTCCTTTCACAGCTACCTTGAAATCAAGTTTGGATGGCAGGCAAGAAGTTGTTCTGTGGACTGTAGAGTTTTACAAATGGCAGGAGAGATTTCTTATTTTATTTGATCTGTTATTTACTTTTAACAGATTCGTGGGTGATTATGAGTCCTACTTCGACCGGCTAAAGTTTTGGAGCTGACTGTTTCCAGAAAGTTCCGATAAATTATGGGACAACAGATCCCAAGGGAAAACGGATGTCTGGATACCAGTCCACCAAATCTGTCAAAAATATCAGTTCAAGATGGCATCGAGATAGCCTCTCTCAACCAAAGTTGAGGAAAGCGATTGCAACGGTACCAACTATTCATTTTCCGAATAGGTAATAGTTATGGTTGGTGGTTGGGTGGACTTGTGTGAAAACAACATACACCGAGAGCTTTAACTCATGCTGAATGGTTTTCCTCTGGCTTTTCCTCAACTGGCCACAGCGGACAAAAATAAATTTGCACTGTTACAAGGGAATGGAGTTCCCAGATATCCTTGATTGGAGGTGGCCTGAAAAGTTCCCTCCCACAGGGTGATCCAGCCAGATGGACATGGATCAATTTCATCTGGGATCTCGGCGACGTCAAAACGAATTAAGATGGCCGGGCTCGCTCCAACGGTGCCCGGCTTTGTTAGACGGGTCTGATGTCAGCGATGGCTACAAGCAGGTTCCTTTACTTTCTTTGTTTGCGGCTTAGAGGATCCTCCAGAGGGCCCCTTCAAGGCTGGACTCTATTATCTGCCCATGGGTCAGGACAATCACCCTGGTCGCTCGCTCTCCACCTCTTGGCTGGCTCCTTCTTCAATTAATCTGAGATCATAATCTTTTTTCTGTTCTTTTGTACAGAAGACCTCTTTTGAAAAAAAAGAAAAAGATGTTTTTCCCCCTACAGAAGGAGTAATAGACAGCTGCCTTTCAATGCGGAAAGTGGACAAAGACAAGTTACAGCATACAGACTGAGAAGAGAGAGATTAGAGGAGGGAGGCTGATAGAGAAGTGGCTTACTTGGCCTGACGGCAAGACAATATTGTTGCAAGATCGAAATAGCGTTGGTATTGGATTACCATTTCCTGCCTTGTTCATCAATCCTCAGTGTAATTATCATAAAAAGGAAGATTATGATTAAAATGTCAAATGCTTTGTGGACAATTCCGCTTTTTGGATATTTACAGCTAAAGCTCATTCACGTTTTCCAAGGCCAAAAAAAAACATTAAAATACATTTCAAACAACTACCTTTCACTTGCTGGTTGAATATGGAAGTGCAATGACTGACATTGGCATTCAGAATTTTAGCTTTTAAATATCAAAATAAATAACTTCTGAAAAAGGTTGAAGATAATCATAATAAAAAATACTGTATACCCAAGTATCTATCCTAAATGACCTTGACGAAATGCCAGGTTTGCAGAAGTTCAATGGTAATTAATCTGTTTCCGAAATTGTGTGCCTGACTGCATGTGGACCCCAGTAAGATTAATTTAGTGAATTTGTGTGTTTGGGCTAAGCGCTTTGGGAGTGCAGAGATGAATGTTTATTTGGGAAGATGAAGCTAAGATATTATGTTACTGCAAACCACACACACACACACACACACACATCCACATACACACACACACAGTCAAAGTTGTTTTAAAGTCAAATGGATTGTAATAGGATTCCGAGATGCTCTCTGCTCCTTACTCCAAGGAATAGGTAATGTGTAGAACAAAAGAGATATGAATAATTTATTGGCCACTGCATGCATTGCGGTCATACACTTACAAGTGTAAGTTTCCAAATCAGTGTGTTAAAAAGTCTCTCAACATGTTTATGAGATCTGGCATGAACTGAAAATAGGACTCCTGAAGGGGCATGAGTGCAACTACTAACCATTGAGTTGACACAAACGCACACACAAACACACTCGTATATGGATTTAAACACACCAGCCATATTATCCAGTCAACCACTGGATTTTCCCTGGTGACCACTGCATCATCCTACATACAGAGAATGCAACTGCCCTCCCCGCTACTGCAGCCCAAAATATGCTGAACAATGGAAAAATTCAGAGGTTTCAGAAATTGCATTTTTTTCCCCCGTTGATCTGACAAAACTCTTTTGCTATGTGCAGGGATAAAAGACGAAAGTACAATACAGCAGTAGCTTCTTCTTGCAGACCGACACATTGAGAACTCGTTTTTTTTTTATATAAAAAATTTTGTGGGGGGGGGGTAGAGCAGTACACTGTAATGGGGACTATATCTCCTTATTCTTCTTCTTTTGGGGCGATTCTATAAAAAGGGGCAGGCATTCGAGGTCCCTGTGGTACCTATTACAGCAGGCTAGTAGTCATTAATCATGGGCAAGTAAGCATTTCAGCACAGTGTCTGCCCAGGGTATCTAATACTCATTCATTAACGGCTTCCACTTCAAACTCTTTTCTTAGCATCTGCCCCTATCCTCTCTCCCCATCGCTCTCACCTGGACTCTGAGGAGTTGGTCCTTTTCTTGCTGACATCCCTGTTTCTGTTCCCCAGTACTAGCACTACAATCTACCAAAGAACAGTGTCTTCTCAGTGCAAGTCTGGCTGTATTGTCTAGGCACAGGACGTTCCTGAGTGGGAGAGTCATGGCTTTTCTCAAAGGTTATTTTTCTGATCTTTGTCTGGCTGTTGTTGTGCGTCGGGTGTGCATTCCACACCAGCCTTATAGAATTGATTTTGCTCTGTAGTAAATAACTGGCCCCTGTTTTCGTGTCATTGGGTTGTGCACGCCTTTTGCGTCTCTTATCGATATTGAGGTATGAGGGTACTCCTCTCAAATCCAGACATTTTTATTGGTTCTTTTTCAATTAAAGATGTGTATTCTACGGAGTTAAGTTACAATATCTCTAGGTGTTTCTCTCTGGAGAGTAGATCTATTTGACTGTCGCTAATTAAAACCGTCACAGACCAAGAGAAAATTAAATACCTTAGAGCCATCCTACTTCATTGACTCCAGTTAACACTTATCAACAAATATAGAGTGCCATTTAAACAAAATGTTACCTCATGTTCTCTATCTGACCAAAGGAAGACGTTTATCAGAGTATTACTCCATTTACATGGCTTGTTTCTTAGTTAGGGTCCAAATAAACTGGTAAGCAACCTGGGACGGCCTGTTGGGAAACAGTGATAAATGATTCCAGAGTCCTCCTGGGATTTTTGTCATAATAAATTAATTTCCCCACAGTCGCTTTATCAAAGCATAAAAATCTGCAGGGTCAGTAAGCCAACAAATAAAAATGGTGAACCTCAACAGCTGTACAGGAAAAACAAATAATAATTTCATAGCTCATATAATTCAAACTAGTAGACATTTCATAAAAAAGAAACAAATTATGCATTGACGAACCAGGTGTAGTCAAGCTTTCAGTAGAAGCTGGACAGTTTGACCAAAAACAGACAATTACCAATACATGCATGCATGAGTAATGTCTGTGGGATATTCAGTATTCAATGCAGATGTAGGAATCAGATGACAGTGTGTGTAACAAAATAAGAAATGTAGCACAAGGAGGTTAGGTAGGGAAAGTGGTCAAATTTACCTCTAATCCTAACCCATTGAGGTTGGATCACAGCAATGTGCAACGTTTTGTGGTGCTGTTTTTCGGTTAACCCTACACCTAACCCTGTGGTTAGGGCAGCTCAAACTTAACAGCCCTAACCTTAACCTCACCAGCGTAATGCCTAGCTGTTAACTATTCAATGTAGTGATAATAATAATTTTGGATAACATGGTTAATTTGATAAAGAAATATTGCTAAAGTCACATCTGTCTACCTCCTCTATTGTAACTGCAGACATCCATAAACCTGTCTTCATAATAGCCATAAATCACCATAGCCTGAACACCAGTGATGACAAGTCTGGCGGCAAATCTACACATATGCAGGGAGGATCCCTCCCTCCTCTCTGTACTTTGTGTCACCCAGGACAGTAAACCTGAGAGTTAGATTTCCCTTGGCGGCAGCCTAAACAAAATTATTACTAATCATTCCTCGTCGTTCCCCGAAACATTCCGAGTGGAACTCCATATTGATTAAGTAACCATAGAGAGAGAGAGAGAGAGAGAGAGAGAGAGAGAGAGAGAGAGAGAGAGAGAGAGAGAGTTGGAGAACTAAAGGGGGAGCGGAAGATAAAGCGGAGCCCTTCCCTACAGCCTACTGCAAATGTCATAGGAACCATGGCTTGACAGATGGGAGGATCAGCCAATATGAGGTCGCCTGGGGACGAGGGTGAAGTGTTAGCCACTCCATGGTACCATCGGCATGTATCTCTCTGTTGTCCTCACCTATTCCCAAGAGACCTCCCAATTATTGTTGAGCTGTGATACACCTGGGTTTGCACCCACTGAGGTGGGTGGAAATTGTCAACGCTTGTATGGATTTTGAGAATTGTAGCAATCCAAATGCTTGGGTATGATAGTGTTGGATGTGCCTCCTTTGTAAATTTCAGACACAGCGTGTGCAGGAAACAACATGCATGTCTTCATTTCAAATGAAGACCACGTTTATAAACTAAGTCCCTTTGGTGGGGGAGGGGGGAGCGAGCGTGCACTGTGTTTCACTGCTTAGAGGGTTTGTCATAGTTGATGCATGATTAAGAAATCCAAGGTAAAATACCCTTGTGGCAAGTGGGAGAGGAAAAGAAAATGGCAGTGCCATTAATCATCACCGGGACCAAATGAACAGGCTAAAAGTCAACCATACTGAGGGTCCATGAGTAATACAGGGTCTTGGCTGTGTCTTTGTCTCAGAACAGAAGTTAATGCCACTTGCCAATTCCTCGATAAATATCAAATGGCTTTGAGTTCATCATTGGGAACCAGGCCATGTGATGAAGTGAAGGTTGCCGACGGTGCCCATGCATTGTTTAAGACTGTCAGGAACAGCTGGCGGCCATTTTGAAACTCAGACCACGGTGATTTGCATTTACTCTGCTTTGTTTGGAAGCCTGCCAAGTGCTTGGCTTCAACCCGTTTCACAAACAAGCTATGCCTTTTCCGTTCTATATGCTGTAATTACATGCCGTAAAAGTTGTCACTTGCCTCGTTACACTGGTAAATCATTAGTTAAATTAAACATTAAGTGTGATGCCTTTCCCACAAAATTGTACAGAGTGATCATGGAAACGCCTACAGTATGTATTTTAGACACATGGATCTTGGACATTTGGGCAACAGTGATGCATGTCCCCTTCTGCTCGCCCGTGGGCACACAAGATGGCTGGCTGTCACTACAGCTGGGAATGTCAGGAGGCCCCTCCACTGCCCTGCTCCCAACTGCCCCTCAACAAAATGGCCAGAAGCATAGACTTCCAATTTTTAACTGAGAAAAGAAGCAAACAAATGCAGTTTTCTGAAAGTAACTGCAGTTACTTGCAATAATGTTATTCATGAATGCTGTGCAGATATATAGAGTATGGTGTGATGAAGTAATGAAGAGTGGTTGGCATTTGAGTCAAAGCCCACAGTTGAATTTGTTACGTGAAATGGTGACTCATGGGGCAGCTTGCAATTGAGAACAGGCTTCTTTTTTTAACTTGAGTGTGCCTTGGATTCCCACAAAAACAAACATATAAACGACACATTTTATGATGAAATGTTTCCACATTAAAAAGTGGATATGGAGATACGGTTTTGAATTTGGTTTTGGCTCTGTTCATGGTTAGTCCACACAGACTTGTGAAAATCCACTTGTATGAGATGTGAAGTCATCTTTCAAGTGTGAAGTGTATGCTGCACTCAACCGGGTGGTGGATGAATTGCTCAAAGGAATTAGCTTGATTTATTTACATCAGCAATCTGAATTGCGAGGTGTGAGGGCCAATTAACATTCTCAGAGCAGCGCTGTTCCTCTTCAAGCCTCAAACAAAATGAAGACTATTAGTTTTACTTAAAAAAATTACTCACATGAGCAAATTGATCACGCTCTGTAATGCTTCAATGAACACATATTTCCACAGATTCTGTAAGCACCAACACATGCCATAGAAAGGTTTTAATAAACCAAATGTTCCCATTGTATAATTGACAGAAATTAATTCAGTATGAATAAAAACATTGCCTATACCATGCAGTTAAGGGGAAAATACAAAACTGTATTTTTATATTCTAGTTTAATTGTGTATACCCTGAGAGGTAAACATGTCCTTATGTTGTTGCAATATCACCAGGACTATGATATATAATTACAGGCTACACCCTTTAAGTCAGTCCTGAGTCATATACCTTCAGAAACCCCAGATCCTAATTATAATATTGTTATTCTATGAAATGAGGTTCCCCTGTTGAGATTGATCAGCATGACTAACCTCTACCTAATGCCCCTGAATCTCATTAGATGAGGTACACTCTGCCAACTCGAAGGTCCCTGCTTGCCATGTCGAAAACATGCAGGGGGCTCACAGTATGATCTAAGAGGACAAACTCCAAACGCAGTTTTCTTCTGTTTAGATAAGGAGATAGAGGGGTGTGCCACCCCAGAAATTACCCAGTTCTCTTATTTGTCCCTGGCAGTGTGTGCTTTTAGATACTTCTCCAGATGGGGTGCAGTATCTCTTGGTGTATAATTAATCACCCGTGTGTAGTGTTGCTATCAAGCTTGCCTCCACTTATCTTTAGCCTAATGTAGACGACGGAATTACATTTCATCCCTGTAATGCCGAGTGGTTGATACTGCGCATCAGACAACGGCAATTCACTCACTTAAGAAGATACAAGAGCATCGTTTTTTTTGGCACCACAGCATGTTGTGTTCTGTTCCCTCTGTGGCGCCTCTCAGCCCAGGGAAATGTAGTTCAGCGCAGTATCTTGGCAGAACTTTGATCTCATAGCTTAAATCCTTGCAGCTGACACAAATGAATGAACTCAAGTTGACTGTCAAAGTTACACATACAGTGGATTAATTAAACAAGCAATACATCACGTTCTTCATGCGCCTGTGCCTGAACAACAAAAACAACCAAGTTAACTGCTACCATGTATACCCAAAGCCATTCCCATATACTTGGTGAAGGAGGCGAGAAGCACTGAGGAACCCTTAATTCTTTGTCGGTGACAGATCCTATATGTCAAACAAATAACGAGTGGCACACGTAGTCTCAAATTATCCTGTCAAGCATTGCTATCAAGCATTGCTATCTTAAGGCACTTACTGAACAATAAAACAAATGTGGCCTCTTTACTTGGACTTCTCCCCCACCTCGAAATGCATAATGCACATCGTCTAAAATGACCAATCAACGGTTTACAATTTTGGCCTAATGGGAACTGTCCCATGACCAAAGCCAATTTGACATTTGGGATGAGACCGCCATGACAATGTCATGACATGAAACCTTTCAGCCCAGTTGCCGAAGACAACTAAAATACTCCAGCACAAGGGCAATACCATGGGGGAGCCAAACAATGTCCTGCATCACTGAGCTGTAACATCTAATTATCAGGAACTCTAAACTGTATTGAATTTGTCAGCTCTTTGGAAAATGCTGTTTACAATGTTTCTACCTTTCCCAGAAACCCACACACAATGATTCTCTCTCTGTGGAAGCAAATACATTCCCGCTATTGTGAAGCGAAGACAAATAATCACGATTTAGGGAGCAATCGTGATTATTATAATTCAAGTTGGTGAAAACTGTGTCCCGGTCACTCGTTCAGTTTCCATTCTCTCATTCTTCCAGCACAAGTAGCTACAGTGTGGTACCGCAGGCATGTAAACGACACACTACCAGTTTGCCACATTTTGTCTGCCAATGGCTTTTTATGTATACACAGAGTTAGTATGTCTACTGTCCTGAAAGCAACACCTGCAAATTATCATGGGCACACTCTCCCACTGACTGAAGTTGACTGATTTGCTGGCTCATTAAGGATGCTTGTTCTGCTTTGAAGACAGTTTGTTGATATCATATTAATTGCTGTGAAGTTGGCCAATTAAAATATGAATCTCTCAGTTGGCTCGATCAGCATTGTTTATATATCTATTCATTATTAATAAACAATCCAATAATTTAATTTGCCTAAAAAGATAGCCCTCGTTAAGTTGGGTGTGCCACAGGTGTCAATAATTGGTCCCATGTCAGATCACATAGGTAATATTCTCAAGAAAAATCCCAATTAATGTCAATCAATCAATAAGGGTGGGAACTTACACCTAAGGATCAGATTTCACCCTACAAAAGCCCATGGAGAGCCTTCCAGGAGATTTTTCTAATCTACGGGGGAGAGAAACTTGCCGTCATCCTCCTTGACATCCACCTCACAATTCCATCACAGCTCTGCAAATGACATGTAATGTTGAGGCAGGTGAGACATTGCTGAGGGGAACAATCGACATCCAAGACACTGTCAAGATGGATCCTGAGAGATGAGAGATCTGAAGTTTACCATAATTAAATGGAGCTCCTTTCAAAATGATATGCATATATATTGAAATATTATCAGGTGCATTAACTACAAGCCTTTCTTCTGCGATTATAAACAATTACACTAAAGGTAAGGTCATTCATATAGATTGTTATTCCAGCAATTCAGTGTCTACATGTATAATAATATCAGTAACTGTATATGTTGTCATTTGATTCTGACAACACACAAAGAAATACAAGTGTAGAATTATAGTTATAATTGTACTGTAAGTGATGAACTGGTGATAAATTTCACAGGAAAGGATATTTTTCTGTGGAATTAACATAATCCAGTTCTCACTGCAACAAAACCAGGGACAATATGGAAGGACTCTTATTCTTCGAACATGTCTTGCACCAGAATATTCTTTGATATCAACATACCTTCTCAGAACATCAAGTCTCCTTTTGAGCCTCTCCTATTCTCCATTTCACAGCAGGTTTAAGAAATGACCCAGATTCCCCCAAAGGTTCTCTTCTGGGACACAACCCAGAAGTGTCATCAAGAAGAAGGAGAATAATAGGGCCCTCTTCACCAGCAATAAAACCATGCGATACATTTTTGTGCCAAACTCTGGAAAGAAAACATCTAAAAAGTTGTATTAGCATCATATATAGATATTTGATGTTAAACTGATAGGCATCCATTTTAACTATACAACCACCCACGGGAACACACAAGCTCTGGATAAAACGTTGTTGATGGCAGATTCCACATAACTTGCATATGAATATTTGAAAACCAGGAAATGAATGCCACCTAACATTTACATATAGATAGTTTGCGGTTGTACTGATGTAATGTGATATATTGGTCATAATTTGTAGACAAAAAAGCTACCTGTCAAATAGTCCAGAGTTAATATGAAATATTATACAGACAGAATCTACAGGTAACAATGTCTGTTTTCAATAATATATTTTAACTGCAAGTAATGAATTAACTCCACTTGCAGGTATTCAAAAAGCTGCTACCTTGAAAGTGAATATAATTTGTTTAAAGCTATATTGTTATTTTAAGCAGTTACTGGTTGTTACATTGTTTGAAATGTCTTCAAACACCGTGTTACCATAGCAATGTTCTGCTCTTGTAATTAACAGTCCAGTTCCGCCAGTTCTTTTACAGTATGTGAGGTTGTTTGACGTTTTCTCTTGTAAAATATACTGTACATTGCACAATATATTTAAAGATGTTGTGGGTCACAAAACACTAACAAGCTTGGTGTGTTATCTAGGGCATCTCTCCACTGCAAATTATACAGCCAGTTGTTTTGGTGGGCATCTTTCTCAAAGCATGTTTTTTTTTATTTATCTAGTCTCCAAAGTGTTACAGCCATAATTAGCCTAGATTATTGAGGAGGCCACGCTAGACCAAAACATATGAATAATAAGGTGTTGTTATACATCCTCAAACACTCTTTGATCTTTAAGTCAAACGCAAACGCAAACAGACAAGCACAAATACGTCACTGTATTCTAGTATGAGGTCGTCATATATGTTAAGTTCTACTTGCTGCAGGCTATATACATGAAACCAAAACACCACATGACACTTACAAGCATGAGGGACTATATTGTGCCACCTGGATGCATCGAATGACAGTCTTGGTTTTGTGTTAATGGTTAACATTATTAACATGTGAAACACTACTTACTATAGGTTGCTTTCATAATTTACGTAAAGTTGGTCCAACACCATGAATGAACATAAAGCTGAAGCATTAGATCCTCTTTCAGTACACTAACCCTTAAACAAAGACACACAAGTATGTTTTTCACTCCACATGATGTAAGAAGCTATAGAAAAACATATATATATATATATATATATATATATATATATATATATATATATATATATATATACTACTAACACTGTCAGCTCATTACCTTGATACAGCCCTGTATGCATCAAGACTGCCCTCTTTCTTCCATCCACAACACTTACAGAAAATTAAACCCATGGGACAAGAAGTTAATTCTACAAAAGGTCGAAGAAAGCAGATAGATATTGGACGTTTCTGGATGAAGAATGCCTTAACAATGACCATGTATTTCCATACGCATTACCACGTTTGTACACAGGCATTACAGTGACTTCAACTGCAACTTTAATTAGTCTAGTACTGAGCAATTATTGAACACGATTCAAGGCCTTCTCCACAATTGTTTTGACAATTAGATAGTGAAGCTGAATTGTACTCACTTTGTGAAAGTCTCATTATTTTTGCTCTAGTGAATAGGTTGACAGTTATCAACCTATTCTGAATGATCTAGAAATAAAGCTGAAAATTTAGTCTCTGTCGCCATCTTGTCTGCCACCATTGACATATTATGTTAATATTATAATTACTGGAGACTGTTACTTGTTACAATGCTTGTTACAAAATTATTATAAACTTCCCTACCAAAAGCAAGAAAAGCTTGACATTTCCATATTTTTTTTATGGGAACTAGAAGAGAATTGGTCATTAGTTTCTTGTTTTTGTTTTCAATGCGTGTGCTCCCTAAGAAAGAAACACTGTGGCACAGATTAAGAAAGGGCTTTTGTACCGCACTGAATTAAGTATGACACTTCATGCAAAAGTGCCTTCACATGAAACAGAAAGGGCTGATTTCCGATTCCACATCCACAAAAACAGAAAACCTCTTGACGGGGCACTCGCAGGTTAGGAAAAGTAGAGCAAACTTTTCATAGCCACCAATTTCACAAAACACATGTCACTGGAGAATCTGAACACAAGTTACTGCGCAAGGCTCCGTCAGTACACCACAATACCTTCTCAGTCTCGGAGGTGCACCAACTTGCAAGGGAGTGCACACCACCCTGGGAACTGGCCACATGTGAGCATCAGACATCTACAAAAAGTGTGTATATGTTGTTTGTTGCATGGATCCTAAGGGGCTGTGCAATTTGGGGCTGGGCGCTGTTTGATCAATAGCAAACACACTGCTGATGTCAGCGCTGGGAATCGTTATTTCCCCTGGGAACTGTCCTGCGGGGACTCGCGGCAGAATTCATTAGCTAAAAATAACATTGTGAAATGTGATTACAGGTATAAAGTAGAATGCCATTGGAAAAAAAAGAAAGCTTTGAAATGGTAAAACATGGGCTGTTCTGAGGTCTGTCAACCAGGCAGTGACAGGACAGGCCCATTAAGAGGAAGAGGCATGATTACAATTGATTCTGATCTTATGATTTTGGTTGTGCATTTCCAACTCTGAGAACGTGTTGGTCGTTCTGTTATTGCTCAACTGGTCAAAGAAGTATCAAGAAATCCCATCTATTTTATTATAGCCACGGCTTGTGATCTTGAGGGCAACATGGACTGCCATTTGAATGCCAAAGAGCCAGGGTTAAAATGTAACATCCAGCATCCACTGTACTACCTTATCACCAGAAGTTAAAATGAAAGTTTACATAATACTGCCTGTTCTGAAATCCTAAGGAAAACATGACTAGTTCACAAAATGGCTGTAATATTTATGTAGTGTGCAGGATAAGGTGGAATACATCTGCATTAATGTGTAAGTGGGACTTTATCAGTTGCCTTCCTTGTACCCCACATTTAAAAACATATATATAGTTAGACAGATGCTCCCCTTATCTGCTCTCTCGAAATTCTTTGTATATTTGGTCTTGGCAACTTGGCTTGATTAACAGTTGCCCTAGACACAAAAGCGCAAACACACTTATCAGATGGAGAGCAGAAAAGAAAAAAAACCTCGCCTCGAAATCCCCTTTCTTCCTCTTTGTATGTCATGCCCTGGAGAATGGAGGGAGGTGAGGAGCGGTCGAGGAGGACAGATAAGTGTACAGATGAGGAACAACTTGTCAAAATGGAAGTAGATTAATGAAATATTCCACGTGGGTGGAAGGCTTAAGGGATAGCAGCTGCCCTCGGTGACTTACCTGTGAAGGGAATAAGTGCAAGCCATGGTGCTATGCCCTGGGTGGCTTCCTGCGTGAGCAAATAAATGCAGGCCATGTCATTATGGAATTTAGTATTCAAGTAGAGAGCTGTGGTCAACCATTTTTGACAAGTTTTTGGTTTTATTGCCGTGAGCAGTGTGCAAGGTAAACAAAGCAAGGAAATTCTAATGTAGCAATGATCTGTCAATCTGTCAATTGATGATGATAATCTGAGCAAATGTACCGTAATCTCCTTCCTTCCACTTCACCTTCATGAAGACCTGCAAAAAATGGAGGCGAGGTAAGCTATGGATAAATATGAAAGAATGTTAGAGAACTTAAAAGGATAACTTTGACTGCTTGCATTGTTTCACAGTTCTACAGAACACTTTGAAGAAAGAGTGAGGTAATGTCGGAGAACGAGGCGTTCGCAGCATGCAGAGTGATTTCACAGATCTTAAAATAAACCCCAACTGTCGACGCGCCAAGTGTGTTGGTTGAGATGCATAAGATCTTCGCTAATTAAGTGCTCAGAAAGCAGCCTGTCTCCTCCCTTTCCCCTTTTCACTTATTTCCCTCTTTTCTTCCACTCCATTCCCTCCCTCCCATCATCGTGTCCTTCAGATCACAGTAGCATGCACTCCATCATGCTAAACATTTCCCTTCAATGTCCATTAGTGACGATTGCACTGGTTAACCTCAGAACAATAATATCTCACCCGATTAACAGACGGACTAATGAAATGGACACACGTGACGTGTCATCATCCAAACCATCTGCAGCCGTTGTCGGGTAATTGGCTTGGAAGAACACGTTTCAACCCAGATTCTTTTGATCGACCCATTTTTGGGGCGAAAACAGAAATCCCTTTGTCGGTTTGCGTGTGCACGACGTGTTTGCAGGACAGTTTCATTCATCTTCAAAGAGTGGGATGTTGAGGCGGCATGAGCACGAGGGATTGTAAACGTCTCAGTATGCACACGACACGCAATTAACCATGCACTTGTGCGGGAGAGGGGCATTACGGCCCACTTAAACCATCCGCTGGACTGCTCCTGGACAGCCACTTGGCAGAGGTGATAGATTTCAAAGCAGGACAAGCCATCAATCACTGTCCGGGCCCTGATTGGTTGTTTGTGTGTGTGGCAGAGACCCTCCATCTCGCTGAGGGGAAAGCTCGCTGATTGCTCCAACTCCCCCCCCCCCCCCCCCCCCCCTCGCATTCATTGTAGCTACCTGACACCATGCGATACACCCGATGCCGAGTGCGGATATGCTTATTTACACCTCGCTGGGCAAACCTCAGAGCGAAATATTGCCCAGGTGTCGTCCTGCTGAATTGGCTTGCGTGTCGGCATGTTAGGGTTTGAAGGTGGCGGGTTTGGTGATCTTGTGATTGCTTCCCTCGCAGCTTTTGTCTATTTCACTGAGATGGGCCAGATGGAGGAGTGTGGTTGTTTGTTTTTTTCGTGTGTATGCTTGTCTGTCGGACTGTCTGCTGTGCTAGCTGACTGGCAAGGCGTTTGAGAAGTCAGACTGTCTTTTTGTGTTTATCAAAACCTGGCACATACACACACAGACTTGCAAAATCCTGGAAGCTGCAACAGTCAGACATTTATTCAGGTAGACTTTGCCTCCGAGAAGTAATTTAAGGACACATGCTGATCAGATTGCACAGCTGAGACACATCTCACTCAATCTTACGTCTAATTTGAATGTTTCCGAAACATTTTGAGGATGTTTTGTTCATTTCGAATGACTAGAGGATGTCAAAGCACACATTATACTTTGCAGTATCAATCTGGAATAAATCACAGTGAAAACACAATCAAGAAAGCAAGGAAAGGTGGGCATGGAGACTGGGGGTTATCGCTTGCAGACTGTTAGTTGTCTACAGCTGACTGCAAGGTTCAATACCCTGGTTATGAATAATATGAGTATATCCCTTTAGTATGACTGGAAGAGTTCTGCAGGTGCTGCCACAATGTTGTCAAAGATGTGTTGAACAAGCAAACTGTTTTGTGCACATGCAGTAAACACATCACCATGTAACCCAAACAAAGCCCAGTGTATATGCACCGTTAGAGGAAGAATCTATTGAAAATCTTAACAACTACATTTGTTTAAATAACTTATGGTACCTACTGTACATTATATGACGCAGAGGAAAATAAACTCATGTATATTGCACTAACAGAAAAAGGTGTCTATACTTAAATAATTTGCAGATGCCATAGTGACATGGTCACGTCACAAATATGTCAAGCAGCAAATAGTGAACGTAATTCCACTTCTTAGTCAATTTCTAGAATAACTACCAAACATTTCATCCTCAAAAGTGTCAGGCGCTACTTATCTATGTACCCCCTGCCTGAGTCCTACTTTAGGAATCAGGGCTCTCGCCTAACATCCACTGTCAGTTCAATCCCACATCTCTGAGCTGTCGCAGCACTCTCCTGTGTGCTGTGGAAACCTTGAAGATGTTTCTTTTCAGAAGGAAACAAGTCAAACTTGCAAAATCGGAATCAACAAAACAGTCTCACCGACATGGTTTATTTGGCAAAATGAGAAGAAACCTGTGATGCTCGGGTGCTCTACTTTTCTCCTGACAGAAATGGGACAGGAAGACAACTTAGCTTGCTCTGTGGGGAGGCATTCTAACTGACTTGTGATGATGTCATTTGTTTTACTGCTTTCATTTGCTACAAATTAGCCCACAGCTACCCCAAGGTGAAGGCGTTAATTAATTGGTGAAGCTCCTGCTAAATCGGTTTGGTTAAAAGACCCGTGTGTACGTGAAATGTGAAGTCCTTGTTTTTTATGTGTGAAAATGTTACAAAGTGACCTTGAAGATAAATGAAGACGCAGTTGAACACTGGATTTATGAGTTAATAAATGATCTCATAAATAAACATTTTATTTTTTATTTTGGTAGATGTCTAAAAGTATTGAGTTGACTGCTAAATAATTCTTACACTTTAAACACTCCTGACTTCCTACTCCCCCTTGTATTTAGGTGTTTATTAATGAATACGACTGTCACTGTCAAAGACACTTTTGTCCTTTCTGCAAGTTTTTAAAAGTTTGACTTAAGAATGCTGTGAAGGCGTTCTTGCCAAAGGTATTTCAGACAAGCAAATGCACAAATCATTTGACAAAGTATATGACAAGGGTAAAAATCTACAGTTAAGCAACACCTGCTATAAACTGTAGCAAACATGTCAATCGTACTTTCAGGAGTATTCAACCTATGCCATCATGCGTGTTACAAAAGGAACACAAACTATCTATATGCTTGCAGAATGTTGCCATGTTCTCATTGTGATGTAATCGAGACATTTTCATTAAAGTGAGTATGTCACAACCTCTTCCCATGAACCAACAAAAAGAACAAAAAAATGCAACACTGTCACTGTGCAAGTCAATTCAGAAGTGCTTCTGAGAAAAAAACACCAAGGGAGTATTTGACCCAGAATTCATCCATTCTAGTCTGGATATGATGTCTCTTGGCATGGTAATGCACAAATCCTCTGTATAATTCATTCAGATGTTGGATTTTTTTAAGCAGTGGATCAAACTCCACTGAAGCGGTGCCATGCATTTGTATGAAATATTAAGACTTACAAAAAGAAAAAAGTTTGAAGTGTCAGGGAGTTGAACAATTCCATAAGATGTTCCAGGTCTACTCCAATTAAGTGAAATACTAATGGGTGGGGTTGCTCAATGAACCATTTAGTATTTTATGTTTTTTGTTGTTTTTCCCCCAGTTTTGATGGGGCTTGGTGAACCACACTTGGTGTGCCTCCAAGACTCTTGTAAACACAGACAGTTCCTTTGCACTAACCACTGTAATCCTGGAGCCATGGTGAATACATACACACTGCACTCACGATACTAAATAATACATTACACTCTTCAAGATGAAACAGCGAGAACATAAATATGGCAATTGGCAAGCACATGCTAATATAGCTATATAGCATGTCTACTATTAATGAATTATTTGTGTGAAATTAGTTTCAACAAAGGCAGATGTGGAATCTGAAACAACAACCTTCAGTTTCACCATCAATGAAATTCAGTTGCAATTACTTTCATTGTCAGTCCTTAATTTACGTGTAATTAAGTACTTTTTTTGTTTGGACTGCCCGTCCTCTCACACAGTGACACTGATGATATATGACATTCTATAGGTATTAGCTGAGTCGGAGTAGGACAACGTGGGCTGCCCTGTAGCTACAACGATTGACGTCAATCTAACAAGTTCACCAATTTAGTTTATTCTCATTTTTAATTAAACAACAGAAGGGCAACATTGAGATGGTGCTTCATAATTGGAAGCATACTGTACCTTTGGTTCTTTATTTTTGTTATTTCAGTCAGCAAGGTGATTTTGCACCGCATGGGCTAGTTAGGCTACTTCCTCACAAACAACCTAGAAACATGAAACATGTTCTCTCAACTGCCGCTAAATTCACTTAGGACAGGATAGTAATTTTTTGTTATTTATAGCACCGGTGTAAATATATATGTGTGTATATATATATATATATATATATATATATATATATATATATATATATATATATATATATATATATATATCGGTAGTCATTGTACAATGTGTAGCTTTGTACAATAATACGTACAAAACAGCTATGCTTGTCATTTAGATTTTGAAGTATTTCAACTGACAAAATAATAAACAAGCATTTATAGCATATCATAAATTGGTGAGTTGCAAACTGTTGCTCTCTGTGGAACAATTGGTACAACAAACGGTACAGTTAACTACCACCCGTGAAGTTATTATCCGAGGCATTGCTATTCGTAATGTCTACTCCAGATGGCCCTTTTCAATGAAACCATTCTTCTCTCGTGCAAAAGGATACTGGGTGGGCGTGTGTGTACACTCAGAGGAATTATGGGGAATATTTTAAATGTTTGGCGTCACCAGTCACAGAATTAGTCATCGTAAGACCAGGGGTGGGAGTGATATTAGAGTCAAATTAAAACCCTGCTGTTTTTGTAACAACATGAATAATTGAGGAATTGAAATCATTATTTCCAGACACAGGGATTCCTAGTAGGGTCACGATAACACTTGGAAGACCTCATTGAAGCGGCCACACCTCAATATCACCAGGTTGCAAATTCTTTAATTTCCTTGACATTCCGCCCTCATTGCAATTCTCATCATCTTCATCTCCATTCCCGTCATCAAAGTCCTCTCCATCACCTACACAGTTCCATGGTCTTGTCGAGAGACCGTGAAAACTCAGTGTGGGATAATGTATGAAAGTATGCTCTGCTATTGTGGGCACTATTAGAGGATTAAAGAAGTACTCAGCATCAGATGGGACATTATTTCCCATTTCTTAAGCTTATCCGGGCACATTACATCCATACAGCCGAGGACAGCACATCACCATAACAGGGTTTGTATCGCTTAGATGGCTTGCGAGCATTACGGGCACATCGTTCAACCTCCCCAAACTGCTGGAGAGTTCAGTGGGAGATGATCAAATAATATTTCCCCTCGGGTCTGACTCTTCCACCAAGCTCCCTATCCCTGCCTGAAGTAACCTACAGAATTAGTGCAGCATGACCGCAGTCTACTGTACAGGCCCTCCAGATGAATGACCATGCGGCGGTTCTCTGACTGCATAACAACTGCACCTTTCCTGTGAGGGTCAGAGGTAACAGCAGGGGGGGGGGGGGGGGATTGAAGTGGAAATGACTCACCAAGTTGAGATAGTGTGTTGTTGCCTTACTAAGGTTGAGAGCTGGTTCAGGCAGGAGGACTCAGTAGTAGTGTTTACTTGATACTTTATTACACACGATGCAGTACATGTTTTGGCATTATAGTTCTGCTCGCAGCGGCTCCCTCCCGCAACCAACGGAGAGACCGTCTCGACATCAGAGCAGAGAGCAGCGACGCATTCCTACCTACGAAAGAAACACAGAACCAGTGGAGGCCGGGGAGGCGGAAGCAGCAGGATTGAAACCGTGTGCACCCTGTGTCGCACCAAGCAATGCCGAGTGCTGTGATATCCTGTTTAGGTAGCCCACCCTGCTAAGAAGGTGTGCTCTGACTGTGTGATATGACGAGATGCTAGCGACATGCTAAGGTCTCCGAGTCTCCTGCATGAACCAGCTCCGCCTGATTCTATTCAATACATCTCACAGACGCTTACTACAAAAACAGGCAAAGTGTGTGTGTGTGTGTGTGATTCATAATGGGCCCCTTTTCTCCATATGCTCTCGGAGTTAGAAGAAAACAACATGAGAAAGAACCTCTTATCAAATGAACTAGAAAGCTGTAACTCGGCCCAAATTCAATGTGAGCAGAGATCAAGTGCATATCATCCAATTCATCACCCCAAAAGTGACGCAACGCTCAACAACTTTCCTTTCATCTTCTGAACTATCACCTTAAAGGTTGTCTCATTAGATGTTTTGATGTTTAATGCAGTACAGTAAAAACTGAAGACTTGGTATCCTCTGATCCTCGGCATGAAAGCTGGCTGGAAACGGGCAGACTGTTTAAAGATGGAAACAGGGCTCCATAGTCTGGTGCTGAACAAAACTCATATGTGGTGACAGGCTACATTGCATCATCGAACATAGAGGTAAAGCATATTGACCATCAATATTCAACAAAAAGGTGAATCAAAAGCTGTGAATTAGAATCTGCAGCAACAATCCGAATTGTTGATCCTGTACATTTAGAACATGAGAACGACTGAGAAAAGCAGACACTGGATCTTCTGTCAGACTAGAACATTCTTGGACAACATTCTTGGACTTTGTGAGATAAATAAATTGGCCACGTGATGCCCTCTTTGCGTGTGCTTGCAAATGAATAGTCCCCAACCATCCTGATTGGTGTAGAAATGCAAAACCTCTCGGCTCGATACATAATCACGCGTTGTCTTTATTGGAGCTGAAAACATTGAAAGCCTGTGGTCTTTTGCATGCAACTACACTAGACTTTACCAAGTTAATTTAGCTGGATTTGCTGGCTAAATGGTGATATGATGACATTATCACAGTGATCTAATTTTGGCCTCAGGGCAAAACAAAACGACAATACGGCACACCCCAAAAAGCTCAGCATGTCATTATGAAAGCATCAAACAAAACAAAATGCAAAATCCTTTCCTTATGAAGGTATCTAAGTAGCATGCTTGATGACTGGAAATCTGATAGACTTGTTGGCCAACACATACCAATATACATAAAAATCTAAACAGAATAATCCAGTGTCTGATAAGCTTATTTATTGTATGATTCATATACTCTGTGTAATGAAGGGTAAATCAGTGGTTCACACGTTACGTGATAGGGCTGCAGCCCAGCATTAGGGATATCGGCTCTTATGATAGGTTTGAATATAAGCCTGAACAATCTGAAATGTTCTGCAGCTGAGTGCGTTGACTTGGTGTGAGTATGCAAATGTATGGTATTGTGCGACGCAGTACTGCATTAACTCAGCTTGTGGCAATGTAGTGCTCCACATCCATAACAGGGATATGTCTCTTTAATTGTTTACTCTCTCCCCTGCATTTGGTTTGAATATGCAAGCCAAGGAAGACAACTCGTATTCCCCAGGACGCACGAGTTGCAAGAGTTTGGATACAAACAGAACCGGATGGAGCTGGTTGATTCAAAAATAGGGAGCTAACCTCATTTTCTTTCTCAGTCTGTTTGAAAAGTTCGGAAAATAAGGTGAACGTCGTGATCGTGTTCCTGGATCAATCTTTGATGACGCAACAACCAGCAGGATTTCTGTTTCTGCTACAGTGGCAACATGGGCTGACAACAGTAAACCCCACGGTAACACCGGGATGTGTGAGGGGGTTAGGCTTAGGTTTGGGTTAGGGGGCCATGTCCACACATTCACAGTAGGGAAAAGGTAGTATGTCATAATCAGCGCAGTAAGAAACCCAAAACACTGCAACTAAGACAAGCACAAGGAAGCCAGATGGCCCAAGTTGACTTTGACACGTAGGAACAGTTTGTTTCAGTTGTGTACTCTTGTGTAGGGTGTCTGACGTTCATGTCAGTGCATGTTTTGGTACCACCAACCAACATTCTCATTTTACGAGATCCTTATTACGGTTGACATTAATCTCATTAAAAAGTAAACACCTCTATTTCTTATTTAGGGAACGGAACCCCAACAATAATCTTTGTAGACGTTTGCTCTCTTGACCAAACTGATAGTCTCCCATTTGATCATCTTTCTTTCCTATATTCCTAATCTTTAAAGCGTTTAAGATCCCTTACCTAGTTTCCTGATATGATCCCATTGATTATCCCAGAGAAGGTCGAGATTATTGTTGTTGAGCTCAATTGAATATCAGTTAAATCATAGTTCTATCTGAGAACCAGTGCAGCACCAAAGTTTTCCCCAATTACCAGTTCATGAGTTAACCAAAACACAACTAACACACATGGGATCCCACAAAACATATATTTAATTACGTTTGTATGTGTTTCAGTGCCGGGTGTTAAGCTTAAGTATGTGAATGACCGAAACATGTCATAGTGCCAATCCTCTAACATACTGTGGTACAATATTGATTTGTTACAGTATTTCTGTTTATTGTCATTGAAATGTTATTCATCAGTTGCAACTAAGACAGAGTAGCAGAGTCACTGACAAACCACGTGCCATCACACCTTCCCCCTACCCATGACAAGGAGAAAGGGAGTTTCCCCCCGTTCTTATCAGGAGAAGCTGCAAAGCTTCTGGCCCAGCACGGGGTCAGGAACAGAGGCTACACGGTCTCACAGTATCAGAACAAATGATTTATAAGGAAGAACTTGCTTTTGTGGATTTACAAACATATTCTCAAGGACTACATGGCTCATGGACACTATTTCAATGACAGTAGTCATTGTGTTATAATATGTTTTTCTCATTTACTTAGGACGTTGTTCAATTGATGTTTGATTATAACTTGTATAGTTAAATCAGTCAATCTTGATATAAAAATAATTGTGTCATACTAAGAAAACCATTTATGAATGTTGTATTGTTATATTCTGAAGTTTAAGCATTCCATGGATATTTGAGATAACGGAAATCAAAGCTAGAAGCCACTTCACACCCTGGCCAGATCTCAGGATGACGTCCAGGTGGGAAGTAACTGACCAATGAGAGAGGTCACCTTCACATGGATAAACCCCTGTTCTTTGGAGTATAAAACCCCCAAACTAACCCATAACTTATATGGTATTTGTTCATTAGTTCCATTTTCTTAAATAAATCATTGTGTATACTACTTGCGTATCTCTCACGTTATCTGATCTACTCTGCTTTCATAGAATTCACTACTTAAGATTAGACTGATTATTACGTATTAAATATAAGATTCCCTAATGTCCTAAACCAATATTAGGGTGGTGCCCCAAGACTATTTTAAACATTAAGTACTTCGATCTTAAAACGAGCAAACCCCGCTACAACATACATCGATAATGATGTTAGCTTGCTAGACATAGGCCTACACCCAATTCTAGGACTTGTTCCATCCATCTGCAAAGACCTAGTCCTAGGCCTAGACCATTTGATGATGACCCATTCTCCAGTGGGAAAACCACTGCATTATGTCAATCAACCAGACGCATTATGTCAATCAACCAGACGCATTATGTCAATCAACCAGACGCATTATGTCAATCAACCAAAGAGTCTGCGAAACAGACCTGACATTCCTGAAAAGTTCCCCGATGTGAGATTCCGGTGGATCCTGTTCATTTTTTCGAATCACTTTGCTGTGATACATCTTTGTTTCTGGGGGCTAATACACACTGACTGGTTCAAAGGCATGTTAATTAGTCCTGTGTGTGGATGTCAGGAGACCAATTATACTTGTGAGCTCTGCTTTAAAGTCCCCCCCGTTTCCCCCCCGCCTTTCTCTTAGATGGTTTTAGCACAGGACAAAGGGTGCGTGTATGGGGGAGGGGGGCAAGATTGACATTAGAAGTGCTTTGTAGCCTTATTATCCATTTTTATTCATGGTTGTAGAATAGCTGCAACAGTTAGTTAACCAACGTCTCAGGGGCCTGTTCCCGATGTCCTGAATCTCTGGCTGGATTTTTCCACGTCCGAGTGCTCGCCGCCAATTTCTTTCCCTTTCTTTCCGCTGTGACAGCTTTGAACGTCGCATGCCTGCCAAACAGACAAGGGTCCCATGACGCAAGTGCCCTGAACAGTGGGGGACTTTCGCCCACTTTGGCCAAGGTCATTTCGCTCAAATCGCAAGCGTCTAATGGCGCACCGGGACGCCAGGACAGATCCAGTCTCCTTTCAGGAAAAGATTTCAACAGGAGGAAAAAAAACATGCCGAACAATGAGACCCTGGTTCTTCCAGAAGCTTTTTTTCCCTCCCCTCAGTGTCAACCTTGGAACAGAGGAATCCTTCACCCGCGGAGGCCGTGTCCCTGCCCGCATATTGGACCCGAGCCTCCTCCTAATCATCAGCCATCCGTCTGTCCGTCTGCCAGAGATGGATGCCCTCCAGGATGTGAAAAAGAAAAAAAAAAAGCTGAAGTGTGCCCCTCGCCCCCTCAGGCAGGTGAGGAGGGCTGGCCTTTTCGGGCTCCTATAGGTTGCTGTTCACACCGGGGACAAACTTGATTTGACCAGAGGGAGGCCTTGGTGATTGATGATCACGCCGCCTATCTCAGGCCACAGCAATCTGGCCAAGCCCAACTGCTGAGCGTGTGCATGTCCATGTGTGCGTGTGTGCGAGAGCGGGGAGCGAGATAGAGACTTGGCTCGTGTGAACGTGTGTCCCAGTGTGTGTGAGTGTGTGTGTGTCTGTCTGTGGGACGGAGAGAGGAAGACAGAGCGAGCAAGAGTTTTTGTCTGTGTATGTGCGAGTGAGTGAGTTAGATCCAACACGTGTGCACCAGCCAAAGAGACAATGTGTGCCGGTTGTAGTGTATGTGGAAAAATTGAAAAAGGAACACCGCAGAAACGTGACAGACTTCAACGCAATATCAGGCCTCGATTCTCTCCTCTCAAGAACATTCTACACGGACCAACATTATTAGAGACACAGCAAAATGCCAAAGGCTCTCTTTGCACTGATAGGTTATCCGTAGGTTAGGATAGTCTCTCGGAAAGTGCTAGCAATCAGTACTGGGAAGTGCTTCAGAGAGAGAGGGAGAGAGAGATAGAGAGAGAGAGACACACAGAAACACTCCGCCACTCCATACAGCCCCTCTCTCTTAAATGTCAGATCCCATGACGTCCCCTTGTGCTCAACATCAAAGCTCTATCCCATATTCGTCCTCTATCGGCATCAATCTCGATCAATCCCCTGCCTTCGTACCAGGGTTTAGGAGTACAAGGTGACAGGAAGTACATACGAGCACACACACATGCAAACACTGACAATGACAGAAATGGCGTGTGGCAGGCGAAGTACATACAACGGGAGACAAAGTCAATGACGTAAGGCTTTCGAACAGCGAAAACAGCGCGCTATCACCGGTGGGAACCGATGTTGAAGCCAATGGAAGGGGCTCCACCTACTGGTTGATGGAGTGCATGGCGGACGGAAACAATGTCTTCCTTGGGCTCGTTCGATTGAGTTCCTTCCCTGGAAAAGGTAGAAGGCAGTGGGGTGGGGGGAGCAGGGCTCAGCTGTCCAAGTTGTGCCGGAGCCCGGATAAATTTACTGCTTTGAATTATGGAGAAACCAGGCAAGTGAAGGCCAATATATGTTTAATACCATGCTCCCCTCAGTTTATTTTAGCTGGGGTTATGACTTGATGGCTCTCGGCTCCATTAATGATGGAGATCCTGATTTATCTGCTAATGTCAGCTCAGGCCATCCATAAAGTCCTTTCCAGACAGACAGTCCAGAGCACTGTCACCGGTTGTTTATGACGAAATCAGCTCATTCATTTTCCACTGCCTGCGAAATAGCCGATTTTCAACCTGTTCCTCTCACCCCGATTAATTCCTGACACCGAGTAATAAAAAAAGGTGTATCATGCAATGCTGTGAAGCAGTTTGAGCATGTATTTCATCCTCAATGGGAAAATCTGCCTGGCCGTTCCTGTTATTTTGAGACTCACGGTCATGCCAGTTGTGTGCCTGCTACCCAACACCACAGTTTAGCTAGGTGCTAATGACAGCCTGCTTTCCCAGCATCATTGTTTTTCATTATCTCATTGAAGTCAGGGGCTCTGCTTTGAATATCCCTCAGATAGACAGAGATGTGTAGTAACCCCCTCGCCTCGAAGCCATCGCCGGCAATTTCCCAAGCCTTTCATCATTGTAAATGGATCTAAATGGGACTAGAGAAGGAGCGAGTGGCAATAACCGCAACTTTGTGTTGGTTGGGGAGTGGGTATCTTTGATGCCTACTCTGGCACAAAATGTATTTACAAATACCTTTGCAGAAGCCAATAAAAGGTTTAATATTTAATTAGGCCTAAGGCCATTGAGCAATAACCGGTGCACTGTTGATCAATGGCATGGACTAGCCTTCTCTCAATGTCATCTCGACAGGAAACAAAGCTGACTTCCCCCTTCAGGGTTATTATTATATCCACCAACACCAGGCCAGTTTGGGACAGGGTGCTTCATCATCAACCAATCATAATTGGCTTTCTGGAATGAGCAGTTTATTGACCGGACGGCCTGTGAGGCGTCACACATTGACAGTGTTATAATCTTAGAAGCATGGACCGAGTCCACTTTGTACAATGTACACCTGCAGCAGAGGGATTTCCATCGCCATCCTGGTGCATTACAGCTGTGTGTCTGGCGCTCTGCGGGGCATCCATGGGGGAGGGGGACGGGGGAGCTGAGGGAGCTGGGGGGGGTACAACTGACTTGGACATCCTTCCCCCGAAGCTAAAGAGACTACGCACCACATACTGAGTCAGTCTGTGGTATGAAATCACTGAGCGTCATGAGATTGAGTTGGAGGGCAGCTCTTTCTTTTGCTGTTCTAGCCTCTGGCTATTTCACAAGATGTCTTCTTCTTCTTCTTCTTTGTTGTTGGCGCTGCTCTCGGTGTGCTCTCACCAATATCACAGGTCAGGGGTGGCGGGTTTAGTTAGTACACAGTCTTATTGATGTTGACCCAAGCCACGACTCTCTCCCTCACGATAATGGACGCCGACAGTTTCCAGCTTTGGCGCATTTAATGACAATAACCTCGCTGCATTCAACACCTACACTTGGTATTTTAAACGGTGTATTATGTAAGCCATCAAGCTTACAGGCTAATCAAGCTAAACGCTACGTCCAATGTCATGTGTGTGGGAAGGGGGGGGGGGGGAAGGGGGGGTTGTATTTGTGAGGTTTTGGGCCACAATGTGCCATGGGCCTTGATGAAGCTGGGAGAAAGATATATACATAGGCATAGGATATATACATATCATTGGCACCCAATTCCTAACCCTAAACTAAACGACAGAGAAAGACAGATGTATCCTTCTGATAGGCATCTTCCTCACACAGCACGAGACGTTGAGAAACATCTTGTCGCTGCAACAATCACAACCCTGTCTACCATCCGGTGCTTTGGTTCTTTCACCTTGCGCGTCAAGAACCGGCAGAAACGTTCCCCAACGTTGAAGGGGGAGGAAATATTTCCATACGGCAAAGATGTTTACTCACACGCGATGAAACCGCCGCCATTTCCCCGTTTCTCCCTGAGATCCACAGCGTACCCCGGGGCATGGGGGAGCAGGGAGAAAAACGTGTGCTCTACTTTTGAAGACTTTCGCTATCTGCCACTGAACTTACGTCAAAGTGCACAGAGCCCTCAGAGACAAACGGCAAAACACATAAACGCCCAATTATAGTAGCTTCAAAGAGAGACGCAATGAAAAATTGATGGCAAAGGCATTACATAATTCACATGGTGGGCTTACATAAGCGGCCCAAATATAACAGATATGGCATTGTTTCCTATTAAATGTTGAGGGAACAGCGTGTGAGTTCTTGTGTGAGTGTGTGCGTGCGTGTTTGTGTATGGAGGGTGGTGCATAGGCATTGCGAAAGCAACGAACACTGTCTCTGTCCCAGATGTTGGCCCCTCGTGTCAAGGTACACTCTTCTCCTTCTCTAAGACAACACCCCACTGCACTCTGTTCTATACCCCTGTCCTATACCCCTGTAATACCCCTGATGAACTTCAGAGCTGCGGTTCTTAAAGTGCAAATGACAAAGGCACAAAACGAGACTACAGTGTCTGTTTTCTTATAGCAGAGTCTTCTTTTATGTGTCTTCTCTATGAGCCATGATTCCCAAGCCATGCGTAATTTTTTTTTACTGAGAGCTAGCGAAAAGTTGCAAGATTTGTAAGATCAAGATTTTGATCGAACCGCATAAAAACAACAGCTGAATGTCCACATAATAACTAGGTACACAGTATTACATATCAAAACAAGTAAAGATCAAGCAATCTGAGTGACTTTATACTAATAAATGTATGCTACTGCTAATGACAATTATAAAAGGCCATATAGCATTTTCTTGCCAGATGTTAACATTTAATTTTAAATATACATTTCTATAGAAGACAAATTCCTATAGAGAACATACATTCCTATGAAAGACAAACAATTAAACTGAAAATCTCTGCCTTCAATGCCAGTTCAATTATTTAAGAGCACTCTGGGCTTGCATAGAAATGGTTTGTCTTCTTTCCCATAGGGCTACCTGTATGCCGTTCGTGCTGATAGCAAAAGCAATGAGTAGTGACAAAAACACAAAGTATGGCTACCCATGGGGGGGGGGGGGGGGTGAAGTCCCTTGAGTTAACCCTGTCTGTGAAGAAATACAGCCAGCAGTAGGCCTGGCTGCTTTATATCCCTTTACACAATGCAGTGCAGAGAAATGCTTCTGATTGGGTTTTGTTCCTTTTGTTGAGCTGAATACAGTTACCTTGTAACTGTAATTGCCAATGAAAAACAGTGTCATTCACGTGTGATTGCTGGGGTAAAATAATACATGTTCAGTTACGCATAATTCTGGTGGTAACTTGATTCCTTCATGAAGTTGCACAGAGGGACTATAAAAGCCTTTAGTATCTCCAAGTAGTCAAGCAAGCTTGAGTGTCGGCCTTCTGATTAACAAATGTACAAATTTCATTGATTATATGTATTACTATACCATCGTCATTGCGGTGCAGTGAGACTGGTTTTAATGAAAGTACTTAAAAGAGAAAGACACAGGAAAGGCAGACAGCGTTGGTTCGACCTAAATCCCTGAAGTGACAGCTCCTAATCTCTTGTCTTGCCAAGAAACCTATTTGATCTTTTGACTGAGGATTACAAACCAAATAAGAAACAGGTGAAAAGAGAGCTCTACCTTTTGGGGATAGCTTCTCTTTGAAAAGGGGGGAAAAAATGTGACAGCGCTGTGAAATGTGTAGCTTCTCTTTGCTGATTTGATGAACATTTCTCAAAATGTACCCCCATTAACAGGCCTTATGAAAGAGTATGTTTGTTGGTACGGGCCCGTACTTTGTATCTGGTAATCCCAACTACAATGTAATTACAGACAGAGATTGTGTTGAGGATTGTCATAACGAGACAGGTATGCACACCCTCTACAAACAAACCCAAACAGGCGTGTAGTCACGAATCTCTGAGCCAAAACCCCAATCTAATATTCTCCTCCTCCTCCCCACCCCCCCACCCCCCCACCCCATCCCCACCTATTGAATGTTTTTGTTCAAAAGAGCACAATAGGTTCCTGGTGAATAGCTTGGCTCTCCTACGACACATAATGACGAATCCCCGTCGGCTCCCTCGCTCCGAAGGGATCCTTCTCTTGATGCGATGGTTCCAATTATGAAGAAATATGAACGGGCGACGGGCGACTGTCACAGGTCCCACCAAAATTCCATTTTAATTCATCTCTGGCAGGAATCGGCAGCTCGGCAATACGACACTCATCACAGGCCCCAGAAGTAGATCCAATTTTCTGTCTCAATAGGTATTAAATTAGCGAGAACACTTCCACCGGTCGTCACCATGGCGCGCATAACAAATGGAATACATTTGGCCGTGTGACATAATGGCACGCTAACAAATGTGTCGCCAGGATGGACGTAGCCAGATAGAGCAGGTGAATCATTCTCTGGGAGCTGTGTCAAATCAGACCAGAAATGTGCTGGGAGGCAGATTTGGAAATGTGAGGTAGTGGGAGGACATTCTTGCTTTGTCTGGAATTCTTCCAGTACAACATTTGCTTTATAGGCTGTGTCAAGGGGATTCTCCTGGCTGGGGTCCCTTGGAGGAAGTGAAATGACGGGTCTTGCATGCTACCTTTTAGATTAGAGGTAGTCTTGATGTGGAATAGTTGTGCTTGATTGACAGCTGTATCTCTCTCTCTTGGCATTAGTTACAAATGACAAGCTTGGTAACTTGTTGGGTGCGTATTAGCTGCCTCAAGAAAATGTCTTCACAGTTCCTTTGCAACAGGGCTCTTAATTGACTTATGAATTGGTTTTGTACACTGCCTCAAACTTAAAATGTGCGCTTATCCATTCCTGGATGTTTGAGCAGATTCATTATCAATGTTGTTTTGAGGGTTCTGAAATGTCAATTGAGACTATGGTTGCAATAAAGATTTGGAGCCATGTTGACAGACCTACTAAAGGGTGTTAGTGACTGTGAGATTAAGTCACTGTCTGGTGATCTCCAGAAGACACGGATACAAATTGGTGATTTTGTCGCTTTTGTTATGTTTTGATACTTGAAATCACATATCACACTGTTTTCTCCTCTTCAATGTGACATGTGACAAAGGGAATTTGACTTTGTCATACATTCCTCAAATATTATGGTATGCACAGAGGGGGGGAAAAGAAAGTTAGACTCATTTCAAATGCATTACATGTGCACTGCTCATAGTGGATTTCTTTGCTGAACCACATGCTCTCGAAACACCAATATATGCCTCTCAGAGATCAAGATATGGACAAGATATGGACAAAATAGTGTCCCATATTCCAGAATATACCACATAATCCACACAAATATACATTTACCAACCTTTGGTATACCAAGATACCAACCCTGGGTATCCAACTTTTATATAGTTGAGTGGATTTTATTTTTTACAGCTTTTACTCACAATACATCCATTGTTTGGCACTCACAATATGGTCACTACGGTGCTTGGCAGAATCCAGGTCAGGTAATTCACAAAGCCTCATCCAAGGCCTTTGATCTTCTCTATCTTTCCTCCAATCCCTTTGTCTAAGTTGTCTGCCGGCTTTAGGTGCCTACCATAGGGCTGCGTGTGAGGGGACACCTAATGAGGGAATCATCGAGACTAAAGCTGCCATGAGAAGACTTCAGCCGGCTATGCACTCTGCTGAGCAATGTTCAGTCTTTTGTAAGCCGAGCCCTGTGGTAGTGCGAGTCAAGTTTCTGTAAATAAGAATGATGTTTGCACATGTATCTACAGAACCTTAAACTTGATATGAGATGAAAAGTCAATGAAAACAAGGCCTATTTCGAATATCCCATCTCAGAACATTGCCGTGGGGATAATTTAAAGGCATGGTTGGTATTTAAAGGGGTCATATACTGATTTTATAGGGTATTTGTAAAGCTCTCTCTTGGAAGTCGCTTTGGATAAAAGCATCTGCCATGAGCTGTGCGCTGATTGGTTGATTTACAACGACCGAAGCTGCGGAACAAAGACACAATATAGCCAAACATGCATCGTGAATTGTAGATTTATATGACAACACAGGTTATTTATTCAAATGAAACAGTCAGGAAAGTGAAATAACGTCAGCCCCATTGCCAATAAACGAAATCATCACACATTCTACCTATCCTAGATACAGGATATGTTAGCATTGCTAACAACTATTAGCGACAAAATCATACTTACAGCTTGTGGTTGTGATGCGTATACGGTTGGATGTCTATGTACATTTTGTGGCGTGACAAAGGTACAGACCAGAGCCAAATAGGGTGGAGCCAAAGAGTTGACATCAACTCGGTGGCTTTTTGGAAACTGCCCATTTTACAGCAGCATTTTGAAATTGTGAGATTTGAAAATGAAAGAGCCGTCAATGGACTTTGAGGTTGACTGTACGTCCATTTTACCCGTTATTCAGCTATGACAAGGTAAACTCGGTCTTGCATTAAATTACCCCTTTAAAGGCAGTGTTTTAGTATATCTTATGGATGAGGACAATTCTTTCCTTATTGTATATTCATTGGGACCCAAAACAGGGACATGAAGGCTACATCACTAAATTCAGTTTACATTTGATTGAATCAGGTAAAATCCATATTGCTCATGTTTTCTGTTATCTCTTCTCCTAAAACTATACCTGGAAGGGAGCTACACTTATAAGCTTGCACACTGCCCCACAACCTAGCTCCCTTTCATCATCCTTGCAGTGTCTCCAACAATTTAATTGGCCCAGACCGATTCAACCTTCCCACCCAGTCGTTTCCCCTCTACATCCTGAAGCTAAAAAACCATTCCATGCTAATTACCGCCACTGTCAGAAATAATCTGCTTCTTAACCAAAAAGGCATCCTGTTAATGTAGCTCCTTCTCTCTGCTTCTTCTTTTAAATTGTAGCCTACCTTCTCCATGCCTGTGCCTGGTCTATATTTTGGGGCGGTTATTTCTTTCTGTTGAACCATAGACTAAGTTGTCCGCCCCTGGAGAGTAATGACGGTTAAAAAGCAATCACCCGGTAGCGGCAGTTTCGGCAGTATATCTGCGTTTTTTATTGCTAACGCCAGGTCAGGGCAGTGGGTGCTGTTGAAATTATTGCTATGTAAATCACCCAAAGTGCTTTCGTATTGGAAAGCGGCAGATTTAAGATGCTGGTGAGGTGTTAAGTGGACAGTAACCCGATATTCAAGCAGGCTTCCGTGAAGGCCTAACTTCAGTCATTCATCAGCGGAAGTCCACAGAGTGTTGATGCCAAGCTCAGAAAACTTCTACTAATGCGACAGAACTAAGGGATTTACTCTAGTTTAAGTAAACTTAAGTTTACTCACTGTAGTCACCCAAAAGACTACACACATTGACAGTGTTATATACCGGTTTAGGTAACGCAATGGATGGCAAATGTAATGTTTAAGTCAGGCATCGTCTTCTCATACAAAAATCATTTGAACAAAAACAATAATGGATTGGCTTGGATGCTAACTGAGAATGATACATTCTTTAAATATGCTGTAAAGCAAATTCCTCGATTTGCTTCTCAGAACATTATATAGGTGTGAAATGAGTTGCTGAAAGCATGTGCAAAGCCCGAAAACTTTGTCGCACTGAAACGTGGAGTCAGACCGTTTCTCACCCGTTTTCAGCTCATGTTTAGTATAGGGGGGCAAACCCAACCAATCTACGTCACAGCCACCTATCTACGTCATATCACTGCATGGCTCCTCCTCTCACTTGCCGTAGTGTCCATTATCCGGGTCGTAGGTACTTGAGAGCTGATTTTCTCACGATTTCAAAGCCTAATTTAACATACTTGTCAGTATTTTTTTGGTATTCTAATTTGGACGGGTAGTTAACAACACATTCTTCTGTGGTGTGATGAACTTAAAACTCATTTTCAGTTCTGCTTTACAGCATATTTAATGACAATTAGGACTTCTGCCAAGTTCCAAGCAAAGATGAAATGCCTATGTTTTAACTGAAGTAAAGGCTCTTCCAAGGGAATAACTTCAAAGACATTATCTTATCTTATCATTTATTACTTATTGATGCTGAACAGTGAAAATCCGCAGTAAATCACCAGTCAGGATTGATGTGAAGAACACTTGATCACATTTATCCAGAGGTCTTAAATGACTGGGCACATACCTTTTTTATGTGCTATTACTGACCTCTACTGGTTAGTTTAGGTCTTATTTGATGTGAGAGCTTGAGTGATTCATCCAAAATAATTGACAATCTAAACTGAATTCTAAATTAAGATCTACTCCCAAGGTATAACAATAGGTGTTAAGGAGACACTTTGTAGAGATAAGCTAATTATATGTTTTATTTTGTTTCCCAAAATGCATAGATGAATGTGTCACAACCTTTACTCATAAACCTAATTAACTGGTTTAATGTTATGTTGAAAACATTTCAATTCAAACGTATTACGAGTCTTATCAGGAACAAAACAATAACATCCACATCGTAATTAATAAACACCCACATCTTAATGTTTTTGACAGCTTACAAAACCGTATACTTATGAGACTTTGTGCTGTACATGACAACAATCTATAAAATGCCAACACACAAGATAGAAATATTTTTTCCTGGCATTACTTGTGACTGTTCATGTGATGATCACTCAGGACCTTTGAGAGTCTTGATTGTTTTATTCTAACAAAGTACTATTGTGTGCAAGTATTACAGTGGTCATGCCTTTCTACAATACATATTTCTCAGCAATCTGTTGCCAAATATTTGATGTTGAATTATGTGTGGAATAGTCTTTAAGAAAGTGGTCAACTACCCTTGTAAAACCACATTTATAGTACATGAAACAGAATGTATTTTTTCATGCACAGAATGTTTTGCATTAAAAGAAAGTGTCTGATGTGACTGAGCATGTGACAAATCCTTAACTTGAACATAAAAATGGCTCAGAGTTAACTGGAAAACATTCTTCAAATACTCTCCCTTCTAAAACCTGCCTTGGCCTTAATCTGATAAATATTTCCAAGGTGTCTGAAGCTACGTGGAGCAGAGGAACACTGGGACTCTATGTAGGGCAGCCAATTCCAGGCCTCACCTTAGGCCTTTGGTCATGAGCCTGGGCCGTCCTGTCAGCTGTGCGCCTCACCGAGGTGGCCCGTGGGAGACATGGCTCTGTAGTCGAATCAGGCGCACCCCCAGAGGCAGGCTACAACCAAGACGTGACCACTGGTCTGAGGAATGCCTTTTGTATCGTAGGAGGCTTTGCGTGGCATGTGACGCAAACCTACTGCAGTTGGATGACCTGCAATAGGAGGGCTAACAGAAAATCTGTGTCTCATCTGATCAGCGTCACTCATTTAGCGGACGCTTTTATCCAAAGACATGTACAAAACTGCATATTTGTACGTGCCTGCTACTTTGCGGGAGAATATATTAAAACGAGCAGCAGATGCACAAAAGATTTTCTTGGCGTCACATGACTGGGATATGGAGCAGAGGTGAAGAGGGGGGAAAGGAGGGGGCAGGTGGGGAGGGGAGAGGGAAGAGGGGGTAGCAGGCATCCTAGTGCAGAGGTAGTCATATGAATGGCTCAGAGTTCAGCATTAATGACTCCCACTGTGCCTTTTTGACCAAAGGCGAGGATTACCGTTAAGCTCCAGTCACATCTTCTCACATGATTCAAGACAGCGCAAAGGGTTTTCTTTACTTTGCACACATATGTTGACAGAATAGTGGTATTCAGGGAATAACAGAAATTGCTTGTCCGTGTACATTGTACATATATTTGATAGGCCTGTGTTTTATTTTTTTTCCTTGTAGGAAAATGTCTTCAATTTACTTAATGCTCTCTGTACCGTTTACCTAACTGGTAGCCTAACTGGTAAATATATTGAGAGTTGCCCTGCAGATTACTTCTTTTGTCCATAGACAAACTTCTGAAAAGTTTCAAAAGATGAGTCTATCAACAAAATGCAATTATAAACAGGAAATCGTTTATGAGACAAAATCGGACTTGAGATTTTATTGAAAAATATTTAGATTGCTGATCTATTGCTGATCTAATGTGAACAATAAACTACCACTATTCTTACAGTATAATACAATGCTGTAATTGTGACATTTAGTTAACGATACAACCACCACAACAGGATCTGCTCAATAGCTTTATGCTATTTTGCTTCATTTCTTCAATTCAATTGCTTCATTCGTCTGAAATAAATGCAGTACCATGAGTGCTGACTCAGTATAATCAAAGATGGATATAAAGTCACAAAATACTGTATCTCCCCTTATCTAAGGCTTAGATCTTGTGTCTAAGCTTCACAACATATTTACATGTGACCTTAAAAGGGAATACTTTCAGGTCAGTAGCTTTTTAATTATTCAAAGACTCTTGTAATGGAAAATCTCAACAATGCTTCATCACTTAAATTGAGTTTAACATTGACAGCCACCAAATATACTGCTAAATAAGTAATATTGTCTCAGAGATATTCTGCATCATACATAATGTATTGCAGATGTTGAGGAACATTAGATTTTCTTCTGGATAAGTAATGAATAACAATAGTCTTAACAAGACTATAATGAGTTGACCATTTTCTTAGAAGAACGTGGGATTTTACAAATCTGTGGAATGTAGTAGTATTTATATACGTTATATGAAGGTGGGATTAGTTTAGCGTAATCCTCAAACACAATTAGGAAACTACCCAGACTTGTGTTTTGACCTATAACATGAAGCACATGTGACTTGTGTAAAAACTCCCCTTCAAGCCAGGAGCATCTAGGGTATATAAAAAAAAAAAAAGTTTCTGTCCTTTTTATCGTTTTTGCTCTGACCGCTGATTGACCCCTAAATCACCACTCACAATTGGAAAATACGACATCATTTTAAAATGTTTTTTTCTCTGCCATACTTCTATTTTGGACTTTAGATTAATCTTCACTTCAATCAAGGAAAGGCTAACTTCAGACAATGTACAATGGATGTGTTTGTTTTTCAGTATTTTTATCAGTTACTCACGACTGAAATTTGATATCAGATATAAGTACACTTCCTATGTGTATGCAAATGCCTATTACTGAAATATGCGTTTACATCCTTTTCCAGTAGAGCAATCATCAACTTTAAGAAGCCTGTGAAGTCAAGCACCAAAGCACTCCAGAGATCAGTGAATGTAAATATGGGACAAAAATACCTGTTTGTTTTCTTGCCCACATGTCTTTTTAGGTTTGGCACTAACCATGTGGGACAGTCTCTCAAGTGACACTGTACCTCTGCGGCCTGTTTAGCATTTTTTAGGAATGTCAGCTTCCTACCAATTCTTCTTGAAAGCGATGTCTGCTGTTTGATGTGGAAACAGGCATATGGTAATTCAAAGTAAAAACCTGCCATTGAACTTTTTCCCGGAGCTCATCAGATGTTTATCCCCAGCCATCACTATCACCGCAGAGCTGAGGAAAATGGCAGTTTTTGCTAATTAGTTTGAGTTGATCCCCTGGAGGATTTCGGATATTTTGCATGTACGAGTTGTTGGGAAATAATGACTGCTAATTAATGCAACCAAACAACTATTGTTTGCATCACGAGATGCCCTCATTATAACCCTTAACTAAGGTGGCAATGTAGTGGAATTATACAATTGTGACTGGGCTCTTGGAGACGATTAAAATAAAACTAACCGCGTCACATATTAGGTTTCAGTCCGTGTGGATTACTTAAATCTTTTGTTGAAAGTTTCCCATGAACATTTACAAATTACAACACCCTAACTCGATGGCGTTACTGTAGGTAGTCATGCATCTGATGTAGCTCTTTGTGAGACCATGTTGGAAAATATTAATGTGGAGCCCCATGAGGTAGACTGAGAGTCTCTCCCGTGGTCGGGGATACATATCTCACGTGCTGTTGGCATCACCCGAACCCAGAGGCTTCGTAGCTCACATGAGATGTAGAAGGAGAGGGGAAGGGACTGAGTGGAGGAGAGAGTTGGATAGGGGAGGGGTGGTGGTGGTGGTAGTGAGGGAGGGAGGAGGGGAATGTGTGAGTGGTCAAATGACTTGAGTGAAAGTATTGTGTGAGACATGAACTTGGGACGTCGTACTGGAACGTTGAGCTGTGCTGCAGGACTGGTGGATGTTACGTTGATCAGCCAGCCTGGTGTAGGATGTGCAATAGGAGTGTGACCTTGTGTTGGCTACATTTGTCTTCAGTTGACACCATATTTGAGCACAAATGTTGAATGTTGACAACATTGAAATGGCAGGTCTATGTTTGTTCCAGTTCCATGAAAACAATTAGTCAGGCTAGATTAGAAAGCTGATTTGCACGCTTTTACCTCAGACCTGACAAAACGACCATGTAATTGAGAGAAAATTGACCATGTAATTGATAACTAAATGTTTTGGATATCTTGTCAACATTAAACCCATATCACTTATTCATTTGTTCACGGTACATAATTTGATTGTATTGTAGCATTGCATGCAACAGCAGGAAACAGCAAGCCTGTAATGAATGCCATAGGCCTACTATAAATATTGTGTAAGGCTGGGTGTCATCCAGCCCCCACCTCTCATATGCTAAAATCTGGAATTGCTGGACAGGGTCTCTACTTGATGGCTCTCACACCTGTGTAACTTACTGTGCATTGTTAGTCATATGTTTATAAGTAAGGGTCAAGAAGTGGTCTGATTGGTTGTTTTTTGTGTAAAAAAGGAATTGTGATGCATTGTTCTGTGGATTCTTGATCTCCTGAGACCTTCTCCTACTGGTTGCACTGTCAGTAACATTGCACTACTGTACCTCACTGTACCTCGCCACCAGGCTCCTGTATGGTCATTGACATAGTCACTGATCTGCAATTTTGCACTATTGTACTGTACTCCACTTAGGTTAGAATAGGTTATAGGACTGTAACAGGTATTATGTGCATTTAGGGTTAGTATAGTGTATTATTTATTGTTATCTATAATTTAGGAAGTTTTAGTATTAGTGTATCGTCGATTATTTATTGCTATCTGTATATTTAATGTACTGTATACTTATTTAAGCTCAGCATAGATGTAAATTATGTTCTGTGTACTTAGAGGTTATGTTATCCCATGTGCTTGCGTTGTCTTGTCTTCAGAATTTCAGTGCCCAGTCTGACCTTGTGTTGTTCTGTCTACCTGACAAATAAAACACTTGAACGTGAACTCATCTCTGGCTTGTACTTGTACTCCTTCTCCTGCCTCACATCTTGCTTTCTATCTCTGGTTTACAATAATCATGGTAGTGTATAGAGTTAACTTTCATTTTAAAACATGTTTTCCTTGTAATTGATTTCATTCATTTGAAATGTGTATTGTATTTAACCTTACTTTGACCATTCTTGCTCTGATTTAACCCATAGAGTCAAATAACTATAATTCTATTGGTATTGGCATTATTTGGTTCATGTTAATACACTGTTCAGTTTCCCATCTTCCTTTAAACCATAGGGGAATTCGTTTTGGTTGTTTGGCCAATATTTAACCCCCAACAATTGTTTCAAATGTGAGGGCGTTTATGTGTGAATAAAATCCTCTATTGTTACTTAGAACTACCCTCACACGAGGAAACTGCGCATGAATGGATAAAAATGCAACCTTCTTAGGAAATGTGATGTGATCACGCGGGGACCAGAAATCCGTGCAGTCATGCGCTAATCCGGTATTTAAGGCCAGATACTCATTTGGCTATGAGTGCAATTACAAAACAGTAGTGACTGCATGTAAAAAAGCCGGGTTGTTCCCTTATTTGCACCAGAACATTAATTAGGAGTGATGTGGTTTCGATTTTGTCACTGAAGTGAGAGCATAAAATCCGAAGATAAAGTTTTTCCATCTTAAAAAAAGTACGTTTGTACGTATTTTGGGGGACATTTGGTGATCATGTGGAAGTACGGATGCCTGGTGCTCCTTGGCGCAATATTTGTACGCGCACAGTTTCCAAGGGAATGTGTCACTCCTGAAGGACTTAGAAGTGGTCAGTGCTGTCCATCCCCCTTGGGGCTCCCGAACGATGCTTGCGGGTCCAGCACAGGACGCGGACAGTGCATATCTGTTTCTGCAGATTCACGGCCTCACGGCCCCCAGTATCCCCATGATGGACGGGATGACCGAGAACTTTGGCCCGTTCGTTTCTTCAACGGCACTTGTCAGTGCAATGGAAACTTCACCGGTTATAATTGCGGCCGTTGCAGACACGGGTGGACAGGGATAAACTGTGATCAGCCAGTCGCAGTTGGTAAGTGTCAATTGAACTGTCGCAGTTGGAACTCAAAAGTAAAATGCCAGAAAGCTGTTTAAAGTTGTTGGTTAAAAATATGGTAGCAAAACCATTGTTCAGCTTTTAGAAATGGGCATGCTCTTGTAGACTGACTGGAGACAGACACAAATTGATCAGGCTCAAATGGGAAACATAATTTTACATTTGTTGAACATTTTATAATGAAACTTTAGACTTATACATTCCCTTCGTGGTAATCAGACTACCAAATACTTTTTTCTACGATGACACCAAAATCCACCTGCTCTGAGCAATAAGAATGCAATTCTTCTTCATTAAAACACATTTCTGACGAACGCATGAATGCCCCCGGTAATCATATCTCTGTAATCCTTCTGTAGTTCGGAGAAACGTGATGCAGCTCAGCTCAGATCAGAAGAGAGCATTCGTGAATGCGCTCGACCAGGCCAAGCGCACAGTGCACCCCGACCTGGTCATCGCTACACGGCGATACCAGGAGATATTTGGACCAGATGGAAACACAATGCAATTTGAAAACATCACAATTTACAATTACTTTGTGTGGACCCACTACTACTCTGTCAGCAAAACCTTCTTGGGGGCCGACCAGCCGAGTTTCGGCGGGGTTGATTTCTCGCACGAAGGCCCCGGTTTTGTCACATGGCACAGGTATCACCTGCTCCAACTTGAGAGGGACATGCAGGTGAGTTCTGGCCGCCAATCCGTTTACAAGTTTAGAATGGTGTTTTGTCATTCTTCCAACGTATTTCTATTATAATGTTATGCTTCATTGTCCACGACTATGCAATCTCTTGCTAATAATCAAACAAATCTAGAACAAACTTAAGCGTTTTATGGCCTGATCTGAGATTTTCTCTTGAATAGGGAACAGAAGGAGACTTGTTGCCGAAGTTATTTGTTCAATTTGTATTACTCGTTGGTTTAATAGCAACAGACAGGCTATTGCATTCCACAGATCTTACTTAATGAGGTATCCTCATTATAGTTTGCAAAGTGCAAATGAAAACCAAGTCAGTTGGACTTTCATGCATTTCTCATATTCTATTATAAAACCTAAACCTAATAAACCAAAATTAAATTGACGCTAATATATATAGCAGTTTTTGTAAGATCCGGTTACTTTGTATATTTAGTTTGATGCCAATGCCTTTTTAATGTGGCTGTAACAGGGCAGTTTCCCCCCCGGGGATCAATAGTACTACTCTACTCTCTCCACCCCAACCTCACCACCAATGAGACTCTCCCAAATGTCTCCCCTCATTTCACTCCTCTATGGGGCACGCTCATGCTATCGTATCTTATCCAAATTCCTTCCAGGGTGCACAGATTTTGGCGCTACTAGAGCATACAGTATAAGCGCAGTCACACATTCATGTCCATGTCTCCAGTGATCCTCTGTAACCCTTATCCGCATGGCAGGACATGCTGCAGGATCCCTCCTTTGCTCTGCCCTACTGGAACTTTGCCATCGGCGGCAGCACGTGTGACATCTGCACCGACGACCTCATGGGCGCCCGGAGCAGCTTCGACATGAACTCCCTGAGCACCAACTCCCTCTTCTCCCAGTGGAGGGTCATCTGCGAGAGCGTGGAGGACTACGACTCTCTGGGCACCATCTGCAACAGTACGTCCCGGGAGGTGGGGAGGGTGGGTTTGTCCATGCCGTCCGCAAGGCTGACACTGCCAACGACAGCCGGTAACGGTTCGAAGGCACCGCGAAAAGCACCAGAGCTGTCCCTAAGCATGCAGATGTCCTGTGTGTTCCATCTAAAACTCCTCCCCCTTTTTGTTTATGGTGCAGATGTTTGACCCAGGTCTGTGGCTGACAACCTTTGGTAGTCTCTACTATTATCCTCAAAGTGTGCACTATCTGCTGTAACTAAGACTTCCATGTAAATGTGAATGAAGTTGCTGTGGGCCTATAGCTTAATGGGTGCATAGTTGCACAGTACACTGAAAACCCTGATTACTCAAAACTTTAAGTAATCAAGTTCATGTCTTTTATTGTCAGATGCACAGTACAACACAAGGTCAGACTGGGCACTGATATTCTTAGGACAAGACAACGTAGGACTAGTAATATAATCTCCTCAGTAAATACAATACAAAATAATAGATTTTCACAATTATTATTTACTTAGTAATTGCTGAAATTACTTGAATCGTCTGATGTCATTCGTTTCCACAAAAGGTACGAGTATTCCTAACATAATCAAGTTTAACATGGTTCTCCTCCTCCCTCCCCTTCCTCCCACCCGCCCGCAGACACTGAGACCACCCCGATCAGGAGGAACCCTGCGGGGAACGTCAACCGCCCCATGGTGCAGCGCCTGCCCGAGCCCCAGGACGTGGCTGACTGCCTGCAGGTCACCGCCTTCGACACGCCGCCCTACTACTCGACTTCCTCTGAGAGCTTCCGCAATACCATTGAGGGTGAGCGCCTAGCCAGGGGCTGTGTGTCGCAACGCGAGTGCTCATGGATCTCAATGTACAAGAACGCACACACACACACACACACACCGACTCGCCCGTACGTCATGTATTATTAACACACTTTCAATTATTGAAATGACATTTCCGCACTGCAGACACAACATACACTGTGACATTGTCATCCACACACTGCCGCGACGATCTACCTGCATTTTTTATTTGACATGAAAAAAAGCTCAGGAGGGACACTGTTGTTATGTTGTGCGCGCAGGCTATAGTGCTCCCCAGGGCAACTACGACCCCGCTGTGAGGAGCCTACACAATCTGGCCCACCTGTTCTTGAACGGGACGGGCGGACAGACCCACCTCTCCCCCAACGACCCCATCTTTGTCCTGCTGCACACCTTCACGGACGCCATATTTGACGAGTGGCTGAGGAGACACGGCCCGGGTAATGCACACTTCCTGTTTGTGCACCCATCTGCAATATACTGTTCGCCTATGCTATCCCATACATACACTTTCACTTCCAAAAGCCTTCAACATTCTCGGGTAGAGACGACACGCTCTGAATGTAGATGTCACACAGCGATGTCTTCAAAAACACGAGACAACCTCTGGCTAGCTTTGTCAGATGTACGGTCCCATGGCGTTGATTCAGTCATTCGTTGGAAGATGACTCTTCCTGATGTGTCTTGTAGATTCCGCAGTCTACCCCTCAGAGAACGCCCCCATCGGCCACAACCGAGGGTACAACATGGTGCCCTTCTGGCCGCCAGTGACGAACGCCGAGATGTTTGTGAGCGCTCCCGAGAACCTTGGGTACTCGTACGAAGCAGAATGGCCATGTGAGTACAGTTCCTGGTCGTAAACTCATGATTTCTTCCTTCCAGCACTTCTGTCATCACTCTGGTTGGATTCTCTTCACTACTCACATCTTTACCTGACATTTTAGGCAGGTTGTTGTTCGACGCTAGCACCTGTGTGGGAGAAGCTGAGTATTTTTTTGTATTTTTTTTTGTCTCCAGCTCAGCCCTTTACTCTGACCGAGGTCATCACCATTGGCATTGTGGCGGCCCTGGTCGTCGTGGCGATCATTTTCGCCATCACCACGTGCGCCGTGCGCTCCAGGTCCAAGATGGATGGCCGACAGCCGCTGCTCGGGGAACAGTACCAACGTTACGACGACGGCAAAAGCCAGTCCGTAGTCTGACATCGCCGCTCCAGCAAAACATCCTTTGCAAATCGGATTCAAAATGACTGTCAATTTCAATATGGTTTGCGTCCCACACTGATCCTCCATAACATGATTTTTTTCATTTTGTTTTATTGTTTTGTCTGGCAAGCATAAAAACATGTACATTTGTAAAACATTCTATACAATTGAAACCAATTGTGGCTACGCTGCAAGTTAAGTGTAGACCTACTACATAGCGATACCTACCAACATTTTAGTTGCATAGGAACCGCAATGTACTTTTAATTACAGTTTAGCAGTACAAGTCAATACACAGATGAAAGAGAGACTTTCAACTGCCCCTTCACAACATCCACTCACCCCTTACACCCCTCCCCCATACTTGACTTCCTACTCTTTTATAATAACCTATAGGTCTACAGCTGACACTTAACACCATTGAATTACATAGCTATTCCTGTAACTGCAATGTTTTACTATAGCTTATGTAGTTCATGTACAGTTCATGTCAAGTTTTTTTTCAAATTGTATAAATGGATACAAATTGAATTTACGTAAGGGTCAACATTTATATTGCACAACATTCTTAGTGAAAGATAGTGCAGTTAGGTCCTTGATGTAAAATGTATATGATTTCTTTATAGCACAGATTAAATGTGTGTTGAAAATTTCAAAAATGTTCTCCCTGTCCTGGATAATGACATCGTTTGACATGAGGGTGCAGCTCTGGTGGACATGAATGGTAGTTCTCATGAGCAAACACAAGGGGGAGCTAACTGCTTATGTTCATGTGGTGATGGTTCGTTTTACGTTTTGGTTGAGGACCAGTTACCCAACAACAAAAAATACTGTTCTTCAATTAATATCATTATAACAAATGAGTATTAAATAATTACTAATTAAGCTTATAATCAGTTAAATTCAGGACTACCTCAGTTTAAACATCTGTAAGCTTTGCAAACGCATTTACATGATAGATTTAGAAGCATTTGATCTTCAGCCATTCCACTTTGTTATAAATTAGTTCTTTCATCTAATAAATTATCAACTCAGGACCAAAATGTTTGGTATTAAAAGATGCATGCAACGAGTCTGAATAATAGTAGTATATCCCAGACTCGCAAAAAAGTCCCTCTTTAAAATTTCAACAGAATTTGACAGCTGGCATACATAGTTCATCTAGTCTCAGGTCCAAGAAAAATGTAGGAGCATAGGCTACTGGAAAAATGTTTTTAAGCAACATGAAACCTGAAACGCCATTGTTAATAGGCTATGAAGTTGAAAGAACGAACACGGTTTAATCAACATGAGGCCCCACAGGCACAACTTTTGCGCATTAATGCACTTCATATGAAAAGATGGACAATCCTCCTAGCTGCTCCTGTGACAGTAGGCAAACAGGCGTGGCTGAGTGTCCCACCTGTTCTGGTATCAGGTTACAGAGACCTCTGTTCCGCGCCTGTCTCAGACCACGTTATCAACCCGACTGCTTAACTGTTAGCAGTTTTAATGGACATGACTGATAGAGGCGGAGTGGGAAGACTTCTAAATTGTGACTAAATTGGGCTTGCAGCACTTAACATTTTTGATTCCACTGTATATTTTACAACAGGTCTGGGACTTGGCTTGTCTGATTAAAGTCCAGCTTTGCCTTGTTGGATAGCCGTTTTCAAACCAGCAGTACAAGTGAGTTCAGAAGTTTGAGCATTCAGTGGAGTTCTGTGCAAGGGCAAACCCATAATTACTCGCCGTTTTTCATACAGCTCGACTGAAAACATTTTAAGTATAAGTGAGCTTTTGTGTACCTATATCATGGACGAGGAGAACGTCTTACCCGATTTTAAGGATATTGAGACAAAGTTGGGTCGTAAAGTGCCGGACAGTCTTCGGTCATATTTGGGAGGAAAACATCAAGACAAACAAGAAGAAAAACCAGCCACCGCGAATTCAAAAACACGAGAAAATTCTGCTGACTTGAAAAGACTGGAAAGCAAAATGTTATTTTTGAAACAGGAAATGGTAAGTATAGTTACTACAACGAATAGGCTATTCAGAATTGATGCCCGCAAACCGTTTCAAATAACTTTGTTAAAGTTTCTATAGGATCGTCTACACTGTAGTTTTGTAAACCACACCTTTGAAAAATATACAAACATATGACCTAGAGCAGTGACTCAGCCCAATTTAAATAGCGTTGTATTGAACTTAATACTCTGACTTAATCATTGTTTTAGATAGATAAATAACTGATGGCATTAGGCTAAATGAACTAATTATCTTTTCAACATGGAAGGTTATTGACTCCCAGCAATCAATGACTGCATTACTACCATTCAAGTGTAATTTCCCAAATCTGGTGATATATCCAGTTGTGAAAGCTTCCTGCTGATAGAAGCCATTCACACCAACTATCTACATCAGAGCAAGGCGAAGTGCAGGCTGTTCTTACCGCAACGTCACTCTCAATTCGGATTCAACAGAGGCAAACTAAGGAAAGCCAAACCCAAGTGTTGCTTCTTTAATAAGGCCTATTCATAACATGTTATTACATGGCTCATTTTGACACTTGTCATGGCTTAACATTGTCTAGGATCTAAGCAACCCCCCTTCCAGGCTTAAGGTCAGTAGGCTTATTAAGATCCAGCAACAGATGGCCATGTTGGGTTGGCCATCTTTTATTGGGTAGTGGGGTTGTGTGTCATGGCCTGGTTGACCAACTGACCCAGTAAGGACCCAGTAAGGACCCAGTGCCTTCCCTCTGACCTCAAGTGAAAGACAGGTTGCAACCAAGAGATGGTGTTGATGCTTATTTTGTGTGGATCCCCAGGTTGTCTAGTCAGCAAAACCGGCTTTGAAGCCCCCTAATTGTAGTTTTGTATGGCTAATCCGGGATAGTACAGTGAACAGTGACAATATAATTTGATACGTTTTGGGCAAATTCAGCAGGACCCATGTTGCCGTAGAATAAGGCTGTGAGGACAGCCTCCTGTTCTGTCCCGTCTTTACACTCATAACTGAATCTTTAATCCAATCAGGCCGTCTTTCTCAAGTGCCCTCTGCTGAGTTACTCTCACAACAAACACACCAGTTGTTCATTTGCACGGTGCATTGACAGCTGTATCAGGACTGATTAAAAAGTCTAGACTAATCACGGACGTGTTGAACTGAGCGCATAATGTCACTAATGAACACATTACCCCAGTAAGTACATCACGTGTATTTGTGCTCATCAACTTGCAATGAATGGGGTTTCGAATTTCAACTAGAATCCAGATGTTATAACTGAATATAACATCACCAAAAAAGTTGGCTCAACTAAAAGTCATGCAAGTCTAATAACGTCAGCCAGATTTGTCCTGTGATACCCCGGACGGTTTATGGAGTCAAATTCCATCCACCCCAGGGCTTGACGTCTGTGTGTGGGCACACGAAGCGAGGCTGTAGCCCACAAAGCAAACACGGGCCACATTATTAGCTGAGCGGGCCCTGTCACAGCTCACAACTCTCAAGAAGAACTCTGTTTTATTAAGCCAGCTGTCCGGAACATTGTCCTGTATCAGGCTTGTCACCCACCATGTGGCTTAATGCTTTCTGACTGGCTCCCATGCAACAGTGACTCGCCACTGTGTGTCAATGGCTCTTCGTCACTAGCCCGGGGGAATTTGACCCCTCACCCTACCCTCACCGTAGATGTGGTGTGGGGGACTAAATCAATTACTGCATTATGTAGGCATCCCATTGAGTGTCCAGCAATGTGCCCATTCTGGCAGTACATGGAAATGATTGATTATTTCCTGTCGCCTGATGATACATGCGTTTCTGTCCCAGTGCCAGTATACTATCAGACAAAACACTTCCATGCAACAAGTGAAAATACATTTGTTGGTATGGTTTCTTTATGCTGTGCAGAGACAACTTAGCATTATTCCTGCTGTCAAATGGATGGTGGCTTTGTTGCTATACGTCTCTTTCAATGTTCCTAAAACATCTTTTCTCTTGCCCACACAGGCCAATCTGCGGGCCATCGACGGGAAGCTGCTTCAGCAGCTCATGTCTATCAACGAAGGCATCGAGTCCATCCGCTGGGTGATGGAGGAAAAAGGAGGCGTGACCAGCCGGGAGAGCAGCTTGAATGGCAGCTTGTACAGCTTATCGGACAGCCAGGATGGCACTTCGCCCCGCGGCAGCTTCAGCAGTCTGCACGACGGGAACAGCGATGGTCTGGATGGCATTTCTGTGGGTAGCTATCTGGACACGCTGGGGGAGGACATCCCAGACCACCCTTCACCGACGGACCTCGACAGCTTTCCGGATAAAGCTGTTTTTGAGGAGGGTACATTCAGCAAGCCACCAATGAGACTTAGAGTGGAATCGGACGAATACTACTGCTTTGGATGATTTGGGGCTAACTAGTGGAATAGAGGGTGTTGTCAGAGTTGACAGTAGACATTAAGGATGTTGACATTTAAGGTTTTGTTTTGTTATGAGACAGGTTCTCGCGTCTCTCGTCCTGTCACTTCCTCCCGGTCTTGCCCGTACTGGGTTTCAAACTCAAGTCCTCTGACTCGCAAACGTGACTACCACCTTTATAAACGCTGCTTTAACCAGCTACACCACCGTTAAACTAGGATCGATATGGAGGAGAGTTTCAACCAACTCAACTCGGTTAAACTTGCACCAACTTCTGCAAAAAAAATCTTGATTATTGTTGCAGTTCAAGTGGCTGTGGAAGAGCATAAAATGTCCTTTGGAATGTCACATGCCGTTTTGTGTGTCAAAATCGCATTTCTAACTAACACATAGTTATATAAATCCTATCCAATCTTTGGCCCCTGACCTCAACAAACCAATACAGGAAATATTTTATTGTATCCTAAATTCCGTTGTTTTTCTGTAAATGTTCAACCAAGGACAGTGTCTTCTGTCTTTTTGTAACCATGTCATTTTAAACCACAGGAACACTTCAGTTCATGTGAAAACAGACTGTTAAGACTTTTCATCTTGAGTTGGTCTAAGTAATTGAGTAAATAAGGAATTAGAAGCTTTTGCAGCATTAGTGGTTTCATGCTGAGAAGTGCCAACATCGATTGACAAAAACTGTCCAATGTCTTAATCTGGTAGCAGTATCCACGTGCAATTTGCCAAAACCTTTACATCACTGAATATATAACGTCTTGTGTGCACTTATTTTCGACAGATGGCATACATGATTGCCATTCCCAGATCATAAATGATCATTTAATGTTACTTTGCTTTCACCATAAGAGATTCATTTTATTAAAGCAGTTCCAAAGAAAAGCTCCAGTACAACATTTTAAAATTCTTTGATTGGTGAATTTGAGCTTAAAATTCACAACCCTTTAATTTATAAACATTAATTTGATTTCTGTATATGTTGGTCATATTGAGCTGGTACAACAAGATTTTATGTACGAAATACATTAATTTCCGAAGATGTACAAATTTGTTGATTTGCTTGACCTGTGTGTGTTGTTCTTTCACATTGCCTACTTTTGACATTTCTAATTTATTGTTAGTTGTTTGAAAAATGTAAAAGAAATATAGAGATTTTCCTCTTTCTCACGTGTGCAGTTTTAATTATTTCAGACACTGTCATATGACACTTATTCAGATTAGTTGTAACATTTCAAGTCCTCTCGGTGTCACATCTTTGATACAATTCACAGCAAAGAGGGTGATTAGATCTGCCAAATTCAGGAAACCAAAGTCCATTCTCCCCTCAAGCTCCTTAAACTATTAGGGGAAAAAACCCATTTGGCAGAATACTCAAGAGTGAAATGGCCAGACCTCTCATAGACAAGGCATCATATTACTATTCCAAATCCCCTCAGTATTCGTCATTTAGTTTAGGGCTGAGATTGAATAAATCAATGTTATGAGAAACCGGGCAAAAGAAGAAGGAATGCCAACCATGTAGTGTACTTTTATTACAGTTTGAATTCATCTTGCTGGCTTGTTGCTATGTTGAAAAGGATGATTGAATTCCCAGACTTGACTGTACATTGTGACAATGGTTATTGGAAGTAAGACCAGCCAACTGACATTAACACAGAGTTCTAAGGTTCCAGTTGTTGAAATACAATACGTTTCAACAATTGTTGTTCAAACACAATCTGTTCAATATTCAGTATTGTAATTCACAACAAGAAATCTTGTGTGTGATGTAAAGCATTGTAGATTAGTTTAAAATTAATACATTTGTTACTGTATTTTAATTACTGGTCTCTCACCATATTGCACCTAATAACTAAGCGTTTCACCTCACTAAAAGCGCAAAGCAGCTTTTGATTTTCTTAATGTATCCTTATCTCCTTTCGTTAGAGTCTTTGGCGCATTTAAGCTGTCCGTCAGGCTAAACAAAACCAAAAGCTCTAAACCAGATACCCTTTTGAATGACAACATGACCTTGGGTTGACCGGATCAAATGAACACCCCTTTTACCCACATGCAATTGCTTGTTTAACCAAAGTCCCCCCAAGGCAAAAGAAGAAAATGTACAGGTTTAACAAGTTGGTGTCGTATGAGTGACAATTGCTGAGAAGGTGTATGGTACACTGCCATTGCACAGACAGATATATTTTCCGTTGCTATGATTAAAGGCTTACTTTTTACATGCTCAATATCTTTGGAACTGAGGCTTGTGTTCTGCCTTTCACCGTTTGAATATATCCATGAGTCTCTCCTCAATGCTGACTCAACCAAGCATGGCGTTGGTTGCCTCTGTAAAAAACAGGATTTGGGCTTCCGGTTTAAACTGAAACTCATCTACATTGACCTCTGAACGACAGAACAGTACGAAGGACCTTACCTTGGCTGTCTGATTGGGTGGACTAGGTCTAATGAGATGGCAAAGTCTAAGCCAGTTCAAACTGCACGGTACTGGGTTCAAGCACGTGCCGAATCATGCATGCCCTGAGCGCATTCTAACTATTGCACATTCTAGCGGTTGAATGACAGGCTTTACCTTGCCTTCATTAGATATTGTCCCAGTCATTTCCTCATTCAACTTCACAACAGATTACCATCCCTGCAGTTTAACAGAGCACAAAGATGAGTTTGATAGGATAAGTTCCAGTGACTTTGTGAAAGTAATCAACAGCGATATCTCCCTTTGAAGGCCTGCATCTGAAGTTGGAAGATATGTGCGAGACAAAAAGGAGAGGGCGACTGGCAATCCCTGAAGCTCTCCCAGATCACGAGTGCAAAACAATGATTTATTCATCCAAGTAGCTTAGCCCCAATTACTTCCCTCCGGAGCACGTAATTACAACGCCATACGTCGGAGAGAGCGGCTTCCAGTGGGGAACCATTAGCAAATTAGACTCAGTAGTTGGGCCTGCGACACAAGGTTTGTGGAAACCAATACCCTCTGGTCGCTGAGAAACTGTCAGCAGGGGAAAGACTGGACAAACACAGGACACAGGATATGGGTTACTGGACCAAGATTGGGAATCAACAAAACCCATTCAGTAGAGGCCTCTAAGGATGAACGTAATTAGATTTATGTTGGTAGGTTTGGGTTGTGTAATGTTAGAAGTAGTTATATCATCGTATCCTGTGTATTTTATTGCTCAATTTATGTTCCTTAAGTGGTGTTTTTCACTTGCCAGTTCTGAAAAACAGTAGGCTAGTTTGCTTGATAGGACTACATGTAGCTGGGCTGAATATTTGCACCATTAGCATTGTCAAGTCATTTTAAAGCTCTCGGTTTGAGAGATTCTTCGAAACCATGACATTTGTAGTGAATTGGATCCACTGTGTCAGCTCTTTAACATTCCCAGACATAGAGAAGTGCATGTTGGGAGATTTATGAAGCTGTGGAAAACTTAATAAAGCATGTCCCTTACCATGAATATCTCATTTCGCCTTGGAAAAATACTTACTTGATGTGAAGGTTAACCGCACTCCTGATGTCGCATTTCTCATGTGATTTTCTGCACTGCCACATACGTCATGTGCCATTCAATTTCAGTCAGACTGTATATTCTTCTATCGTTTAGATTCATCATAATACATAACGAGAAAACTGTAAATTACGTCTTACAGTCATGGAGGGAATTTTCAATGTTGGAAGTGTGCCAAACCGTAGACAATCGAGTATGATACGTTTTGGGGACCAGACAGACCAAGGAAGGAAGGACATTGTGTAAGCAGCTACTTCTGCACTGCGCAAACATTTATGAAGGGGAACCTTGGCTGAAAGTCCTTGTCTGAAATGTGCAAGAATGGCATTGGTCAGCTTTTATCAATACTATCGTGGGACAAACTATGGAAAGGCCGAGTACACAGAGGTCTCCCATGAGAACATCCCTTTAGTTTGTCATGGCACATTGCTGTTACAGTCATTTTCTTCCTGGGAGTGGTTTGTTTTATTACAATAAACACACAGGCAGATTTTAGAGTGGGTCATTTTAGCTTGAGTGCCACAAACAGGCCCATGGGATATTTTATGGTCTATTAGCCTCTGTGATATTTACAAAGATTAGTGAAAGTCACTTCATAATGGGGCACAGTTGAGTGGTGTGTGAAGTGAGAACAAGCAGTATTAGCCAGTGTTGCCTTGGCTCATTTCCCTACAGGAATGACTGCTTTTTGTTTCAAGTGTGGAGTTTTGATATCTTTGTAGGTAACCTATCCTTATACTTCCATTAACCTGATTGTGTAAGTGTGTGTACGTGTATTTACAACGCACCAAATACCTCTAATCATGCATGAAATCATTTGTTACCTTACTAACTGGTAGAACCAGTGCATGACAATGATGGTAGTGTCAACATATCTAGTTTAGATAAAACCGTTTTGGTGTTCCATGGAGGGCATGTTTGCATGGAACTAAGGACTGGCTTATTAGTCAGACTGTAACACCCAGTCTCAAGGGTGTGACCCCCTGCTTTTGGATCAAACTGACTCTTAGTTTCACCAACCAGCATAGGTACAGTACCTGTGGCCTCTTCCAGTCCAATACATGGGTCCAGGGTTGCTTAAGTGCTGAGGCATGTCTCACTAACTAGGAAAGGTCTAGACCAGGGCTGTATCACGAGTTCACCATCACTGCAACAAACACCTTGTTCTTTCCGTTTTCCCTCGCTCGTTCCTTACCCTGGCTTCCGTCACCATGTCTGTCAGGTCACCCTCTGACACCCTCCGTGTCCGCCTCCGTCTGATGCGGGTCAGGGTTCCCTCCTCTCGTCTGTGCTCTCTGAGGATCGAGTCTGTGAGCAGGGGGAGATGAAACGCATGGCAATGTCAGCCAGGAAGCTTCAACTGTCAAAGACAGAACAAACCTCCATCCCCCCACCCCTCTCCCACACCCCTCTCACACACCCCCAAACTCCCCATTTTCATTTGATCTTTGATTTCCCACCCTGCCCAGACCAGGAACCCTTTCCGTGGCTATATTAGGAATCAAAGACACTTCTGTTGCGAGAGCTGACCCTTTCAATGCTTCAGATCTCTGCTCATTGACGGTCGAGAGGAGGTTTGTAGTATGGTATGTGTAAAAGAAAATACAAAATAAAAAGTGTACAGTGTTCAGTAATGCAATGTTTGTACATTTAAAATCTCTGTATAAAACCAGACTTGAGGACCATGTTTGCGATCTGTCAGGTTGAGGGTGACTGTGATGATTTAGACAAAGATATCTTGATCACTGATAGTGCATCAAACATAGCTTAAAGAGGGGGTTCAATGGAGTTAGAATAGACTCTGGGTCGTTTGGAAAAAAATTAACTTCTTAGAGCTGTGTACTGTTACCTTGTCAGTGAAGGCATGTCTGGATATGAATGGAAAAGGGAGCTGTTGTTTGTCACACCATATTTAGATACAAAAATGCACATTTGCAAGTCAGAGAAGGAACAAGACAAATATGAAACAAAATACTTCCTGTTTTTGAGTTTCACATATTTACCAATAGGCTTTTTCATTTTTTTGAGTCTTTCTACAGCCATTGAAATATGTATTTGTCCTGGGAAGGTCATTAAAATTCAATTTTGTAACCTTACACTTTAATAAGTCAACTAAGTCACAGTCCCATACTGTATGCATTGTGTTGTGAATAGGGTTCTGTAAGTCATTACTGAAATAGGCTCACTAGGAATCTCACTTCCCATCCTACAGTATAATAGGATTCTCATCTAAGAATTCTTTCACTTTGTCTTGTTTTAATCGCTTTTCCTCATTGCTTCTTCACTCCCAAGCTCAATCTTCCTCTTCATTAATACATTCATGTGGACTCAGTCCTCAAGACTCCATGTTGCTCTAATGGGAGCCCCATTTCTCCCATGCCTAAACAGCCTGTCTGCACTTCCTCATAAATGGTCTTCCTGCCTGGGAACGTTTTGACAGTGTCTAGCGGAGATGTGATCCCCATGGGAACCAATGAAACCCAGACACCATGCCCCCCACCCCCACCCCGCCAATCATTGTCTTTTCCCAGAATCTCAGGAACCTAAGTCCCTTGTACAGTACAGGGTTTTGTCAAGGCAGACAGCCTTGTCACATTGACCCCTCTAAGACTCGAGTACAATATCATCATGTCACTCAAACCTTATGGGGTTCTTTGACATAGTTGTTATTGGCTACCACATTAGATGTATTTTTTAATCTTCTTAGAAGACCCCGTGAGCAGTTGTCTTGCTTCAATGTGATAATGTCCTGTCCTTTTAGATTGTTCTCTTTCAAAGTCCTCCAGTTGTTAATACTGTATCTGGTGAATCAGGGATGTGGGTTTCAGCGGCACAAGCTTGATGATTTGACACCGCGATACACACAAAGCTGTGCTTGTCCATCCCCTTGGCCCAGGACAAGCGGAAAGCGCCAGAAATGGGGATTCACTCTGCAAATCTGATGCTAGACCGAAACGAAATCTCCCCCTAATGCCAGAAAATACTGACGGATGCTGACAGTGGGGGAAAAAAAATAATCCAACACAGTTTTCCCTCTCTTCCTCAAGAACCCCTCTTAAATTCAGAAACAGTGTGAGAGGACCTTAAAGATCTCAGAGGGTAAGGGACCTGTAATATCTGGAAAAATTAGCAGGCAACACTGGCCACGCTTCCTTGACATCATCTAAAAGTATCTTCCTTCAACTCAATCATTTTTAAGGGGATATGGAGTGTCCACCTAGAAACAATAAGTTACTTCAGTGACGATCTAGAAGCTCCACAAGATGGATTTTGCTATGAGTTTCACAATATTTTCATTTGTTACCCCAAGAAGCATTTTCTAGTTACTTTTAAGAGTTTTTTAAGCCTGGGCTCCTATATGAAAGCCTTATTAATAACTGAGGCTATAAACAGATGAGAAGTAAATTGAACCCTTTATAAGTATCAATCTGACATTCAGCTTTTTCTTGAGAAGGCAGATTTCATGGAAACTATCATCACTTCATCACCTTTCTTTCCTCCCCCCCATCATCAAAGCCTCCTTCATATTTATCAACCACCACAATGGTCTACTAACAGAAGCCATACAGCATTAATGCCATCTGAAACCACACTTTAAACAGCCACGCTAGCTCTTGGTAGAGAGGTTTGAAAGCCACACCGCTCACCAACACCATGTCTTTGTCTCTGGTCGGTCTCTGATTACCCTGGCAGTCACCCTCCCAGCCCCCACATACACTCCCTGTGGGGATAGCCACCTGTCCCAGTTGACTCCAGGGATGCCCCCCCACCCATGCTCCCCAGGTTGGGCTAACAGACAGCTCTTTGTGCTGAGGGCGAAAAGCCTCTTAGCAGCTTGTCACTGATAGGACTCTGGGGGCTTCTTCTGTCATGGAGGAAACCTAGCACTGCTTGTTAGCTATGTGGTCTGTCAGCCGTGATGTGTGTACAGCTCTGGTTTTTGTCAGTGAATCTAGTTTTTTTTTTATTTTTATATGTGTGTATGTGTATATGCATGTATGTATGTATGTATGCATGTATGCATTTATGTAGGCATGCATGTATGTACAGTACCAGTCAAAAGTTTGGACACATTTTTCCATGTGTCCAAACTTTTGACTGGTACTGTACACACACACACACACAGATACACACAGACACACACACAGATACACATTCAATCACACACAAGCAAAACACAGGCTGGCAAAGTATCACATTGTTCACATCACGTACAGTACCAGTCAAAAATGTTGACACATTTTCCCATTCAATGTGTCCAAACTTTTGACTGGTACTGTATGTATGTATGTATGTATGTATGTATGTATGTATGTATGTATGTACGTACAGTGCATACATATTTTTTACTGAATAAAAGTGTACATAGAATATTCTTTTCTTTTTTAATATATTACCTTTACATGAAACCACTTACAATTCTGCTAAACCTTCATCTTTAAATGCAGCACTCTTGTAAAAAACACCAGGAACTTGCAGAAGGACCTCAGCTGAAAAGCATAGCAGGTAGACATAACCATTATCTCCTGTTTGACTGCTGTGCAATGCAGAAATCCCACAAGAGACTTAATTGCAGTCAGACTACCAGCACAGACTACAAATGATTACCTTCTGTACACAGGCTAATCATTAGCTGCTGGGATAACCTGTAAACAGTGGGGGTGGGTTTAGCTTTAGCTTAGTGGGTAAGGTGTTGGGCTGCAGATTAACAGTTTCATTCCACTTTTGTTCGTCGCTTTGGACAAAGTTGTTTGCTTAATGAACACACAGGGTCTGATCAGTTACTGGATGCTCAACCTTTGCCACAACACTGAATAGTGTTGTCAGAAGATTCAAGCAAATCTTTTCCAACTCGTTGGAACAATCATGTTATGGTACTGCTCTTAGTGTAATCAGCTAACTTCAAGCTGAGAGCAATAAACTTGTGGAAAACACTGACCTGCTTATTGGGGCTCAGTAAATGAACACCATGTATGCACACTATCATCTTTAGCTTACATTCCTAATTGGTTATATGCATTTAATACATGCATTTAGTTGTTTATAGATTCCTCTGAAAATTGTAGGTCTGGTTTTTGTCAATGTTGGTAATTACTTTGAAATTATGTTTGGTGAACAATGGACTCCATCCTGGTGCTTAGGTCGCTTCCCCCGCGACCCGATCCCCGGACAAGCGGCAGATGACGGACGGGACGGATGGACTCCATCTTTTCAAAACCAATATCCTGTTTGAAACATCCTTATATTGTCTCTGGGAACTATATCTTAAGAAGATGTCAGAAGTCACTAAAACCAAAATGTTTCCCCTGTCATACTGTCACATTAAAAAGGATATCATTCTTTCATTGTATGATGAAACATGGGGCATGCAGTCTTTTCTTTGTGCTTGAGTGAATTTAAAATTGCAGACAATTTGCTGAGTGAAGAAATCGGAAATATTTTTTTGTATAAAGCAATTACTTAGCATTAGCACTGTGATACTGTAAGTTCTTAGTAGATTTGTGCTACAGCATTAAGTGACTGAAAATGCACGGGAGATTTCGGACTGTTGGCTAACGTTGTCACATAGCAGGAATTCCACAACAGCCCACCAATGAAAACAGTAGGAGGTCAGATTGCAACTGCTTTGCTTGGCAGGGGGTTCTGTTTGTGTGTAGAGGAATGCTATCTTTAGCATCCTTTAGCTACTGTTGGCATAATTGCAATAAACAATTTTTATTTAAACAGGATTCATGTATACAATTGCATAGTTATTTCAGACGTACTTTTGAATTGTAATTTTTTATATCACAACCAAAACCCAAAATATTGTTGAAGACAATATGGCCTTATTTTTCCAAAAGCTAGGGGTTGGTTTCTTGCATGAATGGTATGTGCTTGTGTAACCTCACAGTTTAGTCTGTCCGCCAGTCAACAAACAGAACTGTGCTGACTCCATCCTTTTGGCAACATCAGGGAAAACAGGCCAAGGATAGACAAAAAAAAACTTTTGAAACTTCCTAGATGAGTATATAAATTTCCTTTGCTTGATTGAAAATTCAATAACATAGATTAAATAGTCTATTTGTGACACACAATGTTATCTTATAGTTTAGAAGTATGATACATACAAACATTTGTCTATAACAAACTACATCATTATGGTTTGCCACATATTTGGCAGAGCAGTAAGTTTATGCCACAGGTTCGAACAGGTCTCACAAAAAATGTAAGATTGTTTCTTCAGCAATATCTGGTTATTGGGTAATATGCAATATAATATTTGAAGATTGCCACGTTTTGTCATTTATAGACATAACTTTAACACCTGAAGTTCAAGGGACACAAGTGCTCCCTTTCAGTGTTTTCGTTCAAAGGGTGATCATTCAACTACATTGACAGCACACAATCAATTGTGTGTAGCTGTCTCCCTGGCATGCCAAACAACACGCTTACATGCTCAGCATTTCCTTACCTTGCTCTCATAGAAACCTCTTAGTCTCAGGTACAATGCACGGTCATGATCTAAACCAGACTCAAGAATCCAGTTGAATAAACCACAGCTCTAATAAGCCCTGCGGGAACACGCAATGGCGCCCGGCGGCATTCTTGGAGCCTCTGTGAAAAGGTGACAGACAGCCACAACACAAGATGCCATCTACGGAATCTTGGCTGTGAAGAGCCCTCCATTGCATCTCCCTAGTTGCTTCATCTCTGTATTCTACATCACGGTTGATCTGTGCCGTTATGGCTTTGGTTGTCGATGAATGTTTCTATTAACAATGCATGACTTCAAAACTTATCAACCGTATGGTCCGGTCATGGTTTTAGAACTGAGGAACACATTCATGACAGTGTTAACATTCACCCCACCAAAAAAGGGATTTACCTCAACTAACCATCCAGTGCAAATGGAGATCAACACTTCCTGTTTATAATGTTCCATGTGCTCCTTTTGAGGGCGCATCCTTACAGTGACGTGTGCTGTCATGTAGACCTAGCCTCGCTTGGCCGCTCTCGCTTGGCACTGGAAGTGTAAATATGTTCAAAAGGTACTGTAAAGCCTTGTGTGCCTCCTGTTATGGTCTGTTTCTAAAGCAGGTGGTGGATCTTACGACTGCCCCTGCAGGGAGTGTTCATAAATCTTGCGGGGTGGTGGGGTTTAAAAGCTCGATGCAACCACTATCACACACTGGCAGGACATGTTTTGCAGAGGATAAGCACAGCACACGCAAGGTTGTTGCTAACACAACAGACCTTATAAGATTGTGTTGTGACTCGTAGCCCAGACCGAGCATGTACTGTATGTGCACACTGGAATGCTGAAAATGTCACACAGTGTTTTAACAAAACACAATCCCATGCTTAAAACTAAAACTAAATTATAAAACCACTTGAGAGCAGGCAAATTCCTGGTGACACACCTGTTTATTTTAACTGTCAGTCATCGGGTCATCAAGTATGGGAACCTTATCTGTTCTGGGCCTACCTTATAACGTTAAAAGGTCCGTATGAGTACCTAACCCTTAAAGAATGTCCTAGAATTCCAGTGTAACACCTCCAAGTGTTCTGACATCTTAAAACCATCATGGGAACATTGTGTAGCTGGCAGCAAGGCAATAATAATAGAAGAGTGCAGACGCTGCAAAAATGCACAGGAGGGGGTTCCATGTGGTTAGGGTTACGCAATGCTCGAGATGAAATACATAATTGTATCTGTGGTTGAGGAACGGTGTCTATGTTTTTGGGCCACGTCGTATGTTAAACGTCATTAATGTCCTATTCTAGTTTGAGTAAATGGTAGAATAATGCCAATTAGCTTTTTGTTTTCTAGTTAAAAGGAAGCTTGGGTGTTGCTTACCCTTTGGCCTCCTGACTCCTTGGGGGTGGATTAAGTGGTTAGCATGTTAGCCACAGTGGCTTTGAAGGCATAACATAAAGTTTGCCAATTTATATTTATGAAAAACAAAGCAGGAATTTAGATATTGCACACCATAACAAGGACCTCCTTTCACCTCTGGCCTGACCTGCATTAAACTCCCCCCTCTCACACTGCTGTGAAAGGGTTCAGACAATCGATGGATGAAGAGGAGGGATGATGGCTCCCCAAAGCGGAGCCCAAGGGGCATGATCCCAGGTCATCATGGGAAGTCGTTTTCCTTTTCCATCGTCCCCCATCATCCAATCAATAGTCTGGGTTTATTTTTACATCCCTGGAAGCGAGCACTTGTGTCAATCAATAACGCAGTCCATTAACACTTCAGAACATACTCATGATTGGCAGAAACACAGTGACCAGTCATGCATCTCATACTGTACACAGAGTCCAGGAAAACACATGTTCTATTATGGCTTCATTATTAATCTTTTGAGCTTTTGTCTTGGACAGTCACCCTTTAATGACGGAACAACAGACTACAAAAAAAGAAAAAAAATACCCTCAACATATTACTTCAATCATAGTGCATCATGCAATGACAGTTGATAGGTAAGACAGAAGGGCCCATAGGGAATGACAGGGCAATTAGTACTTTGGATGGCCACACTTAAAACCCAAAGTATGCCTAGAGCGCAAGGCACAGTTCAATTGATTAATCCATCAAGCTAGCATCAAGAAGGCACTCTTTCAAACAAGTATTATGTAATCGCCTGGAGTGTTCTAGCAGTCGACCTTGCCAGGTTATCTTTTAGCCAGGTTATCTTTTAGCCAGGTTATCTTTTAGCCAGGTTATCTTTTAGCCAGGTTAAGCTAGTTCTGCCGGTGCCGCTGTCCAGCCTTGCAGTTCCCCACCGTCAGCAAACATTCCAACCGACTGTGTCACTGCGTCACCTCACAGGAGGATCGTAAAACAGTGACCCAACGTTGTCTTATCGGGCCCCCCTGGTGTGATGTCATGAGTTGGAGGCTTTACTTAGAACGCAAACATAACAAAAAGAGCACCCGTCGTGTGTGTTTAAAGACAACTGGTGTGCTGTATGAGGAGGGTTAGGCTGGTTTCCATACAGCAGCTGTTTGGCCTTAGCCTATAGGCTAGCATCAGTTATGTAATCTTTTTTGCACCTATAACATGAGATGACAAGTGGTTGATTCTCTGTATGACCCACCCCTAAGGATGTTTTGATAGTCATTTTGGTCTTTTTGAGTCGTCTTTTTAAGAGGATAGCAGGAGATATACGTTTGATGCTGTATATGCTTGAACATACTGCAGATGGATATCCCTATGATGTGTAATTTACTTGCCAAAGCACACAGCCTTACTATCAAACATGTCTAACACGGTACCTTTCCCACATGCTTTAGGAAGTACATTACACAACGTCCTATCTGTTTGGCGTTGCTTGACAAAGCACAGGTGTTGTTGTCACTGCAAACAAATGTCCTCCTCAGGCTCCACTTTGTGCAAACACACTTTCAAGTGAAGGGAAATGAGATACTGGGTGATGTCACCGTCTCTCTGGTTACCTCTCAAATGTATTGTCAGTGAGGTCAACACGTATACAGTAATATGCAATCGTAATGCCTTTCTGATCAAACATGTTTTGCTGAAATTAAAAGGAAGGATGTATGATATCTTTGGCTTCTTCTTGGAAACAAGCCCCCTGACAAGGCACATGAGGATGATTGTGCGGAGGAGGCTTTGTTTGCATGCAAATGCTGTTTAGCCAACAGCAGGATGTATATTAGCTTCAAAATGCCAGTTAGTAGATATCTATATATGACTGTCAATATGTTCCAGTGTTTTATCCCGTTTGAAATTCCAATATTATTATCAAAACAAGCAACGACTTGATGAAATATGTGTCTTGGTTTAGTGAGTCAATTTGTTTATCTTCTCCGTCAAGCAAGTGTCGCTCCTTAACATATTTTTTACAAGACGGAAATACAGGCAGTTTGTTATGGAACTCATTATCAACGCTGCGAATCTCATCCATACACTATGCTTTAACTCACTAAGCCTTGCGGCATTGTCAACACTCCCCACACAAATAGTCCACAGTAACTTCATTGTTTCGAGCGAGCAAGACCTTAAAGACTGGCAAAGGTGTACTGACTACAAGTAGAGAGTGGATTGTGGAAGCACGTGCACCAGTAATCTCATTGACAGCACTTCATAAAGACCAGTTAAGTAATAAACCCAAGGCTATGAGGTCACTTTGTAGGAGCGCCGAACGATTGCCTCAGAGGGGAAAAAAAAAACGATTTCCTACAGAAAGCAACCCTTCTTCCTCCCACCATTAGTAACCCATTTTCTACTCAATCTCCCCACTTCAATAAGGTCATTGTTGTATTAGACATTCCCAACCACCTCCGTATAGGGACATTTTATTAAGTAGCTAGTTTGTGTATGCATACATTTGAATGAACCCACGCTCAAGTCGAATGAACTTTAACCTTATGTTTCCAAACGTGCAAGGTTGAAACCCGATCAACCTGTTTTGTAGACAGTCTCAGACAGTCTCCCTCGACCCACACTGAAGGGCCTTTCATGTAAACTAGAAGGCTGATCCATGCAAAGATAAAAGCCACGTTTTGCATGAGCGAGTAGCTTTTGGAATTCCACAAGGGGATTGTATGCTCTCGAGACACGATGTTGAGACATTAGTTCACTCGTCTGTGCCCACTGTTAGCCCCCCAATGTACAAACATGTTCTGTTTGACAGTCTGGCGTGTCAGGGCTAGCCTAAGATCACACAGAATGACTTAGGCATGCTATTGGAATGTGAATACAAGTTATATACACTGGTGAGATTAGAGCGACATTTATTTACCATAAATACTGCAAGGTTTGATGAAAATGTGTTGTGTCTGAAGCAACCTCACTGACTAAACTATCATGGAGCAGAATGTCAGTTTGCAGTGGTAATGTCTGCCTTTTCAAGCCATCATGGTTAACCAGAGCAGGCTGGTATATTTTAGCATGATACATTGGAGCAAAACAAGCATTAATCTTCCGTGAATGTCTTGACACATGCTTCTGATCCGGAATTAACTTTGTTTCTCAGATAAACATTATGTTTAGTCTCTGTGATATGGTGATTTAGTGGAGCAACCTACTGTACAACATAGCAGATCAAAACGCATTCATAACTGCAGAGCATATGAACAATTCTGAGAAGAATGAAAAAAACATTTCCAGCATTTACACTACCAAGGATTCTGTGTGTTGTTGTTCGACTCATTTGGCAGGACATTATTAAATAGAAACCCTTTGCCTTTTGGAAACCAATTCTAAAATGGAAAATATAGCTGCAAGCAGCAATGGCAGATTTCTTATCAAGATGGCAAAATATTGTTATATCGACATGTTGGGTTAGATTTAACTGACGGCAAACAAACCGTAAAAGTACATTTCAACCAGCAGAATTCTAAATCTCTAATGCAAGTACTAAGATTTGGACCTTATGCCACAGGGTTACAGATGCTACACTCTAGCAAACTGGCACTGTCATGGCACTGTCATTTTGTGAAGTGTGTTTGCTTCATGTGACTTCTCTACGTGACTGAAGTGATTGGGACTTTAAACAGTGTCCAACGCAGTCTCAAATTATTGTTAACTACGAAATCCAATACGTTGGCTAGATGATCTTATCTACAAAACACAATAGTTCTGTTTCTTTTGGGGGAGTAATCCCCTCAGATTGAAACATAAACTACAGTCATGACTACAATACAAATAGACTACAGCAAGGTAGCTAGCTACTGTGATGTAACCTACCTGACTTGCTTTGCAGCGACTTAGTCTCACTAAAATGATGAAATAAAAAATTATGGTGTCCAGAAGACATTTTGTCCAGATATAGTATCAAATGAATGCCCGTGTCCGGATATAGTATCAAACGAATGGCCAGAGCCCAGAAGGCTGACATTTGATGTAACATCAAATAAATGTCCAGTGTCCACAAGGCTGACATTTTGCCCAGATATAGTATCAAATGAATGGCCGTGTCCAGAAGGCTGACATTTTGACCAGATATAATATCAAATTAATATCAAGAGTCAAGATAGCTGACTTTTCTTGTCCAGGAATAAAATCAAATGAATGGCTAGTGTCCAAAATTGCTAAATATTGTAAAGTTGACATTTAAAGTAAAGGGTTACACTGCAAATAAAAGAACTGTAAAAGTCCTAAATGCATCGGGATTTTAGCCTACCAACTAGCGCTGGATTACAGATTCTACATTCTAGCAAACTGAGCCACATGCACCATCATGTTTAATAAATGTGTTTGAGTCAGTGCAATGAATGACTAACATGGTAATACACAATCCAATGCAGTCTTAAAAATCGATCAAAATGCAACTTTCGCACACATGATGCAAGAAATCCAATATGCTGACTAGATGTAGCATTATCTTATCTACAAACACAATAATTCTTGCGCTTTTTGAGTAGGCCTAGTATTTACCAAGAGTGAGCGTTTTACCAAGGAGATATTGAGTTATTGGGCTATAGAATAATACGAATACCGACAAACATGCCTTAACTGAACTGAAGAATTATGTAGCTAAAAAATTACTGCAGTTCCGCATTAAAATACACTGCAACAGTTTTTCTTCTACCATGCGGTGTCAAGTCTATGCAATAAAACCCACATTAACAGTCAACAGACTCAGGTGTCAATCCAAGGTGGTGTGACGCATCTCATCAGGCATGTACGCTGACTCACCGCGGCAAACTCAACAGAACGCCTGGTTTCTGTTAGTTTAACCTCTCAATGGCCAACGTGTGGCCAAGCCGTGCTGTGATACCGGGATGTTTGAACAGCTTAGGACTACTACTCGCTTTGCTCTACAGACTAAAGCCACAGGGGTCTCCGCCATTAGTCACTGGTTGAGAGTTGTGTCAAGAGGGATCTTTTTTCTTAGCAGGGCCAAGCATGTTTTATTTGTTAGTCATACCTTTTTCAACACAACTCCCAAATTAGGAGGAGAGGAAACGGAGTTAATTATTAATTTCCAAATCTAATTGGAAATTAACCCCTCTACACCCCTCTTTCTTTTTAGCTTAACATTATCACCTTTGAAATATGATACTTACCGCCCCTGTCAAGCAAAGCATGACCCGTTACATCCGATCTCACTTCTAAAATAATTTTGTCCAACCCAGTCTTCCGCAGTCAGTCTGCAGGGCGGTTAGGTAACCCAAAATCCCTCGGGGCGATTAAAACAACAGGTGTTGGGGATATCTCAGCTGTGTCGCATGTGTCAGGGACAGGGTGCTAGGATGTTGCCTAGTGTTAGCAGCTGCAGGCTAACAATGTTAGCAGCACCATGAGTCATGAGCTGTTCTAATTAGGATACATTTCCAAGTTGTAAATTCACACATTGACACCATCATTGTTGCCAGGCAGACTTCTGTATGGTTTGTTTAGTGTTTAATAATAATGCAGTCAGTGTTGCTAGTTTGAGCCCTTTTTGGTCTACTGTAGCCGATATGCCTCACCTGCTAAACAAGGGTCAGTTCATTGATGTCAGGACCTATTGCCTTTCATTAGTCGTCTTTTGAAATTGGTCTTAGAGGCTTTCTCTAATGTTGAATCGGGTGAATGAACCTTTAGATTACACTTTGATCTAAAGCAGTGGTCGTCAATCCTGGTCTACAGGGCCCACTGTCCTGTATGTTTTAGATCAGTGGTTCTCAACCCTGTCCTCAGGGACCCCCTGTCCTGCATGTTTTAGATGTTTCCCTGCTCCAACACACCTGATTCAAATGAATGCGTCATTATCTAGCTCTGTAGAAGCCTGGTAACGAACATGCATTCGAATCAGGTGTGTTGGAGCAGGGAAACATCTAAAACGTGCAGGACAGGGGGTCCCTGAGGACAGGGTTGAGAACCACTGTTATAGATGTTTCCCTGCACCAACACTCCTGATTCAAATGAGTGGTCATTATCAACCTCGGCAGAAACCTATCTTTCATTTGAGTCAGGTCCATTTGGTGGCTAGTTTGGCCAATGAGGGTGGAGGCTGGAACTATGGAGAGACACCAGTAGAGGTTAGGGCTAGGATTAGAGTTGGCCTGTGATACTGACAAAACCCAAAGGAATTCCATTGGTCTACAGCCAAATCATTTCATCTCTAGCACAAAAAAAAGATGGGGATGTCTTCCTCTCCCTGGAACATCCTCACCTTCACACCCAGTGTCTCTGCTTGCTGTCAACCTGCTCCGTGCATGGGACCTCACAAGCACCGCGCGATAGTCTGAGAAACAGCTGGACCTGTCAACATGGGAACAGCTGAGATCCCTCACGTTCACAGAGACCTCTTTATCTCTCTCTGTCTCTCTCTCTGCACCTAGTGGCACGAACACTTCATATTAAAAAGCACCCTTTGCCCTTGTAAAGGAGTTATGACTGCACAGACAAATTCATAAAGTATTACCTATCTGTTAATGAACTGGCATGGCACCAGCATTCTCTCCATTGAGCGAGACTGAGTCATAGGCCGTCTATAATATGACTTTTTATTCATTTAGAATATGCTTTAACATAATGACACAAAGTTAGAACTTGTGAACCACCCTAAACGTGACCCTGCAGTTCAAAGAAGACCTTTACGTGACTGCAGTCCAACAAGACTATACCCCACAGCTGTCTTCAACATAAGAACACAACAGCATGTACATTTTGTATCTCTCCAACCCATTATTTAAACTGCTGTTCACACGCTACGCCTTTCATCTAAATCTGGCCTGCAGCAAAATACATCTGATTCATACTCTATTGTTAATCCATGTTACCTCATAAATCATCTATCAAGAGGATGTGTGGTACAGATGTGAAGACTGTTGTGAAGCCCTGGGCATTCTCTAACCTGTTTCCTAACCATCACAAGCAACCAATCAGATGGTTGTGGAGAAGAAGTAGAATCAATAGATGTCTTTGGGGTAAACGACACATCCATAATGTGTAGATAGTTCAGTGTTGGGGTGAATAATAATAATAATAATATAGAATAGATAAGCTCTTTGTGTTTTCTTCTGTGGCATTAGAGCAAGGTTTTTATTTATCCAGACCAGACCTTTCATGTTGTTGTGAATACTGAATCTATCACAACCAATACACACAGTGAAAAGGAATATATAACTCTCGTTGAACAAAGACCGAGTCAATAGCTTTGAGTTTGAAGGTCACTTTTAATAATTCAGACAGTGAGCACCTCAATACTGTGTCAAACGCACTAGGTCCAGTACAATACTACGCATGGTGTCTTTCCATTTTTGTGCAACTAGAGAGTATCTGCCTCTAACACATTACACAGTGGAGGGCTAGGTGTTCTTCCTGAACCAGTGACCAGATGAGGAAGTCCTCTAAACCAAAGTTAATGGCTTTTTACCGTGGTCGGGAAGAATTCCCTGTCCTGTGAGAGACAGCTGGTGGGCTTTCTATGCCTCGAATGATCAAATACATTTTAACGACAGGAAATCAAGAAAAAAATAGGTAATACTTTTTCAGAATCCAAATACTGTTACATAATACCTCACGTCATCTGCCGCAGCAGCACTATAGGTCAGTGGTCATCTCATGCACCCGTTCTCCTTTTATCTCTCAGTGAGCCCGAGCTCACAAACACACTCACACGCGTCTCGCTCTCACATTCCTCCGACCAAGATATCGGCGATATCCAACGTTTTTCCCTTCGGACGAGGTGTTCTGCATCACCGAATCGCATCGCTCCAAACAAGAAAGGCCTAACACTTCTACATTTACAAACGTCCATTGTATCTCGGCTTCTTTGTGTGTTTGCTAAAACAGCAGTTGCGTCACAATACAAGTGACGTGACAGTGGTTACAGTAGTGTCAGGCTTAAAGATCGGATCTTATCTAGCAAGATGCCCTGGTGTTGCGCAAAAGGGCCGTTGAACCCCTCGCTTTTATAGTAGCAATAATACAGCTTGTGCACAGCGAGCATCGAAAACTACAGTAGAAAAGATCAGAGCCACAGCATCCAGTGAACACCTCAGTCTACCTGCAGCAAGTTAGCTTGGATACAAATGTGGATCACAGTGTTCGACGCTAGAAAAAGGAACAAAAACCAGCTAATTAGGAAGATATGTCGGTGTGTGCGTTTGTATTCCAAAACATTTTTTGCGTCCTGATGTGTTTGTGTGAATGTGTTTGTGGTAACAGTCTACCTTCGATGTGTTAGCGCAAATATGTCTTTGTGTGTGTGCTAACAGTCTGCATTTTCTCATGTATGTTTGCATAGGTGAAAGGTGAGAATAGGGGAATGGTTTTATGGCTTGTGTGTGTGTGTGTGTGTCTACGAGAGCACAGTGAGGGTGACGGATCCTTTCGTCCTCTTCAGAATGCCCACGGCCTCCTCATGGGTGACCCCATCCAGACTCTGACCGTTGACAGCCATGATTTGATCTCCTCTCTTCAGACGGCCGTCCTCTGATGCTGCCCCCTGCACAGAACACACACACGCGCGCGCGCGCACACTGCAGGTTACCTTCACGGCACAGGAAACACACAGCAAGCTACCTTTATAATAGACTACCTTCATCCTCAAAAGGAATAAGGAAAGATGATAAGATGTGACATACTTTCATTTTTGGATGGGTAAAAGTATATACTATGAACATTTCCAGTAAATATACAGTAGTGTGCAAAAGTCTTAGGCACAATTAAAAGTAAAGCAACAATGCTTCAAGACTTAATTAAATGCAAAGACGACCATTGCCTTTGTGCTAAATTGCACTTTTATACTGCTCAAAAAACAAAAGATTTTACATATAAGACGCCATTCACGTAACACATCCTGCGTGCCTAAGACTGTACTGTATTTTCGCGGCCTTCTATGGTTTTTATTGTGTCTTCGACCAACCTTTCCAAACACGGTTTTCACATATATGGGCAGGTCTCCGTGAGGGCTTCCAAACCCTCCCACGATGCTGAACCCCAGACCATCTGGACCTCGCTCCAGGGTGATGCTCTTGTACTGGGGGGGACTGGGGGACACGGGAACAGGACTGTTACTAGAACCGTGGGGTTGTGTGGGTGTGTGTGTGAACCATTGTGGAAAATGGCACTTTAGTCAGAGGAAGAGCAACAGAGAATGTTTTGGTGTGCGTGTTAGCCATAGTGGAACATAGTACTATTGAGAGAGAGAGAGAGAGAGAGAGCGAGCGAGACAGAGAGAGAGAGAGACAGAGAGGGAGAGAGAGAGAGAGAGAGAGAGAGAGAGAGAAAGAGAGAAAGAGAGAAAGAGAGAAAGAGAAAGAGAAGAGAGAGAGAGAGAGAGAGAGAGAGAGAGAGAGAGAGAGAGAGAGAGAGAGAGAGAGAGAGAGAGAGAGAGAGAGAGAGAAAGAGTGAATATGTATGTGTGTGTGTGCCATTGTGGAACATGGTACTATAGAGAGTGAAAGAATGTGTATAATTGTCCCAATGGGATACATGGTACTATAGGGAGAATGAGAGAGAGAGAGAGAGAGAGAGAGAGAGAGAGAGAGAGCGAGAGCGAGAGCAAATGTATTTGTGTGTGTGCTATAGTGGAACATGGCACTACAGAGAGAGAATGAAAGAGAGAGAGACACTATAGAGAGAAAGAGACTGTGTGTGTGCTATAGTGGAACATAGAAAGAGAGAGAGGCACGACGGAGAAAAAGAGAGAGAATGTGTGTGTGTGTGTGCGTACATACCCTAAGTCATCCTGGAAGATGGTGCTTGGAGTGAGGCCAGGGACCGAGAGACCAGCAGCTGCATGCTCCTGTGGAGGTCCTGTCACGGAGGTATCCCCCCCTGCTACCACCTGGACACACACACACACACACACACACACAGGGGCACTTTTAGGGACAGCTGAGCAGGGCTACTGAGACCTCTAAAAGGAGGAAGTGTATCTTGGTGGACTGCAGTTGGTCTTTCTAATTGGATGGGTTGTTAAGGGCTCAGATGTGTGTGTGTGTGTGCTGACCTGCAGCTCGATGGTTCCTGTGGCGTTCTTCAGCAGGGTCACTGCCTGCGTATGGCTGATGCCCTCAGCCGGAGTCCCGCAGATACTCACGATCCTGTCCCCTATCTGGAGAGGGAAAAGGTCACAACGAGCTGATATCTGCCGTTTGTGTCGCGCAAACCTCGTACCGTATCTTGTTAGTTTTAGGGTGAAAAAAGTCACTCAGAAGAGCAAACGAAATACTGTCCATGGCATCTTGTGAGAAAGTGAGCTATGCAGAGTATCCCACTTCCGACAACTGAGCTCTCCTTGCTGACAACAGAAGCTTTTTTGACCCCTTCGACAACATTTGTATGTCGCTTTGGATAAAAGCGTCTGCCACGTGAAAATCAATGTCAACGTGAAATGTATGTTTTCGGTTGAAAAGCAAGAAATAGCCAACCAAGTCAAGATGGAAGACAGGACAAAACACAACTCGGGAGGGGGAGACTCTGCCTCGAATCTCTGTTCCATTGTTGTCTCCCACTCGATCACAAACCTGTTGTAAGACTTCTCTATAGTCTGAATGGTCTGGGGCGACCAACAGTACTTTACCATTCTCAACTGGGCTTTTGTCCCGCTGAACTTTTATGTCGCCAGGGTAATAGAGGTTGATTTATTTTCCCAGATGGCCCCTGCTCCTTTATTGTCTGCCCCCGAAGGGCCACAATGGTCACCCTGTGTGTCCCCAGACAGAGGAACGAAGCCTGAAGGAGGCTTGACCTTCACCCACCCAGCTAAGAGGCCAGTCTCCAGTCTCACCGCTCCGGCGACGACTGCCACCTTGGAAAGGTCGCAGACAGCGGGATGACACAGGGAGGGGAGCTTTTCTTTCTAAGTCAACTGGGGGTTTATTCGGGGGGGGCTTTTCCGAGCCATTTCGGAATTCATATATATATTTTTTTGTTTTGTTTCTCAAGCAGAGAACAGGATGGCGACTCTAGACTGGAGGGGTGGTCGGGGTTGGTTTTCGAGGGTACCTTGAGTTTCTGTGTCTGTGCGGCCAGGCCGGTGGGGTTCATCATGGCGATGAAGATGGGCACGTCGCCCAGAGGGCTGCCCACGCCGCCCGCTATACTGATGCCCAGAGAGTCAGTGGGGCCCTGGGGAGAGAGAGGCTGCGTTACCCCCGACACACACCCACATCAACAGCGCTTCGGACGATGTTCCTTCGAACACACACCTTGGTAAACTCCACCGCCCTGATGTCCTGACGATCCAGTGCTGTGGGGGGGGGGGGGGACACCGTTTTAGAAAACAATCACACATTGACTTTCAGTCATGACAACGTTGTTGCTGTAGATGTGTATCTTACAGTCCTGGCTCCTGCTACGGTTATCCAGATCTCCATGGAGGCTTCCGGAACCTGACAGGGAGGCATGGCTCGCCTTGTAGCTGCCTTCACTCATCTGTAACAAAATTCAGCAAAATATCCACGCATTTACGTCGTTCTCTTGTTTACATTTATATCCAAGAAAAGGCAAGTGGGGATGTTGCACTGTTAAAGCAGTCACGATATCCAAACAGATCAGTAAAGATACAATCAAAATCCTAAATACTGAAAAAAATACAATATCAGTCTACAACATCTAATATCCAAAGTAGCATTTGGAAGCTCCACAACTCCAGTAGCAGGCAGGAAGGGGGGAGGGGAGTGAGGACGCCTGCTCACCTGACTGCTCTGAGACATCCTCCTTTCAGAGTGGAAGGGCCCAGCTTTGAAGCGGCCCACATCCAGCTTTATGGGCCCTGCGCAGCACTGCAAACACACAACACGTCAACACGCAGAAAAACCCACCACACACCTCACATCTCGCCCACTTCCCAGGGAGGTTCGACGGCAACATTCGCCAAATAGTCCGACAAAACATCTGGCAAAAATAACACACAGTGACCACCTCCCTCGGGTAAATAGTTTATAAATTAGTGTTGGCTCCTTAGTCCAATGTTGATGATATCTCCACACTAACAAAGTGTCTTTGGACGCGTGACCGTGCGCTGACCTTGAGCAGCGCGGCCACAGCCTCCTGGGTGGCGGAGCGGACGTCCTTGCCGTTGACCGCCAGGATCTGGTCTCCCTGCATCAGCCTGCCGTCCCTGTCCACCGCACCCCCCTTCACGATGTCCGACACAAACACCCCCGTGTCACTCCTGGGAGGGGGGGGGGGGGGGGGTCAGAGGGAGAGAATAAACGGGGTTTTCTGACGTGAAATTCACTTTGGTTACCGTACGTGTGTGTGTGTGTGTGTGTGTGTCTGCGAGGGAGTTTTGTCGTTTGTCTTAGACCCTGTTGTTGAATTTTGCGTTGGTGCAGACTTTTATGGATTCAGAAATGCATCCTGCTGCAGCACTAAGCAGTGGTATTTTCCACTGTCGGGGGCTCTGGGAGGCCTCAGTGTCAGCTCCCGGTCGCTACAGTCAGACGAAGACGAGCACCAACTGTGATTATGCGACCTGATCACTCATTTCACGCGCCAAAGGAATCTTTGGCTGTCACAGTTGCTAACCACTAAGTGGTAGCTTATAGGTGTTGTTTTCCATGATGTGTACACAAGCCCAAACACACACACACACACACAAGGAAAGTCACATGAAAACCTTATCCAAACTCTCCTATGGATATTTATCCATTGTCTGTGTGACTCCAACCTTGGTTGGTGTGCGGCAGTTTGAGTTATTCTTTCTCTAGTCAGCAAGATAATCGACACTGTCAAAAAGACTGCGGGGAAGGTCACATATTGCCCTTATCCTTTGTCAACCACGCACCCCACCACACCCACCAACCACACTCAAACACACACTAAAGCCTAAAACCAACAAGCTGGAATCAGAAATAACTCTAAGGGAAAGCAGTACACACACACACACACACACAGAGGGATACCAAAACACCACATAGCACAGTCACGCATGGATACATGAACACAGGGGAAAAACCCGGACACAAACAACACACACACACACACACACTCAGAAAGACGGTAGGGTGTGTGCCGGGGGCGTCCTAACTGAGGCTGTCTCCAAGTGTGGCTGGTCAGGGGGAAGGGCAGGATCGTCCTCTTGACACCAGAGGTGAGAACGTCCTCGAGGCCCTGACAGTGACACGACAAACAGTGACCGATCTAACTGGCCAAACTATGTGGAGGGGAGAGGGCGCTCGTTCCGTATGACCGGGCAGCGCAGCGTGGCTCTGGGTGGACGTATTATCTTTACTAGTCACTGCACGCACTCGAGAACGCTAAAGCAAGCCAGAGGCATCCGCACCTGCGTACTCTGACCGCCGAATGTCACTCCAAACGTTTTGCGGCACAAATCCGTGCGCCCGCATGTGTGTTGTACGCGCGTGCGTGTGTGTGTTCCGGTACCTCCTCCCCACGATGCTGAGCCCCAGCCCCTGGCCAGGCTTCTTGTGGAGCTCCAGGGAGAAGGAGTCCCACATGTCCTCCTCCCTGTACTGCGTCTCGTCCCGGTACACGGCCAGGCGCACCCGCGGCGGCGTCTGACGGAGCACGTTGATGGCCTCGTCGTGGGTCGCCACGCGGAGGTCGATGCCGTTCACCTGGGTGGGGGAGGATGAAAAGGTTTATGCGGGAGGGGGGGGGGGTCGACTGGTAAGAAGCTGGCTTCAAGTCTGGCCCCTATGCGCTCTGGCGCTGCTGAACATTGTGCTGCAGAACATTCCGGATTGGCTTCCCCCTCTAAACGGAGGTTTTCAGAGCTCCTAGCAGTTGGTCTGAAGGGGAAATAGCCCATTAGCTTTAGCGTAGCCACGTACCATAGGCCTGTTCGCACAGCAGAGTATTGTGTTGCTCACGACATTGCTTAGCAGGGACATGGAGGGACACCCCACCCCTTAACCTCCCTGACCCGCCTGCTGAATGCAACAGCTTGGCGAGGAGCCACAAGTGAATTACAGGGTACGATTAAGTCCCAGGCTGTGTGTGTGTGTGTGTGTGTGTGTGTCAGGCAGGCCTATTGACTGGGTTACTGTGACTAACCAGCCCTGTCCTTCCCCCAGTCCACCTCCTGTAGAAAGCCAGGGTTCAAAGAGGGGTCAGCAAGCAGGCAAGCTGACTTCTTGAGGAGACCCTTGGCATAACTCTGTCCCTACCACACACATACATCCCACCACACACACACACGCCAGTTCCAGTCCAGTACCTCTGGATGGGACCAGTCACACACACACACACGCCAGTTCCAGTCCAGTACCTCTGGATGGGACCAGTCACACACACACACACGCCAGTTCCAGTCCAGTACCTCTGGATGGGACCAGTCACACACACACACACGCCAGTTCCAGTCGGGTCCGGTACCTCCAGGATCTGATCCCCAGCCCAAAGACGTCCATCCTTGGAGGCGGCTCCCTCCTCGTACACCTCATGGATGATGATGGCACCCTGGAGAGACCAGCAGAGAGAGGGGACGAACGACAGAGTGGGAGTCAGACTACAGAAAAGAGAGAGGGAGGGGTGTGTGTGTGTGGGGGGGGGGGGGTAGGAAAAAAATGGAGGCCCCCCAAAAAACATAAATGGGTGATGACAGAATGACAGGAGTTTGTAGAGTGGTAGACCAGGCAGACAGGAGTACCAGGATGAGAGGAAGAGAAAAGCAAGTTGACACAGTGCTTTCTCTCTGTATATGTGTGTGCGTGTGTCATTGCAGACTGTGTGTGTGTGTGTGTGTGTGTATACGTGTATGCATTTGAGGGTGCATTTTCTGTGCATAGCAGTGCGTGTTTTTTTTCAGGCGCTCGTCCCAGAAAGTGTGTACATTCACTGCATGTGTGTGTGTGTGTGTGTGTCATCTAGAGGTCAGGGGTGACATTCCAGGCCTGGCTATTGTCTCCTGCAGCAGACAGACAAAGAATAGCTCCTCAGGCCTCAGTGAGCACACCGAATAGAGAGGAGGAGAGGAGAGCAGAGGAGAGGAGGAGGAGAGGAGGAAGAGGAGAGGAGGAGGAGGAGGAGGAGAGGAGGAGAGGACAGTAGGAGGAGGGGAGAAGAGGAGAGGAGGAGGAGGAGGAGGAGGAGGAGGAGGAGGAGAGGACAGTAGGAGGAGGGGAGAAGAGGAGGAGAGGAGGACGAGGAGATAAGGGGGTCCCGACAACATCATAGCCTACATTCCCGTGTGTCTGGCGTTATTTCAGACCTCTTACACCACCCCTACTGCCGTGACGCACAGATCGACCACTAGGTTACTCAGTGGGCCGAACTGCCTTCCAGAATGTCACATCCAGCTCATGTATGAGGTGGTATTCCAGGGCAAAATATTCTCTTCCACATCCTGTGTCATCCTTCCTGAAACACACTCTGGGACCAGACACTGCACAAGAACACCATACAGTACAGCCTGTTCTTCAGAGAGGGAAGTGTTTACAGCAAGCGTCTGTTTGGACGACTCCTTTTGGCATTGTAATGTGTGCTTACATGGCGGGTCCACACTTGAGCAAATCTCTTGGGAACGATCGGAGGAAACCTTTGCGTCTCCGTTCCTCCCGTGACTCCTCCTGCCAGGAGAGGCTTTGGTCGCTCGGCGTAGGCATGTGACACCCCGGTGACACCCCACTTTAACCAGGCGTCAACGTTGAATATAGGCTTTAGAGATCTGTTTTAGGTTCATCGTTTATCTCTCGTATACTGTTCGACTTGTTTATGGTTTACGGAGGATAAAGGATTTATTTTAGAAATGAAGATTCACAAACACCACATAGGGTTTCTGTCAGACCGCCAGAAAACAATACCGGAAAGACCAGGGAGCAAGACCAAGATTTTTAGCAAATGGCCAAAAAAAAACAACAACATGAAATCAAAACAGCAGGGTTTTTTTATAGAGCCAAGTTACCCCCCCGCCCCCCACCTCCTTCCATACCAGCAGAGTGTCACAGCCGCCCACGATGCTGAGCCCCAGGCCAGTGCGGCCCTTGGAGATGTCGATGGTGGTCTCGCAGCCGGGAATGATGGGACAGGTGACCGGGTCTGAGTCCAGTGTGTCCGGGGTGGATGGGCGGCTGGAGCCTGAGAGAGAGAGAGACAGAGAGACAGAGAAAGAGAGAGACAGAGAGAGAGAGAGAGACAGAGAGAGAGAGAGAGAGAGAGAGAGAGAGAGAGAGAGAGAGAGAGGGGGGGGGGGGGGTTACCATCTCGTCCACGGCAGCCTATTTTGCTGAGGGTGGAACCACACCCACCTGTTGAACACTAAGTCACTGCTACTACCACAAATACAATTATACAGCAATAAAATCAGATGCGGCCTGAGCAATTATGTTCTTGGACTTTCAACGTGATAGTACATGAACTTAGCAACTGAAAGACAGCGCGTGTGAGGTAATCTACGCAGTCATGTTTTAAGCAAAGCTTTGTACTTGTTCACTGTGTGTCGTCAACAAGCTTCGGTGTTCAGCCAACATTGCAGCCGACACCCAACCACCTTGACGCTTGACTCACTGCCGATTGGCTCTTCCTCAGGCTGCTCCGTCGCTGTGACCATGGCGATGCTCGGCATGATGGGTAGGCCGGCGGCTATGTCTGAGGAGTGGCTCCCGGAGAACGAGGGAGGGAGGGGGAGCGACAAGTCGTCCTCGCAGACTGTTAGCTTCACCCGGCCTTGGCTCTTCCTCAACAGGTAGTGGACCTGGCACGCCCACAAACATACGACATGTTATGTGTTGGCATTTAGGGTCACCGGTTTTAGCCTTCACCAAATTACGTTTCCTTCTCCTTAGTAAACAAACTACGAATGGCGTTGTGTCCAAAGACATTTCCTCATTTCAGATCGTACCATGTCTGTGGAGTAGCCCAGTATAGGTTCATCGTCCACCGCGAGGAGCCTGTCCCCTGTCTTTAAGCTGCCATCCTAAACAGAGTTACACCGCAGTTTGAGCAAACGGCATGTTAGGTGACGTGGAACAAACCGCCCCAAACACCAAAAGGCCCTAAGAAGTGATACCATCTGGACAGGGTGTTTTGAAAAGGGCTTTACCTTCCCCACGGGTCCACTCGGAGAGATGCTCTGAATCACCAGTCCTCTGCTCGAATCTTCCACACTGAAGGTGATGCCAAGTTCACCCTCCACCTATGGAAAACAGAAATGATTTAGTGACGTTGATTTGAGCTGACGTCGTGGCTGGCTCTTGATACACAGCAGGTGAAGCTTTAAGGATGTTTTACATCCTGGCAGGAGTGAGAATCTAGCCTTTTCACAAATTTGGATCTGTGCTTGATCTTTTTTTCTCATAAATTAAATTTAAAAACGGAAGGGAAGGGGGGGGGGGGTGTAGGGCAGATGTGTGTTTCAGCTGGTGGTTGGACCATATGCCGCCCTTCTCCTGTCATCATATATACTACATAATAAACCATGCAGGCAGACAGGCAGACAGGCAGACACACAGACAGGCGCCAGCAATCCCATCCAGGTGTTTTGGCTTTCCAACCACCTGTTAAAATAGGATGTGTTGCTGTCCTCCTCGTGGTCTCTTCCTCTGTATTTATAACCGTCCCCTCTGCCTTTCCCTCTCTTCGTATCAATCATTCAGGTGCCTGGGAGGTTTGTCTCTCTCGTCACTTCCTCAGCAGTCTATCAGTGTCGTTCTCTATCTCTCCATCTCTCTCTCCTTCACCGAAACCATAACGCGAGACGCAGTTCCTATCCTCCGCGTCTTCAGCCCCTACGCAATTCATCACAAATCCCTCCTCCCAAAGTCACGCACTCAGAGCTGCCAATCGGCTATGACAGATGTCGCTCTGTCACGGTGGCTCATGAGCTTTGTTCTCCGGGGCCCCCGGTGTCTCCGTCGTGGTGTCTCCTGGACGACGGAGCGCGTTCCCGGAGTGGGCGGGGGGGGGTGGGTTACCTGGCCGTGCTGAGGAGCCGCGCAGCGCGGCGTGGCGTGCCTCACCTCGGACAGAACGACGTGCCGAACGTTTCTGAACGCGTCCGGGTCGAGTGCGGCGGGGGGATTGGAAGCACATGTTTCCAGCTGGGAGAAAACGGGGGGGGTGGTTAGACACAGAGGTCACATGCTGTATCTGGGTGTGTATCTGTGTGTGTGTATCTGTGTTTGTGTGTGTGTGTATCTTTGTGTGTGTTTGTGTGTGTGTATGTATGTGTGTCTGTATCTGTGTGTGTGTATTTGTGTGTGTGTGTATCTGTGTGTGCGTGTATTTGTGTGTGCGTGTATCTGTGTGTGTGTATCTGTGTGTGGGTGTATCTCTGTGTGTGTATGTGTGTGTGTGTGTATCTGTGTGTGTGTGTATCTCTGTGTGTGCGTGTATCTGTGTGTGTATCTGTGTGTGTGTATCTCTGTGTGTGTGTGTATCTGTGTGTGTGTGTGTTTACCTCTGCGTGGGGCTCCTGCGTGTCTCCGTACTCCCTCATGGGTCCCACGGCCATCTGCTCCAGAGCATCCGTGTTCCTGCCGGGGAAGAGGGGAGGTCACAACTCAAGACGTAAATCACCTCCGAGGGCCCCCTGACACGGAGCAGGGTCCCTGCTCAGAGCCTCTGGCCTCTGGGCTGGACCACGCTCACTCAGACCCTCGCTGCAGAGGTCAGGAGGAGGGGAGGGTTATGGTTTGTTCCGGTACGGGCGTTCCGGAGTTCAAGGCAAAGTTCATGAGCTCGGGGCTTGACCTCACCGATAAATCTATAGGGATTGGATAGGATCGCGTGACTCAAATTTGATTTGTGTGTTTGTGTAGCTGGCTCCCTGGTTTTTTTTTAAGAGGGGGTTCTTGCGAAGCGCTGGGCTTGGTCGGTTGGAGAAGTGTTGTGAAGGCCTGGGAGGAGCCTGAGTGAACCACACAGATCTTCAGGAGACACGAGGTAATATGGTGTGCAGAGCACTCGTTAAAGCCAAGGGTTTTCCTGTCTGCTGTTGTCTTCTGGTGCAACAGCCCCCTCTAGTGGCCTTGGAGGGTAATGTAGTCTCACTCATTGTCCTGTGGTCATGAAGGTTGTCTCAGGGCACGCTGGGAGTGAAGAACGTGTCGAGCTAGGTGGGGAACTGTACCTGATGAAGATGATTTTGACCTTTGACGGAGCGCTTTTAATGATGGAGGAGGCGTTTTGGTGGCTCCGCCCATACAGGATCTGCCCGTTGATCTGACGACGGACACAACGCACAAATACTCCATGTGAACAATTTGAATACAAAAAACGTCCCTGGCAGTGTTCAACAGACGGCAAAACGAAACGTTTGGCCGACAGCTACGCGGAACAGAACCGGCCAAGTGTCGTTCACAACTTCCAACGGGGTGGACCCTCCGGTAGGGCTGTCGTCACGACGATACACGCCCCCCCACCCCCCCCACTCACCTCCAGCAGCTCGTCACCGACCATCATGCGGCCGTCCCTCCCCGCGGCCCCGCCCGGGTCGATCCCCACCACGAACACGCTCATGCGGGCCCGGTCGCGGTTGCCCGCCAGGCTGAGCCCCAGGCCGGCCCTGCCCTTCTCCAGCTCCATCACCTGGAGGGAGCCTGGGAGACCTCCGTAGCGCTGGTGGATCTTCCCTGCGGCAGAGACGGGGAGACAGGGTGCGGATAAACACAGAGCTGGAGACATGTCGGCATATGAGACACACCGTGGGTCTAAACACCTCGTTTGGGTGGCACTGAGGTTTTTTTTTTTTGCGATGCTAATGCTATTGTACCTTTGCTGGTTTTTATTTCCGGTGTTACTTTTATTGTTGTTTTTGCCCGTACTTTTAATCAACATTTGTTTGCATTTCCTTTGTTTTTATTTGTATTTTTATACCAAGGCTGTTGCCTTGTCTTGTTGTAAGAATTAATTACCCAGAAGGACCCGCGTTCCATTGTGCATATGACAAACACATCCCATATGACAATAACACTGCACCCAGACTCCCACACAGTGCTGTTACACAATCCTACCATACGCAGGCCTACTCCGAGGGCACAAATTAAGGACAAACGCAGTCGATGACGAAGCCTAAGAGTGGCTGTCTGAACCTCTCTCTCCCCTCTCTCTCCCCCGCGTGAGTCAGATGGCTGCTTTCAGCGCCAGTCCCTGGTGTTCCGGGCCTCCTGCCACCAGCGTGCCATCAGTCCTCTACTAATCTCCTCCATGCACCTCTCCAGTCCCCACCTCATCAATCTTATCCCTGCAGGACACACGCGAGCACACGCGAAGCAGCTTGCACGCATATGCACGCACGCACGCACAAAGCAGCATGCACACACAGACGTATACACACACACATAACAGTTGGCATTCACACACACACACACACACACACACGAGCAGACGTCCAACTTTTACACAGCACCTGGGGCCTTGACGGAACACTAATCCTGTCTAATTCGGAAGAGGTTGGAAATGTGTCCTTCCGTGCTAACCTGGGGCTAGGTGAATGCGACGCCCTCGTCTGGTTCAGCTTTCAGTTGATGAAAGTGGAGTCTGTTTTTGCGCGAGTCCTAAAAGCAGGATTACTCATTTAACTGACCGAGCTTTGATCTGTGGACCCGAGGCAAAGTAAGCTTTCTTATACAGTCGGTCAACTTTGGATCAAGGCTGTTTCTCTGACCAGCACTAGGTACATTGAAGACCGAGACTGCGTTGACCATTTCAAGCACATTAAGAATGTGACATGGGCGCCCTCTGGTGGTGGTTTGGTGATAACACACTAAAGTGAGAAAGCTTGAAACCAGGCTCATCCACCGCTCAACATGCTTAGATCACCATCTCATCATCACACTGAACACTTTGCGAAGTGAAACTTGGCCCAGGGTATCGATCAATCGGATTTCTTTGGACGTTCAAATTTTTTCTCGCGTTCCGTTCATTTACACTAAATCTCCTGTCACTAAATCTCCACGGAGCTCACGAAGGTGACCCCGCAAGTTCCTCCAGACCCTAGCTAGCTAATTGCTAACCTCAGACGTCGACCGCTCACGATGCAGTACTCACTCCGGCTGTAGCCAAACTCGTCCTCCTCCTCGTCCTCCTCCCCCTCCTGGGGGACTCGGTCTGGGATCTCTGGGAGCGTGTCGGTGTCCGTCTCTCCCACGTGAGGAACCACGGGGAGGGAGAGGACGGGGGTGGGGGTGGGGGGAGACACCTTCCCATGCTCTCTGTTGGGGATCTGGGGGGCCGCGGGCCAATGAAAGAGGCAGATCGAGAGGAGGAGGTGAGGGGGGGAAAGGCAATTTGGTTTTTAATTAATGGCTTTTGCAGATGCACTCCTTAGCAGTTCAAACACTTAGTTTGAGCTGGCGAATATCTTATTTTAATTTGGTAGAAACTCTTTAGTAACACTCCTTTAAAAGACATAGAAACAGCATGTCAATAATAAATAAAATAATGAAAAATAATTAACAAGTAAAGCACTACATTCTGGCTTTAGTTCAAGTCAAACAATTGTCCATCTGATAACATTCAAATGGACACTTACCTTTCATAACAAATGATCAAATAATAAATCAGGTATCATTCACTTGAACTTGCATCCTTTTAAAATGATTAAAATGCCTTTTGCATTCAATCCATTCACAGAAATCCTTCGCAAAACATTTGATGCATGCGATTCTTGCGAAACGTCGATTTCCATGCCAATCCCATTCGCATCCGCGATCGGAAACGACATAACACAGAAAAGGAATAGGACACGGGGGGGGGGGGGGGGTTAGCATGAATCCGTGTACAGCATGTGCAATATACAGGACATGTGTATATTGCGAGAACATACTGCGTGCTGTACGCTGTTCTCTCGGGGAGAGGCCATCCTGCACACGCAGACATGGGGACCAGAAAGGTTGAGAACAGAGCACGACACAAAGACCCACAAACCTTAAACGGAGTAGGGGTGAAGGGATTAGTTGGGGAGAGACGGAGGAAAAGTCTACTGTGACTGTCAACCTCCTACAGAGAACAGAGACAAAGTCAGCAGCGGTCATGAAGAAGACACGGAGGACTCTACATCACACGGGGGACGTGACGACATAGAGACTAGACACGTTCAGACATCTTGTCTGGGAGGCTGAGACACAAATGTGACCTCAATCAGGTTCCTAAGTGTATTCACATTTACAACATGTAGGGCAAACTCTATTCTTGAAGGGACATCTGCTTTTAGTCAGTGGGGCAGCCCCCGATACTGACCCGCAAACATGAATATACATTTCTATTTGCTACAGGTGTGCCCCCCAAGAATTTGGTTTGAATTTACTACCATAGCAAAAACTTGCAGATGTTGACAATTCGCGGAGCGTAGAACGTACAAACCTTTTCGCTATTGGCTTTGGCCACTGCGGCAGCTCTCTCCTCATTGGTGTTCGTTGCTGATGACTGTCGTGGGAGAGAGGGGCAGAGTCTTACAGGAGGAAGTTAAGGCAGAGTCTTTCAGGGTGACCCATCGATATCAAAACTCAACACTCCAAGCTTCATCACTGGCTGCCTAAGAATTCATTAACTGTTATTCTGCCTAACGGCTAGCAGCCACCTTGGCAGTAAACAGCGTGGTTTGTGGTTTAGGGTGCCAGACAAAATTGCTTTTGTTTTGACTGTTTCTCTTCCTCTTCAGCTCTCTAGGAGATTAATTCGGTGGAGCGAGAGAGGCTTGAAACCGTGTAGCGCTGTTCGGCACCAAAGGAAAACCTTGAGCGCTGGGGCGGGGATGAGAGAGAGCGGCAAGCACTACATAAAGCATCAGAGGTGAAGAGAGACAGGCGCAGATATCCACCACAGGCACTCACGCACACATACATACTGGATATATACATACATAAACAGACAAGACAGACACACAGCTATACAGACTGTACACAGACACACCACGCATATGTATATACAGGATATGTATATGCATGACTGACACGGTGCATACAGACGCGGAGAGGCAGGGTGGAGGCAGCGGTCTAACCTGGGGCAGGCCGGGTAAGAGGCAGGCTGGGGAGTGATAAGAGGCATGAGGGCCGGACCCCAGCAGGGGCGCTGGGGGCAGGAAGGGCAGGGGCGGCTTCTAAACAGCAACACAGAGCATCAGCAGCAGACAACGGCGAAGGGTACTTAACGAGGCACGGGGGCCTGAGACAAAATAGAATCGGGGAGAGCGCGCCTGGGAGAAGAAAAAAAAACGAAAGAGGATGGAAACACCTCCGGAATTATTTAAAACGGCGACTGACAGTTAATTAAAGTCCTGGAGGAGGCCATCTTTTTTGAGGAATCAAAGAAAGAGCTCCGACTCTGAAGAAGTCCAACTAAATGTTTCAAAAGTATCCTCCAGGCAAATTTTGGATTATTCAGCACACGCCAGAGAAGAGAGGGAACTCGTGAAAACAGCGAGGGCGTATCATTAGTCAGCAGGTAGGCCCCAGAGACTCCATATTAAAAGGCATTACAGATGTGCCCCAGGCACTTAACCTCTCTAACAATAAAAACACGCTTTCCCAGGATGCACCACCGACTCCATTTTGCACACTGACTGTGAGGGATTTCACAAAGAAACTACAGGCGGTGTCAAGAGGGACACAGACCGACACGGAGTCTGAGGAAATGTGTGAAAAGAGAGAGAGAAAAAGAGAGAGACAGGAAAAGAGAGAGAGTGGAAAAGAGAGAGAGTGAAAGAGAGAGAGGGGGATAGAGAAAGGGATGAAGAGGGTGAGAGAGAGAGAGGGAGAGAGAAAGAGAGAGAGAGAAGGGGTATAGAGACATTACCTGGTGTGTGCGGGGTGACAAGCGTGTTAAAGCAGTGCTGTGCTTCTCTATGACTGGAGATGGAGCAGGGCTATAGAGCGAGTCAGGCTGCGAGGCAGAGGGAGGCAGATAGAGGCTGAGGAAGTTAGTGAAGGCCGGTGTGGGAAGGGTTAGGATGAGGACGACACAGCCATGCATGAAGATCGATCTGATGTGAGAATTTCAGGAGGTATTACGTGGCCGAAAGCTATTTCTCAAGGAAACTGGTTAGTCATGGTTCCTGAAAGGCAGAGGGGGCTTTCAAACATTTAAAAGCACAACCCATGCAATGTTTTTCAATGAGAGTTCTGCAGACAAAATCTTTGCTATGGACCATAACACACCTGAGAACATTTTTTAGCAGACAACTCTACATGAGGTGCGTGCAATTGGATTTGAAAGCCAACTCCAATCAAGCACTATCTGGTGGGCATGCACTGGGTTTCGAAACGAGACACTCGCAGACACACAAACCCAGTCCGGATATCCTACAGTCGGGCAATCCTGAAGCGAAGTCTAACGCTACCACAGACGATTTCAGAGGGAGGATGGGAGTGTGTTAGTCTTCTCCTGGAGGTCTTACTCTGGCCCGGTGGATGATGCTCTGGACCAGGAACACCACGGGGTTGGCCGCCCTGCGGATGGCCTCCACCGCCTGCTCATGGCTGGCGTCCCTCAGGTCCACCCCGTCCACCTGACGGAACACCAGGTCCCAATCAGACATTTCCATCTCACCCCCTCCTGTTTGCGCGTCGCTTTGGATGAAAGTGTAACCGTTCGAAGGAATTCAATGTAGTGTCGTGTCCAATGTTGTAGGGTTGAAATGTGGCCTGGCATGTCTGCATTTGGGACTTGTGGCGGCCGGTGTCTACTGAATATTGTATGTGCTATCAGTTGAGCTATCAGACCTGTGGTGGCTCGCTGACAGTTACATGACCTGGTGCCGCAATGCTGTTTGTCAGATATTGTCTGCTCTGTGCCACAGCTGGGCCTCATTAAAGCGCAGCCTTAAAACAGGTTGTTTTGAGTTTGCCTGACTGAAGTCGAGCTGAAACTGTATTTCGGGAGTATCTTAACTTCTGTATTGTGAAACTTCTGGGTGAAACAGGATAGATAGGCTGTACATAACGTTGGGAGGAATTTGACTTGACCATGACAAACACTCCAAAACACACCAACGTATCATAGTGTTGCTTGCTAACTGCAGAATCTTAGCTGTATGCTGCTCGAAGTTGAAGATTGATTGATGGGGAGATGTCATGATATTATTGGTTGGAATTTGTTGGTTCATAGTTACTTACGCACCCATCATATTCTGTATTTTAGGAAGAAAATGGGTTTTTTTTAAAGTTGGGGGGGAAATTCAGCCGGAGGGGTATATAATGTTAAATAGGTGTATATTAAATGTACTTTTGTACACCCTACATTAAGACTGGGGATTTGATCTAAAATGATTTTCAGTTTGACTGCAAGAGGCCTCAACAAGGGCGGCATCATTTCTGGAACAGCTCGATGGCGCCGCACCTCCAAGATCCGGTCGCCAGTCTTCAGGGTTCCGTTCTGCCCGGCGGGGCTGTCCTCCAGGATGTGCTTGATGAAGATGCCCCTCATCACCTCTCCGTTGCTCAGGCGGCTGCCCATTCCCCGGCCGCCCACGATGCTGATGCCCAGAGACTTGCCCACCTCTCGCAGGAGCTCCACTCTGAGGACGGCCAGAGACAGGACACTTCGTACAAGTAGTCGGATGGTCTTCTAAGCTGTGCTATGCTTCACAATCCAATCAAATCAAATAATGTGCAATTTTTTTACCTAATATTGATGACTATCCAGGATACAGATACTACACTATTCAGATATTTTAACTAGAAGTGTAGGCCAGGGAACAGTGAGTGAGTGTGCACTTCCTGTCAATGGATCGCCAATCTCCTGTTTGACTTCCTACTTCCTACTCACTTCCTGGGCTGGTTCCAGTTGGTGTAGGAGCTCTGGAGCTCACTCTCCTCTCCCTCTCCATCCTCTCTCTCCGGGAGCTCGGAGGCAGCTCTCCTGGAGATGTCACAGCATGATTAAGCACCTCAACCTCAGTGAAACTAGTCATGTCATCTTATTTATCTTAATGTTATTACGATGATTCTGTTGTTTTGGCGATGGAAATGGGACACAAAAGATTACAGAAATGAAACATGTCAAATTCAACTTGAATAACCATTGTTGTTCTTCCTTATTGACAATGGCGTTTGTGCACCACTTGACCTGCACCCAGCAGGTGTGTAAAAGGAGAGGTTTATTCTCCGTGTAGACAGACCTTGAGGCCCGGGATGGGTCCAAAAACACATCCTCTTTAGGCTGCTCCAGGCTCACTTTGTACTCCTCCAGATACTCAGCAGGAACGTAGGTAATGCTGGGAGATACACACACACACACACGCACGCACTAATGAGTCAGATTGGCTTGCCTTTCCTGACAATTGCTTTCACCATGAACTGTGTCATCATCACTGGAAATATATTTCCCCCCAAAAAACGCCTCTCACCACAAATAGGTGACATGAGAGTTCACCTTGAGTGCAGGGCCATGTCAGTGTTCATCATTAGGAACGACACTATTATTTACCAGCGCATTAGGCTTGAGGAGCAGAATTCACACGCAACCACATATGACAGCAACGGGCCTTTTTACAAAAGAGCGCTTTATTTATTCATGACTGTCTCGTTTGCATTCAGTACCTCTCCCGTTATCTTCTTCCCTGTCCAATTTAAATGTGCGTATAATATTGCAGGAACTGCGCGTGTATTTCTCAGGGAATGCATTCTGTCTATCAACAGCCCAAGGTGAGCTGTCAATGAATAATGGAGCGACCTTTCTGGGTAAGTTTTCAAAAACAGATGTTTGCCTCGTTTATAAACGTCTGGCCCAATAAAGTTTTTGTGAATTGAATGAGGGTTGAATAGCCCTTCTCCCAAAAGTATGTGTCATTGAATCTTGGAAGGGACACGGATTCGAGTAGCATGTGTGGAGAAAATTAAGAATGTATTAGTAAATAAATATATAACAACAGCCAGGGTCACTTTTGTAGGTTTTGTTTAGAGCAGTTATTCATTGGAAGTTGATTCTGCAGAGCACACCAAGTACTGCACATTTGAGCAAGGATGACAGATTTCAAGGTGATGAATTCATTCTCGTTTTAACACTGACATGCAAACCAAAGAGAAAGCTGGACTCAAAATGAAAAGATTCAAATGATTGAAAACAGACAGGAGAGAAAAGGAGGGTTGGTAAGTGATGGAGATCATGCAGGATAAACAAATGAATTAGTTAAGTCATTCATGATCAACATACATATGGACCTGCAAGCCTTCAAGCCACAGGGGAGAATGTTAAAGCAATGTTAGAGGCATGTCACCATAGGTTAGTGATAGCATCCAGTGGTAGGTTTATCCAGATTTGTTGAATGTGCATGAGGACTAAATTATACTGTAATACATATGACACATCTATGCACATAAAACCTAATGCGAGTTTTGCTGATGTAAAAAATAAAACCTCATAAACATAAAAAACCTTGAAGTATCTAGGCGCCCTGTTAATAAAAGCAGCAAGCTTTATTGCTGGGGTTTGAACTAACTGTATTTATCTGGATAAATCTTCCAACAACAGGAAACCGCTGATATGACCTTGTTGAATGAGAGTTTGTTGGAGAGAGAGAGAAATAGAGACACAAAGACGGGATGAGGGACAGAAAAGGAGAGGGAGAGAGATATGGTGAGAGAGAGGGTGAGAGAGAGACTGAGGATGAGAAAGAGAGAGAGGTTGAGAGTTGGGGAGAGAGAGAAAGAGAGAGAAAGGGTGAGAGAGAGAGAGAGAGACACAGAAAGCGAGAGAATGAGACTGAGAATGAGAGGGAATGAGGGAAAGAGGGGAAATCATGGCTGGTTTTGGCTGCACACCTCCAGCGTGTGAGTTAGCCCAGCATACTCACACATAAAACGGGCACAGATCGTCCTCGGGTGCACAGGTCGATCTAGAACGTGAAGAGGTTTTTTTTATGGGCCATCGCTTACACACAAACACAAACAGCGTAGCAAGCGGTTCTCATATTGAAAGGTATTGGATTAAATTATGCCACAACCAGCCTGATAGGCTATCTCAGATTTACAGTGAGAAAGAAACAAGGGAAGTTAGAGGAATCGATGTCCATTGTTAGTTACTTCATTTTGTTTATACCCAGTTCGATGTAGCTAATGATTTCAGCATGAACCGTAAATAAACCCTTTCTGCCTTCTTTTGATTTATCTCCTCCTTTCTTCTGTGAAGATGAACTTTGTTCAGTAGGTGCTAGGTTACATCTAGCATGCAATTGAGGGCAAAACGCTGATTAAACATCATTAAAACGACACTCTACAATTAAAGATGGAAGGATGAAAAAACTGAGTGAATACAGTGTTCTGCAATATATATATTTTTTAAATCAACTCTCAAGCATTTTTGGGGGGGGGGTGCCAGGCTCATGAATGATCAACCGCCCTTAAAATGAACTCATTACATAAAGAATCGCATGCGGCGAGGCGTGCCTGCATGTGTGGCAGTGCACGTGTTTTTGCAGTGGACAGTAGACGAGATCACAGGGCGTTCTCCAGAAGCCTTACCCCAGGTCAGGTCCGATGAGGGAGTGTCTCCGCAGCATGGCGCGAGCCTGGGCATTGGTCATGTGAGCGGTGGGCTCCCCGTTGATGGCCAGGATGAGGTCTCCCACCCCCAGACGGCCATCGCGGCTGATGGAGCCCCCGTGGATGATGCTTCGGATGAGCATCCCCATACCGTCCTTCAAGGCACTTACCGTCATCCCTGAAGAAGACCAAATATCAAGACCCTTATTCCCGTTAAGGACTGATTCGATATTCTCATTTTGTGATGAGTATCAAACTCTGCCTAAAATTGGGATAATCATTAGTGCGACACGCATTGGGATACTAGAAGTTAAATTAAATTGTAAATTACTTGACATGGTACATTTAAAATAGCAGTGGTCACGATAAGTAAGATCACCAAAACAGTTTGAAGGAGTTGAGAAATAATTCTTCAAATAAAACACCTAATCAGTTTTTAAATTACATTACTTTCCTCACGGTCCATTAGGATAAAAGCATGAATCAAGGCCAATTCTTTCTGTGAGCATTTTTCCCATGACGGATGAGTTGGAATTGGTAAAAAAGATTGCAAATCAAAATGATACAAACCAAGACTGGAGTTGCCCTTGACAACAGTGATAGTCCTTTCGAAATTGCTCCCAGAGGTTGGCTCTTCCTTGTCAGCATCCTCCGGAGACTCTTTAGCACAAGGCCCTTCTCCCTTAAAGGGTTATTAAATTATAAATGATTAAAGATACCAAAATAATAACATTAATAAGAAAAGTTCTAAAGTATGACAGGAAGTTGGAGGGTTTCTAAAAGCAAGTTGGGCTCAGAGGAGTGGGGAGGGACAGGAACTAAAAACTATTTCAAATTCATTTGTAAGAGTGTTGCCATTACTTTAGTGGGGGATTTTGATTAAGCACTTATCAATGCGTTGAATGGCTCAGATTGATTAACCGATTTGTTTGCCTTCACTTGTGTGCAATTCAATCTGGATGATTGTTCCTGTATGCGTTTGGATGTTTGGCTTGTTTTGCCATCTTCACCACTAAACCTTGATTGAATTAGACCTGCTATTTTTAAACACACTTGTCCAAAGCAGAGAGAGAGTACACTTTCATTTTGATGAAGGCTCTTTACCTTCATTAAAACGTTTAACTCTCCGATGTCCCCGATACAAATGGTGGTCTCCATCTGAAAATGGAGAAACGCCGTTGGCTCCGAAATAAGATTAGAACTGGGCCTGGAATCTGGACTGTACGAGATTGACAAATCGGCGGGTGCCATTTGGCCTGAAAGAATCCCCGGGCAGAGATCTGATTGGGCGATCGGCGCGGCGCCGGCGTGACCTCCCGTGCAGCTGGGCGGCGAAGGAAAGGAGATGGGTTTCTCCTCGAGGGAGAAGGGCTCGGTGTCGTCACCGACCTCGGACACGGTCGCGAAGGAAGGACGCTCGTCCGACAAACCCAGACGAGTCGTTCGCTAAGTAGAAACAAAACACAGCAGCCGAATGGAGGTTAGGCTCCATTAGTCTATCAAACACCCAACTGTGGATGGTAGCAGTGGGGGGTGGGGGTGGCGTGGGGGTGGGGTGAGGGGCTGGATTTCATCTGCCTCCGTCGCTGTAATGCACTTCTTGCAATGAGCCATGGAAAAGCCATCACCAGTCTAAAAGGGAATAGCAATAATTACAGATGTTCCTGTTGAGAGCTCAGTGCAAGGAGGAGAAGAAGAAGAAAAAAAAGCTGCTCCATTTATCGCCTGAGATCTAATTCAGCGGGCCTAGACTCCACCGGCAATTATTTTCCAGAGTGATTCCCCGCGCTGGTGAGATGGGAACCATAAACAAAAAAAAATGGCAAGCATGGCAGTGGGAACCCAAGACTGAGGATGTGAGACGGGCAGAACTGCTGAGGGGTGAAGTAAAGCAGCCAATGGGCCGTTTCATTCCTGTAGGGTGAAACTAGAACTGTGAGGTGTGCTGAATTACCTGGAGCTAGGAGAGGGATCTCATCTAAAGAAAACCAAAAGTTCACCTAGAAGCTTTGGGGGATTGGCTCAGGAATGCGACGCAAGGCTACAGGGAGGCACTGAGGTAGAGCAAAACCTGACATCGACACCATTACACCATCCATCAAAACTCACGGAAAAAAATGAGCTGACCAACTGGTGATCAACATCAGCAGTACATCATTTAACCACAAACACATGGTCACAGTACAGCTGTTCAGCTAAAAGCTAAGCTGTAGCGCCAGTAAGTAGTTGTAATGGGGGTCAATGATTCAGCACATTTTTTAGATGAGGTCTCTCCAGGACGGGAAGGAACAGCTGTTCTGGTGACTTTCCAAAGACTGGAGCTAGACATCAAGGTGAGGTCGTTCTTAAAGGGGGATGATTTGGGTGTTTCTCTGCTGGGGTACGGGGCCAGGGCCTTTGTGCTGTCCTACCTTGGGCGTTGAGGAGTGCAGGGTGACCTGGTAGTCTGGGTCAGAGCTGCAGGTGCTTCCATGGAGGGCAATCATGGACGCCTGGTATGTGTCGTCTTCATCTCCCGAGAAGCGATGCTCAAACACTCTCTCTTCGGACAAGTCCACATCGTTGGAGTCAATCTGCGTCACATAGGGAAATGATGATTCATTCTATGGTTAGGTCCAGTGCTGTTAATGGCGGTAAGCTCTCCAATCAAGGATGGCTGTTTACGTAAGTGCCGATGAGTGAGAATTGTCAATGTCGGTCTGACCTCCACCAAAAAATCAGGGTTGGAACATTTCAGATAATACTTCTTTGCTTTGATTGGTTATGATGTTCCCAGGTAACCGATTCGCCCAATCAACACAATTTCCGTACATTGTACAGTTCTTAATTGTCCCTAATTTGTGATTGGTTTCTGCCACTTTTCTCTGAGGATTGACTAACCAATGCCGGCTCTGCTCGGAAGAGGAAGCTGTCAGCTGACTCCTCCCTCTCTTTCACTAGCAAAGTGGCAAAGATAAGAGCACGCATGGCCGAGGATGACGATGGACTGTCCTCTTCATCGTAGGACTGTGGAGACAGGGCCGTGAGAAGAAAATGTGCAGAAATTTCCGGATGAATAAAGGGATTCAGGTCGAAATTGTGCAAAATGTGATTGGATTTTAATGGTAGTGAATCAGGTCAGTTTGTTAGTAGCAAAAGGGATATTACGTTTAGCCATTTTTACAGTCCTATGACCACTAATCATGGAATTGTCCGCTTAAGAAACCTTGTTCAATTGCCAGGAAATAGTTTTTTCTCGGTTGCTTGAATTTAAATGGACTGTGGAAAGAAAATATCTGGCAATGTTGCCATATACTTCCTTTCGAAGAATCTTTTGATGTTGATTATGTCTTACTGCCAGCTGAGAGATAGAGAAAGACAGTGGGTAAGTGAGAGCAGACAGAGAGAGAGAGAGAGAGAGAGAGAGAGAGAGAGAGAGAGAGAGAGAGAGGCAGAGAGAGAGAGAGAGAGAGAGAGAGAGAGAGAGAGAGAGAGAGAGAGAGAGAGAGAGAGAGAGAGAGAGAGAGAGAGAGAGAGAGAGAGGGGGAGAGATTTGGAAAGTATTGAAGGATTACGCCTGTTGGACTCAATTTTGAGAAGCAATACGGACGAAATACCCCCAAAACACATTCTGAAGCCTGCATGATAGCTCCTCACAGGATTCCGGAAACCATGTAATCCACCCAACCTGCAGCAACCTCGACATCTCACAGGCCTTCCCAAAGCATTAATCCAATGGCCAAGTCCAATACATGAGAAATGTACCACTAAACCTGAAAGAATGCTAGCAATTTTCACAGATAACACACACAAACACAGACACACACGCACAACCCAGGTGCCTGGGGGTCATAAATATGTTGTTGAACTAACCAATATTTTGACAGCTGCCTCAGTGCCTTTAAGTATAAGGAGTCCAAGTGCTTTCAGAATTCAATAAGAAAGCTATATCAAAGCAAAAGGCCTGATGGTTTTGCTGCTTGCAGGCAGCTGGGAGTGTGAGAGCACGTAGCTAACTCCACTGTCTTCTCAGCATGAAAAATGCAGGCCATCAGTAAGATGAGCCCTCATTATTGAACAGCAGGCACGTGAGTAAAGGCACTCATAGATATGCTTTCATGGATACACCAACACACACACACACACACACAAAAAGTCTCATCACGAGACAATAGATATTTTTATAGATATTTTTCCTTACTGGCAACGGCTTGGCCACTCCGATTCGGACCTTGCCGATGTCGGCCCCTTTCAGTGCCTGGACGGCGTCCTCCAGACTTGCGTTCTCCAGGTTGGTGCTGTTGACGAACATGAGCCGGTCTCCCGGCAACAGCCTGCCGTCAATCTCCGCCACCCCCACTGGCACCAACGAGCGAATCACGATCACCGTCTTAGCCGGATCCGTGGGGTCCTATGACAGTGTCAGTCAGGTCGACACACATGAGAACTTAATTTGGAGACACTCTCAGATTGTAATTCACTTCAGTTGCCATATATATGTTTATAAAATATCCTGCATTGTAAATTATGCATGTAAAGCAATCGCTTGTAGATGGAAAGTGTGTATATCTCACACTACAAACTACATTTCCCAGAGGGCTACCCTCTGTAACACTTAGCCTCTGTAACTCATCCCTACTATATATTCATTGCCCATTAGTTCAGCATGAAGTCTTTTTCAAAATAGAAAAGCACACTGATCATCTTTCTGTGTGTTTTTCCAACAAACATACCATACATGAGCACACACACAGACAAGCAATCAGAAATACACACACAAACACACACATACACAAACTTGGCAGTGGTGTGGCAGAACACCAGTTGTATCCCAAATATAAATCCCATTTAGTAGTATGGTGTTAGACATTATGTACAAGATAATCAACCAATCATTTTACTACCCCTTTTACTTGCATTTTGTTGTTTATATTCAGGGACTTTTACTTTTAAAATCTGAAACTGAGGTAAATATGTTATGAAGGATGTTCTGAATGATACATCAACATTCATAACATTGTCATGGATGTTCATGAACACACCCTTCCAGCAGCTCCACAAGCTCAGATGACAACTTCCTTCCCCAAGAACGAAAAAAGTTACATGGAGCAGAATGCAATCATGCAAGCGCACATTCGACACCCCCGCCAAGTTCCACTCCCTCACCCCTCAACCCCCGTCAGAATCCCCACCTGGTAGTCCAGGATGCTGAATCCCAGTCCGTCCTCGCCCTTCTCCAGCTCAATGTCCTGAATCTCCGTCTCCCACATGGCCAAAGGAGATCCCAGGGGCTCCTCGGTCGTCACATGTCGGTCCCCTGCCGCCGCCGCCGCCTCCAACCCCTCGGAATCTCCGGGAACCAGAAAGCCGACGGGGTCTCCTTGTATCTGCCGAGCCCAAAAACCAGCGTCCTCAGCGCTGCGCACGCATACCCCTGCTCCCTTACTCAAGAGCCCATAGGCTGCTGCGAACACCGGGTCCGTTTTCATTGGCAGGAGATGAAAGGGAATCTTGAGGTTGCTCGATGCACTGCATGTAGTGTTTTTCCTCCCCCCCCCCCTCCAGCCTAAAACAGGGCTTGGGTGCCTTTTGAAGGCTAATTCTGTGGACTGCTTACCAAGTACTGTGTGACCTGTACCTGAGGGGTAGCCTCAGATGTATGGACGTTAATAAAGATGTCAGCGTGCCCTGCTTATCACTAAGTCTTTATCCCTAGTCATTGACCATCTGGACGGCCATTGGAGCACTGAAACGACTGTGCTGAGATAATGAGGGTGAGTGGGGAGGTGGGGGGGGGTGTTAGGAGGAGGGGGAAGAAGAGGATGAGGATGAAAAGAGAGAGGATGGACAGGAGTTGGGGTTAGAGGAGTAAGAGGTGGAGGAGAGGAAGGAGGGGGAGAGGGAGGACGAGGAAATAGTCCTTCAATCGTATTCAGCAGTATATATCGAGAACTGGGGAAAAGCTGTTTACACTGCACTTTGTCAGGTAAAGCTGGCAAATTCCAATCTTAATAGAATGCATTGCCATTGCAATTTATTTCTGAGAATATCTATGCATATATTAGACAGCAACTTAAAAGTCAGAATCCCGTAACATTCCTAGGACAGCAAATTAAATACCTTTATGCAAGGTTCCATGGGCAGGGCCTCCAGTCCCGATTGGCCAGAGTCCGTGTCACTCTGCAAGAGAGGGGCGGGCCTGCAGCAGGCCATGTACACACGAACAGGAAGCTCCTTCAGAATGCTAATCACTTCCTTGTGGGTCTCGCCAATCAGAGAGATCCCGTTGACCTGGGCGGAGAGAGGTGGCAATGTACGGTAGTTACAGCTCTGCAGAGGCACAGTCTGTGCTCAAATACGGCTCTCACAGCACAAGGAAAAGATAGGCGATTATGGAGAGGATAATTACACTAATGTTGTTGATGAACGCAATCATGGTGACCCCCCTCCCCCCCACCCCCCCACCCCACCCCACAAAAAAGGTGACCTGTGAGTCCTTGGTGAAATATCGGTTTCTATGCGCCCATATATATCATTGACATTTGTTCTGTGCTGGCGTACAGTGAGGTGAATTCCGCCCAGTCAGCGTCTCACCTCGAGCAGTTCGTCCCCGCTGAAGAGCTTCCCACAGCGGCCTACGGGGCCCTCTGGCAGCACGGAGCGGATGTAGTGGTGTCCAGCGCTGGCCTCCAGGCTCACGCCCAGCCCACTGCTCTCACTGAACTTCTCCACCTGGGCCACCTGGAGCAGGGAAGACCAGTGGGCAAGGAAACGAGAACTTGGTCCAGCTTTTGAACGTTTGACAGAGGGAAGCTTCCGGAACAATGCCTATACGAACTCTGTTTTAGGGATTCAATGTAGACTAGTGCCGATTCAATTATGGGAATGTGGGTTCTACTAGGGTGTTTTACAACCGCACAGATGTATGCCCGTTCAATCGTTTCACGCTGTTGTTTACTTACAACTACTTCATTGCTGGGGCCCAGAACTTTCTGCCATTTGTTCATCAGTTCCTCCTCTTCCTCCGCTGTGAGCTTGACTCCTTCAAAACATTCCGTAAACGCAAACAAAGTTACGACAACAACCAAACAACATGTACATAGGTAAGAACCCCCCCAAAAACATTTGACTGCACTATTTCACACCCTTTTACACTTGTTTTTTTTTGTTGCAGCGAGGAACACAGTTCAACAGGTCTAGCCAGCCATGCACCACATTGACTGGATTCTCATCCCCTATCTTCAGCGGTGCACTTAGCAACAGATCCCAGGTCACCAGGGGTAAGTCTCCTACCGTCTCTGTCTTCCATCAGCTGATCCTTGGGCAGGACAGCATGAGATCCTCCACTGCTCGCCTGGAACTGCTTCTCCTCTGCACTCGCGGAAACAGACAATAGACACGAGCTTCAGAACACACACTGAGAAGACACACTCTCTCTTTCTCTCTCTCACACACGCGCATACATGTCGAGATCCGTCTCTGAGCTCTGAACATGTTCTCTGTTCTCAAAGTCTGTGTGTTGTGTGTTTACTGTGCTGGTGTTTACTTCTCATGGGGCAGGACTCTATTACAGGCTGCAGGAGGTTCAAGGGCCTGAGGCAGGGTGGAGGATTGGGCTCTAAATATAAATCCAGCGGTGGTTGTGGGAAGGGGCTAAGTAGAAGGGAGCCGCCACTGTCTGTGACCCAGCCCAGTCTCAGCCAAGTCTCTGAACTAGACCCCTACCCCAGCAGTGGTCTAGTCCCAGGTCTGGTCTTGGCTCAGTCCAGTACCAGGTCCAGACCTCTGGTAGTGTTGGGGCATCTATGTGTGTGTAGTAGTACAGTATACAGTACAGCCAGCTTTCGATTCATGCATTACAATACAGTTGGGACATCATTAAACACAATCAAAGTTTTAATCACGTAATGTTCTCAAAATAGTACTTCACCAATATACCAAACTCTGTGACATGTGTTTCTCATCTCCCTCATCACCTTGAGCGATCTCCGCGTTCACCCTCTCCAGAGTGAGGTCCCTGGCCTCGTGGGCGGGGGCGGGAGGGAGGACCAGGGCACTGGGGGCCATGGCGGGGGGTAGGACCAGGGCATTGGGGGCCATGGCGGGGGGTAGGACCAGGGCACTGGGGGCCATGGCGGGGGGTAGGACCAGGGCACTGGGGGCCATGGCAGGGGGGATCTCCTCTGGCCGGAAGCCCCGCCTCACCAGCTTCAGGAGCACGGTCTGGCCCGTGTGTCGCAGCACCTCGACGGCCTGCTGGTTGGTGAAGCCCTGGATGTTCATCCCATCCACCTGCAAGGGGGAGGTCATCCACATGGAAGTCATCCAATCCTGGGGACTCAGATGGGATTGGATAATTTCCATTTCTCCGACTGAATAGAATGCTTAAAATACTCACCTTTTATTGTAATAATTTTGATTTATGCAGCTGTTAAGCATTGTATTATTATCTATTGCTGTATTATTAATCTAATTTACCCTAAAAAAATGTTTTTAAAAATATTTAAAAAAACAATAATCAAAACACAAAAGCACACATAATTAAGAGATTACATTAACCTACTCTGTAAGGTAATTTTGATTAATGTAAATCAACTTAAGTAAAAGCTTTTTTTTCCCAATAATGGCTAAATTATTCAAATATGCAATTTCCTTGTTACCCAACATATTATCTAAATGGATTATGCTCAAACAATTCAGCCTCTCAAATGATTTGATAGATTCAAATAATGTCAGGGTATTGGAATCACTTACAGCTATGATCTGGTCTCCAACATGAATCCTTCCATCCTGCTCTACGGCACTGTCTTTAGTTATGCTCTTTACAAAGATACCAGACGGCTCTGCAATGTAAGAACACACAATTGCAACAGGTGTGAAACACATAATTCAGCACCCCATCTGGAAATAGGAATAATAATAATAAAGGAATAACAAAATTAAACTGCTATTGAATAAAATGGCAATGCGTCTATGAACCACAAGTACACATATAATCGAATACATTTACTGGTACTGTCATTCTAAAAGTCTGCTTTGAATAATCGTAATAATAAATAGTTTTTACATGGATTAAAGGGTCTGATGAATGCAAGCTTACATTTTTCCAATCCATGTTCTATGATGTGTTAATAATTATTACTTAATTATTCACTTGAATACATGCGCAAATGAGCTGTGTCGTTTATTGTACATCATTGGTTAATATTTCTGTGGAATAAATTGAACCGCATAATTTGTTTTGTTAAACTCTGTGTTGCTTTTCGATGGTTTCAAGGCACAAAATGAGTCTGCACATGAGCAGCAGCAGGCCACCATGTAAAAGGGAAGACAGGAATCTGTCACATCAGTCCACAGACATTGTGATAGGACGAGGGAGTGGAGGTCTTAATGAGTTCGGTCGAGACAGCTTTTGCAAAGCCCTGTTAATGCACTGACATCCAAATGGTTTCAGACTAACCTTTGAAGTTGTTCAGAAAGTTCTAACAGAATTTGAAAACAACTGGATATCTGCAAAGTTTCATACTTTCAATTCCAAACTATGGTTTGTAAATAGGAATCTGTCATTATTGATCAAATGTCATCTTTTTATGAAATAACAGGAATTCTGCAGGAAAGAAGATACCAAATGATAACACTTAAATAAACGATTCATACTGAGTCAACCTAAAAATACTTCTTGTGTATTATTACCTCATTGAGTCTACTTAAAAACAACAAATGTCATAAACTGTCAGGTGTAAATATCAACATGTTTTCTCACCAGAGTTCTTATCCCCCACATAGCCGGCGATGGTAATTCCCAGGCCCTGGGCGTTCTTGGTCAGCTCCACATCAAAAGCATCGTCCTCCTCTTCCTCATAGCCCTGCGGGGACACAAGTGAGTCACACTCAGTCACCAAGATGGCCAACGCTGACGAGACAAAAAGGAGTGCCTCCCATAGGAGTCTATGGGGCCTCACTCCCCTCCTTCCGCACACTGCTCCCAACACCTCGCTACATTCCACACCTACATTTCCTCCCCGTCAACCAAAAGTTCAGATGAGTAATGCGTGCATTAAATACAAAGATATCACATGGGGGAGGTGTCAGCAGACAAAAGGAACACTAAGAGTTTGAGTCATGGGGGTGATTCATATGTACAAAGGGCTGGGGGCTTGATAACGAGAGGGAAAGCACAGTTGTAAGCACTTAATGGATGCAGTCAGCAGAAAACAACAGCTCTCATGGGGGGCCGTGTCACAGAGTCTTCAGACTCTGAAACCGGAACCGAAGACCAAAGTCTGAGTGATCCTCCTGGGTTCAGGAGCGAGGCAAAAACCACAGAAGAAGACGTCCAAGTCCAAACGCGTCCTCGAAAACACAGAACGCCCTCTTATCTGACCCCCCCCCCCCCCCCGAAAACTCTTCTCAAACGTCTCCCGCACGGCCCCCTCGTAGGCTGTCCTCAGGACCGTCAGCGCCCAAACCGTCGTCTCACCTGTTGCTCGGCGAGCGTGGGCAGCGCCACGGGCGCCGCCGAGTCGTCGGAGGGCCCCCTGGTGATGACCAGCTTCACCCGGTTGCCACACAGCCGCAGGACCTGGGCCACCTGCTCGCTGCCCATCCCCAGCAGCTCCGTGTCCCCGATCTTCAGGATGTGGTCCCCGCTGCGCAGGCGGCCGTCCTGGAGGTCGGGGGGGGGGAATGTTACAGCAGGCCGACACTAGAGGGGGGGGGGGGCACCTCGCCGTCAGCCTCGCAGATGGCCGTCAACGTCGAGGCTGTTGTGTGAGTCAGTGGTGGACTACGGTGATGCCAAGGAGATTTGAATCAAGGCCTTCCCACTAATCGGGCTTGGTTGTTCACTTGGTCACAAGCGACAAACTTGCCTAAGGGCTGAATGGGATCTAATAGGGGTTTTAAAACCAATGTCAAATGGTCAGTTATTTATCTGGCTTTTCGAAAAAAGAAATAGCTGCGAAAATATAGTGTTTAAGCTCGCTATATGGCTATAGAGACCATATGTATATGACTATAATTACTATTTGTTATTCCAGTAAGCCATTCCACCCGCACTGGGACTGCATTACTGGGATACTGCATTATCAATGTCTTTACCTGATGAAAATCCTTCCTTCCCAGTGCTAACATACACATACTACAGATGTACGCTTCCTATAGGTATGCATTATTTAGGCTCCCGCAGGTCTCTGTACAGCACCACATCTCTTTGAGCATATGCTGAGGTGAGTGGAGTATTCTGTTGGCCTGAGGTAAACAAAACTCTGTATTCAAACACACACACACACACACACACACACACACACAGAGGCAGGAGGTATGGCTCTGATGAATATGTGGTTGACTTGAGCGCTGACTAGGCCCACCTAATTATTGGGTGCCGGCATCCCTAAGTGGCATCCTTTCTATTCTGAAAACCGACCAACCAGTGAGGAGGTAGATTCCTGTCACTCACGCACAACCATCTTGTTACTGCTTGTTAGGCTGTAATTTCACACCTACTGTGCAGAGTCAACCAGAACAAAACAACAATTGAAACAGAAAAGAGAATGAAGAAAAAATAAATAAATAATAAACTCCTGATCTTCCCCGTTACAGCTCAAACTGTGTTCTCCTTAAAACTCTGAACGGGGTGAGTCCGGCAGTTCACCTGGTCAGCAATTCCTCCGGGAAGGATGGTTTTGACGATGACCCCGGTGGTCTTTCCCCCCACGATGCCGAACCCCAGGCCTGTGCCGTCGTTGACCAGTTCGATGGTCTCCACGTGTTGCCAGAGGGCCTGGGGGACACCAGACAGGGACAGGCTTAGGATGGCCACCAGGACTAATGGTGCATCAAAAGGTGATTTGAGAACACAGTGATAAGCTAATGGATGTGATGCTGTGTGGAAACGGGGTTTTGAGCGGTGTGGTGTGGATCTGGGCGTGTGTTCTTTGCGCGTGAGGTAGGCAACCTGCTGGATTGGCCCTGTGTGTGTGTGTGTGTGTGTGTGCGTGTGTGTGAGAGAGAGGGAGAGAGAGAGAGAGAGAGAGAGAGAGAGAGAGAGAGAGACAGAGAGAGAGACAGAGAGAGAGAGACAGAGACAGAGAGAGAGAGAGAGAGAGAGAGAGAGAGAGAGAGAGAGAGAGAGAGAGAGAGAGAGAGAGAGAGAGAGAGAGAGAGAGAGAGAGAGAGAGAGAGAAAGAGAGAGAGACAGAGAGAGACAGAGAGAGAGAGAGAGAGAGACAGAGAGAGAGAGACAGAGAGAGAGAGAGAGAGAGAGAGAGGGTGTATGTGTGCTCTGTCAGACCAGCCATGCGTGATGCTGCATCCCATGGGTGAGAGAGACACCATCACGATGGGGTAGCGAATCAGTGTGCGTCTGTATGATTGTGTTATTTGTTTGTGTGACAGTGCGTGTTTGTGTGGGTGCATGCTCGAGTGTGTGTACTCTCCCCACACTACAGTGAGCACACGCAGGGCGCTCACCTTCAGACACCAGAAATACACAATTCCACACAAAAACAACGGGAATGGAATTGAATAACCACCTGCGTGTCTATACGTGTGTGTGTGTGTGTATGTGTGTGTGTGTGTGTGTGTGTGGGGGGGGTTCCTCACAGCGCTGGAGTGAGCCGACAGGGTGCTGGCAGCCGAGGGGGTCCTGGACACCACGGGGCTGGCCAGCTGGGGGATGGGGCCCCTGGCCACGGTCAGCTGGATGCTGGCCGAGGCCCGCTGCAGGATGCCTATAGCCTGCTGGTGGGTCACCGTCAGGTCTAGGGGCTGGCCGTTGATGGCCAGGATCTGGTCCGCCTCCTTCAGCTTGCCGTCGCTGGGGGAGGGGGGCCGGGGGGGGAGGGGGTTGGATAGGAGGTGGATGAGATGGAGAGGGAGGAGGTGGTGGAAACGGATGAGGAAGAGGTTTCCGTGGTTTGTTTAAATCCGAGAGTGGCAGCTCTGAGTCAGTAAGAATGTCGTCGTCTAATGTTAGGCTGTGGTTTGGATTGCGTAATCTCAAATACGACCTGTAAGCTAAAACCATTACATTACTACACATTATACAGTTTGCAAATGTGTCCTTGCTAAACTCTTAGATAGACACCAGATAGACATAGCTACATTACGACATGGTTACACTTTGCTCAGATACGTATATAGGTTAAATACCTTGGATCCCAAATTCAATTCAAGTTAGTTCAGTTCAGTTTACTCCAAATGGAGATCCAAGGTACTACAAACCCCGTCTCGAGGACATTTTCCCCTCCTTTTCTCCACGCGACCCTACCAGTGAGCCACGCTGCCAGGCTGGATCTCCTGGACAAAGATCCCCAGCTCCCCCCGGTTCTCACTCCTCAGGCCCACCACACTGAAGCCCAGCCCCCCAGACACCGGCTTCAACAGCTCCATGTGGGTCACGTAGCGGCCCTGTCAAACACACACCCACACACACACACACACACACACATACAAGCATATATGCAAGCACAAACATGTACATAGTCGTCCTCGCACACACGCGTACATCCGCGCACACACATCGACACGCACACACACACACACAGTCAGTTTTCAACCCCTCAAGGCAGCATCAAAGGCATACTGCTTTAGAAGTCTATTTGAAGTCAGTCAAGTGAGTGGAGTGCTCAGAGTGTAGAGTACAACTTGTCTCTGAGTGTCTTCAGATATCTAGTTTGTGTCAAACAAGACTTGCTAAGGGTAAATCCAGGGCTGATAGGGAAGATTCAGAATCTATAGTCTGGACATACAGAAAATATCTTCCTTTTAGAGGCAAATCTCGCAAGGAAGGGCTTTGAAACTGAATATAACAATAAACAAAAAAACAAATAACTTATTTTACTGTTGGCTCTGCAAGTGATGCTCAGACTGTGGTGGTTCTCAGACATTTCCAGATCTGGGATTGGTTGATACCTGAGCCATGGAGCGAATGATGTGCTCAAACTCCTCAGGAGAAGGTTTTCCATTGATCTGCAGGGCAGTGGAGACTTCTGGGTAAGCAAGATGGCCGCCGTTGGGTTTGATTGTGTAGGGCTCGCTCAGATCATTTCCAAGAGAGGATGGGACACCTCCCTGTTGTCACAAAGAGAATATAATCAATAAATGAACTCCATCAAATCATGAAGGACTACATTTCTAATTTGGATCCAAAATGACAAAGGTTATTTCATTCAATTCTGAAGACAGTTGACATTGAGGAAAAATAGGACAGACATCATATTTGCTCCAAACATCACTTTTCAAATACCTATTAACTCTGTAAATACGAACAAAGGGGCTAATTCATCTAATTCCTGATATCTTGCATAAGTCGCAGACTAAAAGCGTTGAAGCAGGATAGCTCGTTATCCAACAGCGATTAGTTGGATCTATAGCAGTCTAATCCTGGAGAGATAATGGCTTCTAGCTGATGTTCCAACAATGATTGTGCTTCCAATGCAATATTTCCATCATTGCGGAACGCATCGCCCGCCATCTGGATGCATTGATATGATACCAGTTTAATTGCAGCACTGACTCGGTTTGTGTGACTAATGAATTACATGAATTAGGCACTGTATAAAATTGTGGTTGGGGATCATATTTGCTGTGGGTGTTATGTTTATGATTAGTTTGAATGCGATCCAGGAGAATAGGCAATGCATGACAAACATTTAATAAACACTTCACTTAAAAATCTGGCCACTTTCAGATTGTCCTTTTGAACTTGCATTGAGATATAATCAGTAAGGCACACAAGTTCAGGGATTTGTGTTCCAAATTGTAACAAACACCTTCCAGTCAGCCATAAGTGGTTATGTTTAGCTTTTGTCAACAAAACCCAGTGGGTCTAGACGAGGTTAGCATAGCGCTCTAGAAGCTGTCCTGTTCATAAGCTTTGTTAGCCTCAATGGTTAAGAGGATTAGAGTTCCAGTTTGGTTCTTGAACATTTGAGAAATTGTTTCTGCCCCACTTCACATAGCGGCGGCCTCCCCCTCTACACAGAAAAGGCCTCGTCGCCATAGCGACGTGAGCCCTGCTAGGCCTTGGCACAGGGGCTACAGACAGAAGACTGACTACAGTCTGCCTCTGGTCTCCCAAAAACAAAAACAGCACAAACTGCATCTTTTCAATAGATTTGTTCCACCTTTGGTGGCCAGCAAGGGTTCCTGACATTGAAAAACTCTGTTATAAACTTTGTTGCACTCATTTTAACTGCTGTGGTCTAATAATTGTAGGTCTTTGTGAGCTAAGACTTGGTTATATAAAAATAGTTGGGACTCTTGAAATATCTTCTTTGAACAAAGGGAAATATATTCCCCATCCACACACACACACACACACACACATAACTACACACACAAACAATATGACTGACACAAACTATCACACCAACACACGCACACACACGCACACACACGCACACACACACACACAAACATCCTTCTCAATCACAAACTCCAGACGTCACCGTGTCACATAGGAATGTGACGCTACTGAAATAAGGATAAGCACAGACGCGCAAGAAGATTCCAGCTAGTATTTTATCATCTGAAATTCCACCCGGCCCACCCCCCCAAAAAAGGTTCCATCATCCTTGCCTCCCACTGCATAGCTAACATACCTTCTTTCTGTGTCTCAAGCACTCCCCAGCCCCTTCACACACATCCACTCTGACCCAAACGGCTCTGCTCGAGCTGAAGAATGCAACATCTTGCTGTGGGCCAGCATAAACCGAGCAGAATATCTGGTTCTGGCTGCCCATGTCTGCTTATATAACCTTATTAAGTCTGCTGAGATGAACCCTGACTGCAATATGATCATAACCATTCATGGTCTAGGAGAGGAGAGGGATAATCTAGGTTTGTCTTGATGGCAGCCCAAGTAGAGAATAATTCAATAAGATTCTACTCGAGACTACAGTAAGATGCAATTTCCGTGAAGGTCAAGGAGCAGAACTATCCTATGAGTTTATTACAATTTCTGAAGGGGCACGGTCAGTGTTAAATATAAGTACATGTACATTTATATCAAGCCAATTTTATCAAAGAAAGAAAGAATCTGAGATTTAGCTTTGAAAATAATAATTTCTATATTCACAAAACAAAAACCGACAAAAATACTATCACCGCTTACAACCAAAAAACTAAAACCGGGCCAGGTTAGGTTGGTATGATTGACACTTGCATTACAGAAACAGTATCCTGCCAAAGATGCAAGGAAAGACGGTGTAACCGACATGAGCAGCGAGGAGCTGTCCCACCTGGTCCTTGAGGTGCTGGACAGACTTCTGCAGGGCCAGGATCTGGTGGAACAGCGGGCTCTGGAGAACAGACTTGAGCAGGCTGAGTTTCTCCTCGGTGGGCACCTCCCCACGCTCCCTCAGCTTCGCCTGGAGACGCTCCACCGCCTGCAAGGCACGCTGGGTATCTGCAAATCGTTGCATATTTCAGTGACAGCGTGGGCCGGCCAGTGGGGGGAGAGAAAGAGGGAGAGAGGGTGAAAGAGAGGTTGAGACAGAGAGACAGAGAGACAGAGAGAGAGAGAGAGAGAGAGAGAGAGAGAGAGAGAGAGAGAGAGAGAGAGAGAGAGAGAGAGAGAGAGAGAGATAGAGAGAGAGATGGTGAGAGAGTGACAGAGGGAAAGAAAGGACGAGACAGTGAGAGAAAGAAAGAGAGAAAGAGACCAAGAGAGAAATTATATAGTAGAAAAGATAGCACAGGATTTTTGGTAGGGATGGTGAGAAATAGGATTCTTATAACAATACATTCAACGACCAAGGTTGTTGAGATGTTCATTTATGCTTCCAGATAGGCTGACTTTGTTTATTTTGTTTGTTTACTGTTTTTGGAATGAAGTGATTTTTGAATATATTTTGTTGGCCAGGTTATAGTGTTTTTGATAGATATTATCTTGGTATTATATGCCACATCAACACCCACAAGACTTACTGTAACATGCTTGCAGCCATCTAATCAATGAGGCCATCTAATCAATGAGGCCCCAAGCTGATTTAAGGTTATTTTATGGTCAGCAATGGTCACACACCCTACTTTTCCAGAGTGGAAGGGGTGGGGGAGACAGGAAGGGGAGGAGTGGGGCGTCTCCGACCCTTCATACTATTTCAGCACATTGTAAGCTTGACAAGTCTATGAGAGAGAGAGAGAGAGAGAGAGAGAGAGAGAGAGAGAGAGAGAGAGAGAGAGAGAGAGAGAGAGAGAGAGAGAGAGAGAGAGAGAGAGAGAGAGAGAGAGAGAAAGCTGAGGTAAACCGTGCGTCAATTGCCATGAGGTTTAGCTAAGGTTGACCGCTGCTTAACCGAGCTTGGAATATCAGAATCATGCCGCTCTGGGCTTTTTTAGCCAATGAGCACAAATATCAAATCAAGGTGATGTTCTCTTTCAGAATAACAATGGTTCCACTTTAGCCTTTTAGCTCCATCAAGGAAACTGAAATAGGATGGCCCCCTCTGCCTGCCCAACTGAGTTTGCTTGCTAGACCTTACCTAAGCTCCACAGTCAAGCAACACAAGCCTGCTTGCCTCTTCAGAGTGGCTTGTTAGTGAGGATGGGCTTGCTTCATCTGGATAAGGACAAGGCCATTTCCGAAGCACGCAGACTGTGGCTAACACCTAATAGGGTGTGCACACGGTCCGAACCTCTTTTTTGGGGGGGATTCTCCAAGAGGCCCACTCTTTTTGAATAGAGGCTGTAAACAAGCCAACAGGAGGGTCCCTAAAGAGAACTGGTGTCTTTCAGGGTGACTCTGGAGCTGTGTGTTGATGGGGCACGAAGAACGAGGAATCTCATCAGTGTGTTTGTTTGACTGATAGGCTGTCTCCGGAAGAAGCCTGTTTGTGATAGCTTCTTGCCCTTTTGCTATTGCTATAGGAAGGGGGGTAGGGCATTGAACTGGTACACCTTCAAATTGGTCATCATCTAGATTCAGTATTCATAGTGGCCGGGTTTCCCAGATTCGTTAAGTAGGTTAACATTAAGATCTTCTTAAGAACATTCTAACAGCGCTCTAGAACGCTCTAAGAACGTTCCTAAGAAGATCTTAGCGTTAAGAGCTTCTTAACGAATCTGGGAAACCCGGCCAAGAATGTTTGTATAATTTTAGGGGAAATGTATCACTTTTGCCATATATTTTAGATCTATGAAACAGGCATAGTTTTCAACCCTGGAGTAAAATGTAAAAAAAAAAAAAGATCTGCAAAAGGCAAAAGTCTTTGTATGTTTTAAATCTAAATGTAACTGACTGATGACTTACCCATTGACTCAATCATCTTGTATCCTTCAGGCAAATGCAATGTGCCAGTAAATTGCGGAGTGTTCGGATTCCCTTAGTCACAGCCTGTGAAATAGAAATACTGTATGTGTCACTTCCTTCAATGAACGAGGAGGCTAATGTTCAACCATGCTATGCAGAACGTAAATCATTGTATACTCATTTTTCCACAGTTTCCCCTCTAGTTCACTTTGACTTAAAAAAAGCTCTTAGCATATTTTGTAGCTTGCCATCTCTAGTTCACACAGTTTCCAGTGTCAAAGTCAGCATACAAACCATACAACATTCTACCTTTATGTGATATCTTCCATCTTTAAATCAATCGTGACTAAATATAACAACAATACTTGCTACTGTGTGTTGTACCGTAACATCAAAGCACCCTCCGGTCTGCAACTATACACACCCTTTGCCCCCAGAACCAAGCTCTGCAGCATGGGTGATAGGGCCTTTTTGTCTGCTGCGCCTAGGCTGTGGAACGCCTTCCCTGACCATCTTAGGGCCCCCCAGACAACAGATGTTTTTAAAGGAAACCTAAAAGCATATCTTAAAAAAAAAAGCTTTTGACTAAATGTGTTTTATCAGTTTTACATTTAATAATTGACTGACCTTTTTTTAATTTTAATTATTAAACTTTGATTATTTTTCATTTGTATCACGATATGCTTTGTAGCACTCTGAAATTGTTTTAAATATAAAGTGCAATACAAATAAAATGTATTATTATTACAAGCTATTACTGGTCACATTCACATCAAGGTTGTTGGGTGCTTTTGTATTTGACTAATGCTCTTATTGAAGGATTAACATCTGTCCATTGCCATTCCTGGGACTGTTAATTGACTTTGGCACTGGCTATGTGATATGTTTGGCAGGCAGTGGCATATTGTGCGTGTGTCCAGTAAAGACTGTGGTTGATATCTTCAGGTTTAATTTGAAAGTTTTCATTGTTGGACACAGCATGTTTCAGTAACAACGTCATGATGGATTCACAATTGAGAACTTAGTTTCATGTATTGCTGATGGGGGTATATTTGTTGTTTCGAATTAGTCTGTATTGGAAACACAGATCAATAGGGGCTCATTAGTCTAATCTTATCTCATCTAATCTTATATTAAGCACATAACATATGTGTTGTTAGTGGCTGTGGATAACATTTTAGTTTATTAACAAACACTGAGTTATAATTTTGTTGGCTTGGCACAATCATATCCAGTCCACAACATTGAGAAAGTCCCATAGGTTACCATAATTACCAGCACACTGTGCTTCACAAACACACAAGACTGCTGCCTTTGAAGGCTTGTTGCAGGCCGAAGTGCAGACTTCATTACTCTCGTTCATTAGTTACAAATGTATTTGGCAGAGACGTTTCTTGATAATTAGGGAAGCCAATTCCTTTCATAGGGTAGCCTATTGTTAAATATCAGAAAAGTACCAAGCAAACAACTAGCCATAGTCTCATTTATTATTATTATTTTGAATATCATACATACTTTAAACCAAACATGGCCAAACAAAACTATATGAAGTCTTGATTTTTGTTGTATAAGTAGCCTAGGCTATAGGCTACAGTGAGTTTGACCATAACGGAGGTTAGGGACAGCTTTCCGGATAAACAATAGGATCCGGCGACCACATAAAACAGAACTGTGATCAATTAACCATTATTGATCGTACATTTGAAACATATAGAGTACCCATATAAGACGGCTTTCACGTTTATAAAAAAAAGCTATCCTAAAGCTAGCTTTCTGAAAGGCACAGCTACAATCCGCTTTTCTCAACTCCTCCTACTCCATCTCATCCATGGGACGCTGAAGCAACAGGCTTCCGACGCTTTTAGAGAGGGGACGTTAAGTTGTACCATGTTTGAACAGACTATGAGATGAACCACCGAAAAATGCATGTTCATGCTGAAATGCAGAATATTTCAATACAGAATTAATGATAAGGCACAAACAAGCCTGATTTACAAACACTTGCACGGGCCGACGTGACAGGCGCCTAGATGTAGCCAATTAGCAACATTGTAGCTTGGAAAACCGCACTCGGTGTTACATTTGCAACCGAAATAGAAAACTGCACTCCAGCTATGAAGGGTATTACAAAGATAATTTGAAACATGTAGAAACTCACATATTCGTTGACCCTTATATCCTGCGGACACGGGACATATCCTTTCTCGTTCTTCTCCAGCTAACGGCGCGCAGACTCTGGCTTAAAGATGGGGCGTAACGTAACCTGATCTTCTATAGACATTTTCAGTACTAGCGGCACCGAGTTGAACTGGGACCGCCTATGTAGTGGACTGCCTGGGTTTATAGCGAGGTCACAAGCGCCGCTTGGTGGATACCATGACAATTAGGCCTGGAGTGCAGTCTGCTGGCTGTAAACTACAACTGAATCATCTCAAGTGTTGCTCTCTCCCTCTCAGTAGGCTACCAAGTGATTAAAGGACTTCAGTCACATAATAATATTCAGAGAGAATTTAAAAGATGATCATTGACTTTCCTGTGACATTATGGCTATGTTCGTGCCTTCTTGAGACGTAGGCTATTTGATCACAATGTTTGTTACATTGTTATGCCTTTGTAAGAGTTTGTAACTATGGTATCAATAAACTAAGTGTATTTAGGTTTGCCAATCAGTGAAATAGATTGCAAGCCAATTTAAATAACTACAAACTAACACTGCTTAACATGTAAGCTAAACAGGGCCAATTATAATTGGCCCTGTTTAGCTTACATGTTAAGCAGTGTTATATACAATTATAATTGTGTTTTGTGGTCTATCAGTGTGGTGTTCAAATAATTGAAAATGTAATGTCAATAATGCATTTGCAGATAATGTTTCGGGTGTCATTGACGGTGAAAACCCTTAGAATAGCCTATATGACAGGGGGGTTGCTTTGCTTAAGTACATCAATATTCACCTCTCGAAGTTACACACAACACACACATGCACGCACACAAACACAGACACACACATCAGATCCAGGGAGAAGCCAAGTACCGCAGCCAGCGTGCATCAAGCGTCTGATGTGGAGCATGCAAATAAGAGGCCGTATCATGTGCTCGTGGATTTTGACTGAAGAAAACACCTTGAAAAAGGACACACTGTACTGATAAAATGAAGATCTTTTGTCTACGTCCTGTTTATAGGATTATGTGCTCAATTCCAGGGCCCAATGTGCCAAGCTTATCAAATTGGATATGAGCGAGAGCTGTTACTCAAAGTTAAATGTATCATATGCCCGCAGGGACGAAGTCCCTTTTTACCTTTTAAATAGCCTTGTGTAGCAGATCTGACTTGGGTTGTGCCTCTGTATCCTTGAAATAATAAGCTACTGATGGCAGCTTCCTTTGACATCAATTTATGAATTAATACAAAAATTACTTTAACAAATTGTCTTACGCACGTCAAAGATTCACACACTGAAGACGATCGTCGTCGGAGACTTATGGACAGGCCTCTTAAGTTTTATCAAAAGTTTGGCCAGAGATTACCATAGCCTACTTGTCAACGTTTGGGTAGGCTACGTTATGCTTCCCTATAGACAGGGTGTGAAACACCTGCTGGTGTTTCTGATTGGCTGGTAGGTGGCATTTACGTAACTCTATAGCTTAATTCGAGACAGCTATCAACTCGGCAGAAAACTTACCTCCGTATGCCTGCGCCTCGTCCATGAATTGTATTAATTAGTCTAAAGTTATAGCAGGAGCTGTTATCCCTTAGGCTACTTCTCAGCGTGAGAATTACAATGTGTTGCGTGTGAATTAGTTGAAGTGCTTTGAGTCTCACGCGGCAAATGCGTGAGACTTGAGAGCCCTGCGAATGGAGAAGGTTTGCTTCGTTTCACATGGTAGCTACATTATAGACATTCTGTAGGCTACACTAGATTGTATTTTCTGTTGGACGTGTTTGAAAGTTAAACATTTTGTGTTGGTGCTTGAGTTGCGTTGATAGGCTACCAGGCAGCTTGTTGACACTTGTCAGTTCATCCGCTGATCCTTCACATTTTCCTGTTTAGTAAAATAAACTGTCCGATAACCTACAACTCAAAAGTAGTAGACTAGCCTACTTTGTAACTGTTCATGTCCAGAAAGAATATGAAACAAACCAGCTAAGATGTGGCATAAAATTACTTTCAAGACCAATTATATATTTGGACTCCTGCTCTGCAATATGCTAACTACGTACACATGTCTAAGCTGTCCTGGTTTGACTGCACGTGACATTATGGTGACCCCAGTGTATAAAAATATGCATATTGGCATGAGTGTGGCAACTAAACTGGCGATGGTCTGGTAGCATACAAAAATTGGTTAACAAAAATAATCAATTGAGTCGCTAGAACAGTTACAGGTTTAAATCGAACTCATGTAGGAATCATGACATTGGCCTAATGATGTTATAACGTAAACAACTAGCTTTACAGTTTGTAAAAACAGTGCTAGCTAGTTAGGCTAGCTATCTTAAAACGGATCATAAAACTCTCAAATTTAGTTTCAGTGATAGTACCTACAGTGTTAGCATTATCAGACGAATCATGAACAAACTCAAAAAGTGTTTTGGTTGTTTCATTAGTCATTCATGAATAGTAACCAATGTGCTAATCTTAATTCATAATTTGACATTTTCATTGGATCCATGATTAAAGATGACTATGACTGAACACAAAGTTAAGATAAGTAGTAGTTTGGTGTCTGTCACTGACATCCTTTCTGTTTTCTTATTTTTCATCTTTAGACAATGGACAGTCAGCTCCATGACGGTGTACAGTTTTCATGGTCTGGTGGCAAGGCATGGCAGCGAAAACAAGGTAACCAATCACTATTCCAACTTTTTAGAGCAGCAGATTATCTCTTGACGGTTCTCAACAGTCAACATGGGTTTACTAGTCATAATTGTTTTCATAAACAGTGTCTTTTTAAATACTATTCCTAAAATTATTTGTAAGCTTTCAATCACAACTGAACATGTTCCAGTTTAAGGCATGTGCAAAAACAAATAACATGGACACATTTGCATTATGTTGAACATAAGACACGCTTATTGAGGCACAAAGGCTCTCTCAACAGTACTGCATATTAAAGTGTCAACACTTTGGTGATGAAATAATTCCCCATATTGCTTGCAAGAATAACTGGAACCTTCTCAGATTTTATTGGATTCACTTCACATAACAACTTTCCCACATAAGCCTTAATTTTCCTAAACAGCTTTAAACTTGGCAAGTAGGCTTTCACAGCAGCATGTTGAATTTGTGCACAGCAGTTTAATGGTCTCATGTATTACTTTATGATGTTCAATTATGACTATGTCTCAGGTGCTTAACTGTCTGTGTTGAGTAAATCCATTGTTGGCAGCCGGATTTGGCAGTGACACACACAACATTATATATGTTGTCCAGAAACTCAATGACCATGTTTGCAAGTGACTGAAAATTGGATTGCACCTCTTCAATAGCATTTACAAAACTGAAGACAGATTGGCCTGCTGTTTTCCTTTTTTTTTCTACTTCTGAAATACAGAATGTGAAGTGGAAACACTTTTAGAGTCCATTCAAGAATGGAATTGAACAGCAAGCCTTCTAAATAGGAATTAAAATGTCTCCTGCTAGTCCATTCAGTAATTCCCTGAAGTCTGGTGCCACATGCAAGCTTCTTGTTCACCGAAAGTCCTAATAATCACAAAAACCAATGAAAAACACAAACACACCACAAATCCAGGATTCTGGGGTATAGGAGAAACAATAACATGTAATGGCCTGTCATCATTTTGGCATTTTAGAGGGTGCGTTAATCCCAGTGAAAACTCTGGAATGAGAGTAATAAAGATCCTATCACAGGTGTTGATATTTTCGCATTCCAGTCATTGCTCTTGGAGTTTGGGCGGGAGGTAGTCATCACGCCATGTTGTCAACATTCTAGTCACGGCAGCAGGATATTACAAAGGATATAGGTTATCCATACAGATGCTTGCTAAGCTTGGCAGGCAGTGTGTACAGTAATGACATGAAGCTTTGGTCAGTGCTGTACCTGCAGAAATCCATTTACATTCGGGCAGTATGGCAAGCAGTGCCGTAGAGAGATAACACTTCATCTTGCCTCCCAAAAGCACCAATTGAAAAAAACCCTGACCTGCTTCAGGTTCAAGGTGTTCCTGAATGATTTTGAGGAAAGTACTTCCTCAACAAAGTCAAAGTATGCAAAGGTTTAACGTAATGTTCTACGTGATTCATTGATTGGTTGTCAGGGTTGTCAGGCTAGTAAGATGGAGAATAGATTTGATTTGAGTGAACCTAGATTACAGATTTGTTTTATTGAATGGTCTGTGTGTTATGATTCGCATAGGTTTGTTGGCTTTGGTTGGTTGATAGGTAAACTTTTATTTGTCCATGTTTCACCTCTTCCATTGTGAATTATGTTGAGATTTTTTAATTCAAAGCCCCTTTGAAGATTAGTATTATCATCCCACTGTTGAAAACTCATTATTGGTGGGTGTGACATGTCCCATTCCCATTTCTGCCAACCCCCCCCCCCCCTCTCTTTTTAATATGATATGAAATGTATGTAATCCTTAGTTATTAAAAAAGCTGTCCCACCCATATTTAAAAACAATATGTCCTTGCCCTGTGGCATCCATGAATTTGTGGAAGGACATCACAAAAATAACATAATTTTCTTGTATTGGGAGGCTAGATAGTTCTTGGCCAGCAAAGTGTTATTCTACAGCACTTATAAATAAATAAATGTTTAATGATTGTTACTCATGAAGGCTACACTACCATGCAATATAATAATATTATTTTATATTACACATCACATATCAACTCATAACACATGACCAATGGTAAAACTGAATATACATAAAACATAAGAATAGGGATAAAATGCACAACACGTACACAAAGCACAATCATAAAAGCAAACACATTCCTTAGTATGAAGTTCAATCATCATTCTGAATTGCCCTAGTGGAACGAAAACATCAGGCTTCAGTTTTGGAGGTATTCCACTATAGGCCGTGCAGTAAAACTGAACACTATCTCTCTGTAGACACCAAACTAATTTCCAGATCTAGACAACCTAAAGCCTGTGTTTTATGTTCCTCTTCAGCTTACTGTAGTTGGTAGGTACTGTTTTTTGGTTTTGTAAAATAGCTTTTTAAATAATTAAACAATAAGTGATTAGTTATCTCCATCAACATCACAGATGGTGAGCCAACATTCCCCATCAAAATCGAAATACTCATGCAGTCAAATTGATAATTGCTGTGGTCTATGACACATAACACATTAAGTTAATCATCTCACTTCTCCTATTAAACATGTTTATTTGTATATGAAGGAATTATGCTGTCATGTGTCTTTCAGAAACACTATGTTGGCTTTTTCAGTCACAATCAATATCTTGACATTTTCCTTTTTTGAATTTACTTTGCAATGTAAAGGGGTAACAACAGTTCTTATTTAGGAGAATCTGACTTTCAATGAGAACTGAATACAGCCACCGCATTTTCCTCCATACTACCTGCAGAGAAGTTGCCTGACTTTGACTTAACAGTCACACACTGTAAGCATGCATTACAGCAGATAGCCAATCGAGGGCGATGATGTTGGTGGCCCTTTATCTTATGTTTACTGGTAGGGGGAGCCCGAGTATACGGTGTGAGAAGCAATCCAGATCCGAGTTTTTCTTCTCACCAGTCTCTCGCCTTCTACCTTGACTGGCCGTACCCGCATTTCTCCCAGGCAGTGCTTGAAATTGGTTTGTCATATTCGCAGAGAGGTCTGTAAGAAAAACAAATACTTTTTTGTGATTTTTTGACTTTGGAGTTTCCCCAAACTTTCCTTAAATATCCTGGATACTCAGCTGCGTTTTGCCTCTGGGCTCTTTGGACGTGATGTAGCAACTGCACAAGGAGACGCGTTGTGCCTGTGTAAAGGGACAGTCATCTGGATACCAAACACGGAGCCTGTTCTTTTCTCCTGCGAAATCGTAAGAATACACGGATTCTAGCCATTCACAGCTCAACAACCGAGCGACTTTTCAAAAGAACATTTTAATTGGAGTTATGCGGAAACATTATTATGGTTCACGTTTCTTTCTCGTCTGACTCTTTGAGGAGATAGGCAAATGCATGTCGCTCTGTGCGTAAGGACAAAATCAAGTGGATAAAGACAATTGTGCGAATTTTTTAACGACTTACAATTTCAATGGCAGGACTTGAAGGGTATCATCGCGTTTTTATTATCATCTAAGGCACGGTAAGAGCATATTATCAAGGAAATGCACAGACATGCACTTCATCTATCCTTAATTTGTTTTTATATGCACTTCAATTCCCAATTTGCGACAGGGGTTGTGCTCAATTGAAGGTTGTGATAATAAGCTTTATGTAGACTTTATGTTTATATATTTAACCTATTTTTACGCGATTGTAATCGTACTGTCTTTGATATCGAAACTCATGGTGTCCGTTGAGGTGATTAATGAGAGATCTTTCATTAAAGGTTGGTTTATAAGACAATTAAGCGCATCTCTTTTCAACAACCAACGCAGTTGAGGCAGAGCAGTAAGGAATGCATGGATGTTAATACATGGATTCATAGAAAATCCGTAATAGTTTTTCCATTCATTCTTCCGAGCGTGTTGAAATGATGGGCATCGGAAAAAAATGTGGTTTATGCGCAATGAGAAGTTTAATGGATAAATGCGTTGCGGTGAATGAAGTTGCGCTTGCCTTTCAAAAATCACAATCCCATAATCATTTATTCATGCTAATGTTTTAATGAACGGATACACCCCCCCCCCCTCCACACACACACACACACAAAAAATACCTGAACATCATCTTAGGTGGTATAACTGAAATCACTGTGGGGATGTGGCTTTTCTGAGTGCCATCAGTGAGGTTGAAACGGAAAAGTGACGCAGTAACGTCGGTCGATGTGCTTCGGACAGGACGGATGAATAGCAGCACGTATTATGTTGTGGTGGGACACTGAACTGATAACAAATCACAAATGTATGATTTAGGATTTTGTTATACGACACTGTCGTGACTACTACACCCCCTCGTAAGATGACACACTTTGTGTGCAATTGTGCGCAAAGATAGGCTTTCTTTATGTAGGGATGTCTACATATAACTTTATATTAGAATATGTCTACAAATATACAGTATATTTGTCTAGCAACTGTAACATAATATATATCAGCTTGTTTAATGGAATGGTGTACTATGAAATTCACTGAGACAATACTACCAAGACACGTAGGCGGTTCATTGTACACGGGGAGGCAGTAGGTAAGCTATTATCTGGGGGTTAGCAGGTACGATTTAGAGTAAATCAGAGTGGAGGAGATAAGAATATGAATTAGAATAAAGCTGTGCTTGTGTGTGCACCCACATGAATGTACATTTCTTCTGTTTGTATGGGTATCATTATTTGTATTTTCTCTATGCCAGAGACCGTTAGAGATGGATTTAACCATTTCTCTGTTTTTACACTTTGGTAAACTACACATGTATAGTATATATATATATATATAGTATATATAGATCCCACACACCAGTAAAATACAGCAGAGACAGATTACTCTCTTTTAATTTATGTTTTTATGTAAGAGTTTGAAATACATTCTGTTTGTAAAAATGTACCATTTGTCAGGTGTTTATGTAACACTTATTTGATCAACGACACTTAGTTACAGTATCTGACATAATATGATGTGTTGTCAAGCAGAGAATAGCTGATTAAAATAATCTAGCCAGTGCACATGAACAAACACACACACACACACACACACACACACACACACACACACACACACAAAACACACACCTTGACTGTAGAGGGAAGATGAGAAGACAGTTGATGGTTTGCTCTAATTGGTTGTCAATCTGTAGTTTGTTCACAATGTACCCTGTCCTTCCTGATCCGATTACCTCTCCTTCTCTATATCTGTTGTACTATTTATTAGCAGTCTCTTGGAGGAGAAAAATATATGTAGTCTGTTTCCAGAAATACTAACCCCACCATATCTTACTGGTAGGACAGTTGTGCATTGTGCTTCAGCTGTAAAACGCAGTCAATTGATTGAAGGTAGATCAATTCTGGCAGTAGATAGAGCTGTTTTAATTATGAACCGAAACGCGGAAGACCATGAAAGGGAGAGGGATGGCGAATGCACGGCTGGGTAGCGGGTGCCTCTCAGCGTGTGTGGATAGGCCTACCTGAACCATCTGCCGTGTGAAACCCTAAGGTCACCGCTGCTGTCTTCCACTCTGTTGATGGTCGGCCTGTCTCCCAAAAGCATGTCTGGCTCGTCAGTTTGCAACGCAGCTAAACACGGCATTAGGACACATTTTCGAACATTTCCTTTCTTCACACTCAGAAAAAAACTACAGGGTAGAGCACTACATTTTACATTTTAGTCATTTTTTTGTCAGTTTTTAACACTGCAGTTTCTTCTGGCATTCTGCATTGTCATGAACAAAAACTGCACTGAAATCATACCAGTTGACAATTCTTTGGCGCAGCAATGCAAAAGAGAAACAGTGAAGAACGAGCGGGTATGGCAATGTGGTCCCACCCAGTCCTGTTAACCAGGAAGAGCTCCAACTGAGAAGGGAAGGCTATTGAACAGTTGCTGTGCACAGGACGTACTCCAGACTGCCTCCCTGCTCCCTATCCTCCTGTTTCCCTCAGTGAAGCACAGACAAGCTGAACAACTTTATCTCCCTGCTCCTTTTCATCCGTGTTGCGTTGTCAATCTCGAAAATGTATTCGCATTGTGTTGTTGTCACTTCAGTTTCTACTCTTCTCTTCGCTTTAGAAGCTAGCGCCTATCTCTGAGGAAAAACGAAAAAAACATCTTACAGATAATTTTTTCCCCCTCTTCAGAGATAGAGAGATGAGTCAACTAGGTTAACCCTTTTGACATGTATGGATTCCAACAGCTTGCCACACTTGTGAGACTAATGAATAGATATGTTTATTCTTCAGTGTTTCTCTCGAGGGTCCCTGTCTGTGTTTATATTATGCTCATGATTTAAGGCGTATTCTATACAGCGGCCCACATTTCCCACTAATGGCGTCCATTTATAATAATATGGGTTAATTTGGTGCCCGTAATGAAAGCCATAGTTTCGCTGTAACCAATCCTGACTGCTTCCATATGGGCCATTGTGTTGCGCGTCAAAAACTATTTTTCTGTCTGTGTGTGTGTGTGTGTGTGTGTGTGTGTGTGTCAGTTTTCAATTCAACCAATTCCATTTGCTTGATTTGATTTTAGATTTAGACATCACTGCATGGCTTTTGAAATCAAATTGTGCTTCATGGTAGAAGAGCAGACGTGAGGTCTTCAGTTCTCTTCATCATGTTACGTTCACAGAATAGGACTCTATGGATCTTCTGATATACAGTAGGTTAAGTAAAAGACAACTTTTACTGCAGAGGCTGATCTATTGAATTGAATTAAACCACCATTAGAAATCCTGTTGCTGTGACTAACTTGAGATGCACATTTACCATTTGGGATTTATATATCGGCCGCTGTATTGTAAGGACAGTATATACGTTTCGTATGTCGCTTTGGATTAAATCATCTGCTAAATGAATAAAATGTTGAATGTCAGAGTGATAGTCACTAACCTACTACATGTATGTTTAGTCTCTCTCTCACATACACTCATATATATATATACACACACACATGCACAAACACACTAAGCTCTCTGTTGTCTCGCTTCTTAGAAGTAGTTTGTGGCCTGAAGGTGCAAGGTTGACGTGATTCCTCTGAGCAGACGTCTATAAACAGTATTAATAGAGGCTTTCGACACATGACATTTCACACGGTCAGTGACTGTAGCTAATGGACGACAATGGGTGGGTTGACTGGAATACAACGTGACCAAACAAAGACCTCCACAACCCCTTTATCCTCTACTCTGCATCCTTATTGGATACGTATGTAGTGTGATGTAGGAGGATCCGGACTCGACACTAATTGTTCAGGTGCACACTGCCGGCAAATAATTGTGTTCGGCGGTGAAATTCATATTCATTTAACGCTTGCGTGTACCATCATCTGCTCTGGCATCAGAAGTCATTTGTTCAGTGTGGCTGTGCACCCTCTGCCTCCTGCCTCTGTGTTTTTTCGCTTTAATGAGGGGAATTAATTTCTTTATGGAAGCTCGGGAAACAATTACAGAAAGGGAGGCGAAGCCAGGAGCACCTGGCGAGGGAGGTCTCTTGTTTCCTCACTCCTTTCCAGTGCTGTGCTGACAGCACAGAAGAACCGTTGGGTTACGCCAAATACCATGCAGGTTTTTTTCTCTCTCTCTCTCTCCCGCCAATTGGGTCCCATCTGAAGTCGCTGTTGAGACTGATTTGCTGGTTTCTGGTGGCTTGAGGGGAGCTATTTTTGTGATTGATGGTTGTGGCTTGTCGAAGGTTTGGATTGTGGGTTGGTTGCTGTTGGTTAGTAGCCTTGTACTATTCATCTGAAAAGGCAATGCTGGTTTTTCAATGTGCGTGCAGCTAGGGTTTCTTAACATGGAAACTGTACAGACAATGTACAGAAGGACATAGGGAATGACTCATAAATCTAGGACAGATATGGCTCATCAAGGTGCCATTGACTGTACAGATACCTGCTTTGACACCAGTCACATGGCCATAAACACACACACACACACACACACACAGAACAACGTGAGGCCGAAAACCGCTTTCTGCTCCCCCTGGCCTTGCTCTCTGAGGGTTCCTCAGGACAGGACCGATCATGCCGCGGAGGGGAGACGGGTCGGCCTGAGTAGCCCTCGCTCCCTCTCTGGCAGCAACGTGTCAGAAGAAGAAAAGAAAACGGAAAGATGATAAGCCGGGACCTGTCCGAGAGAAAGGTCCTCAAGGTGCAGACCTCTCAACGCCTCCGGTGGCCTGCTACACAAAGAGCCACGGTCGGAGAGGTTGTGGCGCGGGGCTTTCACATACCCGTCAACACAGCGGCCAAGCAGAAAATGGGTTTGTGTTGAAGTGTCAAGAGCGCGGGTGGGGTCTGGGATAGAGGGAGGCTGCTGTGGATTCATCCCCGATTGACATGTTTAAAAGGGGGAGGGGGGAGGTTAGGGGGCGCAGACAATTGGTTGCTCTACACTATGGCTTTGAATAGGGCGACCTCGAAATGTTCAAGGGCTACGGGCCTAAAGCAAAATTTTGGACCCGACGCAATAAAACCCACAGAGCCATTAAGGCTGAAGTGTGCTTTTAGAAAATGACACGAGTCTTGTTTGACTGCCATAACCACAGCTCTGTATCAAAAGCTCGCAATTAAGCCACAAGGCAGTGAAGACTTGTCGGAGTGGGGCATACCGTATTGTGGTGCCAGCTAAGTGCTTGTGCATTAGTGTTTTCCATACACACAGGGCAAGTCAAGACAAGAAAAAAATACTTCCAAGGTTTATGGGACTGAAAGACCCAAGTCCACGCTATTTAGCCCTTCGACATGTGTGCGTTTTCTTCGACGTCTCGCGCCGTTGCGCCACAATGGAGGTGAGCGGTGTGGCGTGTGGTTATGGCAGGAATGCGGGCGAGGGCCATTGGGAGGAGGAGAGAGGACGACACGGTCTCCCTGCAGCCTCTCTCATTTGCCATCCCTCCCTTTTGTCTCCTCTAACAACCCCGTTCTTTATCCCTGTAATGACGGGGATTATCACATTAATTCCAGCTCCTTTCTTCCTCACCCGGTTTGCCCCCCCCCGAATGAGGTTGTCGGGGAGGCTAGCAGCCATGGTGGGACCACTAGTCAGACGGGGTGCGGAATCGTTGGCGGATTCTGTGCACGTCGGAAGAGTCAGATGTGGTGTTTTCGCTAAAAAGAGGAGTGAGGTCATGGAAACTTCTCCGTCTCTCTCTCTCTCTCTCTCTCTCTCTCTCTCTCTCTCTCTCTCTCTCTCTCTCTCTCATAGACTTGTCAAGCTTACAATGTGCTGAAATAGTATGAAGGGTCGGAGACGCCCCACTCCTCCCCTTCCTGTCTCCCCCACCCCTTCCACTCTGGAAAAGTAGGGTGTGTGACCATTGCTGACCATAAAATAACCTTAAATCAGCTTGGGGCCTCATTGATTAGATGGCTCCAATGAGACGACTACCGTTGCAGTTGGGCAAGACAGGAAACAATACACATAAAAAAGCTTTGGCGGCCATGTTTCCCCGAGTTCTGCCACGTCACATTAATTCTAGTAATTTATGCATTCAATTTGAATAAAAGCCTGCGAGGGTGCCGTGTTGGAGGGGCTGGAGAGCTCAACGGTGTGCACCGGGATGACCAATGACACTTTCCCCTCCCAGTCCAAATTTCTCTGGGACTCGTAGACCTTCCTTTAGTGGGCACTTTTGAAAATCTGCCACCTTCCTATAGCACCCTCAATTTGCCACTTAGTTAACTTGTCCCTAGGGGGTCAGAACACTTAGACACAGAACACTGGTACAATTTACTACTCAATATGCAGGCAGATAGCTCAGAAAGGTCTGTGAGTTGAATGTGTTATTTGCCTTATTATTCTATTAGAGAGTGTAGGGATGGGCCTGAATTCTCAAAGATATAAAAAGAAATGGAATTAAGAAGTGCTCTTTTCTCCAGTACAAAAGCCACATTTGGAAATCTCTGTCTCAGTCATTATCAACTAACATTCATTTTTTAGAAGGTATTCAATGATTTATCTATTGTTATAGTCAGGTCCTCAAATGGCTTTTGTATTAATGGAATTGAGTGACCTTTGTTAAACTTGCATTGATTTGTATGGACATAATTTTAATCAATCACACTTGTTTGATGCATTCAGCATAATTGGATCCAAGTTAAATGCTTCTAAAATAGAAACACGTTGCTAAGAGGCACACTCGTATCTCGTTGTTTCTCAACCTAACTGAACCTGCTTCAACAGTTACCTGCAGTCAAATGTCTCCTTCTAATAGCTATTTAGTTATACCTCCCATAGCAAACAGAAGTTTAAAAAGTACTATTTTGTGATGATATGAAACGTGACCAATGCATGTGTGAGCCAGACACATGTTAAATCATTTAAATGTTGGCATCAGTGCAGATATTGCATGAAATGCCGATTTAGCGTTTCAAGCGGTCCAAGCTACTCTTATGACCCTCCTGGTGTTGTTAAAAGGTGTCCAAAAGCTATCAAACTGACACAGAGAGAGTGAGCCCTAGTACATCAACCTCCTTTTACAACTCTGTAAAGTGTGATGCATTTGTCTACATGCATTTTACAGCAAGGTTTTATTTATTTATTTTAACCAAGGGAAGATTGATATTGTTGCTCTTTTGAGGGGTTTCTGAAAAGGCCAAGGAGGAGCCCCTGAAACAAAAGACGCAGTGCTTCACTGCAGCGGATGCCTGGAAGAAGTTCATTTATGGCCTGTTAGGGAGCAAGGTTTGGGATTGAATCGTTAATGAGCACAAGCCACCACAGTCCGCATACCGATGACTTGGAACTGACAATTCATGTTCACATTGACCCAAACCTTTTAGACACCCCTATCTGGCCACTCATTGTCCGTCAAAGACCAGAAATATTATTTATTTTTCAGAAACTGCGTTTTAAATGTGTTTTTACCATTTCTGTCCCAAATCCCAATCCCAAGGGACTAACTTGCTGAAGAAACACCAGTGTTGCCCATCATTGTTATGGTGCTCAAAAGATAAATGCCATTGACTGCGAAAGACCAAATGGTTAAATTGGTCCTAAGTTTATAGACAGTGAATTCACCCTTCAATACATTTTGTACATTAAATTAGATTTAGAGGGATGATGTATAATCTACAGTCTTTTATTATGTTTCATTTTGAAGTTGAATCTAGGTCAAGCAGAAGCGAAACTGTGTCTTTGGGAGTTCATTTTAGATGTTTGTCTATGGCAAGGCAAGGCTTGGACATCTTGAAAAGCAATTCAGCCTGGTTTACTTTTAGGCCAACCAGCTCCTGAAATTTCCTGAAAGATCCAAAACAAACCAAAACTCAAAGAAATACACATTTTGAGCGTTAAGGACATGAGTATGTTCTCATGCTGTAGACTGAGAATCCCGGGAAGTCACTGGTTTGAAAGTTCCTAATGAGAATTGGTGTTTGGATCCAGCCCACTCATACTTTGAAAACATTATGTTTTGCAACCTCTTGCCAAGGCCTCCTTTGGTATATGCTGATTACATTTTTTTTGGTGATATCTCTTTGGCCACAATACTCCATTCAGACTTGATCTTGACCATGTCCTCAGAATGTATTGCAGCTCTCTAGCACCTCCCTCTGTACCTCCGACTTAGTCCAAATTGATTTACCCTTGATCGATAGGAATAGGATTGGATTTCAACTGGGAGAAAACTTGACTGCCTTGCCCAGGAGGGCTCAGAGTCCTCGCGGGCTTTCATGGATGTGGGTTGTTGCCTGGGGAAAGATGTACTTGAATCCCAGGTATGTTTCCTGCAGATCATGCTCAGGATCGCAAGAGATTCTCCATCAGACGGAGAAAAAAGGCTGTGAAACTACAGGCAGAGGATAATCTTGCCTGGCGGGCCCCTATGTCACCTTCAGCGTGGAGGAGGCCAGGATTGACGCCCGGCCCAGTGGAGCAAAACGATTTAAACGATGACACGTTTTTTTGGGGGGGTCTCACCTTGAGCTTAATTGACTGCCTAAAAGGCGACGTTTCGAAAGTGCTGACAGAGCGACTTCTTCTCCTGCTGTCTTTTGGAAAGGTTTAACGGTTGACAACAGTCCCTTGGACCCCGCGCTCTTCTCAGGGGACGGTGACATATTCTGCGCGTACATGTCAAACTCCTAATGCCAAGCAGTATCTTGAAAGGCAATGAGGGATAGATAGTATATTCATGAACATCACCTGACACCCATTGAACCCCTCTGCTTGATTTGTATGTATCACTTCTCCCCAGGAAGGAGCGGTCGTAAAAACCAGTAACAGATGAGCAGCGAGGAAGACATGCAGTCTGGACCCCTTGCCACACTCGTATTTGCCGATTATCATGGCGCCTATAGTAGTTTGCCAGCTTCACGACCACCTCGCCGTCACGCCGTGAGGAGGTAACCGCCCAGTAACGAGGCATGCGGCGTGACCGGCTAACTCCGACCACGGGCGTCCAACCTAGCGTGTGTCCCGTCCCGTCCCGTCCCCTCTGTCAGATGTGACAGGTAGAGGAGGAGGCCCTGTTAGGCCTGTCAGCCCCCTCCACAACCCCCTACCCCCCAACGTGGTCTCTCCCGCAGCGCCGAGCAGCCGCACGCGTTTGTCGGTGGCAGAAGAGGGATTTCTGGGGGGGGTTTGGAGCCGCAAGACTGTAATCAGTCATTATGTCAGAAGCGGACCAGGGGAGCCCCGCTCCAGCTCGTTCAGCCAAATAATAAGCAGCAGATAACGGTGTTGGCGGCACGGCCGGGAGCCCCGCGGGGCGAGGAGCTGGCAAATGGGGGGCCTTTTCCTCTCGCCCGCCCAGCGCACACACCAAATCATCACCTTCATTCAAGGGCTGGAGTTAGGGCTTCCGGTTTTCATATATATCCCGGCCCACGTTTATTTTCTCTCTCCCTCTCTCTATCTCTGTTTCTCTGTCTGTCTCTCTCTTTCTCTCTGTTTCTCTGTCTGTCTCTCTCTTTCTCTCTGTTTCTCTATCTGTCTGCCTCTCTCTTTCTCTCCCCCTTGATGTCTGGCTCTATCTGTCTCTTTCTCTCCCCCTCTCTCTCTTGCTCTCTTTTTTGTATTTTTCTTTCTTTCTTTCTTTCTTTCTTTATTTCTTTCTTTCTTTCTTTCTCTTAGGATGGTAAACAAGAACTAAATACACCTTTTGTTTTCATAGCCGTCAAGCACAGAAGCCAGCTTTGCAACCAATTAGACCTCAAAATCCAGTCACAGAAGCTGAAGCAGCATGCTCAGTGTCGAAACTGACCCATGTTTTCACTTCATTGAAGGCGCGGAGCAGAATCTCTCCATCGGTGCAGCTGCTCTCTATATAATTTGAAAATACCAAATAAAAATGCTTACTGCTGAGAATTGTATTCGGTGGCGGAGTGCGGGGGGTGGGGGTGAGTGGATTATTTCACCCCTGTATAACCCGTCCCTCCCTTCCATTCCTAGTGTACCCCCCACCCCACCCAACCCCCCTCGTAGATTTTTGTCATTCCGTAACAAGGGGTCACAGTCTCCCATTGTCTCCCTAGCATTCCTCCGCCTGGCCGTATTGACTGGTACTGTGGGGTGACTGGTGCCATATTACATCCATTTATCATCAGGGAGACAGAAGAGTAGATGTCAGATCTTCTTCTCTGCTGACAGCTCCGCTCCATTCTGGAAGATTCTAGACTGTGTCGCCTGCCACAGAGAGGGTCTGGTCTGTGGACTACAATGGTAGGCTTGTCGTCTATGATGCACCTTGCAGTGGCACTTGTAAGCAGAATAGATTGGTGTTCTTGCATGAGGTTGAAAATGGCTTTTGAACCCTCGCATTGCGTAATGGTTGGTCAAACAGTTGCTAGTGGGCACTTTTTTAATTCCGTGAAACAGTGTCTAGACTCATGATCTCATGTAGTTAACTCCTGACATCGGATAATGATTAATTAGGCCGGTGCAGTCATTTTGTCATTAGTCATCCGACGGGTGCCCAAGTTCAAGTAGCTCTTTGTGAAACAGGCATACTGACTTCCTATGCCATCCTGTTTAACCTGAGAGGCCGGCTGTAGCTTGTCACATCCAATGGCTTCAAACGTCCCTAATGAACAGCCAACGTATGTCATTGAAGGAGATGAGTATCAGAGATGTCTTTGTTCCTCTCGTTCTCCCCTCAGCCGCTGAGCTAGCGATAACAGAACACCTAAGGTCGCAGGGGCGACGTACCGTTTTCTTTCTTTCCGGCCCCGGCTGAAAACCAAAGGTCCATTTAACATCACTGTTGTCACAGACGAGTGCCACAGAAAGGTTAGCCCCCCGTAATCTTGTTGATGTTTTTGGTCGGCGGTAAGCCTTGGTAAGCCAGCTTTGTGTCAAGCACAGCTGGGTGACCCTGTATAATTGCAGCTGGGCTGTAATAATTGGGGCAGCAGCTTGAATGCAACCACTACACCCAGGTAATTTACTGATTTCTATCTATTGGCTGGACAGCAATGGTTCCGGGTTCCAAAACAAATGTGTGAAATGAGTAATGTTCACATTCTGCCACTTTCATTAAGATAGGAAATGGCAGTGTGCATGTGCCAGTGATGTGCTAGGACAGATAATTTGGTGTGTGGGAGCAATTTTCAAGCAATGGCACTATAGTTGTGTTTTTATGTCAAAATAACCATTTGAAGTTGTGCAGCAGCGGAAATTAGGGAAATTGAGAAATTAAGTTTCACTCGTCATAAAAGCATGTTTCCAATTTGTCGACGTGACATTCACATGGGTAGATGGAAATATTTATTTTGATTATTTCGTCGAAAAGTAATTTTGTGAATTACTGTAAGCCAGCTATATTCATCACTGGATCCAATGCTCCATCCAGTGACTCCTCACGCTGAATTGGTCAATAACCTGACCGTCCATGTAATCAGTGCATGCAAAGGATATGGAATGTCAAAGTCACCCCGGTAAGAAAGACTTCCGTCCCCCAAACGTCATGCTGATGTCTTTGAACAGCCTTTCTGTCTAAAGGGGAATTTGGTTTAGAGAATGGGTGGAGAATAGTTTTAATTGTACTGGCAGCAAAGGATGAAATTGAGCGGGAATTGAAGTGCTTTTTTGCGGCATCGATCTTTCTGTCTGCCTCCACAGAGGTAGAAAACGGGGAGAGCGAGACAATCGGGACTCTCCATGGCAGGGGTGCATGCAAATGGGCAATCCACATCCCACATCCTCGTCTTCCCCCTTTTAATAAAAAGCAGAGCGCCAGAGTCCCCTTTCAGACATCACGTCCAATTAGGAAATGTCTCGGAATCGGGCTGGAACGGATAGGTAACCCTGGACTCTGGCCATACAACCACTTTATACAGGTACTCCATTTGCTACATTGTTTTGACAGATGACAACAGGCTGCCAAACTTTGGTCCAGTACTGTTGTACTTGGTTGACAGGGGGTGTCCAACCTTGTGCTTGTGGGGGCCTCACAGTGTCTGCTGGTTTTCCCTCAGGCTCAGTGCCCATATCAAAATCAGTGTCCGATGAACTGAAGCCGTTATTTTGGCACTGTGTCACCTCACCTGGGTGCCTAGAGAATTCCTGGCTCTTTGGATTCAGCTTTGTGCTCTTCTGTTTCTGCAAGGCTGCGAAACCGCGCAGGATCAAAACCAAACACGTTTCTCCCAAAACAGACAACATCCTCGGTCTTTGTGAGCTTCTTTTTCGACGAGGGAAATGTACTGCTGGTTTCTTGAGAACTTCCCCTTGCCGCGAGCCACGTCGCACAGTCACACCAGCGGCAGATGCGAGAGTTCTTCATGCATAAGAAACCCCACTCCGACAGCCATCTGTCCCCCACCGCCTGCAACGGGCGAGCCCACAGTTTGTTTTTCTAGCGCCGTATACAATTTTAATGCCGCGCGACACATGCCAAACCAAGCTCATAGTCCCTGCACCTCATTTTTACAAACTCATTCCCCAATCCCGACCCGTAACTGACCCAAGTAACTGAAACCAGGAACATGTCTACTGTTGGCATGTGTATGGTGGTCGTGAGACTTGAAGAAAGTCTGCCATTGCTTACCACGCTATACAGTTACCCACCAGACGGCTGGAATGAATTATACTCACCGTCTGAAATATAAGTTGAACCCCCGTCGACCCATGAGCCAGAATATCTAACAACATCAACACGCCAAACTATAACGGTACAACCAGTAGATACCTCAGAGGTCAGACGGATCAGTTTGACCACCGAACTCGTAACAACCGAACTGAAGTTCTTCTCCTCTGTGCTTCGCAGAGACACTGACAATAGGAAAAGTTGAGTGCATGCTGACAAGAACATATACCGACACGGTAACGATGTGTAGAATTAGCCAATTGTTGCGGCTTGTTGTGCTCTCTACATGGCCAATTAGACGGCTCCAACAGTGAGATAGAGAGTGGAACATGGGCCGCTTCAAAGAGCTCCAGCATCATTAGTATTCTGCTCCCCGCTCCTCAGTCAAGCATGGAGAACTGCTACCCACAACACACACACAGCTCGCCATTATGATTGCTTGTGCCCTTTTGTTGCCACTAGCACAGCCGTCACATACTGTATTGCTCGGCGACGGAAACAACTCAAATTCCTTATTTTTTGTGACAGAATGTCCCCCCCAAAAAAATTTAAGAAAGAAAACAACTTTATCCAGAGGATTTGTAGGTACTGGGAATGTGAACTATTCTTAAGCCATTTCAATTGTGCACATCTTCCCCTCCCTGCATTTTACAGACAGGAGGTTCATGAATGTATTGCCACATTCATATTACTAATTTGTTTCTAATATCTGAAGTTGCCCACACTCTTCCACTGTGTTTTCCTTTCATCTGACTCACAATTGCTGACATTCGACAGCACTGTTTACGACCTTGCCCCAGTTAGCTCTTTCTGTTTTGACCTGTAGCCAAACGCTAGCAAGGGCAGCTAGCCCTTTTTTCCCCAACCATTCATTGCAGATGACCCGATGAGGATGTGGCCCTTATCTCTCCCTGCCCCTGAGAAGAATCGAGCACATTGCAGAGCAACAATGTCACTCTACAGCCATCGTCTGCCACATCTTATCGCATCAGCCACCAGCACAGCACAATGCAATGTGAGCTTTCACCCCCAAAAATGATCTCTTTCACTCCATCCTTGGGCTTGTTCAAGAGTACATGTTTAAGACATTGACACAATGACAGATGTCATTTCTCTGGCTTGATAACCATCAGGATTCAAAGGCTTTCATGTTTAGTGACCCAGGAATGTCTTGGTCTTAGTGGTTTCAAGTAAACATGTCCTGAGTTACTGTGATATTACAGCAGGCTAGGTAATGACTGCTTCCGCATGTGGCTGGATGGAGACCTAGGGTTAGGGTTAAAGCTTTTACTGTTTATCTACTAAGGTAGATTAACAAGAACCCAATAACATAACATAGCATAGCATTGATCCGGACTACACAATTTAAAACCAACCAATAGTTCTCTACATCTTTCTGAATATTAAATTGAGCCTTTTGCCACGTTCTCATCTTGGAGGGAGGCGATAGTTATGCAGTATTTACCTATCCAGAAGAGAGAGAGACTGCCTGGCCTGTATGCATCCCTGCAGAACATGGCCCCCTGCTGAGCAGAGCAGGCCCATGGATGTGGCTCTGCTTACGTTCTCCAGCTCTGTCTCTCTTCACCCCACATTCAATTAACTTTTTTATTTTTTGGGGGTAGGGGGGGGGGGTAGTTTCATCAGACGCATGCTATATGGTTCTCCATGTTTGCCACCCGGCCATAGATTTATGCTCGGGCTGAAGGATGGCTGTCCAATTTTACGCATGGACACTCCAAGCTTTGCCTATGCGGATGTTTTAAAAGCTCTGTCAGATCTGCGTTTAAGGCGTACGGAGCACATCGGCGTAGTAATTCTTCCAGACAGTGACCATTTCTGTCACATCTTAGCATTAGCTTGCGTGTTGCTGTGATTTGCGATGGGAAGTTTCTCTGGTCGGCTACGTGTGGGGGTGTCTGTGTTTGGATGGGGGGAGGTGTCTGGGTGTCAGATTATTCAATGTTCAACGTTCAATGGAAATAACTGTCTGTAGATATCAACTGGGGAGTTAGAACGGAACTAGATATTCTGAACTGTTATTCATATGAAAAAAATCATACCAGGGGGAAATGTGAAGTATAGCCTGTAACCAATGTCAGTTTGTTAACACAACAAAGTGTGATACTAAAAGAATAGAGGTCGGCCTGAGGACTGCAGTGAAGAGAATATGAACACTAATTAATGGTTTAAGACTGGAACAATGAGATGTCAAGGATGGGACATATGTTCTTGAAAATTACCCTCCTCTCTCTTTTTAACTCTTTCTTTCTCTGTCTCTCTCTCTCATTATTTCTGTATCTCCTTCGTTTTCCTCTCTCGTTTTCTACCCCCCTCTCTCTTTCTATCTTTCTCTTTCTCTCCTCCATCTCACTGATGCGTAATTGTATGTGCCAAACCTCACCAGTACAAAAAACGTTAATGACTGTTATCCACAAGTCCTGTGTGCTGGACTTTTCCCCCCTTGTATTTCTGACGGCAAGCCAAATGCAGTCAGGCAAAGCGTTAGGATCTGTTGATACAGGTACAGGCCAAGCCGTCTTTGTAGTACCACTGAAAGGTTGACGTGTTCCCCTGTCCGCCTCAATATGAAGGAGTGGTGCACCCTCCGACCTCCTCGTTACAGGGGTCCTGGGATATCTCGGCTGTCTCGAGCGATGCCTGAATGGGGTCATTGTGCTTGCCCACCGGCCCCGGATCCAGCCTCTGTTCGGGGGTCCCACACACCTGTCAAGTCCTGTCCATGGCGCCTACAGCCGTGACAGGCTCCAGAACCCCCCCCTGCTACACACAGACCCATGCAAGGGCACGACCGCGCCCACACACACGCTCACTCACTCACTTACTCTCACACACACACACACACACACACACACACACACACACACACAGACAGACACAAATGTAGACACTTAGATTCCCACACACACACACACACACGCACAGAGACGCACATGCAAGGTCCTGGGTTTATTTGAAACATACCTCGCCCCCCTCACCTTTGTCAAGGTTGCATTCAGTTTGTGGGTCGCCCTCTTCTGAAAGGGTCAAGTTCCATATTGGTGGGGGAGGGGGTTAGGGCAGGCGTACTGAAGGTTGGGTCCCAGCACACACAAACACATGGAAACAGGATTCAGAAGTACCATGCCGGTAACTCAATCCTTATTTTCAATCAGTTGCAGGTTTTTTTTTTTTTCAAAACTTCTAACGCCCAAATTACGTTTTTTTGTAAGTCTGAAGTACCTTTTCGTGGTGCAGCCATAACTGTCATTCACAATTCCCATTACTATATACAATAACGTCACATTTTGTTAAAATCGTTTTGTGTACCCCCCAAAAAAACGAAACAGTTGCTTGTGTAATGGAGCCAAACGTACCCTTCAAATTGTGATACACCAGCACTTCCCACCAAAGATAATCACGGTATTTAGCGTGAGGTGCCGTCAAAGGATTATCTTCCACTCGAGCAATGGGTACCTCCATTCTCCTTGGCCTCACCACACCTCCCCCAGAACAAAGGTGTGCTAAGTACCGTAATCCTGACACAAAAATGCTAAGCGACTGATTGTACATGCACGCATCGTATACCCTCGCTGAAGGACCTCCAGTGTCAGGTCCCGCCAGCATCAGCCGCACAATTTTCTCCTCTGTTGACTTTTATGTGCCACCACAAGGTTGGCTAGTCCGAAGAGACAATGTATGTGTTCCAGATAGATATGAGCGTAATTATCATAATGGTATTCTCTCCAGCAAAGATAAACAACGTTTGGACCACATTCGAGGGGTGGGGGGGAGGGAGATTTCAGTCTTTCTCGGCAGGGGATTGGCGTGTGGCGGAGACGGACATTTTTCAAAATGTGTCGGTCCTATCTCCTACTGTAAATAGGCGTTCCACCCGGCCACTTGTGACCGCCAGTGTGGGGGCGTGGGAGGGGTGGAGAGCCACTCCGCATGGCTGCTTTATCGATCAGCCATATCATAAGGACCGCTGGGAGGCAGGGGATGTGCTGGACCTGCATGTCTGGCTGCGCCACACAAAAACACACACACACACTCATGCAAACATGCACACGCACACAGACACAGATGCAGACATCTTCGCACACGCACACACACACACACAAACACTGCAGGAATACGCACCTATGGACAAATAGGTGCACACACTCACACACACAATAATACCCAGCACCCTTATTTTCCATCTCCTCCTCTGCCTTTCTCCTATTGCCCCTATTTATCTCTCTCTCCATCTCTCTCATTCACTCACAAACACACACATCTATTAGCGGATATCTGTTTGTGCACACACACACACACACACACAGGTGTGTGTACGAACACACAAAAGCGCACAGGCCCACTCAGTGACGTGGAGAGACACACAGCTCGCTCAAGGTTCCTCCGCTCTCTAATAAGGCCAATTAGGACGGGGGCATGAGGGAGCCTGCAGCCCTGAGTGGCTCAAAGGTTGGAGGTGTTACGACAGCAACTCCCTCCACCGGCTCCCCTCATCAGTATGCAGGCAGACCGAGAGGAGAAGTGGAGGGAAGGAGGGAGGATAAAGGAGAGCGGGTGAAAAAGAGATTGATAGAGGGGGGCGAGGGACAGCGAAAGAGACAGAGAGAGAAAGAGTCAGAGAGAGAGAAAAAAGAGAGAGAGGGAAGATGCAAACTTGGTCAGGGAAGGCAGAGAGCGATGATAAGGAGGAGAGGAGAGCAAAACAAGGGAGTCAGAAAGCAGCAGGCCCATTTGAATAGCATAATGTGCCTGCGCTTCCCCCGGCGCCGAGTCGCCACAACCTCAGTCAGTTGTTATCAGCACGCCGGAATTTAATTTGACCCACCGGCTCCAGACGCCGGCCACGTATCACGCTTATGACCTCCATCCGTCCACTCCGAGCTGAAGCTAGCGCTAGCCCCTTGGGTACGACAGCGCAACCTGCACACAAATATTATGAACAATGTTTGAACACCAAAATATTTCTCTCGGTATTGTTACGCCAGGTAACGTCCAGAGGCCCGACAGTTGACCCCAGAGTCTCCCGTTTTGTTGTTTTCTTATCTTTTTGTGACTGCTAACACGACGGATGCTAATGCTTGCATTTCAGCAATGGCACGGCATTTGTGCTCCCTGTACTTTTCAGCTATTTGCACGGCCGTGGTTTTCAAGCTGGTCTTCCAGTTTGGACGCCATACGTCGCCCTGCCCTCCGTATGTGACATGGCCTTACTTTGTCTTCATAATCCAGTCACAGCGACTGTGCTGGGTATGTGGCGAGCGTGCTATTCATTAGAAAACCTGTTTATGAGAGAGTGTATTCCTCGTCCATTAGCGGGATCCGAGTAGCCTTTAGGCTCAATACCCACAACAGCCGTGTCACTTGGAACCAGCGGGTTAGCAGTCTAGATTCCGCCGTCGGCCCATTGCGCCTTTTGTCCCCCGACACCATCATTTGGGCGGGCGGAGGGCACAATGGACATCACAAACTTCGTCATCCTAACATCTCACCCCTCTCAGCACATTTTCCACTCTGCTGGTATAATAAGGCCGCTCGACGACGAGCTTTCGTTAGGGCCCCCTTTGTCTGGTGGGCGCCACAGGCCATCGGCCCACATTAGTCACAGCACACTCTCTTCTCGCTGGTGTTGTTCTCTCTTTTTTCCCCAACAGAGACCTGCGCAGGTGTGATGACCTTTCCCTGACCGGGCTTTGTAAGGCTTTAAAAGCTGGAATAAGAAACTGGAGGTTATACATCCTTCTTTTATTTGGTTTAATCCCATATATATATTTTGAAACATATTTGTTTGATGATACAGCCATTGTATCATACGATACAGTGGTTGACTTTCTCATGTCAAGTTCAGTGTTTCAAAGTATATGTATAATTTACTGCGGTGGATTTCATGAACTTGGAATAAGCATACCACACGCACACACACACACACACACACACACACAGACATACACACACACACACACGTACACACACGTACACACACAGACATTTCCAGTCTTTTAGTTTCATCACCATTGAAGATGTTTTTGAAGCTTCCCTCCCCAGCAGCCTGCATCAATTCTGCCCTGTTGAACGTAATGGAGTTAGATGAAATTTGGCAGAGACACCAACTGCCTGATGGGACGTTGAGTTCAGAGAGTTGGGAGAAAGAGTTCTTTGAAGAAATTATAAATGAAGTACGTTAGCGTATTTCTGGGCTGGAATAAAAGCCCTCACACGTCATAGTCCCTCGGCCCGAAGTTGGACAAACCTTGAGATAAACACAACCATATGTTTCAGCTATTTTCACATTGTCTCGTTTGTATAACTTTTCAGTTCTACGATTACTTACTGTGAAGCAGTTTCTATTGTTCCTTGGATCAAACCATGACTCCTGTATCTTTAGTTTCCTCTTATGCAACACTTGTTTCTGGGTGGGATGTCTGCAATATGGCAGGGCGCTCTGCTCCAAACCCTTCTGGGCTTCCAAAATAACTGGCAGATGCTCTGTCTGGCCAATCGAGTTCAGCGGTTCAGTAGAACTGACCTATTGCATCTGGCGTGCTGACACGACCTCCCTGTTGATTGGTTGTAATGAAGACCGGGCTTGCAGGGACACTCTTACCCCACCTATTACGTAAACCAAGTGCGAATGGTCAGTTGGTCTAGACTGTGATTTACAGTTGATAGATTGATGTTATGAAACAAATCATTCATATTTGTTTGACATTACCTGTACAATCGAGTGTCCTGTGCCTAGTTGCAAAATGAAGTTACATTTTTACAAAACATGAATATACTGTAGTATGCATCACGATTGATGAGAAGTTTCTCTGCATTTTGAAAGTCTCACATCTTACATTGTTTGTATTTCAAATGGAACCCATGCTTGCCTACTACAGAACTACCAAGTCTTCAAAGATCTGCACATGATTGTTGTCTGCCCGATCAAATCCACACTGACAAGATCATAAAACAATAAGAAAGCGTCCATTTTAGCAGCCGCTTTTATCCAAAGCAATGGATGGCTGCCATTGGTTTGTGCATTGTATGACACATCTATACTATGTGTCTTAGCTTCTAGGAAGGGGATGCTAAGACACAGAGAAGCTTTGAGAAAAGTTACAACACCAAAATGACCTTGCATAGTTGTCCTTTCAAGGGGGTTTAACAGAAAGCAGGTTATGCAACATAACCGGGTAAGTTAACCCACCAGCTGATTCACAATGTTGCAGCAACTTACTGGCAATGTTGCTACAACGCTGGGTGTCAGCTGGGGAGTTAACTTACCCGGGTATGTCACATAACCTGCTTTCTGGAATACCCCCCTTGTCTAAAAGTTATCTCCAAGACAACAACATGTGGTCAGCGCTTTATAAAAATATTAATTTAGACAAAATAGCAAAATGTGCCCAATTACAACTCCAATGCCATTCCAGTTATGTCTTATTGTTATAGATGAGGCAGATATAATCTTGATAGGTCAAATAGGGAAGCAAGACAAATTGCTAGCAATCACAGTAAACTGTTTCATTAAATACAATTTCACTCCAATTTGCCTGGTAATAAGATTACAGCTGATTCCAATCAAATGGCCATACCTCAAACAAGATATACTTTTGACACTTTGGCCGTGTTTTGTGGTTTGCAGACACTTATTATTATAGAATCCACGTTTCCGAACGGAAGATGCACATTGTGCGCCCCCAAATTACAATTACATCTCAGTACTCGTTTTCAAGGTTAAAACCCTCATAGAGCAGGGAGGGGATATTGCCTCCCTGGGTTTTGTGTTCAGTTCAATTCCATTCTTCCCGTACTCTATTATCCTCCTTTTTTCCCAATTATATGTAGTTCAGAAGAATTAATTATGTAGATATTGTTCACCTGGTCTCATTAATTCATCTGTAATTAAACTCAACCTCTTCACACGCCAGGCTCATTTTAAGAAAGACGGTAGGAGGAGAAAACGAATAGAGCCTGAGAAGTACGATGACAAACGTACCGGCGGACGGCACACAAGAGCACAAGAGGCAGTGAGGGACAAATACAGAGGCTAAAGGAGAGGAGGAGCGCAGGGCTGAGATGGATTAACACAAAAGCCTCCGCCGACACGAAGAGCGTCCAAACGGATGGCGGGAGTGAGAGACAGAGTGAAAAGGTGAACGGGGGAGGCAGCCATCAAAATGCTAATGCGTCTATGGGATATTTACCACAGAGTGTTAATGCAGTTTAAATCAGGCTTCGCGTTGTGGAACCCGGGCGCGAAGGCCTTGTTGGGCCTTAGTAAATCAACCATTAAAAGCTGATGTGACCTGAATAGCTCTTCATACATTTATAATCAGTGCCCATCGCCAGAGAGAGTGTGGGAGAGAGAGAGAGAGAGAGAGAGAGAGAGAAAGAGAGAGAGAGAGAGAGAGCCAGACCCACACAACACATTAAACATTTATGAAGACGCAGCTAAATAACCCTCATAATGGTCAGAAGACATCAGGCAAATGCAGGGGGCGAAAACACGCTGATAGTACAATGGTAGGCAACTACTCTTCTTAGAAAGGATATATTACCGTTTTCAGCACTGCCATAGTCAATCGATGGATTTGTTCACTGAACTTGTTTATCAGTTTAAAACAGGAAGCTCCCCAAAATCGTTTGCCCATATTTTCCGGTGTGCTAAAAATGGGAATTGACTTTTAACGGTTCTTTTAATGTCTGCTTCTCCTAGATTGGATTATGGCCCTCTGAAATGTGATGCCCTGGATTAATAAGGAACTCGGCCAAGCAAAGAACCACTCACACAGGTATGGAAGTAATCAGTCCTGCTTAAATCATACTGCTCATTCCACTGGGTGGTAACTTACAGCGTATGGTAATACTGTGACCATGTTGTGTAATACACCAATTCCTGAAGCCTTTCCGCATACAACATTGGACTCTGGAACTATAAAACATCATTCAGTTAGCATTCAGCTATCCAACTGACTTTGCAAAGTTTATAGGAAGTGTTATTGCAAAGCATGAATATGCAGGAGTTCCAGATTAAAGATACTCCAGCTCCCTTCACAGTAATCCACTGAAGAACATTTAGGATGCAGGGCAATTTTCCTTTTCCTTGTTCCCAGTGTGCGGTATTATGTTAATGGAAATGATCCATGATAGGTGCTCATCAACATATGCAAATCTCCCGGACTGCGCCGGTAAGCCAATAATTTCTGCCTTTGGCGCTTGACTAGTAACCACGCGCATCCACAAAGCATTGGATTTTGTTCCCTGATGCAAAATTCTGCTTTGGGAGTCATCATGCAAAAGTACAGCTGGCTTCTATTTGCCTATGTCTTCAGTCTCCGTAAGCCTCCCCCCCTCCCTTCACACACACTCACACACATCCACTTACACACCACCTATCCTCTTTCATTTTCTCTCAAACGCAAACACACTCTCTCTCTCCCTCTCTTATTTGTCATTGTTTGCTTTTCCACCTCGCTTTCCATTTCTTCTTCTCTGATTTCTTTCGTCCTTCTTTGTTTCTCTCCTCCTCTAGTTCTGTTTTCCTCCCACAGTCTTGTCAGTTCTGCTCCATGTCTCCTTCCTCCCCCACCTCCCTGTCTCTATCCCAATTCCTCCTCACATCCTCCTTCTCCGGCTTTGGTGCATCCCCGCTGTGAACTAGGATGGAATTCAATTAACTTGATTGTTTGCCCTCCAGAGTTTACTGGCAGGGTTTTTCCATCAATGACGGCCCAATCTGCCCACCAGGTCCTCTTCCCCTCACTCCACCACACCTCTCCTCTTCCTATCCCTCCTCGCCCATTAGCCCCTCCTCCCCCTCTTCCTTCTGGCTATTACGTTTATCAAGTCAAGTCTCGCCCCCCTTGTTTACTCTCTGATTCTCTGTTCGCCCCCTCCGTCGATCATTCCGTTTCCTGCCACTCAGAGAGGCAGGGGCGGCTGGCTTCGTCCGCAGGCAGGCACACGGAGCAAAAAAATAAAAAATTAACTTGTCTCCCTCACACCCCGACGAAGGAACTCTCGACACGATATAAGCCGTGGGGATGGAAGGAGACGGTGGGTGGAATTAGCGTTTCGTTATCGCGTTTTGGTTCGTAAATTTGCCGGAGGTGTCACACCACCTTCTGAGAAAAGCTGTGGAGTGGGGAGATATGCTAAGCAGGGGGTTGTTTGGGTTATCCAAACGGCGCACTTCCTACCTAAGAACAATGTTCACGCTAACGATACTAGGAGTAAATCCCTTGTTGTCTTGTTGCGTCCAATAGATTTGAGTTTGTTACCATCAATCAGACCTCTGTCAGCACCACTTAGAGGATGGACTGAAGAGGCTGACTGTTGTGTCACATGTTCATTTCAAGGTGCAAGTGGAATTTCGACTGATTTCCAAAACATTGAGAATGGTGATTCGGTAGGACATGGTACGTAGCAGGGCTTTGGCATCTAGATTTTTTTTATCATCGACCCAAAAGGATGACGTAAATACATCTATAAACTTCAATTCCCAGAAACTCTTTCTTCCCTCCTGTATGGCCTACGGACGTGAGAAAAAGTGCACTTCAAGGAATCAAGCACTCGATCAGAGTTGAAAGGTGTCAAATGAATTTGTGTCCGTGCACCACTCTCGTAATAAACATGTAATACATCCTGACTTGGAATTAAGACCTTCGTTTAAAGAGCCTTGTTTCTGCCTAATGTGTGGTCACTTTGAATTACGCCTTTCGATTGCGAGTAGGATAGGTTTGGCCAGGAGATTAAGGCAGCTATCATGCAGTGAAACTCAGCTATTAGACAAGACTGGATGCGATTTTTGCTGTTTTAAGACGCTGGTGCAGTAGTATTGAATTTCAATTAAATACTTATACTTTGGTGATCTGGCGAATGTGGTGGGTCTCGGAGGGTGTCCTGCCACGTGGAAGGACCATGGCACCATGGCTTTAGTGCAGCTCAACGTGGCGGCAAACATATGTATTTGCTCATTAACGGCTCATCCCAACAAATTCACACTCGAGAACGCACGTCCTTGGGTCTGGATCGACACACTTGCCGGATTTCAACTGGATATAATGCCCCATTGTCAAGGTTACTGAGACCCAGACAGACGGACACACACACATATTTCTGCCTTTTAGAATCTGATTATTGAAATCTTTGTTCCTCGCCAAGGTTGGATTTCAATGTTGTGGGTGGGGCTCACTGCTATTGTGGTTGATTAATAAGCAACACACATATGAAAACATGGGCAGCGTGCAGGGACTCCTCCGACTTTCCCATCATGCTTTGCATAGCCACCAAGTCCAGGCAATGTCAACATTTCAAGGCCCAGTTCACCACAATGGGGCAATGATGACACGGCACTCCCTAGAGTTAGTTTTTGTTATCTTAAAGCCCAACCATTTGTTGGGTTAGTGGCTGGCCATGCCGGTGCTGTGTCTGGGACTGCCAGAAGGGATGCAAAACATTGTCGTTTGAATGGAGTGCAGATAAATCCGTGTCGTGAACACCTAAGGTAGTTTACTGAAGTCCCATCGACACATAAGAAAGGATTTCCTGTAAGGATTTAGGAACTCATAATTCAGTCAACAGTGCTAGGAAAAAGGTCTCTACCCACCACAAATGGGCTGATAAACGTGTGATAAGAATGTTACGGGCCTATTTGTTGACACGCGGCACCTGCCATTGTTATCTTGACAGGGAGAGATATATTTTGGGTCAGGCATGTTTACAGTCACCCCTGTCCCGCAGGGCGAGAGGGGTCCTCACTGATCACGATGACTCCCACAGTTAGAGATAGTCACCACGGAAAATGTCACCCAATCATCGTCACCCTGATGCAAATGAGAGATGTCTTGCTGTTCCAAAGACATGCATGAATATAATTAGTTATAGGGGTCAGATGGAATACAAAACAAACTGGAAAAACATTTGAACCCGTCTGTGAAGACAAGGAATCCACTTACTGTTCGGCTGGCTTTCACTCTAAAACCACCCCTTTTTGAAGGTTTAATTTAGTCGGTACCACACCTTGAAATTATGATCGGGGCCTATCAAGCACGCCTGTTTTATGTAGTGATTCCAAGTGCTGTGTCCACACACTGTCTTCCAAGTGGCCTGTGCTTGAACACACTGTTTGTTCTCAATTGTATCTGGCCACATTCCAGTTTGTTCCTCCCCAGACGGCACTGTATTGTCCCAACATTGTTCTTTTTCAGGCGCTCTCTCTCTGTAAATCTCTCTCTCTCTCTGTGTCGCCGCCACCACCCCCTCCCCCCCGCCCCCATTCTTCTCCTTCCCACCCTCTCTCTCTCTCTGTCTTCCCTTTATCTCCCTCCCTCGGTCTCTCGCTCTCGCTCATGCTTGCTCAGCTCTTGCCTTCTTTGTGTGTGGGTGTGTGTGTCTACACAGGTTGGCCCTTGCCTTGCTTGGGTCTGCGTAAAATAGGGTTTGCCGTGCTGTTGCGACGAGGGAACCACAGCTCACTTCCTTACGTAAGTCGTCATACAGTATGCATGGTCTCAGTGCTCGCCGTCGCCGGAGAGAGAGCACGACTTCAGTGATTCAGCAGGATCTGGTTGTCTAAACTCTAGGCCATCGAGTCCAGTTGGAGGAAAAATGGGATCAGTACACGTCCATTAATGTGCCTTCTTTTCATTGGCCGATTCTCATCACCCATGCCTTTTTCGTTCCTTCTTTTGTTCCTCCATTCATCCGTCCTTTCGTGCATTTATTCCTGCGCCCGTCACTTTATCCATTAACTCATTCTTTCTATAAGTCGTCGTGGGGTCATGCAGGTTTTGATTCAAAATCCATTTGTTAAATGGACTACATGAAGACAAGGAAAGAATGCGGGGGGGGGGGGGGGCAGGGGAGGTGGAGTGTCTGTTTAGTGTCCGTGTTTAAAATGTCCAAAAACAAAAACAGCACATTTTCAGTGTCAAGGCTTGTGGCTGAAGACAAACACGCAATCAACCAATTAAATCATCACGGTGAACTGTCAGCCGCCCTGTTTGGGAGGTCTTCCACCCCACACCCCCCCTCCCCTCACCCTCTGTCAGAGCCCACATCCTCAATCCCGGAGAGCGTTTGCAAGGGAGCCTTCCACTCGGCTTGATTAGAGCGCTCCCGAGGACCCGCCCCCAACCGCGATATCCTCCCAGAGTATGAAGGGAGGGATGGATGAAGGGAGGGATGGATGGGCCAAAAGGCAGGGAGAGGGTTGGGAAAAGGGAGGGCCGCATCGACACCAGAGTCCAGTCAGATGACGGAGCTCCGGGGCGCGCGGGGGGCGAGACTGTCCCACGCGGCGTGAGTGCACCGTCATGCTTGGCGCTAGGTCTCAGAGGATCGTAACCCCTGACAGGGTTTTTGCGTCTTCGTAACGTCATAACCCAACCCCCCCCCCTACGACGGCGCTAACGTCGGGAGACAGCTCTCTCCCTCCCGTCCCTCTCTCTCTCTCTTTCACCCTTTTTTTTGCAAGAGCCGTTTATTCTAATGTAAACCAACGGGTTGAAGCTGTTGGAGCGGAACAGATTTTCGACCGCGATAATTTGACATCATCTGCAATGACGGACCAGCTCTTCCCCGCTGATGATATGTCTGTCATGTTCCCGTGGTAACCGGAGGGGTTAGCAGATATCCCTGTGCAGCATGCGCGAAGTGCAATATGTACAGTGAAACTGCATTATGTGACTGGGGGCGCCATGATGGAACTATGCTTAGGTAGCGTGTTTCTCTGTGTGTGTGTGTGTGTGTGCTTCAATATGTGCGTATGCATCGACAGGAGCATATTGTTCATTTTGTATTCACGTTTCGTAACCCGGGACGTAAACTGTGACCTTTGAGTGCACCCCGAAGATCCGGGAGAGGTGTTTAAGGGTGGGGAGATGTGTTTGAAGTGTCCCCCAGCAGGATTTCAAGCGAGACGGGAGGTGGAGGAGGACAGTGCTGTAAGTGGGGGAGAGATAACAGTTGGCTCTTTTTATAGAGAGGATCACTCCACCTTGTCCTTTTTAGCTCTCTCATTAGACCCCCCCGGAGCCTGCAGGTCTACGGGTGCCAAACACACAGCCTCCATTTTTGGAAAGGAGCCTGACTGGCTGTCAGTCAAACAAATGGGACTGCAGTGTCTTTCTATGACCGTGTCTCTCTCTCTCTCTCTCTCTCTCTCTGTGTCTCTCTCTCTCTCATGCTTACTTTCTCACTCACACGCACACTCACTCACACACATGGACAGTCTGAGTCAATGTGCTCCGTGCTGTCTGGTCTCTCTCGTTCTGCCGGGCAAATGAAGTGGAGCGAGAGAGAGAGACACACAAGGAGACCGAGGGAGAGGTGGAACCTACAGGCAGGCCGACACAAAGTGCACACGTCCTCCCTGTCCCCCCCCCGCCCCCTTTTGTTGCCACAGAGGTTGTCAAGAACCTGTCGTGCCTCCCCTCCCTCCCTCCCTCCCTCCCTCCCTCCCTCCCTCCCTCCCTCCCTCCCTCCCTCCCTCCCTCCCTCCCTCCCTCCCTCCCTCCCTCCCTCACCACCACCCACCCCCCCCTTTCAACATCCCTCTCTCTGGCTCACACCTGTGAGATTAGGTGTCCCTCAGTGCCCGTCGAAAAATAACCGACACTCAGTGAGGGGGCGTCTGGGGAGCCTTGTGCCTGACAACCAGCACACATGCTGGGGTAATCAGAAGCTGTCGAATGGGGGAAAGGGGGGGGTCTCCAGTGGTGCTCTTTGGGCGCCTCTCTCTTTACTAGTCCAAATTGGTGGCTGCGGATGTGGCCTGAGATGTGGCTCTCGACCAGGGAGCTGTATCTAGCTCTGCCTCCTGTGCCAGGCCTTTGGATGGATGTCAGAGGCATGCATAACCATGGCAGCATAACCCAAGCACAGATCAGAGGTAGCGCGTTGTCGGCGTGGAAACGGTTCGAAAGCCGAGCTCGGCGGTTGCTCGGTAGGTTGTCAAGGAGATCCGCAGTCTCGCGAGGATCGTTTTTGTTATTTTGGATAACGCAATTAATAGCTCTCGACGGTATTCCCATCCGCGGCCCTAATGTGTGTACGTGTGCGTGCTGGAGATGTGCGTTAGCCCGCCACGTTCTGAGATTGGACACTTGGTGGATGGCTGTGTTTTTCTGCAAGCAAAAGGAAATCCATTCCTCCCATGTGAAGCGTGAAGCCTCCAGTGGTCCAGGGCTGCTCATCTCACCGTCACTCGCCGCAGTCCTCCCGGAATGTATTTACAGCCCGGCCGAGCAGTAAAGGAGGCAATTTATGGCTTACTTTTTAATTAGAAATAATGTCTTGTAGAGCTGAAGTGATGTATGACTTCATCAATATATAGACTGCGACAGCCGGATGAGAAACGGCGTTATTGACAGCTCGCAGAGTAGCCTAACTTAACACTTTGTCTTTCAAAGAAAGATGTTTTTGCGCGAGGGGAGGATACTGTACCAGTGCCCTCCCTCCCTCCCTCCCTCCCTCCCTCCCTCCCTCCCTCCCTCCCTCCCTCCCTCCCTCCCTCCCTCCCTCCCTCCCTCCCTCCCTCCCTCCCTCCCTCCCTCCCTCCATCCCTCCCTCCCTCCCTCCCTCCCTCCCTCCCCTCCCCTCCCCTCCCCTCCCTCTCTATTTTGATCCCATCCCTCCAAACGATTCTGCCGACATTTTGTAACAGACTGTATTTTCTCCAGATTAAATCAGGCTCTGTGTCACTCTCTATTTACACAAACAATTATTTTACCTTGGAGAAACCTGCTGTGTAGAGTATTGCTGTTGTACATTAAACAATGGGGGATGTCAGAAGTGTGCTTTTCTGAATGGAAACTGACAGATTGGGTGGAGAAAATGAAAATGTTTTTGTACAAAATAATTATTGTATACATTTCCCTTTTTTGCATGCTTTGGAAATACCTGAAGGGAGTTGAATGGAGGAAGCGATGAACTATATTTAATCAAAACAGAGAGCTCCTAACAGGACCTTGGGGACACTTGTGTTACTGTTGTCCCTGTTTCATGTCCAGACCTACAAATGCAGTTGGTTGACAGGGAATGTACTGGGTCTAACCTGCAATTGTCTAGATGCACTACTCCTATCCTATGATAGCTTTACAAAACAAATTCAGAAATGTAGGATTTGCACACAAACTGATACAAATCTAAGGAAAATCTGATATATTGTGTTCCAGACACAAAGGTGTCTGCTCGAGAGAAAGAATGCATTGAGGCCTTGGTATATTGGACAAGCTTTCCAATCCTGTGGTGTTACAAGGTTCCGTTCTCAAGGTTGTGTTGGTGGAGGTTTATGGAATGGGACTGTTACCGGGCAGATTTACCATTTACGAAATGAGACACCTTTTTAATATACAGCTTGTCTTTTTTGCTGTAAATATTTGTCTATATCTGGGAAGAGGCAAATCCTTTTGAAGCAATCCTAACCTAAATCAATAGGAATTTTGGAAGAGAACATCAGTGAAATGGAATGAAAACACAAATAGAGGAAATCAATTCCACATGTATCTTCTGTGTGAGGTGTGTAATTGAATTAGGTTCTTTTGGACAGCAAAGGAGAAAGCCAGTCCAGTCGTGTCCTTTTGTAAATCACCAACAGCTTCCTACCATGACCAAGGCTTGAATCCATTGCATTTGATACATCTCATCTTGTCTAAACGGTAACATGGATTTGACAAAGACAACAAACAACAACTTTAACAAACAATAGTAAGGGAATTATGCTTTTTCATGATACACACCAGTTGCGTGTAGACCACCTGCACAGGGAGGCACACACACACACACACACACACACCCTTTGTACATAGAACTCCCTCTGTTTTCCAGACACACCACATAACTATCCTCATTGATTACTGATGCAGTGACTGCTCAGGGCAGGTGGAGTCTAATAATGACTTCATGCTTTGTGTGGTCTGGGGATTGTGAGTAGACGACCAAGAATGCTCTGCGAGCAGTTCCTCGGTCAATGGTTAACTGTTCTCCGTACATTTCAAGCATCCCGGATCTGTCGCAACTGGCCCCACTCCTCTACACCTCAAGCCCGGTCTGTTTCCCTAGCTCTCATGGCTTATCTAACTCCTTTGTGTAACACAAGCTCATAGATAAGCAGTATTGGTCCGGTTTACTCATGTCTGTCTTGTTCATTCATCAGCTCCTCTAATACTCTCCCTGAAACCCCCCAGAATCCCATTCCCTGCCCTACAGGTGTCCGGTGTCGCAACGACACGGGGTGCAGAACTCGACCTTAAGCAAACACAGACGTTTAGTCACCCGCCAGCGGTTTCGTGTGCTCGAAGGGTGTCGGCCGAATGTGGGTTTTGCCCGTTAGGCGAGCGTACACGCCTAATCCTTCAGCCGGTGTAAAACACGCCGTTGTCAGCCACACGGCTTTGGCGGAGATTAACGGCAAAGTCCATCATTACTCAGATGTTGTTTATTCCCTGTCTGCTTTCCCTGTGACTGTTTGACAGGCAGTGTAGGAAAAAATATCTAACCAGGATCTCCTCAGGGAGACCTCTGGAACACCTGTGACTGGCAGCTGTTCCGCCAGTATCTCCAAGACTTTCTTTGTGAAAAGCCCTTGTTTCGACAGGGAAAAAAAAGGTACGTTTGTGAGCAGGAAGAGGTTTGAGAAGGATCATTTACGTCGCTGAGAAACGGTTGTGCCTTGAGACCTTGACTGGCCCTGTTGGGTAGTTTCAGGTCGTGGCCTGCATTGAACTTTGGCCCTGGTGGTCAATTAGGAATTAGCACGCGCTCAAGCTCACTGGATGTTCTCCATGGGTTGAATAATAAAGACATGGAAATGGGACGTCATGAAGAACGAGGGTTTGCGGGTCTCAGGTTAATGCAGCTTTGAATCCTATCTGAGGACTCACACGCTGAGGGTTAATATCATATCTCCTTTCTCAACTGTGGAGTGCAAAGTTGGACTCTGATCGGCAAAGTGCAAGGTGAAGTGTTTTCTCCCAGTATTATGCTCTAGTACACAAAGTCCAAGAATGCAATGTGGCAGGCCTCCGTGATTCACCTGCCCTCACAGTTACAATAGATGTAGAGGGCTGGCAGACTGGGGTGGCATGTGGTCTTGAATGGACGGAAGATCTTTTTTTTCGCCTGATTCGAAATTCATTTCCTTTGCAACGTGAGTTTGAGCAGACAGATTGTTCCCTCGAAAAAACTGTAAAATATTGATTCATAGTCAAAGCAAGCTACTGTGGGGTGCAGAAAAGCATGTGAACTCAAGACACATATCCGGGACCTGTGTTTTGTCTGCATGTGTGCTCCTGCGTATGTTTGGCTCTGGGTTGTTTGTTTGTTTGTTTGCAGGCGCTTGTGTACGTCTGAGTCTGTCGGGATTTTTCTCATGTAGCTGTCAGTTTGTTTCGACGTGCCGAGGTCTGCGTTGTCTGAGTGGGAAGATTCTCGAGGCCTGTTGATCAAAGGCGCAATCCACCGGCAACATCAGCAGGGATCCGCTGCGAGCTACAGATGTTTCCTTTCCCTGTCAGTGCCTCTGCTAACGTTTCTCCTTATTTAACCAGCCCCGCTAATGGCCCTGGCCAGTGCGCGGTCGGCTACGCCGGATCGCTTTCCGCTCCTTTTGTGCCGACGCAGGATGGAGCTGGAATGCGATTGTGTTCCTCGGTGACGACTTCTTTTTATTATGTTCTTCTGCAGAATTCTGTTGGATGAAAAATTCAGTTCAGTGTAATTGGGTCTCTAAGCAGTTGATGCCTCATCCGGTTGTGAGTGTGTGTGTGTGTGTGTGATTTTTATATAATTCTACTGTCCATACCAGTCAGAAGGTGGAGTGTGTGTGTGAGAGAGAGAGATTTGATTCACTCTACTGTTTGTAGTAGTCAGGAGAATGAGGGACTATGGATTCCAATGGAGAGGAAATGGAGAAAGAACGGGTTGAAGGAGTAAGGGATGAAATGGGAGCGGGTGAGGGGGTTAGAGAAGGAGATGATAGGGCAGACAGGGTGTGTGGAGATGAATTATAAAGTGTGGTGGAGCCATGTGAAAAAAGGAAGAGAGGTTGGAAGAGTACAGGGAGGAAGACCAAGCGCAGCCGGAGAGGAGGGGGTCGAGGTTCAGTTGTGCGGTTTCAAAAGAAAGAGAGTGACAGAGAAACAGACAAAGTGATAGAGAGCGAGAGAGAGAGAGAGAGAGAGAGAGAGAGAGCGAGAGAGAGAGAGAGAGAGAGAGAGAGAGAATGAGAGAGCGAGAGAGAGAGAGAGAGAGTGAGAGAGAGAGAGATAGAGAGAGAGCGACAGAGCGAGAGAGAGGAGGCTGGTCAAGCAAGTTTGCCAGATATTTCCTGTCCAGGTCGAGGGTTGTGTGCAGTGTGCAGGGCGACATTCAGAGAGCCTAATTGTGCTCCACCATCTGCCCACACGGGGGAACATGCCAAGCGTGTGACAGCTTCCAATAGGCTATGTGATGACCACATGTGTGTGTGTGTCAGTATGAAGAGAGCCAGTGTACAGTGTGTGCGTGTGTGTTTGTGTATGTACTCATGTGCACAATCTTGAATGTCTATGTATTTTTCTGTCTTTCAAACATTGTTGCATGTTGTGCTTAGTGGACACATAATGAATGCTTACAATCTTATTGAGAAATATGGAAATAACCCGACAACCACTTTTTTTGTTTGTTTACGTGACCACAACATGCCGATCGACCGCCTCTGTACAAGGTCCGCTAGTGAGAGATAAAAGAGATTGGTTACGATCATCCAATTACCACTTGTCTCTTTACTTACAGTTCTCCGCGCTGGATAGATGGCATTCAACTGAAATGCAACCCCACTGTCCCAATCAACGGACTACACTGAATTAGCTGTAATTGCATTTGCATGGCAAATAACAAAGGACTGTCCTGTGTTTGGCCGGGCCTAACCCTGGGTTTGGTTACAGTGCCATATTCTCGCAATCAGTATAATTGTTGTTTGTCCACAGGCACCAACCATCCATTTCTCCATCCCATATAAGTAATTAGGACCCAACAGCGCAATCGATATCTTAATTGATATTGTAAACTTTAGTTTGCCGAAAAAGATAACTTAGGCAAATCTGACTGGTAAATGTCAAGTAAAAACCGGGTACAGTTCACAGTGTGTGTTAAATTGCTAAATGTTAGTATTTAGAATATGAGATAAGTTCATTTGACGGATGCTTAACATTCCTCTTTGTTTCCCTGTGCTCTGGATTGTCCTGGAGTGAACACATTTCATATTGTTTTTCATTGAGTTATCTGCCACCAGTGCTTGTGAATTTACATGAAACCCTCGTAAATGTTGAGGGTTCCAAGCCACTAAACATGACAATACAGTAATGGATTGCAAATTTACTTGCTCATTCACCAGCAATATTTCTGGTGCCAATGCTGTCAATGAATTTTTAGTATAATGATTTGCTCAACTTTAATCTAGCCTGTGTATCGAGCATCAGGATAAGTGAAATGATACAGTCATAAGGACGGGGTCTTCATGAGATGACTGTGTGAGAAGAGCTTGTTGTTTGACAACCTACCAACTTTCAAACTTCCTGCCCCTCCCTCCTGTCCGTACTTGGTTCCTTCCTTCGCTCTGTTTAGCTTTGACTCTCTCTTTCCCCCTCTCCCTCTGTTTCTTGTCCTCGATCGGCAAGTGGTCAAGGGATGGTGGGCGTGTGCACCCTGCGTCCTCGTATCCCAGAGTCCCTCGTATAATTATTATTCAGCAGATGCATTGCCTGGCACAAGGACAAAACTTTGCATAATTTATTCAAGACCGTCATCAATTTTTGAAGAACGGCCCTAGACCATTCTTGTGCTTTTAGCTAAATAGACACACTCCAGCCAAACATAAACTAGGAGACGGTGGGGGGAAGAAAAAAAAAAACGGAAAACTTTATTTATATCTTTATCTAAACTTTGAACCAATGCTCACTTTATATATTGGTTTGCATAAGTTCTCAACATAAATTGCAGTTTATGCTCTGACTGGAAGGGGCTGCTGTGCTTTTCTTCCACGGCTAAAAACTGAACAGCTTCTTCACCCGCTTCTCGAAGAAAGTCAAATCTCATACCCTGTTCATAACAAGCAAGGTGTGTTCAGGTACAATGGACTTCCCCTGGGACACTGCTTAGGGTCCTTGCCCAAGGGGGATGGAGGTGTTTTCTGTTCAGTGCACAAAGGAAGATGTCTTTTGAGAGAACAGGGAGGGGCATTGTTAATATTCAGCGCCCCATAATGCATTTCACTGTTTATATGAACCTTAATGAAGGAAGGGAGATGGAAATAGACTTTCTCTTTGTAGCAAAACACTTCCAAAAAGAGCTGTGTGGTCTTTTTTATATTTGGCCATTCGACAGACTCCCTTTATTCCATGTTGTAAATCTTTGCCATTGCTTTGTCCGTGGTGCGAATATTGCTAGTGTGTAGTTGCCAAACCATTGAAACGTATTATGGGTTCCAGAACAAGGGAGGGGTGGTCAGATGGAGTTTGTCCGACCACACAATCCTGTCTCGGAAACACTGCAATATTGGCCATAGTCTTCCATTTCTAAACACTGTTAGATTTAGTGGAGGAACCTTTTCCGAAACCCTCATAGACACACGCACACATACAAACACATACATTCACCGGAGGTGAACCACAGAAGACTCACTAATATGGTTTTTGGCTCCATTCTCTAGCTCTCTGTCTCCGGTGTTACATTTGTTTAGTGAGGAGCCTAACAAACGAGACCTTCATTTTTATCAATTATTTAAACAGGACACAAAACCCTGTGTTTTTGCCAAACCCTTTGAGTATCCAACAACTAAGTTATCTTTGATTACGTTAGCTTGAAATGGAACATTCGTTGATAAAAAAAAATGATGGAAGGGGGTTGATTTTTGGGTTTGCACAAAGACTAGACTGCATGTCCTGCTTTGAAGAATCATCCTGTTTAGAAATGTAAAATACAGCCTCCTAAGTCACTTCCATGGTATACACACTGTATTTGGCCAGCAATTCTCGTAAAGATTGTTGCCTGAAGGAGGTGCATTGCCAAACCTCGTTGCTGCACAAAACTGGCATTTCATCTCAGTTTATTAAGACAACAAATCCATACTTTTTTATTTGCTTTGATAAAATAGGCATATTCTGGAATAGTATTTCTTCTCTGCTTGTAGGCAACCAAAGACATCCATTTGAAAACGTTATGTTTCCATTCAGGCCGAGCTGAAACATCTCATATCCTTTCAAATTACACAGGTTCTCTGTCGATGTACCTCAAGCACCTCCATTTAGCCTTGCTGTTTGCCACAGAGGAACAGATCAATAAAGCCACTAGAGATATTTAGCTATTTCCATGGTCACCGCTGCTCAAGCAGATAGTTATGTACGAAGCTACAGAGTCTGCCGTTTTCCCTGTCACTCAGGCATGTTTCTTGATAACTATTGACCCCTGAAATGACTTTCAATGGCAAAAAAATGTATGCATTGGGAGGACATTTTGAATGCTGTTATTGACTTGTAGATGGTTCCCTAGAAATGTTTAAGATGCTTTGGAGGCTTCCTTATATCATCTCTATTGTCTCTGAGAGGACACAGCATGACATTTCACATCTCGAGCTTCTCTGCTTGATATGAAATATGACTTACTACTCCAACCACTGTCAGCAGGAATTTGTGTTTTCGGGTCAAGAAAAATTCATACGCTTTTGGGGTAAAATGATTTTCACTCCAAAGCCAGTGGGTTCTGAATATATGCATATTAATAGGGAATAATGTTTTGCTCTGGTAGGGTGTATTTTGTTTTCTTTCTGACTCTGTGCCATCCATTGTGTTGTCAGCTTGGAGTTTAAGTATTTATTACAACCCGCAGAAAAGATGCCAAGACAATGATAGAACATCCCGAATTCTCGAGCATATTTCTTGGCCAGGTTTTCTTAAAGATAAACTGGAATACTGTAGACACACATTTAAATACTGTGGGCGTACACACACACACACACATATATCAATGGCGAGTAGACCACACAATCTTTTTAACGTGTAAACATTTAGCACGTTAGCAGGTTTTACCCACAGAAGGGCTTGCGGAGACCACATGTATCCTATATCAACAGGCTTGGCCTCTCACAATGCAAGCAGTTTGACACCAGAGTAAAATTATTCTGTTGTCTGCCTTTCTAGAAGGAATTCCCAACATTCTCAACATTGTGGGAAATGGATCTGAGACCTGAAGTCTGTGTTACTCTATCTTTGGTCTAAAAGTATTGATGCCTCAGGCTACTTAGTGTTAAGTGTTTCATTTTTTCAGACTTACATAGAGTCTATAGTAATTTATTATTGATTTGTAGATGGCCTTCATCAGTGGTGCCATGGCACCCAGCATAAATATTTAATCTCAAAACTATGAAATACACTTATGTCCACACATTCTCAAATACACAGTCAGAGAACTGGATCTCTTCTTTTTTATAAAGCTAAGCACCAAAAAATATTGTCATATTTTTCATTGGCTTTTAGACGTATTAGTTATGTAACACAGTCACACTGCTATTGATCATGTTGTGCGTTATCTTTTTCGCGGTGGTATACAATTAACAAGACACATTGAGAACTCAATATCGCAATAAAGGGAAGAAATGTGTTTTTTAATCTTCTATCCCGCCGCAATCTGAACATCCAATTTGTGCAAAACATCTCAAAAGTCATGAAACTGCATTAACCTCTGTCACATCCTTTCCCCAGAGAAAGCCAGATGCTGACAAATAACTTGTTTTTGATTCTCAATTAATGTTTTTTCGTAAGGTTCTCGAGTCATCGCAACGCTTTCAACTGTAGACGCACACGGACGTGCACGCGAGTGCTCACCCGCACACACACACACACAAAAACCCTTCATGCCAAAGAACAAAAAAAAAGCTAAATGGCTCTCTGTCGATATCTGATTCTGCATTGAGCCAGATAGTTTAAACAATTGCTCCATCCCTTCCTAGATTAGGCTGTAATGATCTAAGCACTTTGTCTGGTTACCAGGGAATTGGAACATGAGCGGGTAGGCCTCCTCTCAAATCTGATATCCCCATTCAAACACCTCAACAGACAATAGAACACAGAAGCAGGAATGTACTTTAGCATCATCAATCACCCTCGTGACACCTCTCGCACTGGACCACCAGAGCATGAAATCCCCGATTCCTGATGGAATAATGGTGGCATCATTCTCACAGGTCTAGGAGGTGGGGTAGAAAACCTACTGGAAAGAGTTTTGGCGCTAGGCGGAATTTGGGACGGTGAATGCTAATCTCCAGGGCCAGTCCGGGCTAGAACAAGTATTTATTCTGAAATGGTAATCCAATTCAAATCACAGCTTGGTTTACCAGAGTGGGACACATTTATTTAAAAAACATTTGTGGGGAATGCTATTTATTATGTTAATGAACCTAAGTGAGAATGCTTGCTCGCAATTACAACCAATTTGCCTTGGGCTAATGATACCACCCAATGGGAATAGGGGAAATGCTGAATGCTTGTGGCCAAAACAAGGCATCAGTAAAAAAAAAAGAAAATGCAAGGACCAGTATTTGAAGGAATTCATTTGACTTTGCCATGGTAGTTTGCTTTGGCGAATACCTTATCTCTACCAAGGTGACACATCTCAGGTATTTTGGAATCATGCGAGGGATTCCGTCCAACCACACCAACATGAAAAACCACACTGTCAAACAGTGAATCATAATACTAGCTGCAAGAATGAACGAGTGGCTGACTACACACATGTACTCAAATAGTATTAGTTGTCAAATGTGAACATGAACTCTCATCAATTGCGTTCTCTAAACCAGTCTTATAATAAAGTTTGCCCGGTCCTGTCTCAGCTTGCCAAACGCACACTGAGTTCTGTCCAAAACGCTTAAAATGATGACCAGAGGGCCCCTACTGAAAGACTTTCCCTCTCCCCTAATGGACATATTGGGTAATAAATGCTCAATCCTCGAGTAATGTCCCTCACAGATGATGTTATTAGACTCACCAGCCTGAAGTATCTGTGTGTGTTGGATGGCTGTCAGAAATACAACCTCCCCCCCACCCCCCCACCTGCCCCCACCTGCCCCCACCTACCCCCCCCCCCCCCCCCCCCCCCCCAAACACACACACACCACGCTCATTTCCTTTCCTTGTGCCTAACCCGACCGTTCCAGGGAAAGCCATGCCAGACTCCAAGCCTGTCCCAGGGCCCTCTCTCAACGCCCGCTTGCCAAGAAGTCAACAGAGGCTTCTGGCTCCACAATAGAATGTCCCCCACCAGACACCCTCCCATACCGCACAGAGGCCTGCGAAATGTTTTGATTTCGATTTTTCTCCTTGGCCCACTTTGACTTGGAAGACAGGGAAAGGGAATTGGAGAAATGGAGGGAGGGGAGTAGGGGGGAGAGGAGGAGTGGGCGGCGGAGGGGGGTGTTTGAGTTTCCGAGTTTACTTTAAAGATTACCCCCCACTCCAGACGGGCCATTGCGACGGCCAAGTAATATACCCACTCAGATTGATCCAGGAAAGGATTGAGGAAAAGAGGGGAAGGGGAGGAAGGGGGGGGGGGGGTGAAAGTACCCCTCATAAAAGCTTTGACCACCCCCACTGTGAGAGGAGTGCACCAGCCAATGGGACTCCCCAGAAAAGGGGCCACATTTCCACATCAAGGGGGGTTGGCAGTTGGAGGGAGGGAGGGATCAAAGAAGGGTGGATGGCCGAGGGTGGAGAGGACGACAGTCTAGAAGCACTGACACAAAAATGTTTTGACACCAGTGGTTTTCAGCATGACGACCCGATCTCCCGCCAACAATTTCCTGAGATGAAATGGAGTGACACCATATGTGAACCCAGCAGTGCTTTTTGGCAAAACCCAAAGTCTTAAAATGCTTTTGATTCGACTAGAAGAGCAGACGAGAAAACGAGTTGTACACAACCCTTCCTGTTCTTCCACTCCTTTGGTGGGTTAACGATATCACATTGCGTGTAAAGTCCAAGCCCACTGGCCTCTTGCAGTCCGAAAGCCAATCTCTTTGACGCCATGAAATGCAGGTTGCTCGTTGAGAACTCCTCGCCGTTTGATACGCTTTAGCACGGTATCGATCTCGAGGTCCAATGCTATCAAGCGAGAGGCCTCCTTTATCCTGTCGGCATAAACGGCAGGCAATCTCAAATCAGATGGCCAGGCTGAAGGGAGCCATGCTCATTTGCCGTGGCTTTAAGCGGATGGCGAACATTTCGACGGAGAGCAATTATGAGATTTGGCCTAGGTCTTGAGGCCATGCCACTCAAAGCGATGAGGAGCGGTACTGAGAGTGTGTGTGTGTGTGTGTGTGTGTGTGTTCATGTTGCTGGTTTGTGTGTGTGTGTAACGGAGAGAGAAGAAAGCTCCTGGGTGTTTGTGTGCCTGTTACAAGCACCACGATCATTTCCATTTCTGTCTCATAATAATACACGCAACTCTGCTCTCTATAGTCATTCCCCTTCTCTGTCCATCAGTCTTGTCGTTAATCTCCGAGACAGTCATCTCAGGTTATCCATCTTGGCCCCTATTAGCGTTAGTGTCGTTCCCTTGACTCCCCAGACTAGAATCTAAGAGCTGCATCTGGATTCCCTGGTGCAGCTGGTGGCTGGTCTGGCTCTCATCCCAGGGCAGTAGAGGCTGTGGTTTACGGTCATAGCTTCTGAGTTTGACATCCTCCGACTGGGCCAGACCCTCGTGGTGGACTCGCTCCCTGGCGTCATGTCACAGAGGTTAAACCGAAGCACTTGTTTATCCTCAGTCAGAAGCCATTGGCTCGTACACGTTTCCTACACTGTAAGGTTCGTACAACTGCCCCTAGTGTGCCTGTGCCACACAAACACACACACACACACACACACACACACACACACACTAACAGTACTAGGCTATGGGGAATGACTTTGATGGCTTAATCGTTGTCGGTGTGATGGTCAGTGACTGTTCTTTGGTTCAATTTTTTTAAACCATTGTGCTTGCAGATTTGTATTCTAGATTGGGGGCTTAATGACATAATTAGCAGCAGTAGTCAGCATCTAATTAAATGAAACAAGTAGGCTATATCTTAAACGGCTGTGTTTTGTGTTTCAGTAATCTAAACGGGGCAACTGAAAAGCAAGACATTGGGTTCAATTAACACTCCATGTTTCAAATAAAAATTTTAAGAAGTCGATTCAAGAAGAGAATCAAATCTCCATTCTGAGATTAAAACGCTATGAGATTAAAACACCGTATTACAAAACTAGAAGTTCAAATTGAATTCCGAATTGAATTTCAACACCCAGCTTGGAGCACAGCCAAGACAGTCAGATATTAAAATTACTCTGGTATCACTGTGCCCTCAGGTGTAAAATGTTCAGCAGGAGAGACATGTCTCAGGGTTCCTTGGACCCCATGCCAGAGACCACTCGGCCAACGCATGTTCTCCCTCGACCAATTCAAGTCTCATCACACTTCTAGTTCAGTGTCTGAAGACTCCTGCTTCTTAGCCAAGAGGCTGCTGCCTATCCTTTGCACTCTCTTCCTTTTCCTCTCTTTCTCTCTCTCTTCCTTTTCGTCTCTCTTTCTCTCTCTCTTCCTTTTCGTCTCTCTTTCTCTCTCTTTCTCTCTCTCTCTCTCTCTCTCTCTCTCTCTCTCTCTCTCTCTCTCTCTCTCTCTCTCACTCTCTCTTCTTTCTCGCTGTTTCACTCCTTCAGCTTCTCTTACTCTCTTGCTCTCTCTCCACACCCGCTTCCTTCCCTCTCTCTCTGTCTCTCCCTCTGTCCCTCTCCCTCTCTCTTTCTCCTTCATTCTGCTGTGTCCCTCTCTGTCTTTATCTCTCCGTTTCTATCTCTGTTTCTCTCTCTCTCTCTCTCTCTCTCTCTGTGTCTCTGTCTCTCTCTCTCTGTCTCTCTCTCTCTCTGTCTCTCTGTCTCTCTCTCTCTCTCTCTCTCTCTCTGTCTCTCTCTCTCTCTCTCTCTCTCTCTCTCTCTCCCCTCCATTCGCTGCTGTGTCCCTCTCTGTCTTTCTCTCTCTGTTTTTCTCTACGCAGTAGACATCCCTCCTGCCCCTGGCACCAGAGTGTCTAATTATAGATGATTATCTCAGAAAATTTGGTGAGGAGTTGGATTTGTACAAGCTAGAGAGCACAAGGGTAATGTTGTGGTTTGTGATTTGAAGCGTGATGTGCCTGACATGCTATTATAGTGGCCAGAGAGTCAAGGTTGCCCAGTGCTTCAAACATTGTTTCGCTCTTTCTCTGTGGTCAGACTTGACACAGATTTACAACGGAAATCAGGAAATAAAACTTATTTCAGAGCAACATTCCACCGAGTTTCCACAGTTCAGAGGTTTCTTGCGGCATGTTTGCCTTAAAACCTAGCCAGCCAAAAGCTGCCATCGTTATCATGGCTCCTTTACATTCCCATTGAGCTCCATTGAGCAGACAGGTCAATAGGTTCACAAACAGCAAGACCGACCCACCAACCCTGTCTAGAGCCATTAGATAATACAAAAGAACTTTCACCCTAGACCTTTGACCATTTTTCAACCAGATCTGTTAGTAAGGGAGGTGTGCCGACACCAGGTGACTACGTTTGGAGTTATCTGTGGTCAGTTATTGTTTCAACATCTCTTCTTTTTTTTTTTCATAAACCTCGCCCTGTTTTGATGGTGAGATATGGAGGCATTTATAGAGGTGAAAGACTCCAAAAAGCATGAGTGGATTGGAGTATATTAAAGTATGCTTACCATGTGGCCCCGTTAGTCAGTAAGTAAGTATGAGAGTCTATCACAACTCCCACACTGCCAGTGGTATATGATTTTAGGAGAGGGAGAGAGAGGGAGAGAGAGAGGGGAGGACATGCAGGAAATGGCCCCGGGCTGGAATCGAACCTTGGCCCCTGAGGTAATGCCTCAGACTGTGTGGTACTCGCCTTTAACCGTTTGTGTGTGATTTGCACACAAGTCGTGTGTGCACACACGCCTAGCACCCCCCCCCCCCACAACACAAACACACATTACTTATCTTTTACATATTTCGTTTTTTTCTCTCTCTCCAGCCGTCTCCTTCAGCCCCCCCTCCCCACCTCCCCTTCCTCCCTGTCTAATTGAACCTCAGTGTAGGCCAGGTGGAAGCGATTTGAATTCCCCGAGGTGGTGACCACAGTCGTTGCTTATAATGCAGAGCGCAGTCGTACCTCCAGTTACCCGTTCGTTCACAGCCTATCCCACTCTGCGGGTAACATCCAGCCGGCTTTCATTACGGCGCCAAAACATAACACGGTAATTAATGGGAAAAAAATAACAGCAGCGTATTGTGATGTAAATTTTCATTGAGTGTTCATTGTGCTTTGTGGGAGAGTTTTACATATCGGCCTTGAAATAAGCCTATGTAGATTAAAAGCTTTTTCACATTCCATTATCTTTCAAATACATCACATTGTAACTGATAATGACATTGAAACTTATGCACCATAGGGATGTGTGTTGTTCAGGTTTAAATTCTCGGTTCCCCCGTTTGAAAGCCTTCGCCCAAATTGCTGTTTTTATTTGTGCATTTTTTTCTTCTTCTTCTCTTGCTCGCTCTCTCTCTTTCTCGCTCTCTTTCTCCTTGGAACTGGCTCCGAGTGAAGTGTCTGTGTTGACAGGCGGCCCTTTGAATGGATTTGAATGGGTTTGTGACTCAAGGGCTCAATTTGAGTTGGTTTCAGGCGGACCAGTCTGGTTTGAATAGAAAATAATATGCAAACAGAGAGAGAGGGAATATTTCCAAGACAAAATGGAGATTGAGACCTCAGCCAGTCAGTTGGAGAGACAGAAGGGGGGGGGGGGGTAAAAAGAAAAGAAAGGAGAAGCCATTGACTCGGACCGTGCTCAGCTTTGAGGGTTGGTCTGTCAGACGTCAGTCACTTTGCTATAGGCCTTGTGCCAAAATGCCATATCAGATTACAAAAGTAATTAGTGAGACCGTTTGGCTTTGTTACATGTCTAACAGACTGTGACCCTGATTGTCCGCACGCTCGACAAGCTGTTCTGCTTTTAGCTGCCAGCGCTGACCTTTGACCGTGTGCTGTTAACTCACAAAACAAATGAACCCGAGTTTAAAAGGTGGGAGCCAATCAGATTCCACCGTCTCCAAGTCCATCCAATCAGGGAGGGCCATCATAGACATGGATGTACTAGGTTGATCATACTCATTAAAAAATCCATTTGCGTGCGTACATGCTGCATAAGCTTTCTCATGATGATGTCATGTTCCCTCTATAGCACATCCATCACAGCCACTGTTCAGCCAATATCCAATCGCCGTCCATAGGAGACTGACTTAGTCAGCTATAATGTACCCATAAGCTGTATTGACCTGTTCCATAACATTATACTTGTAGACTGTATATGTCTCTTCATGTTTTGTTGAAGCCTTCCTGTGAAGTCACTCGTATCAAACCACGGATCGCTTTGCTAGCATTCATCGTTCCATCTGCACAGAACATTTTCAGCACTTTAGATGAAGGGCTAGGAAAATAAAATGAAATAAAATGAAAAAAAAAGATTAGGAGAGGGATAAATGCGTTTCACTTGGATGGTTTTTCCGGCCCCTTCCGGCGCCTTCCTCGGCCCTGGAGTCTGGTGCCAGGGCTTGTGTGCCCAGCATTCCGGTCACCCGTGGAGAGAGGGCGACGGAACGGCCAACAGGTAAGGGTTACCATGGTAACCTGACTACCTCACGCGCCGTGGTGACAGAGCTGATCAGGCTGTAGCTCGAACCCCCCCTCCCACCTGCCCTCTCCGGCGGGGGCACTTATAACAATTCATGATCTTGAAATTCCAGCTACTACTCCCAACCCTGTCCGCTCCCCTCTCTCTCCATCCCACAATATCCCTTTTCTCTCTGAGATCCATTTGTGCCGCATTAGGTAAGATATGCTGAGAGAGACTGAGAGAGAGAGAGACTGAGAGTGAGAGACAAAGGAATAAAGAGAGGGAAAGAGAGAGAGACAGAGAGGGAGACAGAGCGTGAGGGAGGGAGACAGAGAGGGAGAGAGAAAGGTGGAGGGGGAGTACTAGAGCAAAAGATTGAAAGAGGGAGAGCAAAATGGGAGTGGAAAATGGATAGGCCTGAGCTTTGCATTATAATAGAGACACTGTGTCGAGGCAGGTTTCCTTAGCATTCATACTGAGTAGCTGCATTTATTCACTTTACGCTTGCGAGCTTCCATTTTGTCCCTGGTGTGACAACGTAATTCAGCCCTTTGTGTGTATTCATACATTTAATAATGGTAATGGCGATTCATTTTATTCCTTTGTGTGTTTGTGTATGTGTTTGTGTGCATGTGTTTGTGTTGCGTAGGTCACAATATTCATAAGCAAATGTCCCATTTCCTCAAAACAGGTATTCAGACCCTAATTAATATTCAACTTCATCTTAGGTGTGATAACCATTAGCATAAACACAATCTCATCTCCCATCATAAACCATCATGTTCAAACCCTCCCTCCTCCCAGCTTGTTATCCTGATACCATCTATCCATGGAACATACTAGAAAATCTGAGCCCGCGTGTTTAACCCTGAAAAGCTATCCCTCGTTTATTAGACAGTGTGTGTAGGAGTGATTCAAGCAGGCGTGACCGGTAACATCATACTTAGCATGCCCCCATCAGATAACATTGAAGATCGGGTTACACTTTGTTGGGGCTGCATTGTATGACGCGTATAGGGCTCATTCCTGCCTAATGAAACGTCTTCAGTTTCATTTGCATGGGAGAGAGAGATGGGGCAACTGGAACTAATTGTAGGTGGTGACTTGGCGGTTATCGCTATACCCAGATACTGTAAGCCTCAACAACAGGTGTCAGGAAACGTAATACCAAACACACTGAGGACTCTCAAACTCCTTTTGCACTTCTTTTTTGAACGAATGATTTATCTCTTCTTTTTCTCTCCTTTTTTTTTGCTCGCGGTTTAAGTAACAGCTTTTGGCCGTGTTTTGAGAAGTGTTCACATTCAACGGACGCCGCCTGACGCCGTTAATGCCTGACGCACAGTGTTGTCGGGGGGGAAAAAAAAACTTGCTATTCTGCATTACTGGTTCAGGGAGTGGGTGGCAGTCACCGTCAGAGTGTCAATCACTTGCAAACGGTTGCGTAACCAAACATGTAAAACGGTTGACTTTGGATGCTTTCTGACATGCCGATGCATGATTCAACCAGGCTGTCGTACAAGTTTCACCATGGATACTACGACAGTCTGTGATTGCCACCAGCCTCGGTATGGAGACCACATATTCTCCAGAGCTGTGCAAGGTAAGCTCATTCGGGTGTGTCAGTGTGTAGACATAAAACAGCAAAAGCTGGAAACTATTTGGTGGATTTTGATCAACTAAAGCAAACCAAGTCTCTTGTCGGAACAAATTGCACGTCACATTGCGTTGGAGCTACGTCACCCGCAGTCTAAGCTGTGAACTGATCTGTGACATGTTGTTTGTAGGAATACTAGATGTTCTGCTTGGCAACAGCAGCACCTGGGTCACGGCCTGCATGTAGCAGGAACCCAGGTCACCATCTGATTCCCTCAGAACATAAACCATGATGGAAGACAGCCCTATCTGTGTCTGCTCAAAGTCTACAGACACGAGCACAGAAACTCGGCCTGGTGGATTGCACAGAATGATGTTATTAACTGGGATGTTATAAAGATTCTCCCTTTGTGCCCCGCCATTAACAACCAGTGTTTTCATGTTGTTTTGTCAAATAACAGGTGTTTGAGAAAACAGATGTCCGCTTCCTTCCACCTGAAGACTGTGGACTGGAAGGTGCTAGCTATAAAGGAGGTTGTCAGTATCGTGGTAGCTAAATGTATTTGACAGTCAAGCAGCATTGAGGGAGACTTGTTTCCTTGTTGGTTTTCACACCGGGCGTTGTTCATTAGAAGTCCATTGTGGTATTTAATTACCGTGCAAACATCCCTTTAGGCTTTTGCAAGATCATAGTGACTTGTCAAATATTTTTGCATCCCTTTAAACATCTGCAAACATTCAGCGCAACCTGACCCGAGTACAACAATTCAATACATTGAGGTTGACACACTTTAATATTTTCAAAAGCAGATATTCTGTAGTTCTGGATATATTGAGTCGAGCTCACCAGATATTACTTGAGCAGATCAATACCAAATCCATTACAACTGACCGATGGGCTATCACTGTTGCGTTCTATTCCCCTGTCCCTCTCCCAGATACAAATCAGCCTGGTGGATGAAAAGGCAATTTTCTGCTCAAGACACACGACTTTTCCTGTCCCTTTTTTGTCCTCGTTAGTCTCCTAACCTTTTTTTGTCAGACCACATCGTTTGTGTTTTCCCTTCTTGACTAACTTAGCGTCTGGAGGAAGGGAGGGGAAGGGACGGGGGATTTTCAACCAGAAAAACTCAATTAATTAGAACCGTCAGGATTCAACTGGCCCCGTTGGCACTGGCAGCATACTAAAATAAAGAAAAACAACAACACTGATTAAAAAGTTTTCAGTTGAGACTCTGAGGATGCAATGAAGTGGACTAATTGAAGTGGTAGATGCAGGCGTCTCAACCAGAGACTCTAGATGTTGAGCGGCTCATCTGAAAGAAAAGATGGGGGGGGGGGGGGGGGAGAGGGGGGGGGAAGCGAAACGAACAAGCATCCTTGAAACGCCAGCAGAGAGAGACACATCATCAAGGCTCCTCCGAAAACAACAAGAGTTGGCAACTCTTTTTCGAGGTTTTTGGGTGTTATACTTTCTGGGTGTCGAATCCTGTCCAAATCTCACTCATAAAAAGAAGGGAGTGCATTTCCAGAGACATGCTTCCTCGGTGGTTCTCGTTGTCTACACCGCTCCGCTCACACACTTCAGTAGGAAGCAAATGAGGCTGCTGTGATAACGAGACTTGGGAGGGGAGCTGTGAGGAGTGCGTGTCATTTCGAGCAGCACTTGGGACAGTAAACGCTATTGTGTAGCTGTGCAAGTCCAACACAGCGTCGCTGTGCGCCATTGGGTCGCACCCCCTCTCACACGCAACTCCCTCGCCACAACTCCCCACAACGCACGCACGCACACGCAACCCCGAGGTAGAGCGAAGGGGACGTCTGAACGTCCGTGGCTCGTGGTCGTCTCATTGTCCCCCTGTCAGAGCAGCAGCTTCTGTCACTCCCTGGACTAGCTTTCGGTATTTCTTCTGACAGTTTGGGCGCAGAGCTCCGAAGAAAGGGCACATTGCTGAGGTTGATGACAGGGGAAGCGGTGATAGGGTTGCCGCCTTGAATATATCAACTGGGCTCATGTGGCTGGTGATGTCTCATCCTTTCAAGTTGTCTTGGCTTCATCTCGGCATCTGTCCCCAATTCACAGGGCAGCGACTTTACCTGACACAAGGGATGCTTGACTCTGGTTTATTCCACATTTCGCTACTATGACAATGACCTACTGCCAAGTCATCATCTTCAGACTTTTAGTTTACTTATGTCTGCAAGACAGAAGCAATATTCATTAGATATTGGCGTGGTGAACACACACACACACACACACATACACACACACCCAACCCACACACCTACACTCTTTTTGTTAGGTCACGTAAATCCCTACTCAGTTAACCCCAGTAATGTCTGCCTTTCACAATCTGATTATTGTAATCTAGTATGGATTTTGGACTGGGATTAACAACTAGATTACGCAATCTGAAAATGTCATGCACCAAAGGAATGCAGATTATGGACAAAAGTGGGGGCACCACAAGACTGATGAATAAACGTTTCAGATTGGGATTGAGATTCCGGTAGCAGAGAGGGAAAAATGCAAACATAATCTCATCCAAGTCACTTTTAGATGTTTTTTGATTGTTTGTGATTAAGTTATTTCTTTGCACATGTTCTTTTGTATTTGCAAATTGACCTTTTTGAAACGTGGTTATCTTTTAGACATTTAGTAATGGGAATATTTCTATATTTACTGTGCAAAGTGCAGCATAAAGGCCTAATGGGCAAAGATAAAACCATTACAAAGGATATAAACATTGTCTGTGGATTATATCCATAATCATTATGCACAGGGATAAAACTGCTGTAGCAGATCAGCATTGATGCTTAGAACATTGTTATAGGCAGCTTATTTGCTAAAACTATCTTAACCTTAATATGTGGACTCCCATTCCATGTATATTCATGTAATCTTTTGAACCTCATGAAATGACACCACATGAAACAGTTACCAACCAAACCATTGTGCTCTCGATTGACATTTGAATACGGTTTGTGCAAACATGTATTGTGTGGAAAAATGGAAATGCCTCAATGTTCCAATCAACACGCTGCAGTCGTGTCAGAGCATAGCCTTCCTGTGAGCACAGCATGGCATGTGCGGTCTCAATATGCTAATTAGTTAGCAATAGAGCTACAATGATGTAGCCAACCGATGTCATGAGTTCACCATTCGAGGCCTTATCATGCGCTCCTGCAATGGTCATGGGGTCAAACGGGCCTGGGCAGACTTGTCTGCGTGCGTGGGAAGCCATTTTGTTGTTCCAGGAACAAGACTAGGAGTTTCACGGCGCACAATGAGCGTTTGTGAAAGCTGGTGTGCTTCCCTCAGCAGGCAAACCGCAAAACTGTGAGATTTCCTTTGCACACCCGTTGGAGTGGAGAAATGTCACCCTGTTGTTGATGACAATGATCATTAAGCACCTTCCAGAATAGACTTCCACTCCCAGCGTCTTACAAGAGCACTGTGGTGAGCCAGTCACTCGCTATCTATGGGTTGTTGAAACCACAATGAGCGCCAATGCAATCCCATAATGACCTCTGTGGTCTTGGCTACAGTGTCAACAGTGGGGCTGTTGATTGCAGTCATCGCTGCTTTGAATGGCCCAGTGATTCAGCAGTGGACTTCTGATCTCCCATGCTGGGAAATCCAAAAATGACTCTGACAAAGATGTGAATTTACAACATTTTGGTGAAGTGGCTGTAAAACGGCAAAGTGCTCGTAAAAACACATCAAACAAGGACAGATAATGTGTGTCGCCCCCCCTCCCCCCGCGTGTGTGTATTTCATACGTTTACTGTAAGTTCACCAGCTCTTGATTTTCACGTGGCCGGGGAACCAGAGCTCCTATTTCCTGCATGCGACTAAAGAGTCCCGTCTTTTCCCCTCCTCCTCTCCCAGGGTAGGATCCGGGCGGTGACGGGAGCAGAGCGGCGCCAGAGCTCGGGACCGTACCAGGGGGGTGCCACCGCGGAGAGGAGCCGCTCCAGGACAGCACTCGTGTCGCGTCGCGCCAGGGAAGCCGTGACCCCTCGGCCGGACAGATCAGCAGCGGGCGGAGGAGCGAGAGGAGAGAGGGGAGGCCATGTGGACCGCACGCCTGCTCCTCCTCGCCAGCCTGTTTGCGCCAGCAGCTCTGGGTAAGCCGTGCCAAGGGGCCACCAAGGTGGATGAGCAGGGTGGGGATGGAAGGGCTTGTGTGTGTGTGTGCTGAGGTCCTGACTCGGGCCGCTATTTAGCCTGCTCATGGATCTCATGGAATGGGTTTCTCAGTTTCATGACAATCGAGATCACTTCAAACTACTCCCAAAACTAATGACATCCCATCAATTTGTAAATGAGAACATAAAAACCAAAGTGGGTGAAAGAAATCTGACTCACTCACCGGTCCCAGCGTTTGAATCCATTACAGTCATCAGGAAAATCATCAGGAAAATCATACGAAAAAAATCGACACTAAAACACTTTAAACGCTTTTCACGGGCAAAGCAAATTAAGTCATTTAAATGGAGATTAAAAGGGAAATTGGAGGAGTTGAAATGAACAACAGGAAAGCAGGGTCTTCGTAGTGGGAGTCTATGTGGTGGTGGGGGGGCGGGGTGGGGGGAGGGCGGTGCAGTGGCCCGTAAAGATGTTAATTTGATACAACAAAGGCATTAATTTGGAAATTTGCAAGCAAATTGAATATTTTTATATGAATATATATATATATATAAAATAAAAAATCGTAACTTTTTTGTCTGAATCTTTGGCTGCGGTGCTGATCTCAGCTAATTCTCCCAGTTGGTATCCTTTGTATGATTTCCTCCTCCTTGTCATTGAGGTGGGGTCCGGCCCTAACGATACGTCACACGTCTGTCTTTATGCCCTGGCCTCATTGATCGTGGTGGACCAGCGACATTATGAAGAGGTTAATTTACTGCTCACCAGCCAGAGAGCTGGAAAGAATAAGTGCCAGGACAATAGGTTGCATAATAAACCGCTCCACGCCGTAACTCTCCACCAAACAATGGATCTTGAATACAGATGTGGGGAGGAATTGCACCTAAACCTGCTTTATAGGCCGACGCCCACACAACTTGGATGTTATCACCCTTATTCCTCTCCTGACCTTGACTTAGATGTGTTTATGCATCGGACGAGATCATTAGCACTCCATCACCTCGCTAAACCAGTGTTGCATTTGTGGGATGCTGGCTGACGTCGGTGAGCATAACAAAAAGCCTGCTTGAGATAGATTTGCTGGGAGCCCTCGGGATTGGGTCATATGTTTGAGATCAGCCGTTCGATAGTTTACCAAGGGCCGAAGGAAAATCCTATCTAACACCCTGAGACGAGCCCTTGCACCCAGACAAGCCCCAGATGTTCCAGATGCTTCTACGAGGGTGTAAATCTTTGCTGCGGTGAGGGGGGTGTGGGGGGGGGGATCTCTCCACACTCTCTACCCCCCATGGGCATTTACTGTGTACTCAGGAGGACACTGGCCTACTTTAGGATGGTAATCCTGTTAAGGTCCCTTGTCTCCCCCCACCATCACACACACACACACACACACATACACACACACACCGACACTCCGAAATACATACACTCACACGAGTACACCCACGCAATCAAACATGGGCACAGTGGCACACACCAGCTACACTGCATGATCAGACGTGCTCATAGACTTTCGCACACTTACGAAACCACACACACACACACACAAACACACACACACAAGCACACAAACACGCCAAGATCCAGAAAGAGGCTCCGATGGCTCCCTCACAGCCTCCGCACACAGCTGGCTGGCGGTCGTAGCGGCCGTGTTTGCACATCGACTTGTACACAACTGCCAGAGCCTGTCCACTTTCTACCCATCTGAAGATGGAGCGGAGGAGGGGAGAAAAAGGCTGCCCCCGGGGGGACACGTCCCGCATAGCCAGGCATAGACGAGCACCACGAGAGCTCCCCGGATTAACCCAATGACGGATTCCAACTTTGAGGAGAGACGACGAAGAGAGGCAGATTGAGTCGGGGGAAGTGTGTGTGTTGGGGGGGGGGGGGGAGGGGTGGGGGGGAGGGGGGGGGGTGGGGGGGGAGGGGGTGGGGGGAGGGGTGGGGGGGTAGCAGGCCGAAATAGACAAACATGCCAGCGAGACAGGAGTGGGGAGAGTAACAAGCGGAGCCACAAAGCACACGAGAAGCGAGTGCCTTCCCCCCCGCCGCTGTCAAGAAACGCAGACCCCCCCCCCCCCAAAAAAAAAATAAAAATAAATAAATAACACACCTTCCGAACCAGTGGTACGGCCATTCATCATGTGTTTGCGTGCTTGTGAAACGCCCCGGGAAGGATTTGATATTTATTCCGTTCCGTGGAATCAAAGGCGGTCTGACAGTAATGGATGACGCCCCGTAGACCACTCCGTAAGACAAGAGGAGGTGTGGGTAGCTGACACATTCTTCATAATAAGAGCCCGACCACATACATCAAAAAATGGAAGCAGATTTAGCCACACTATGGGGGGGGGGGCAGGGAGGATGGGGGGCGGGGGGGGGGTGAGGAAGCCAGACGTTCGCCTCGAGCAAGGTGCTCACCATGTGTGTGTGTGTGTGTACTGCTCAGCACAGAACTATGGCAGGTAATTGACCATTCTGCCAATTGTACCTGAGGCTCTTTGCAAAAATACACCCACACAAGGGGGAAGGCGGGGTGAGGGGTGAGGGTGGGTGAGGGGTGAGGGTAGGAACAGACAGCACACACACTTTCACACACAAAGACTCACACTCAGGTCATGCTATCTGTGCAATTTTCTGTCTCACTAATTCAATCTCTCTCTCTCTACACGCACTCAAACACACACCCATATTCTTACACACACATGCACACTGGACACAAACAAACATATGACGTCATGGAAGCCTCGCCTGAGCCTCATCCACTCCACCTGTCCACCCCAAATATGCCAATCAAGACCTTGATCCCTTTGCTCCAATATAACAGTAAATAGTTTTGTGTCAATCTCAATATTTCCACGCCCGATGCACTCAATTCGTCTCCCTGTTCAGGGGTCTCCTCTCCATTCGCCAGGGCATCCCTTTATTTGCCTCATTTGCCTAATGAATGAAATGATTGGCATGGTGAGCTCCTGTTTTGAAACAGGGGAACTTCAAGAGAGGCGCCCACTGGGGCATGTACAGTTTTGTTGTGATTATATGCTGCGTCAGGAACCGCATGAAAGTAATAAGCCCGCTCGCTTGTTTTGAGGGGGGGGGGAGGGGCGTGTGTCAGTCACTAAACTGCAGAAGTGTATGATTGAGCGTGTAAACACTTGACGTCAACTCAGGGAGTTTATGTGTCGCACGGCGGCTGTTTGTGAGGTGAACTGAAACAACAGAGGAACGAGGGACCGGCGTCCAACTCAGTCCCAGGTCGAGGGGAGCGTCTTGTGGGAAGGCTGAACGCAGCTGGTCGTTTGGGAAACGTGGCCCGCGGGAGACGCGCCGACTCGGACCACGTTCCTGTTTACGTGGAACCTGACGTTCCCGTGCTGGCCACAGTGGAACATGAGGTTACTCCTCCTCGTCTTCAATGCAGAGAGGCGCACGAACGGAACATGCGAAAGGAAGAAAACGAATTATTAACAAAAACATGGATAGATTGTGTTGTTGAAGAACTATATGGAGGAGTGTTCTCTGTCTCAGTGTGTGAGAAACTTCTAGAGCAAACAGTCACTTCCTAATACTAAAAGGTTCAAATGCAATAATGCATGTGATCGTATTTCTCAAAGGCAGATAGTTGAAGGGCCTGTTGTGACGAGTATTAATATTTAGTACGATTATTTCCTTTTCTCCCTTCACTCTTTCCCTGGGGCTTTCCACAACAGCTGCCAGTTAGATGCCCTCTTATACCATATCTCTGTTTGCTAAATGCAAATGTTATTTTTTCTGGTTGGTTCCACTTATTGTCAAAGCATGCAGCCTCATTTCAATAGAATTATTAGCTCAGGATAAAGTAAATGTGCCAAATCCTGGCTCTCTTTTGTACTGTAAATTTAATTCAAATGCTGTAATTCCCCTCGATAAATCTCGCTCGGCATTTCGGGACGAGGGTGTTACAGTTTTCTTTTGTCGTCCGCACCTTAAATCCGGGGGGAGGGGGGGGGGAATCAATACCCACTTCACATACTGTACTTACGGCGGAGTCGGTAAAGTGGCTTGCGTTGCTCCATGGTTGGCCCGACGCTGCCAAAGTGCTGTCAGGCCCTGGGAACCTGGGCGGAACAAATGGTGGCAACATTAAGCGAGAACCCGGAGGGGGGGGGGGGGGGGGGGGGGGGATTGGTGTCGTTCGCGCTCGTGGGGTCAAACATGCCCGCAAGTTTTATCGGCGTTCAAACAGAAGCCCCACGTATATCTTCGAAATGAATGAATTAAGACCCCCCCTCCCCCTATCCCCCCCCCCTAACCCCTTCCCTCCTCCATCCTGGCTTCCATGGCATAATTCAGTAAGCGGCGAACGATGCCATTTAAAGTGGACTCCGGGCGGGTGGAGAGGCTTTTAATGAGGACGGATATTGACAGGGGGGTCAAGTGGCGGTGGATGTTAGTTTACATTAGGAGCTCTAATGTGTGTGTGTGGCGCCTGGCGGGCTAGGGCTGGGGAAATATCACCGACTGACCCCCCTCTGTCTACGCGGAGCTGCGTTCGGCCCTGCCCAAAGTGGAATCTCCGCGGAAAACTCCGGAACGGCCTTTGGCCTCGCATCTACGAGTGGGCGGTTAAGCCAGGGGCCAAAAATATACCGCGGAGGAGACGGCCCTTAAAGGCGGGCTTTAAATACCCCCATTAATTATTCACTTCCCTTTTTACACACTGTGAAATATAAACAGATTAAGGAGCGTCGATTGATCCCATGCCAGGAGCCGTAATGGATGCACATATAGCACCATGTCTTTTAACATGTCAGGCTAAGCTACATGTTACAAGCGATACTGGGGGGCTAGAGAGGAGGCAGGCTGCATACTGTACAGTACACGCTGCATGATGACACCGGCGTGGGCGATGTCAATCCCGGGCGCTGTGCAGGATTGCTTGTGTCAGCTCTCTGTCAGAGGCAGACACAGAGGAGCGTCCGGGCGCGTGTCGACGCGGGTGGCCTGGCTGTCCTTCCTTCCTCCTTCCGCCCCCGTGTCACTGCCACGGGCTGTGATTGGACCACCCGAACTCCCCCCCCCTCCCCACCACCCCCTCTCCTGTAATTACGGTGGCTTATTGCTATTTCTGCACATGTGCACTTCCTATGCAAATTGGACGGAGGGATTTTGCAGACCCGCGCGCGCCGGCTTTTAGAAAAAAAAAAGAAAGAAAAACCCCGGCTCGCGCCGCGTGCTACAACAGGGCTGCTCGCGCACCCGCTTCTTGTAAGAAAACGCAGCAAGAAATCTCCTTCTTCCCTTTGCCGGGTCAGTTCAGGGGGCCTCCCCTCGATGAGCTCGTCGTGTTGTGTTCCGTTGTTGTGGTCCGACACAAGGCTACACGGCTCGCGTTTCAATGCGAGTCACTCTCCGGGCCAATTGACTGCCCTGCCCGGTGACATAACACACTCTCTGTCCCCCTGGCTCGCCGCCGGCCGTTCAAGGCCGCTGCCCTTGGTGCGTTCTATGTTAGCGTAGCACCTTACGGGAATCAAAGGGTCAATGCAAGGACTCAGTGGCTGGAATAAATACACCGGAGGCCCCGGCAGACCTACAAACGTGAAATGTATTTGGTGGATGGGTCATTTGATATCGGATACTAATTCAGAGGTATGCTGTAGTGTGTGGCATGCGGGGAGAGTCTGCATTCAACGTCAATAAGAGTCAATAATCCCTAGCTAGCATTTACAGACCTTGACTCTGACCCACCGAAATACTGCAGAACTATGGACTTCTGATCCTAGATCCTCTGTTGGACTTGGGCCGTTTGTATGTCGCACTGGATGACGTCATCTGCCACATGAATGCGACGTCATGTGACATGTAAGGAATTGAGCCCGAGTCCTGTTGGCAGTCTGACGCTGCCCCCACAGTTGTGGGATGTGGTCGACTGAAGAACAGCCGCGCCGATATCACCTTGCTGTGGCTGGGAGAACAATACGGCCCAATGCTCTATTTTGCCTCACGACGACAGAAGAAAAGGGATTAATCACTTATCAGCATATCCAAAGTGTTCCCCCCCCCCTCTGCCTCGGTCTCGCTATCTCTCTCATTTCCTCTCTGTCTCTCTCGCTCGTTCCCTCTTTTGTTCTATCGCTCCCTCATTCACGCCTGGCAATTTACAACTTGAGTTTAGAGAGTGAATTTGACTAAAAAAGACAAAAGGATCTAATTACGTTTACCTAATACTACATTTGTGTGCAAATGGGGACGGTCCAATTATAAGGAGAGGTACACTGCCCCCCCCCTCCTCGTTTTCCTCTCTCTTTCCTGCAGTGCGGGCGACCAAGCTTCTAGAGTGCCCCCCCCCCCCCCTCCCACACACACACGCGAATCAATACAAAGTATTGTAAAGTCGGCATTCATGCCGAGGCTGGGATCAAATGTTACAGTTGAGCAGATTAGCCTAGCAAGACCTTGAGGAGAGAGAGAGAGAGAGAGAGAGAGAGAGAGAGAGAGAGAGAGAGAGAGAGAGAGAGAGAGAGAGAGAGAGAGAGAGAGAGAGAGAGAGAGAGAGAGAGAGAGAGAGAGAGAGAGAGAGAGAGAGAGAGAGAGAGAGAGAGAGAGAGAGAGAGAGAGAGAGAGAGCGAGGAGGGAGGGCCAGAAGGAGGGAGGGAGGGGATACTGGAGATGGCCTTCGATGTGGCACACTGGCCTCCATGGGAATTCAATACAGCCATTGACAAAAGAAGGGCTCCATTGTTGAGGCATTCAGCCTCCTTTGGGAAGCCGGTCGGCCCGTTCCATTTCCTTATTAATTGTGCTCAAGGAAGAAAGAAAAAGCGAGAGGGAGTGATAGAGATAAAGGAGAGGAGATAGAAGGCTGTATATTTTGGTCCTCCTGCGTTATGTTTGAAATTGTGTCAGGGTCAAGCCGACGCAGGATAAAATCCTATCTTGAATGGCAAGTGTTATCTGGGATGTGTGAATCCACACACTCACTGAAAAACACACGCAGACACACACACAAAACACGCCCACACACACCCACCCCAAAAACACACACACAAGCAAATCGGCAACGCACACGCACACACTCCTCTCACACCAGCCCCCTCCTCTCCCGAAATATGCAAGCTTTGAGGTCACGGCTTGCCCTCAATCTGGCATGGAGGCCGTCACTGCCATGGATGGATTGTCAATTTGGTGGAGTGATGGATCACCCCCCTGAAGTCACCTCCCACTGTCCTCCCATGAGCAGCCTGGAGCTGAGAGCCTGCGCCAGGACAAACCTGTGGGAGGTCCCAGACATGATCGGAATGAACACTTTCTCCCCCACCTCGTACCCCACACACACACGCACACACTCACACACACACGCACACACTCACACACACGTGCACACATCTTTTTATTTTCTTCAAACGACATTGCGCACGCCCACACACAAAATCACACACCAAGGGCCACATGCCACGGAAGATTAAAAAGACAATAAATTATGGCTATTTGGACCGCTCAATAAGGCTATCCTGTGAGAGGTCATTTTTCTTTCTTATTACCCTTCACTTTAGGCTTTCCCGTGGCATTATTCATGTCTACAAATGGATTCCAGAGAGCCATGACTTCTGTTTACGTTTGACTGTTCTGTGAGATTGCCATATCTGCTCTATCATCCGCCCCCCCCCCCCCCCCTTCCTCAAAGTGCCTCCATTTTGGTATCAGTGCTGTGTTTTCTCTTATTTAAATGTCGGGGCAGGGTACAGTGACAGAAGTCCACACCTAGCTATTACAGTGCTCTTTAATGTTCCTCCTCAAAGTAGATTCCCCCTTGTGATAGTGGGGACGAGACGCTACAAAAGAGAGCCTGTGTCTAGTGAGAAATATTGCAGGTGCACATTCCCCAGTGTCGCCCCCTCTCTCACACAAGCACACACACACACACGACTTTCACCGTTCTCACTCCGGTACGTGCACACACACACACACACACACACACACCTCTCTCCGTGATCACTGGCCCTTGTTCAGTGGCAGGGGGGACTTGAAGGGGATCGTTTTTCCCCGTGTGATAATGCGGTCCTTTCTGCCTTTGCGAGATGGACTGAGGGGGCCGTGAAACGAGAGATGGCGAGGAGGGATGACGGAGGGAGAGAGAGACGGAGGGAGAGATGGCAGTCGTGGTCTTTGGCATCCTGTGGCTTCGCGAGATCCATCTTGATGGTTCGGGCGTTACTGTACTGTCGAAGGTAGAGTCTCCTTAGAGGATGCTGGGAACAACCGCAACACACAAGGCCTTCCCATAGCTCCCAAAGTGAACAAGGCTGGTATTGTAGAGGTATGGATACTCCTGAAGGAAGGCACAGTACATTTGTCGTACAAAGGGCCCAGGCATACTACTTTATATCTGTACTAAGTATAGACAATTCAAAATTCTTTTAAACTCTTAGTTGGTTTTCGATTCGTCACTGATGGTATTGATTCTTTTTTGAGCTGCAGTCCTAATGTGAACTTCAGAGTCCTTTTTAAAGAATGTTGTCGTTTCGGTTATTTTTCCAAATCCGCAGTTTTTCAGTCCTCTGTTTTGAATTCTGGTAGGTAGTTCCGTTCCAAAGGGTAACTCATTCAGCACAGCGTCACAGCTCATTTGATTAGTTGCCCACACATTGCCTCATGCATATTCAAAGTCGTCTTGTCTTTCTCCTCGCGTCGCCACCTCCTCGTTGCATTTGCCGGGAGGGAGGGGGTGGGACGGGGGGGGACGGGGCAAAAGGGGGATGCCGGAGAGAATCTCTCTGGGACCGCTCTCCCAATCAGACCTGTGGCGTGCCGCCCTAAGTCGTTCGTACGCACCCCATGGGATAAGCAGAGCTACTCCACTGCCCCCCCCCCCTCTCTTTTTGTCAACCCCCCATCCTCCCCTCCCTCGTCACGTCCTCACCTCGCGTCGGCGCGCGACTGACAGGCTCCCGCGGCGTGACTCAGCGACGCTTGGTCGAGAACGCCGATTGAGCTGCTAGCGCAACGCCTCCCCGCCCCCCCCTCCTCCCTTCCCACCCCAAAACACACAGGGTCCTCCGTCCCTGGGGGGGGGGGGACACTTCCGCTCCCCTCCATCACGATGGCCAGATGGGCGTGCCTCTTCTCCTGGTCTGTGGTGTCTGGGCAGGAGAGAGGGGACCGCACTTGGTGAGAGCCCAAAGTTTTTTCCCGTGGTGGAAGGAAGGGGTGTGGGTGGGGGGGTGGGGTAGCGACATGCTCCGCACAATACACGCGCGCGCCACCCACACGTTTTCCGGAGCCTCGGGGAGGGAGAGCTTGTGTATGAGTGGGGGGGAGGAGGGGGAGGGAGGAGGAGGGAGGAGGGAGGAGGAGGAGGAGGAGGGGGGGGGGCGCACTCCAGTTGTTGTGTGTAGGCTTAATCTGTCCCCATGCATCGTGTTTGTACGGTAATCTGTCTTGAATGGTGCCACCCTGCCCACATCAGCGGAGCTTGGTGAGGAGCAGCTGAGTCGTCCCCAGGGCACGTGCCCCCCCCTCTCCCCTCTCCATAGCAACCACACCGTGTCCTATCCCTCCCACTTCAAGTTCCCCCGGAGAGGTGGGGGAGGGCTTTACCTTTTGATCCAGTTGTTATCAACGGTGCCACTTTGGGCTTCAGGGCATCTGAACACCCTCTGCTGTACGTGTAGATGAACACACCTAACTCACTGTTCGTTAGTGTACTTACAATTAGTGTACTTACTTTTTGCCTGTCAGTAAAAGTGTTCCAGAAATGTGTCTTAGTTTACTTAATTAAAAGGAATATGTACATATGCATTGATTCACTATTTTAATTCGACATTTGAATAATTTCCCTTTCTTCATTATGTAAGTAAACGGTACAGCTTCCAGCTGTAATTTGTATAAATGATGTTATCCTTTGGATGTTATATTGCAGTGAAAAATAATGTTACAAATATGGAATACAGCAACAACTACAGCTCCACTGAAAGACTGAAAACAGAAAAATAATATTATCTTTTATCTCATCCTCATCTTTTTATTTTTTTTTATTTGATAAATCAGAAGTCAAGTCAACACTTTCATGTTTTTTTTTGCCGGGGCGAGACACACGTTCAGTATTCATGAAACAGCAGAGGAACGGTTAGATATGGAACACTTCTCTCTTCAGCCCCAATAAACATCCCCCTCCTTCTCATTCCAAACGAGGATATTGCCACATTTGTCTTGCAGCATCTTCCTTTCAACCTTATCAAACACACACACAAGGGGAGATTTCATTCTGAACCGATTCTCAACCAACCTTTATGTAAAATGTGTAATCCATTCTCTCTCTCAAGCTCGCTTTCTCTCTCACATACACACACACACACACACAAACACACACACACACACACGCAGCTGCATTTGAACATACCACCATCTTACTGTAATGTGCAGCGAGAGAAAGAGGGAGTACATGTTGATAGTTATTTTCCAGAATCGACTGATTGAGGTCAATATGGATTAAGTGTTTTTTTGTTTTTTTTTCACTGTCCTCGTATGAGAATCAGGGCCCAATTGCCGCTCAACAATACGACAATGACACCCTCATACAATCGAAGCTCCACATAGCACTTCATTTCACATTAAGGCTGAGCGACACCATTATGAATGTTGTCGCGACTGGAGGAAAGGCCATTGTACCGACGTTAGCACGTTAGCGCCTCGGCCGAGATCGATTTGTGCTCATTGTGGAACAATCACTGTGCTATTGTAGAAAAAACAACATTCTTTTCACATTGTTTGCTTGGTTTCCTGTCCATCCCTGTATGCTAAAAAAGTATAAACATACTTACATAATTATATACTTACAAATGAACGTTTGGAATAAATATACGAATATCGAGTGATTTTTGGGTGTTTTGAGTATACTCACATTGTGTTGAAAAAGATGAATATAATGGAAATGCATTAAACTCTCATTTAATACATTTAAATTAGATTTAAGGATACTCATGTTCTGTTTGGGTTGTGGCAAAGGGTCGAGGTTGCTGGGCTAGCATCCATGCTGGTTTTTACAATTTGGACTACTTTTCCTTAATGTTTTCAGCTATTTTGTGATCTAAAATCTCTTGAAAGTGGCACACACAGGAAATACAGTAGAGAAGGGCATGCTCAGAGGTAGCCAGACAGTGCTGAGAGATCTGCTCCAGCTTCCACAAAGATGCCATGTTCAGCCCAGGTTAGCTGATTCATGTCTTATTGGGGTGACATCTTGCATAACCATCTTGCATGCCATGGTGAAAAATGGAAACAAAACCAGTCCCTTTTTTTGTCTGAATGTTGGCACGTCCCCAAACGTGGACAAGAGTGCGTGGACTGCAGTTCAGTTGACGTAAATAACGTGGCAAACATCAATTTCACAGACGATACTTCTGACGCGGTTTGGCGAGTCTTCCTTACTTCCCCAGGCTATATTTAGTCCCTACTTCCTGCTTCCTGTGTGCTGTCAGGAGCTGCCATTTGATTGTTGGCAGCGTCAAAGACAAAGCACAGTGAAGAAAGCCCTTTCTTTCTTCATGCGGGAAAGGCATCTTTTTGTTTCTTTCTTTGCCCTCAATTAAACTTTGTGTCACAGCAAGGGCAAGTTGAGTCATGTCGGCTCTGGAGGCATTGCAAGTCTGTGTGTGTGTGTGTGTTTGAATGCACTCTCTGGCAACTGTGATGGTGCTTTAAATAAACGTGAATGTGCGTGCACAAGCGCTCTGTGTGTGTGTGTGTGTGTGTGTTGGCCCGAGTGGTGTGACAGGTGACGAGGGGAGTTCACTTTGGACAACAACTTCTCCTGAAGCAACTGGGAGGCACGGTGGGGGGATTGGTGCAGTGGAGAGGTGGGGGGAGGTGGAGAGGTGGGGGGGTGGTGGAGAGGTGGGGGGTGGTGGAGAGGTGGGGGGAGGTGGAGAGGTGGGGGGGTGGTGGAGAGGTGGGGGGGTGGAGAGGTGGGGGGGTGGAGAGGGGGGGGGGTGGTGGATAGGTGGGGGGTTGTTGGAGAGGTGGGGGGATTGGTGCAGTGGAGAGGTGGGGGGGTGGTGCAGTGGAGAGGTGGGGGGGTGGTGGTGGAGAGGTGGGGGGGTGGTGGAGAGGTGGGGGGTGGTGGAGAGGTGGGGGGGTGGAGAGGGGGGGGGTGGTGGAGAGGTGGGGGGTTGTTGGAGAGGTGGGGGGATTGGTGCAGTGGAGAGGTGGGGGGGTGGTGGTGGAGAGGTGGGGGGGTGGTGGAGAGGTGGGGGGGTGGTGGAGAGGTGGGGGTGGTGGTGGAGAGGGGGGGGTGGTGGAGAGGTGGGGGGGTGGTGGAGAGGGGGGGGGGGTTGTTGGAAAGGTGGGGGGTGGTGGAGAGGTGGGGGGGTGGAGAGGGGGGGGGTGGTGGATAGGTGGGGGGTTGTTGGAGAGGTGGGGGGGTGGAGAGGTGGGGGGGGTGGAGAGGTGGGGGGTTGTTGGAGAGGTGGGGGGGGTGGTGGAGAGGTGGGGGGGGTGGAGAGGGGGGGGAGGTGGTGGAGAGGTGGGGGGTTGTTGGAGAGGTGGGGGGGGTGGTGGAGAGGTGGGGGGGTGGAGAGGTGGGGGGGGTGGAGAGGTGGGGGGGTGGTGGAGAGGTGGGGGGGGGTGGAGAGGGGGGGGAGGTGGTGGAGAGGTGGGGGGTTGTTGGAGAGGTGGGGGGGGTGGTGGAGAGGTGGGGGGGTGGAGAGGTGGGGGGGGTGGAGAGGTGGGGGGTTGTTGGAGAGGTGGGGGGGGTGGTGGAGAGGTGGGGGGAGTGGAGAGGTGGGGTGGTGGAGTGGTGGGGGGGTGGAGAGGTGGGGGTGGTGGAGTGGTGGGATAGGGAGTGGAGGCCAAACAATGACAGTGTGACGAAGCAGAATGTGCCACAGCCTGCAGCACCGTCCTCATTCCTTGTGGCCTCTACCCTCAGCCCGGGCCTCTACCCTAAGCCCAACAGCCTCCGTCCTCAGCCCTGAAGGACCCTGGCGACAGCCTTATCTGACAGATGTAGTCATTGACGGTTACAGCTGATTAGCCAAAATCAGATCATTCAAATCTGATTACCTTAAAATGAATCAAATATCTGACAAACTGAGTTGGGCCAAACAATGATCCATCGTGTTTATAAATATATAAATCGGCTTTTGAGTGAATGTGGATTACAAAGGCTGTGCATTGTTTTGCATCACAACAGTACTGTGCATACCAAACACCATAACAATGTAGGTGCAGTGTCAAATTAACACATTGGGACACGTACATCAAGTCTGTTTACGCTAAGAGAAAACAAATGGAAAAGCCCACGTGCTAGGACGTGTTGGATTTAGACCAACATGAAAAAAGGTACGCAGGCAGACAAAATTTTCTTTTCAGCTAAGTCCGATTCGTTGGCTCAGTGTCAGTGTCAATATGGATCAGGTGAACAGAAGCTGCTTCGAATCTTCAACCGGAATGCAATTCAAATTCGTTTCCAAGCATCGGACATGATTCGGTTGCTCGTAGGGCACTTGGGGTTTAATCTGCGTCAAACCAAAACAAGTACGGCAAAGTCGTCCCACAGATCTTCACAAGCAGAGGGATACAAGATGGGATACCCTCTGGTATCCCATCAACTCAAATATCTGGACACTGGGTGATTTGTTATGAATTCAATGAAGTGTTTGCATAGGATGGAGAGTCACTTCACATGTTCACGTGTGTGAATCTGTTACTGGATGGGGTGTTCCAGTGACCACTGCTTGGTGGTGTGTTGCTTATTGTTCTCGATGCTGTCTCTGTTATTATGTGTCCTGATTCGAATCAGCTTCTTATGCCAAATTAGCAAGTATGTTCTTTCAAAATTCACGCGTGGGCTATATCTAATGTAACTCTCTGATAGTTCCTCTGGAAAAAGTTTGCCTAGATCATTAAAACTAGCATGAGTTTTGACTTTATTACATCATTTAATGAAATCACTTAACTGCATCTGCTATAAACATAGGCTAATTACTCTCTCCGCAGTGTGTGCTGAGATTGAATTGAAATTCAGTTTGACGTCGGTTCCTACAGTGGCGTCATGACTTAACTACCACGTGCTAATTTGCAGGGGCAATTACCCCCCCCTTGGCAACGACAGGCTGCTTGATTGACAGGTGGGGAGCCACATGTGTTCACACATCCCCGAACTGTCAACACCCCCTCCCACCCCCCCCTCCCACCCCCCCCCCCTCCCACCCCCCCCCCCCACACACCCACACATACACACACACACACACACGCACACACACGTGCAAGTGGTTTGGTGTGTTGCCAGACCGTGTTTCAGTGAGTGTCAGTTGGAGGCGAGAGAAAACAAATTGCTGTTTACGCCGGCGTGGGGATGGCGCTCTCCTCGTTTCACCCATTAGAGTGGCCGGCGCTGATTGAGCTCGGCCACATGATTGGTCAAGGCTTTGGGAAGTCATTAGCCTGATCTCGGAGGCCTGTCAATCCCAGCAGGCACTGGGGCACACCTGTTATCTGTAGCATTATTATAACCCGTCATCTCCTTTTTGTTGGATCGGTTTTACACGGTTCAGATTCCACATAAACAGTGTAGCAATTCATTCATTTGGGCATTCAGCGACTCACTTTCGTTGAAACTTTAACTGCTGATCACAATTGATATTGCAAGAGGCCCTCCAGCCTTGTTAGAAAGCGTGTTTGAATTGAAAACTACTTTTCAATTTCCTTCCACACTTCTGAAATGGTTTATTGGAAGAATGTCAATCAATTGTGCATTTTGAAGAGGTCTTTTGTCTGGGTGTTTTGCAATTGTTACGCCTGCGGTGAAAGTTTTTACTTGAGAGAACAGTTTGATAGAACATAGTTTTTTTTTTTCCTTTCTCTCTCTTAAAGATAAACAGTATTTATTGGAAATCATATATTCTGAGGCCTGTTCCTCAAGTCCTTCGCATCAACGGTAGGCTGGTGCGAAGCTACCTCAGTGGAGGTCCCACAAATCCGTCCGCAGAGGCTCCTAGGGGGTGGGGCAGGCCCCCATAGCTGTAATCGAATAATGACATCATGATTCAAGCACATTCAATGAATCAGCCCGCTTGGTGGGTTGAGCCGAAAATGGCGTAAGGAGACAGACATTTGATCAGTTGAATCAGCCTCTCTCTCTCTCTCTCTCTCTCTCTCTCTCTCTCTCTCTCTCTCTCTCTCTCTCTCTCTCTCTCTCTCTTTCTCTCTCTCTCTATCTCTCTCCCCTCCATCTTCCTCCCTCTCTCATTAATTTAATTTAATCCAATTTCAGTGCCCCCTCGATTTTTCAGTTTGTGTAGACTGCAGATGGGAACTAGCCGCCTCTCGGGATGAAACATTGTATCTCCCATCAGTTTTTTTTTTTTTTTTTTTTTCACGTATTTTCCCTCACTGGGTCGTACTCGGCACAAATCCGGTGCTATGTCTAATTGGAGATAGCGTAATTATCTGGAAGGAGACGCAGAATCTGGTCGGGGAAGGGGAACTTGTCTCCTCTCTGAATCAGGTCTGTTAAGCTTGCCGAGGGCATCCCGTTTTGACAAACAAGCTCCCTAATGACGAAGTCGTCAGTCAATACACACACACACACATCCTGATCCTTATCCTGATCTGACACGTTTCTCTGTTTCTTGGCAGATGAACAGAAATAGTGTGCCCCCCTATGGGCACTGTTTTGATATTAATGATGACTTTTAAATGTCATTGCTGGCTTGGCTTGTCTGAGACGAAATGCTCGGCGCTTGGAGAAGGAGGGAGGGCCAAGGGGCGGGGCGTGTTCTCAGTGACCCCCGGGGCCCCTCGCTCCACCCCTGCATCTCAGCCCCTCAAGAGGACGTTTCCCCTCATTACTTAAGGAAATCGCTGTTCAAGGTCCCCAATCAGAACTCATCATCTTTTTTTTTCCTTTTTCTTTTCAATTTCGGGGGCCCACTTTGAATGATTCGAGGGCTTCTCAAAGAGCGACATTTCCCAAGGACTGTTATTTTCAGTGACCTTTTGCCGTGCCCTTTTTGGCGAGTAATTGCATTGTTTTAAATATTCATTTTAGGATTTGTGTCATTTGTCTGTGTGTGTGGTGGGGGGACTTGGGCTCAGCAGAATTCACCCAGTGAGCCTTTGAAGGACCAGAACAGACAGACGAACAGAAAACCGTGCTGACCCCTCAAGTTCTAACAAGTGAAGTTATCTCTCTCTCTCTCTCTCTCTCTCTCTCTCTCTCTCTCTCTCTCTCTCTCTCTCTCTCTCTCTCTCTCTTTCTCTCTCTCTCTCTCTCTCTCTCTCTCTCTCTCTCTCTCTCTCTCTCTCTCTCTCTCTCTCTCTCTCTCTCTCTCTCCATCTCTCAACTTGACGCAGTCTGCCCATTCAGCACAGTGCTTGTCAAAGGACTTATCCAGGGACAATCTAGCTAGGGGAGATAGAGAGAGAAGTAGCGTTCCATAGGAATACGGTCTCCAAAGTGTAGGAGGAGGAGAGGCAAACTAAGTGCTGTGCAACTGGTAGATGAGCTATACGGAACAAGTTGGACCAAGACTCCATTATGATATTCCCAGAGGGATGTGGACTCGTTGTGTTCCAGAAAGCTACCCTTCTCCCTTTCCCCTCCACTCACTTACACCCTTTGACAAGCGTGCGGTGAATGGATATACCTTTGTGACAGCTACTTCTCCATGCCACTCTAATACTCCCTCAAGTAACTATCCTATCAGATCTGGGAAGTGACCTGTAAAGTTGACAAGGGCGCGGAGGAGGGGGGGGGGGGCGACATTCCGAATTGGAACACGCCCCGAGACAGCGATATGGCCACACTGGCACACAGGCAGGATGCTGGCTGTGGTAGGCGGGCAATCGGAGCCCTATCAATCACCACCTCCGGCCACAAATGTAATTACAATAGAGTTGTTGACTGGGCCGGTAATTTAAGACATATAGGGCATTCGGTTACTTGCTTACATTAGTGGATTGCGGACCGGGCTTTCGTCGAATGGTTTGATGGTTCTATTTCTGCTTGCCCTGATGTGTTTTCGAAGCGAACTTGATGTGTTAAATGAGTTGGATTTGTAATTTGGGTTTCTTGCACAGGTGTGGAAGGCTGTTAAGTTAGGTCAGTACTCGTCAGGACACGCACCTCCCAGGTTGAGACACCACATCTGACCTCTCATGGGTAACGCTTTAACACGGACCCTCTCCGCGTGAAATTATGTGGTGTTGCAAGCAAATCTAGAAAACAGCCTGATGCATTGATGTCTGATAGGGGCATAACATACTGTGAATCATTGCAATAGCCTCTCACAGCACCCTGTGGTTTCTATAAAAAACCTTTTTATAGTGTGTAACACGTCAAATAGGGTTTCCATTCATCCAATATGCGTCCGATGAGAACCATAGATCAGAGCAGTTCAGCCCTCTCATTGATGAAGTGTACTAATTGCAAACCTGTTGTAGACATATTTAGACACTCCTCTTCTGACTATAACAGACACAACTGACAGACAACCTCTACCTCCTCTCTCAACCGCCAGGCGAACGCGTGGCTACTTTCGATATCACAACAGACTTTCTGTGAGCCGTATCGTCCGAGCACGTGTCTGCCCATCGAGTCGTCTTCCCCTCTCTCCTTCCCCCCTCCATTTGAAAGTCGAATTGGAATACAATCCAGATCGGGAGTCCTCGGATAGAGAGTAAACCTTCCATTAAGAGGGAGATAATTGATATCTTTCACCGCTAAGCCGGAGGTAATTATTCAAATGCCTGTGATGTTTGACAGCGACGGCCGTCTCCCTAGAAACTGAAGTACCTGCACTGGCGTGGGCTAGCCTGCCCACACTCCAGACTCTGAATGATTTATGAGACTAAATGAAACGACACAATATTGAGCTGATTTTGGCGGGGGGGGGGGGGGGGGGGGGTCACGGCCGAGTGGATCTTGTCGTTTTTAGGCGGTTCCCCTGACGACTTGTAGAACGCTCCTAACGACCGGGATTGTGGGGAAATGAGCTGAGAGCATTGCGAAGGCGAAACGCTTCCGAACGGTTTACGGGCACATGGCCTGTGTAGACAAGTATACTCCCCCACACACGTGCACACACGCATACACACTCTCTCTCTCTCGGCTGTCTATCCAGCCGGCATGATAAATGCGTGCTGCACATATTGTCCAGTGTTGGCTGTGCAACACAGACACTTCTGTTAAGGGGTGTTTATGAAAATCCATAACTGTCACGGTCCCCCCGCGGTCACTCAGCCGAACGTTTACATTTCCCACTCGTTTTTCATTTCCACTGTAAACACCTAACCCTCTTGAGAACTCCCCTTAGCTCATGCACACACACACACACATTCATGCATGCACACAACCAGCCACCCACACGCACACACACACACACCCACACACCCTCTTCCAGGTCGGAGAGAGAGGGAAAGCAGACCAGCTTCCTGTCTCCCCAGGCCTCTTACTATTTGGCTGGTCGAAAAGTAAACAGTGGACGTCTAGACAAAGCACACCAGTTTGGGAGGGGAGGGCGACCTTTTTGACCCCCTCTGCATCCAGGCCAGCACCGATGGGTGTGGTTGTTAGTTCTATGCAGCATCACGGTTCTGTGATGTTGGGCTGGGAAGGGAACGTGTCATGTGGGATGCTTCTTGAACTCCCGTTATCTCCTCTGCTTTCCCCAGCAAGGCTGGTCATCGCGTGTAACACGAGCAGCAACGCAATCTTCTTGACGTACTTTTTGTTTTTCATTTTTGACCCGTCTCACTGCTCTTTGATCAACACTCTTGACCTGCCTGGACCAAGCGTTTTGCCGCCCACTGAAAACATCCAGAGCTCTCACCTCCTCCCACATACTCTAGACCATGGTAACCCCTCACATTCAAGAATTTGCCATGTGTTACCTTTGACTTCACTCACCCTCTTTGTCTACGTTCGTTGAATGCTCGGTGGGGCATATATTCGATCAAAAAGTTAATTTGTATGCAATATTTCCACCACAAAGTTGGTTCCTCAGGCTGTTTGCACCGCACGATGATGTTTGTTTGTCAAGTTGCTTGTTGTTTCCTGTTACATAATTCTCTCTTTCTTTCTTTCTTTCTTTCTTTCTTTCTTTCTTTCTTTCTTTCTTTCTTTATTTCTTTCTTACTTTCTTTCTTTCTTTCTTTCTTTCTTTCTTTCTCTCTCTCTCTCTCTCTCTCTCTCTCTCTCTCTCTCCCCCTCTCTAACCCGCAGCGTTTAGTCGAGCGCCCATCCCCATGGCGGTGGTGAGGAGGGAGCTGTCGTGTGAGAGCTACCCCATTGAGCTGCGCTGCCCTGGCACCGACGTCATCATGATCGAGAGCGCCAACTACGGCCGCACGGACGACAAGATCTGCGACGCCGACCCGGCCCAGATGGAGAACACGCGCTGCTACCTGCCCGACGCGTACAAGATCATGTCCCAAAGGTATGATTGACGCCAGCCACTTCCAATCAGACGTTTTCTAGGCGTCGGTTTGACTGAATCTTTTTTTTTTTTTTTTTTACTTCATTCAAGGAGGGACAGTTTGGTCTCTTTTGAATCATAAGTTGAGTGTATGAACTTGTTATGTTTATGACTAGGATTAAGGAGACAGTTTTTTGCACGTGACAAGCATCATGAAAGGGAGAATGGCCTGTGATGGAAAACCCCTTTTAACATGTATTTATGTATTAGAAAGTCACTCAAGTTTCAACTGTTACGTCGACCATCCTTACATCAGTGCCTGGCCTTTGTTGTGTCCTTCTATTAATCCGTGGGCCCAGATACTGAATGTGTCCTAACTTGGCATGTTGAGGGTTAAAATCAAATGGGCTGTTGTGAGGTTGCAGTACAATGTCCGGATTTAATCAAGTTGGTGATGGAATTGATTGCTACCCTCTTATGAGACACTGGTGTTTGTATCATAATCCGCCCCCCACTTATATTACAGACACCTCTCACTTCATCGATTTCCATTTTCCTGAGGCATGATGAAAAAGCGTTCATACTCGCGACTGTCCACTCACAAACCCCACTTTATAATCCAGTGTGTGCAATGTCTCTGGCATGTTAGAGTTCAGTGAGATTTTGAGGAGAAGGTGTTTCGCTGTTGAGTTGTATTTTGGAGATCGGAGCGAGGAGGGCATATTTTGCAATGGTTCTTGCTGTTTAAAGAAACCATTATCACTCACGCTTTGGGCATCGTGTTGTAGTCTTGCCCAGAAGCATTTCCAGTGGTTTGGCTTGAATAGGTCAGGAATTCCAATAAGTCTGGAACATTCTCTCAGGCAAATCATCTTGGGCTGTAAATTGAAAGCAGCCGTAAATTTGCCGTGATGGAAATCAATGTTCATTTGAGATGATTTGAATACATTATCTCTTATTTGTCTAAATAAATATTCCCAGGGTGAGCTCTCCTGCCAGATAGCAGTGCTTTGCCTAGAGTTATGATCTACATTGTGGAGAAAGCAGGAAATGGACCTCTATTTGTCAGTGCAGACAGAAAGTGCACAACGCTATGTCACAGATTTATGAGCATGTACACAATTTGATGACTCGTGTTAAGTACATATACCCAGCTCTGAATTCACCGTATTCTTAAGTGCAGGAAAAAGTTATATATTATTGCAAAAAAAACTAAACAAAAGCAATGTTCACAAGAAGCACTTTACCAGCTCTATAAATGTCTTGTTTGTTAATGTTTGCTTCATGCCTCTCGATCAAGCAGCCATGAGTGGGCTGGAAGAACTCCTTCAAGATAAGCTTTATCTAAATTGTTATTCATCATCTATGCAGGCGTTGCGTTCTCCAAACCTCTGTTCCACGTTCTACTTCTGTGAGAATTCTAATGTCGTCTGGCACACTATCTAACAGCATCCTCTGCACTGTCGGCGTGACAACAACGCAGATGAGATACGCGGTGGGGTGAGAAGCGTAAACAGCGGTTGTTCTCAACGTCGTTGGATAATTGATCCGCCCTGTAGCTCCCTTGTCCTCGCACCGCCCGCCCCGTGAACAGCCGCCATGAATCGAACCAAAGGGACAACCACATTAGCAGCACGCGCACTCGCACGAAACCACGCCGCCGCTGTCTTTAGCGTCACGGGGCTAGCAGGGGCGACTGACAATGCTACAAGGCAGCTAAGGCCTATTCAGAACACACTCTCTTTGTGTCTCTGAGGGAGGGGGGGGGGGGGAGTTGGCATGGGGCAGGAGGGTGTGGGTGGCAAGGGGGCCCTGAAGTGTGGTGAGAAGGGGGTTCCTATGTGCAGCATTTCTACATTAGCATGTGAAGGCTGCATGTCCTGGTTAGTCTGGTGAGAGTGCGACACTCCTCGCCCCCTCTTCACCAAGCTGCCACAGCTGTTGCTAGGAACCCGGTGGCTAAGCTCATTTGAATCTAAAAGAAAACAAAAACAAACAAAAAAGGAGAAGTGTCTTCAAAGGTGGCGTATAATGCCGAGGTTGATGCTAAATGAAAAGCAGTACAGAGACTGCTGGTAAAAAAATAAACCACTGGATAATGTGACAGAAATACACCATGGGAATGATAACTCGATGGCGTCTTTGACATACTTTTGAGCAATCCCACGTTCCTTTGCTCATCTATTTTTTTCCCAAGATTACAATTGACCGGGTCGGATTAGATTAGCAAGGTATTACATAACAAGTATCTAGCATAGTGTTTAGAAATATTTTAGCGTGGGTAAAAAAAAAGACAAGACTCCATAGATAAATATATAAAATATCAGCTAAACTGTTGAATTGTCAGCTTTTACGTTTATTATTAGACAAGATTTTTGAGTGTCTTAAACCTGCCAAAAAACTGCTTTATATTTATGCAAAAAAGACGGCTTTGTTTTATTTTTGGGGAAAAAACGAGTTTTGTCAGTGCTTGAAGGTTTGCTTGTCAGAGCACTTCCCCTAAATGGATATGGCAATGACACATGGACTAGGGACATGGGCTCACTCTGCTCCAGTACCAGATACTTCTACCTGGCTTAGTTCCCTCCCTCCCTCTCTCCATCTTCCTCCCCCTCATCCATGAAACGTTCCTTTTTTTTTGCGGGGGGGGTGGGGGGGGCTGTATGCCACCTGTCTCTCCAGCTGGCACAGGTTAAGTCGTAGTGACTGGTGCCACAGTTCAGTTATCATTCCCTCCCTGCTGAAGGACGGTGCTCGCCGCGGGCTCGGGGCCGCCGCGCCGCGGGCTAGCATCCATCACGCGCAAAAACACAGCCTCGTGTCACCGGCCCGGCTATCTGTCAATGCACGTTTAGCCTGCGCGACAAATCTGCCCCCCTCATCCCCCTTCGCCCCTTGCTATTTAAAGCCAACCATTGATATACGAAGAATGTAATTGAAACGCCCGGCGGAGAAGGGCCTACCGAGACTGGAGGTGAGCATTCTGCTCCTCCAGCAAGGTGTTTGGTTCCATTACAGCCTTTTAAGTGAGGTCTAATGGCGGGAGCCTGAGTGATAGTGCAGAGCCGAGGCCGGCGAGTGCCGTAATGCATCTCAAAATGAAGGCTGTCTCCCACCAAGCCGCTGACAGGATGAATGGCTTTGAGTCATTACTGATTCCTCTGCGCCGAGGCGGAGGTGGCGGCGGCCATTCCGGCTCACAGCTGCTCTGACTGCCTCCAGTAGGGGGGAAGCTAGGTCGGGAGAGGAAGGTGGACAATGGCGTTCCATTTTGAGCAAGAGCTATCGGGGACACATTTTTGGCTGTAATCTGAGGCAGTATCACCCACTCAGCCCGATGCTACCATGAATCTCCATGTTAACTATCGCTTGGAGCCTTTATTGTTTGGGGCCCCGTGAATTCTCTCTACAATAAACCCTTCAAAGCATGGGCATTTTTCTGAAGTGCCACAGCTCGCAGCACAGCTTCCAGAACAGTCATATCTAAACACTCACCCCCCCCCCCCCCCACACACACACACACACACACACATCTTTAGTGGTGCCAGCGTGTCAGGAGAAACAGCCTCACAGCAACCCCCCCCCCCCAAAAAAAAAGAAAGAAAAAAAAAAAGAAAAAAAAAGAGAAAAGACAAATGTAGCTGTAGAATCCGTTTTCTCATCAGCGCCCCACCACCCCCTGTTTTGCACCCTCTATCTTTCCCCACGGCTTCTCGGCCTCGCGGCCCCGTAATTACTGCCGATATCAAAGCCATATATCACCCGGCATCTCTGCGGACCTCGCCGCGCACCTTAAGGAAAGGCTGATAGCATTGTGTCAGGCCTGTGTATGACCCCTGGATGAGAGGTAGGGTCAAACGGGAAGGCCCCCCCTCCCCCCTCTCGCCTCCCTATTCCTCTCTCCCTCTCTCGCCTCTCCGCCTTTTTCCTCCATCTCCCTCGTCCCCCGCTATCAGTCGAGGAACCTCGCTGCTCTTGATTGGATGTCTGAGCCTGATTTCGACCACGGGCTCTTTTTCTCTCATCAGACGCGCGGCCGCCCCCTCAGGTGAGAGGGCGACGCTCTCGGCGGTGAAAGGGGCTCGCTTCCAAGCGGTGTTTGGGTGTGAGACTCTCTGCAGTCTTAGTGTTGCCCGTTGCATTGTTTGTGATTTAGTATACTCACTCAGGCAGCTGGAATGGTGTGTGTGTGTGTGTGGGGGGGGGCGAGGGTTGAAGTTGAACATGTTTGTGAAGAGTGCATTCATTGGACAATTGAAATTGAATGGGGAGCGGGGAGAATCATCCACTTTATCACGTTGCCAGTTGGTTTGACACAAGAACGATTCGCAACCAAACAAACACATGTTCCTGGTGGAGAGAGAAGGAGGTGAGGTGATCAGGGGCTTCCCCTACGCTGACGTTCCTCTCGTCAGCCCATCGAGATGTCGTCATCCTCGGCCTATGACCTGCTTTTGGATTGACCAAGAATGTGATGGTGTACGTATTACAATACATCACATATCAAGTATTCAGCTAATCTCTCCTTACCCAAATCCATTCTCAACAAAGTGGACCGGAATGCCGCAGCACCAACATACATTACACAGACGGCAAAGGCCAGACTTCCAGTTGATATATTAACCTCAACCAAATGTCTCACTCAGTTGTAAACAAATCTGATATGCTCTCAACTTGGAATTCTTCCCTGTTCGCTTTGGCAGCGCTCCTTCCCCAGATCGCATATGTTGGAATACATCACACTTCTATGTAGATTTCCACTTTGCTTAGGAAAAAAAATCACCGTAGAGGAAATATAATCCATCTGCGTGCGTGTATGTAAATCTTGAAGCAGCAGATTCTCAACGAGAGGAGATGTAACGGCAAAAGGACTCACTTCGGGACATTATTAAGTAGAAAGAAGACCTTGTACCGCTGGGCACACACTAAGATCATATCCTTTTAAGTCCAAGTAAATTGGAAATTCCTGCACGCACTGTGAGCTAGCTGTCCCCAGTTACCCCCGATAAGACTGCTAGTTCAACAGGGCACAAACAAAACGCCTGCCATCTGCCTAATACCCCATCACCCTGTCCTTATCCCCCTGCTTCTCTCATCCTCCTCCTGTGCTTCCTCATATCTCTCATCGTTTTTTTCCCCTCTTTTCTTTCTCTTCAGCTTATGAAAGTTGGAGGAACTGCAATTAAAGTTCAGCCGTTTGATGAAGCCCGCTGATATGGGGCAGAATGTATGAAGGAAGTGTATAACTCCAATTTCACAAGCGTAGGCAGGATATTTCTCTCGCCGACATCAATTAGACGAATCTGAAGTCGGCAACTTAAAAGCTATTTTGGCTTTGCAACCACACTGTGTCTTTTTACGTTTTGAAGAGAGATTTTCCCAGACCATCCGTCAAGAGCATTGTAGATTCTCTACCTTGGAACTAGTTTACCTTTACGGTATCTTCGTTCCTGGTAAAAGTCCGGAATAAGACCTCATTCCTGCTTAAGCCCCTCCTCCTGGCTTTGATACGTGCATCATCCTATTCCTCTCACGCCGAACGGGATTAGCCAAAGGCGTTGTTTGAATATTTCAAATACATATAAATCGAATCGAAAGCACTGCTGTATATAATGGCTCAGCCAAGCACTCAGTCAGATTATGGAAAGGGTTTCGAACAGGAAGCAACCAGCCACCCACCGCTATGAATGGAGAGCCGACGGAGGCAGGCGGATGAGCCGACGGAGGCAGGCGGATGAGCCGACGGCCCCATCATTGGCCATGCATGACCCTTAAAGCCCTCCCTCCGGTACCTTCCTTGTTTAAAGTCAAGACTGGCATTAGCATTTTAACTCCTCAAACAAAGAGACGCCGGGGCGAATTTATGCATGGGGTTTAAGATCGGAATCACAAATATCCTGCATATGAGGTGGGCTTCTCGCCCACCCGTACCTCGGGGATTTGACGTGGAGCCATTCGGGAGGGAACGCGCAAGGCCTTCATATGCTGACTGTGTGTTGTGCATATGTCTTGACGCTTAAAGGCGTCGCTTGCTGTGTAAGGTATGTGTGCGCGCCACAGCCTTTTTTTGTGCTGTGTTAACAGGTCAGAGCAGATCCTCACGGACGCCATTTTAAGCCTCCCATGAATCCTTCTTGGTTTTGGTGTGGGTACGAAGGCCATAATACCTATTAATCAGGCTAGTTCACTACTGATAACCTTAGTGGTGTTTAGCACCTGTCGGCGACCGGGCTGAGTAGTCGCAGCGTGAGCTAGTGGCATGTTGTTAATCCGAAAGACAAATGCCAGCCCTATGAAACCGAAACTGGGCCGCATTCCTGAGAATACAGAGTGATATATGTGAAGGGATAAAATAATAATGAGAGAGAGAGAGAGAGAGAGAGAGAGAGAGAGAGAGAGAGAGAGAGAGAGAGAGAGAGAGAGAGAGAGAGAGAGAGAGAGAGAGAGAGAGAGAGAGAGAGAGAGAGAGAGAGAACGAACCTTGCAGAGAGTTCGAAATCTTCCCTTCAGAATTCCCCGGAACATGCAAAGCAATAAATTCAATCCAGTTTTATTATTAATTTAGGAATGTAAACCCCAGTCCCATCTGTGCTTGTTTGCTTTCAACAGTCCTACATCCCTTTTTCCCATAATGCCTGTTTTTAAATTGAGAGAGATTTCCCCCCCTCCTCCGTCCCCCTCTAATTCTACAGTATTCTTCCCCTCCCTCCCATTCAATGGATGACATCATCAGACATTCATTAAGCTCTCTCATTTCTCAGCCGTCCTTGCCTGCCTCTTGCCTCCCACCCCTCAACCCAGCTTGATAAGATCCCGCCGCATTTCCATTTGGCCAATTAGGTGCAGTAAATTTCAGGCTGGCAGCCTAACCTTTCAGCCCACGGCCCAGTCCAGGTCTGGGACCAGACCACAGTCTGTGCTTATTAAGGGGAAAGGAGGCCGAAGCCGGCGGTGGAAAAAGTATTTTTTGGGGTTCGTTCCCCCATGCGGAGCGGATTGATATGTCTCGAGGGATAGACAGAAACAAGAGATGGTGAATTGAGGTAGCCCCATCGGTTGAGAGACTTGTTTCAGCAGCCATTTTGAGTTGCTTTGTATGACCCGTGGGGTTCGGTTATAGCCCCACAGCTCAAACGGGGGGAGAAAAGTTGGAGATGTTATTCTTCCTCGCCCCGGTACGTTATCCTCGGGAAACCTTGACTCTGAGGTCTGAGGTGATACTCTGTCAGATTAATAGCTTGCGCCGCCATCGCTAGCTAAACATTGGCGCTAATGAAAGTAAATGGCGGGAGGACTTCACAGTCCATTTGTCAGCGTGGGGGCGAGGGTGGGGGGGGTGAGAGGGTAAGGCTGGTTTCACTTGAGTCAAAACAGTAAAGAAAGAGCTAATTCAGACAGGAGCAGGTGCTGCACCAGCCCACTGGGTGAGCCCCCCCCTCTCCCCCCTCCCCCACTCCCATAATTCCCTCTGTTGTTTGTGGGACTCCTTCCCTCTCTGCCTCTCCTCTCATTTTAATTGGTGGGTGGGAGGATACAGTCATTTGATGTCGATTTCATTTGACGTAATTCGCTTGGTATGATATTCTATATCTATTTCCCGCTCGGAGGAGCGGGCGGACAACTTCCCTTGACCTTTTGTTACTTCCCTGGCTATTCATCTTGCTTCCGAGATGAAAAACACAACATACTTCCATGCTCCGATGATCCCCGTCTCATCTCCAAATGATTGCTAGCCCTCCTGAGACTCTTACGCTCTCCGCCCGCCCCACCACCCACCCTCCCGGTACACACCCTTTCACTCGCATGTCGCGGGAGCACTTTGAGGAAAACCGAGTTTCCTTTATTTGACGTCGAACGTGGGGAGTTGGATGGGTAACGTAGGGGCGAGTCATGGATTCCCCCAGGCGTCAGACGAGACTTCACGTTTCATTACACCTCGCCGGTTGATTGAACCCAGTGTAAATTACCTTGGTAATGAAAGCCCTGTCTAGTATTTACCATATTGTACCCCTACCATACATCATTTTCAGAGTCATAGGCCAACACGGAGGAGGGGCAGTCGGAGGTCGACCCCTCCCTCCTTCCCCCTCCCTCTTTCATTTCCTAAGGAATGACCTCATCATAGGGCGAGCTGACTCCCACTTCATCTTCTGGCTTGAACTGAAAGCGCCACTCACCATGAGATAAGCCACTACGCTCATTTTCTGAATAATATATCATGTTGAAATCCTCTATATGGTCATTAGTTAGGCCAGGGAGCACAAATTAAACTCCTGTATAAATTTGTTTTGGAATTGGATCACCTAAGTCATTATTTATGCCTTGTGTCTATCACATAACGACAGACTGCGCTTTCTGCTGATGTTGTTGATGGGTTTTCCCTCATTTGCATCGAGCATCATAATCAGGACGTTGAAATGTTATGTGATAGAGGTATTTTGGGTTTGTTTGCGAGCGTATGCTCTGTTTGTGCCAGTTCCTCTCGGTGATTCCACACTTCTCCATTTCGCTCTCAGCGTACTACAGCTGTGACCCTGTGTGGAGTGTGTGTTTGTGTGTGTGTGTTTGTGTGTGTGTGTTTGTGTGTGTGTGTGTGTTATCTGGCGGTGTGTCCTTGGCTGAGCCCTGGCGAGGGGGCTCATCTTGTCGGAGTGCAGTCCCAGCGCGGAGGCCCCCGTCCCAGTCAAGCGGCGACTCAAGCTGTTGGACTGGGACGGACTCCAGTTCGAGCTCAACAGTTATGAGGATCTCTACCTCGCTCAATCCCCCTCTGTTTCTCTGTCTGTTTGTCTCTCTCTTTAGCTCTCTCTTTCTCTCTCTCTCTTACACTCTCTCTCTCTCCGTTTGTACTCCCCCCCCTCTCTTTTTCCTTATAATAGTTTTTTCTCTCTGTCTTTATCTTTTGGCAGAAATGTTTCCTTTGTCCTCTTGAATTCATACCTCTTTCCCAGTTCCTCCCCCCTCCATATAATCTTTCTATCTTTCCATGTGATTGATCCCCCCCCGCTCGACCACTCAGACTCGAATCCTCAATCCCGACCCCAGCACGACCCTCTGGTGGGGCTTAATCTGGACATGAATGGGTGGCCTCTGGCCAGGTCCTGCGGGTGAGGCACTCGGGGGTGGAGATAGGGGTGGGGATTGGGGGCAGGGGGTGGTAGGGGGGGCAGCCAGAGAGAGAGATCGACTGCTACGCCACCTGCTTCCAAGCCCTCTCTCTATCCCAAACCTCTCTTTCTCTCCCTCTTTCTCTCTCTCTCTCTCACTCTCTCTCTCTCTCTCTCTCTCTCTCTCTCTCTCTCTCTCTCTTTCTCTCACTCCTTCTCAAGCATGCAGCGCATCTCCCCAAGGACTTGTATTACCCCCCCCCCCCCCCCCCCCCGGTGTAACACTTTCCAGACTTTTGTATCGTGAGGGAGGAGGGGGTTACAGTGCAGGGCAGTGATTGCTTTTACAGCTCCAAGGCAGCAGACGTTCATTTAACGCCACGTCTCTCACAAGCCGTCTCCCTCACAGGCTGTTTGAAACAGGTTACGTTTCCAGTTGTTTCTTCCCAGCAGACGTCGCAGTTTTTAACTCTGACATGGTTGGAAAGGCCGCAGTTAGTCGTTTTAAATCTCAATCTTCTCAAACAGTCCATACGTTTGATTTGCAAGAAACTGGCGGGAGCCAACTATCAATCTTTAAACTTGAAAACTGATGACACCATCTCTGATCAATGTTTCATACCTCAATTGCATAATTCACTTTGATCGAGCGAGAGAGCGTGGGATTGAATATTCGATGAGTTTGTACCCCTGAACTCCAAACATATAGAAAGCCTTGCTGAAATACTCAAAATGCTAATACAGGCCCCAGGATCGCATTTCCAGTTTGTCTAGTGCTTTGTGGAAATCTCTGCATGTAGACAGCGCTGGAAAGTGAGGGCACAGTCCTCACTGTGCCGGATATGTATCTGTTGACTGAGTGAATGAAATGAATCCATTTTCATCATCGTTACGAGATTAAAGCAGGTAGGAATTGATTTGTTTTAAGGGGAGAGGTTACGGATCATTTCTTAATTTGGTTCCAGATAAACAATGATGACCTTTTCACATCCTGATCCTAACCTTTTGGAGTGTCTCCCAATTCTGCCCCAAGATTACCAAGGACTCTGTTGAACCTGATTAACTCCTGCATCATTAACATAACATAATTAGTTGTTAATAACTTTTCTCAATTTCTAATCATCTAAAGAAAGGTAAGGCTTTGCTGCTTAGGAGTCAACAAAAAGAGCAGTTAATCTTGTTTTTCCTGCATGTTATCATCAGCCTCCAACAAAACACACTTCTCGAAGTATTCGCCACAAAACAGGCGTGTTCGCTTGCGGGCGGCCCGACCCTGTGTTCTTGTACGAACTCCAACTCGGCAATCTCTCGTACGCAAAGGAAGGTTCCGGCGGGTTCGAGTGGCGTCCCTCCTCCCGACGCCCACACTTGCTTGCAAAAGCTAATTATGGCAGGTTGCTCTCTGACTGAGAGCGTGTCAATATCTCTCAGCGGGGGGGGGGGGGGGGGGGGGGATGGCATTCATATTCATGAGCCCCTTCATTCCCTCTAAGGAGCCTCTGTCACTGGACCGTGGCCTGGCACGACCGGATGACTCATGACGAGGTGTGCGCCGACATCTTGCCCGCTACCCGGAATAGCAGCCTCGTCTAGCTGTGCTGCTGCTGTCACTATGACACCTCGGGAAGGTGAATAAGGGGGTGAGGGAGACCAGGACAGGAGAGACCAAGGAGGGAGAGAGAAATGAAGGTGGGGAGAAGGGAGATTTCTTACAAAGAAAAAAACAGGTAGAATAGACGGGAGTATGAGTTACGAAAGGGAGAAAGCCCAACGTTGCGCGAGGGGAGCCGGAGGGAATGAGGTAAAGTGTGGGAGGGCAAGAAGCAGTTTACAGACGACTCTGTCGCCACTCAATCAGATTTCCCTTCATGTCACCTTGGGATGACAGCGGAACTGACGCTGTCCACTGTTTCCCCAATATTGTTGTTTACAACGCTGTTGACTCACGGCAGGAACAACATCTGGTGGGTTCTGATTAGGTACAAGGTCAGCATACTAAACAGCGTCCCAAGAAGCTAGTAGTGGCACCGTGTACCAACAGGACCAGGTCTTGGCTTGTACTGAGTGGTGCCGTTTGCTAACTTGGAGCTCGTTTGAATATCTGAGGAGTTGTCGCGACAGAGACTCCCCTTATTTCCGAAGGCCTGCGGTGGGATCAGCCAATACGAGCACGGGAGGAACACGCAGAAACAGACAGCCCACTGTGCTTTTGTGTGATGTGACCCCCCTCTCCACCCCGCTCTCCTTCCCAGGCCCTGTCTTGGGAGACACGTCGCAACTATAAGACAGTCGGACATCTCGGGCCTTGCTTGAGAAATTCAACAGTGTCCACCACACGGGGCGATGCACACGGTCACCTCTGCTAACGCGGAGAGACAGGGAGAGAGATGGAGAGAGGTAAAGGGGGGAGACGGAAAGGGAGAGAATTGGAGAGCGAGAGGGGAGGTTGGGGGGGGTGAAGAACACATGCGTACCTATGTACCTCCCCTGTTTACCTCACTATCGGCCTGTTTATTACTTTTCTCACACTACTAACAAAAACATTTGAATCAATATGTCACTGAGCACCAAGCAACTGCCATTTTGGAAGCACAGGACCATGATTTCTACATCTACACAGAGAGATGACTCTCTATCAATATGTCAGTTTCATTACAAGTGAGTGTTTGCGAAGGAACATCCGTTCTCATAAGGCCCTCAGATCCGGTTTCGATATTCCCAACACTATCTCCTCGCACCTTGGGAATAAGTACGTCTCAGCCAGCAAATCGAGACCTTCAGGCTCAGTAAATTACTTTCCGCTCCACCCAAAGTTGCGGCGAGCGCGGCCCCGAGAGACGTATCGACGTGGAGGAGACAGAAGAGCTCAAGGCGGCCAAGCTTTTAATCCCACCCATGAATCCTGCCAGACACTTTCTTAAGACCCACCGTGGCCCCTGGCATGCCAATGCAGGACGAGCTGGGACGCTGTATCGACGTTGAACCCCTCGGTCGAACAAGACGGTTACTAAGAACTAACGAGCGACCGTTTTTCGTCGTTGAGAGGAGGAAGGGAAACAGGTTCAACATCCCCCCCACCCCCTCCCCGTGACAGTGAGAGGATCCGTCGACGACGACCGGGTGGGGTGCTGCGCAATGAGTCACCGAACACGCGTGAAGGAAAGGCGGCCATTTTGAAAGGGGTCCATGCAGAGCGGATAGATTTGAGTGGGTGGATGTGGACACGCTAAGTCATGCTCTTCACCGACTGTTTTTCAAGTAGAAATGGTGCAGCTTTAAAGATATATATATATATATATATATATATATATATATATATATATATACAGAGAGGATTTTTAGGTGGCTTGGTTACATATTCTCTTTCCCTCTGTAGAGTGTGTCTGTGTGTGTGTGTGTGTGTGAGGGGGAGGGGGGTAATTAGCAGTTAAAGAACACTATAAGCCGGGCCCTGGGTAGCTGTGACGGTAGCTGTGGAATGCAGTGTTGTGGGGTCGTGAAGGCTTTGAAAAGAAAGTGCTGGAAGCACAAAGTCACTGGAGTTGGACATTAGGAGTTACTATGGTAACAGTGAATGGAAATGAAAAAAAATCGGAGCCGTCTGTGTGTGTATGACTGTGTAGTCTTTCCATGGGTAATTTAGAAAAAGCGTGCATATCTGTGCATTTAAAAGGGTGATGCAAAAGTGTGTGTGTGTGTGCGTGTGTTTGGGTGTTCACAAGGCTTGGAATGTATGCAGGCGTCTCTCTGTCAGGATTCCTTGGAAGACTCCGGAGTTTCGACAGGCCGCTGAAAAGGGGCGACAAAGCCTCAAACTGGATTCAAATCGTCTTGTTGTTGCTACACAGTGCATGTGGCTGTATACACCACTTTCCAAGCGTTCAATCTGAACATTTCCCAGTTGTATGTTACTAACAAGACTTGGCGCTTTGAAATAACGAACCAATAGCATCACCCCTCCCTGCCCTGCATGCCCTTTGTGCCTCTTTGAAGCAGAGCTCAGCGGTGCTGCCGGCCGACATCTGGGGCCACAATGTGGGGGCACGCGCTCTGGAGATGTGGGTTCTTGTCTCAGCATGAACCGTTCCTTCCACGTCGCGGAGCCCCGTAGAATACAGGTGAAGATGTTCCTTCACCTTTCAAATGGAGTCTGATACGGGTGTGCATGCATCGCAGACGGCTGTATTTTCGACGGGAATGTCTGCGTACCTGTGCGCACGCGCACTTAATTTACTGCTCTTGGCGTGCTGATTGAGAGGACCCTTTGGCCTGGACTGTGGGCGTACAAACAAACACGCACACTTCTACCTCTCCTCAGGTAAAATGATAATTTTCTCCCAAGACTATGATTAATACGAATACATCCTTGTGACCCCTCATGTAAAATTATGCAACCCAATCCCCTCTCGTACAGGATCGCTCAAAATGAAGGTTTAGCATAACCCCCGGCTGGCGGAATGACTCTGAATACCCACGCCACAGGGCTTGCCTGGAAGTATAAATCAAGCATCCCCTCGAAGATAGGGAGACGCACCATTTATTGGCAAGAATAGAAAAATTCATCCTGGAAACCATAAATCATCAAGCAGGCACACCCCAGTGAATACCCCCCATCCACCAAACAAATTGATTCGCCGGGTTATTGCACATTTCAACCCCCCCCCCCCTCCCCATTTCACAAGACATCCTAAGACCCTTTGTGGGCAGGGGAATTAGCATACACACACAGATTTAATCTCATTAAATATTGAATCTAAACTGTTTTCATATATTCTTTTTAATGGTAGTGCATTTATGAGGATATCATGTTAAAAGACTTGTTTTTTGTGCGGGGATGGGAGGCGGTAAATCAGGAAGGATTGTGTTGTGTTGACTTTGTGGTGTGTTGGATTGTGTGGATGAGGTTGGATGTGTTACCAGCCCAACCCTTTCCCCCATCACTTAATTTGCAATATCCCACCATGCATTGCTGCATCCCTAAAGCAATGTAAAAATGCTAATGGAGTCATCATGGGTTTATCTGAAATCATAAAACGGCTCCTCCCCACTAACTTATTGGATTTGAATGGTTTGGGAATAGGAACTGAATCACCATAAAAGTGCTGCAGAGATTTACTTCCTAATGAGGTAAACATCTTGAAACAAAATGTCTCCAGACAAAGGTGTCAAATAGGCAAAAAAGGCCTAGATGGAAAACGTGACCGCAATTCAACCGACCTCCATTTTATCGACGGGGATGTTCCAGACACCAAACACACAGGCTCTTGAGAGACGGACAGCGCGAGACGAGGGGACTGACATATTCATCACCCTATCAGAATTCAGGGGGGGAACAGCTGCTCAAGGAAAGCGATTGGACAGTAAATCTTTCAGATCGTCACTGTGCTTTTTGAGTGAACGTGGCTTGCTAGAATTCCCCCGGGCCACACTCGGGACAGGAGTTATGTAGATGTCTGTCCCTCGGGCCTCATCCCAGTTGCTTCATGCAACAACTCAAGTCTGCTTCAAAAAAACAACAAGGCTTTGACAAACTCTCCCTAATCTCCATTGGTTTAATTAATTGAATTAAGTCTAATGTAACTACTGTTTACAGTATAGCATCATGTGGAATGAGACAGCGTCTGAATGTGACAGCATCATTTACATGCACCTCCACTTCCTCCAGTACTCTAATTGCATCTGCAGAGTCACAGCGAAGCATGTGTGGAAATGATTGTATTAATTTAAAATTGAAAGGTATGATAATTCAAGTAAACAATGGCTGCTGGTTCAGACTGTGGATGAAGCTGACTGGAAACTCAGGGAGTTTTCAATGTATTATTCATGGGATTTGTAGTTCTGGCTACAGGGCAGTCTTCAACTCCAGATGATCTAGGCTGGTACTGATTGGGGAACATTTCTGTGGAAAGTCCTGGACAGTATTGTACAGTATTAACATGTCTTAACATTCCTATCAGGTTTATTTCCTTCTTTCTGTGGTTCATCCTTGTAGGTGCCCTTCAGTTAACTGGATGCAGCTGCCCATTGCCTGTACAATGGACATTGATCACAGCACAGAATACTATAACTGAATGTGTAGAAGGATAGAACACAAGAGCAATAGTAATGTAATAACTACTGATTTAAATGTACATAAGTACATAGAACATCAAATGTTCTCCACAATATCCATAAACAATCCCTATCACAGGAACAGTTCATTAAGCTCTACATGTTCTAAAGTAACAGTCAACTGCATTTATTGGAAGAATCACCGTTGAAGATGAAATGTTTCTTACGTAGTTTGTTTTGTCTTTCATTGAATAGATCTGGAATGACGTCAGCAAGTGTATGTCTTCTTTAGTTCTGTTGGGAATGCAATCGTAACCTAGACGTTTTCGATCCACCACAGATGTGTTCATAACCATGTTGAAAGGTTGCAATCTCCAGCTAGAGTCTGGGTTCTAGAATAAGATAAAATAAAATACAATAATTTCATTCATATATATATATATATATATATATATATATATATATATATATATATATATATATATATATATATATATATATATATATATATATATATATATATATATATATACACACACTGGCTACATCAAAGAGATATTCAGGCTGTCTAAAGATGGTTCACTCAAGGATGTTGACCATGAGAGCGAGGCTTTGATCTGTTCTTAGTTATATTATAGCCTTGGTTTGGCCGGCAGCAAACCTAATACTTATAATGTAAGTAAATGGTATCTTCTCTCAAATTGTTCTCATTATAAACAAGCCCAGAAGTCTCCCAGTTTTTTGGTTGCACTGTTTTCCCTTCCACCCAGCCCTTCATATTGGCAACCACGCCACTAGTGCCTCCACAATTATTCAGTGTAGTGCCCTTGTGTTGTAACCATCATGTTCAACCTTCACCCCTTCGACTGAGTCCTAGAGTATGTATTGTATCTAAGTTGAGGGATGATGGTCTGTTGTGCGTCCGACTTATACCGAGCCGCGTGGTCTCCCCTGAGGGGCTACAGTCTCAGGCTTAGTCTCTCCTCTCATCCGCTTGTGTCTGACATGATACAACGGTGCGACTGGAATGTCAAGGTCAGTCCACACAACATGGCTGCACTCTGTAGGAAAACGAGAACAACATGACTCAGTAGATAGTGCATGGGCTACTGGGTAGTAGGTTCTGCGAAAGTATATCAGGATTGGATGGGGGAAAACATGTTGATGTTTGCCAGTTGCTGGTTTTATACTGTCACACGACCTCTTGACCGTTTGTAGTTGTCATTAGTCTCATCTTAATTTCTGAATATAGGACAGAATGAACTCTGTGCTGGGATTTTGATGGTTTCATTTCTATTTCTGGCCAGTCTAAAAGCAAACCACGCAAATGGAACAATTCAGAGAGGGGCGAATGTTTAGAGCATCGGCCATATTTTCCTCATCAATCATCGCAACCCGTAAACCCAAACAGAATCTTTTTTCCATGCCGAAATATGGTTCTAGTCATCGGCCTAAAGAAAGCACCCATTCTTCTGCACACACGGGAGCAGGAAATGCATCTGTTTATTACTGCAGCAGTGGTCTCCTCTCCCTCTCCTGGATTACTGCCATGGCACCAGTGGAAATCCATATGTGGTGATTCAGCTATAGGTTCTCAATACAGAACAGTATTCAGGACATAATGCCGTCGTCTACAGTCTTGGCATTTGTCCTTAAAGCAAAGAATGTCCCCAAGTTCCATTTTTATGTCTGTTTCCCGCCACTTCTTTGTTTACTTGCCGTTGCTGCAAGATAAATGGGGCTTATCTCCGCCATACAACGTAGGAGAGAGGGAATTGTGAGCAGCCAAAATACTATGCAAGCCGCTAATCTGTTGCAATGTTGGAGCAGGATTACGTTTGTCAGAGAGAGAAAAAAAAAGGCGGTCCAAGCCGCTGATGTTTGGGAAAAAAGGTTCTGTCTCAGTGTGCCATGGTGAGAGGAGACAACCCATAAGAAAATGCATTAATCATGATCTCCTACGGTCTCACAATCCCCCCTCCCGCCATCCCCTACCACCACCATGCTAACGCTAACCTCATGAATACTCACGTCTTCAAAACTCCCCCCCCCCCAAAAGATTCTGTCAGACCCTTCCAGATTGAGAAGTCTTCCTCGTTAGTTCCACGTTGCTAATCCGTGTTTTGTCGCCCCCGGAGTGCTCCTGGACGATTCCTGGCGCCGTTTGTCATCAACATCCTTAAACCCGCTAATGCCTACCAGAACATCACGTTAAACAACAAAACAACGTCTGTGATTGCCTTGATGGCTGCCGCAAAGCGCCACGCAGATCCACCGCTGCCTCTAACAGATGGAAGCCGGTGGGTTCCGGTGGGTTCCGCGGGCTCGAGTGGCTTCAAGCGGGATTTCCCCTTCAGCGGCACACGCCAAATCATTCCCTCCCACGCACCGTCCTTGTAGTTTCGCTTGCCTACGTTCCGTCCTTCCCTCGCTGTGCTTGGGATTCAAACTGTGCTGTTGTTGTTCGGGCGCGAAAGACAAATGGGAACCAGATCTGCTGTCCGCTGAGGGATGAAGAAGGCTCTGAGTAAGCGCGAACAATGCGGGGTGTATTCGGAGGTGTCACGATTGATATTTTTCATCGTCTTAAAGTATACGCGTGTGTGGGGGGTGCGTGCGTTTTATTCGCGGGTGTAGGCTCGTGTCGGTGTGAAGGCCCTCTGTTCTTCCTGGTGGGTGTGTGCATGCATCTGCCTCGTGTGTGTGTGTGTTTTAGAAGGGCACCAAATGTACACTCGTCTTGGTGTAGGTGCGTGTTCTGGGACGAGGAAATCGGTTTAACCTTGCCAATACATACACTCATATTATAAGATGGCCTCATATTCACAGTGAGCTGTGCAGTCTGTCAGCCAAGGCCTATTTCACATTCAGTGTCAGAGCAACTATTGAAGTCAGAGATGACACTTTTGCATGCAAATCTTTTAAATGGTCCCATTCTAGAAGGCTGTAATGAATGGGTAAAGTGAAAGGCTCCTGTACACACAAACACACACACACACACACACACACACACACATAGATTCATCAGGAACTTTGACCAGCACTTTATCATCTGAGATCCACTGCAAAACGGTGGAGAAAATGTGAATGCTGAGGATCTGCAGGTACATATATTGTGCTGTGTTGTTTTCCCTCCAAGTACATGGCCATGGTTTCTTAGGGGTTCTTGTTATGCCCGTCCAGGAGACAGGCCAATGAGAGAAGATGGATGCTGTTGCGCTCAGCTGCGAAAGATAATGAATGAAGTCGACTCTGGGCAGTCAGACCATCACTAAAGCGTAATGGGTCCCTACAGAGCGACTTGGATATTGACCCGCCCGTCACTCTGTCTCCTCTCCTCTCCCTCCTCTCCCTCTCTCACTCTTGCTCTCTCTCGAAAACAAACACACTTACACAAACATACACTATATACCGTGCAAAGTACACATGCTGAAGCACACGTCACACAAAGGAACACACAATTGCTCCCTCACGCAACCACACACTCATTTCAGACCTGTCTGGACAGGGCCTGATGTGACTGCTCTTACTGTCTCTGAAGAACACGGACCAAAGGTTTCTCTTCCAGCCTCTTGATGCTGGGTAATAACACACACTGTGCTGGTCTGGGAGGTAGGAGTAAACCTCTCTCTCTCTCATACGGGGAGACACTTGTCAGACTTTCTTTTACTCAATGTGTGTGTCAATGTGTGGGTGTCTGTATTGGACCAGGTTCATGGTTTATTCCTCGACAAAATTGTACAGTTGGAGAATTCAGAGATTTTTCTTCCTGAAACTCTCCCGGGAATCTATTTCTCCCACATTTGATTTGTTTCTCTGTGAAGTCACTCGGATATTTAGTTTGCAGCTGCTTCAACAAAGACAATTTTGATTGTTTCTGCCACGCCTTTTGACTGTAAAAGCCACATTGACTCCATCGAGTTTGCCCTCAGACAAAGCAGGAGATTCATGCAGACCAATTTCGTTTTTATTGCGTTGCCAATGCTGACCCGAATGTGTCTTACCGTTGACAAAAGGCCGGCGTGTATTTCCCTGCCAGACCCGGGCCACGGCGAGGTCCGACTGTCTGTGGCAGGGATTGGAGAGTTTGAAGAGGCCGAGGCCTGAGCCTCTTCTGATTGTGGTTCGGTGGCTGCGGCAGGATCAACGGCGATCAGAGTGATTAGGGATTGTGCTTACACCAGGCTCCCGGGTGCTTTGTGCCAGTACCTCCATCATCAGCAGGCTGTCTGGTGCCCTAATCTACCCTGTTCCAATAACCGACAGAAGATGAGGGGTTTTGTGTCTGTGTGTGTCTGTGTGTGTGTGTGTGTGTGGGGGGGGGGGGGGGTTGTTAGAAGTAACAATTGACGAAAGGGAAAACTACGGTTCGCCTGTGTTTTACATTTTCATTTAGTCATTTAGCAGACGCTTTTATCCAAAGCGACTTCCAAGAGAGAGCTTTACAAAGTGCATAGGTCACTGATAATAACAGCAAGATAGCCCCAAAGCATTGCGGGTTGCTAAAACAAGAAGCACACATTGTGAACAACCAAAAAAGATTAACTAAAATAGAATATTTAGCAGCGAATACAATAGTTTAAATCAGTTACCACTAACCAACAAGACCAACAAGTCTCTAAGCAAGAGTCATTGTGATCCTTGAGGAAACTAGCATTTGGTTCAGCAAACCATTCCTAAGTACCGTTGTACTCCCGGAACAAGTGTGACTTGAGCCTTCTGAAGAGACAGCCTGTGTCTCTGATGAAGGTGGGGAGTTGATTCCACCACTGGGGGGCCAGACAGGAGAATAGCTTGTGTTGGGACCGGGTGGTCTTGAGCGGTGGGACCACCAGGCGGTTGTCTGAAGAAGACCGTAGGTGGCGGGTGGGGGTGTAAGGCTGCAGGAGAGACTTGTTGTAGTCGGTTGCAGTCCTGTTCACTGAAGGTCAGTACCAGGGTCTTGAATCTGATGCGGGCCGTGATGGGTAGCCAGTGGAGGGAAATGAGGAGCGGAGTAATGTGGGAGTGTCTGGGTAGATTGTAGACCAGGCGGGCTGCTGCGTTCTGAATCCTCTGAAGAGGGCGGGTTGCGCATGCTGGGAGACCGGCGAGCAGCGAGTTGCAGTAGTCCAACTTGGAGAGGACAAGTGCTTGGACAAGCAGCTGGGTGGAGTTTTGCAGCAAAAGTTTTAAAAGAGTCTTTTGGTCAGGGATGGCAGCAAAGTATTGCTGTTCGAGTTTTTCCACAGATTTTAGTTGCCTTTCTTTCCCCGTGAGACCCTTCTGACAATAAGTATGCTTGGGCGTCTTGGGAAAAAGTCCAAATGAAACAGTCTTTTTTCAAATGTCATTGAGTTGACAAGGCGATGACAAGTGGACAAGGGGGACGATTCTGCGGTAAATAATATGATATAGCATGACATCATACTGACAGATGGGACACAGGGACAGATTCAGATACTGAAGGGTATCTTCCCTCAAGTGGATGGCGTCCATGGATGTTTTTCTGCTTTAGCCTTAGTCATTTTCACAAGTACATGTTTTTTTGTATCTTTCCACGAAACATCAATGTCTCTCCTAATGGGGCCAGCTCATAGTGTACGTTACCAGCAGCCTTTTTTTCTTTTTTTTTTTACTCTGCAATTATGTTCCCCCCTTATATGTTCACTGTCGGAGTTTCTCCCTCGCCAGTCTCTTTCCTGTCTAACTAATGTGAATTCATCTAGCCACGTGAGCCCATTATTCATTTACATATTTGAATCAATCACGCCAGGCAAATCCATTCCCTCGCCCTGCTAGTTCAAAGGGCCCCATCGGAGCCAAGTGCCTGATCCAACCCTGATTATCCTCTAATTGGTAATTGTGAAGTAGTAACTCCACGTGGCTATGCCAGAAGCTTCTACTATTGATTCCCTCCCACTCAGCCATTGATTTGAGCTTAATGTGTTTAATTCAAATTATTTCAATTTTCTTCTTCGCTTGCTGTCTTCGGTTCCGTTCTGTGGTGGGCCACGGAGGGAAGTCGTTTGTTTTTCCAATGTGGCATTAAACATGCCACGACATCCAAGGGATTTCGAAAAGGGGTCAAGATAGATTGAATGCGCGGATTAAGTGTGCAGTCCACATACTTGAGAAGTAATATTGTTTAATCCAGGAAGTTTTTTTTGTTTTGTTTTTTTTGCATGATTAAAGTTGAGAAATACTATATGACCCGCTCTGAACTCGAGCCTTCCGTGAAACTGTTGACATGTTTTCATGAGATCCAGGTTCATGTTTAATGGAATCAGATGCATTGGTTTTATGTAAGCATTTGCATGAGGTTTTACATGCAATGAGATTATAAACCCTTCGTTTGCGACCAGAGGGAATATCATCTGTTTTTTCCGTGTATGGGATTAGCGTTGCACATTGTGTTTGTGTTCTCTCACCGTGATTTGCACACATGCGTGTCATATGCATGTGCAAGAGTGTGTGTGTGTGTGTGTGGATCTGTTTGTGTCTGTGTGTGTGCACGTGTTGGTTTGCTTGCCTTTACATAGACTCACAGCAGCTATCTGTCCAATCACATCTTCTCATACGACCTTGCTTTCTAATTCCATCTGAAGCTCTATCGCAGCTCCTGTTCTCGCCGGGCAATTACAAAGCCAGTCTCCGTTTCTCTCTCTCTCTCTCTCTCTCTCTCTCTCTCTCTCTCTCTCTCTCTCTCTCTCTCTCTCTCTCCTCTCTCTCGTGACAGAATAAGAGTCAAGAACAACAACCACAGCCAATTGATAAAGCCAAGCCTCGATAATTGTTTCCCAGTTTCGTAGGCCTGACCCTTATTTATTTGACTGGCATTTACTGGCACCAAATTAACTCTTCATGGAGAAGGCTACCATCCAGGCACACGCGCCGACTGAGGTTGTCGCCCCGTAATGTGGGTGAGTGAGTGGTTTCAGGGGGGGGTCGCGGACTCATAAAGGCCAGATAGGGGCTGTGCTTCGGACCATGTCTCATTAAAGCCCCCCCCCGTCTGTAATGAGATGGGGAAGCTTCACTCTTCGCTCTCACTGGAGCGATTGATTAGCCCGGCGGCCCAATCAATGTTAATTAAGGTGTAGGGACGACTTTAATCGCGCCGCATGAATCATCGTGTCAGATGCACCTTGACCCCTGTTGACTCACATTGTGAATGGACGAGGCAAGAAGTAAATACAGTCTCATGTGTTGTTTTACGAATTGCGTCTATAGGCAAGTTCGCTAATGTTATAGAGCATGCGTGTGTTGTCGAGGAATATGCAGAGTCAGGCTGCAGAACTGATCGGTGGAGTCCACGACCTTTAGCTTCAACATTGATCTTCCTTCTCTTAATTTCTCCCCTTATGCTAATCCATCTGTAGACAGCAGATCACGTCAATCAATGCAGATACGAGCGTTAGACAGTTAACGCTGTGCAAGGCGTGTGGCATTTATGTGTTGCTGGAGCTCTTGAGTGTACGTGGACCCAGCTTTGATTGATGGCTGCCAGTGGCAAAACGACCGACGTCGACAGTGGCGGCAAAGTAATTGTGTTTTTAATGAGAGGCGAGGTGAGACCTCTTTCACGATCTGAGCTGATTTTGCACTCGGCCGACTGTGTCCTCATCTCATCCTTCACGCCATATCCCTGCTCCAAATTTCATATGAGCAATTGTTTTTTTTGTTTTTTTTGTTTTTAAGCCCGAGTCCGACTCCCTTTTACCTCATCAAATTGATCTTTCTACTGTTGACAATGTGGCAATCAATGTCCATTGAACCTGCAAATGTGCCGAGTTCTTAATCTGAGCAGTGGAATGAAATCCTCTCTAGCTCATTAGCCATGTTGTAAATATTGCAAACATTGGCTAACACGGCATTAGCTTAGCTTTTGTCTATTTTCGGAGGTTTTTCGTTGACACGGTTGGAGGTGTGGGACTGTGTAATTCATCGTGACCTTCCTGTTGTCTTTCAGATGCAATAACCGGACTCAGTGTGCGGTGGTGGCTGGACCGGACGTCTTTCCTGATCCGTGCCCTGGAACCTATAAGTACCTGGAGGTCCAGTACGAATGTGTGCCGTACAGTACGTATCTCTTCATTCCTCTCTCCGTCATCCAGCGGTACCTGTTCCAGCTTCTAATCGTACCGTACTCCCGTGCCTGTGTATGTGCTTCCGAGGAGCAGCAAAGGAACACAATGTATCTTGTGTTTTCTATAAGGCTTTGCTCTGCTCAGACATTTTAACACCAGATGTAAGATTGTTCCTGGGATTCCTGTGGACACAAATTTGAACATATAACCCGGGGATATGAAAAGTTATTGTATTCATAAACTGCACTCATACTGTATTCCAGAATGCATGTTATTGACTTTCTTCAATGTGACAAACGACTCTTTGAATACATCGTAGCATTTAGACGATTCTTTACCATTACATCCAACTCAAACTGTTTAGTCTCCCATAACCTCTCATATCACATTTCAGTCACACATGGATCATCCTGTCTCCTTCATTTTCACAGTAGATGACCACAAGACACATCAGACACAGCCTGACTCATATGTAACCACTCCTATCTGATTCCTGATCCACACATTATTGATTCCCATGGGTATTTTGAGCTAACTATGACATTCAAGCTGTTTCCAGTGGAATTGCTATTCTCGGTAAATCAGTATTGACATTTACATGTCCACTGAGGTCTACAGCTTTTCAACTGACAAGACTGATTTGACTGATTGAAGTGCTAACTTTTAGTTATAACTATAGATGCAGTATGCATGTGTTTGACAGAAGCACAGCTATGTTAAAACTTGAATCCTATGACCATACCTAACCCGAATCTCCCTGCTTAGCGTTATAATTCAAATACTATACTATACATTCAAATATGAAAATACAGCAGATTCTAACTATTATAATTCATATGGCCCTTCAAATATATTGTGTCAAAGCAACACAACCCTACTTTACAATAGACTTCCATTTTATTTGTAATCATTGGATTTAACATCCTTATGGTGTTTACATTGTACTAAGCTTTTTCATGTCTAATATATCCCCCAAAACTCCACAACAGACCCATGGATGAACTCTTCAGAATAGCAATGCCTTCAGCCATTGGAGCATGATGAAACAGCCTAAAGCCATCCACAATTTCACTGGAAATGGGACATTTGGGCTGGGAATGGAATCCCTAGCATGGGGTAGAGGCAAACAGATGAACAGGAAGTGACAGGAAGTTGCCTGGTCATTATCATGTGACCTTGTTCATTGTGTTTTGGTGACCTCTAAATGTGAAACCTGGTTAACGTACACCACCAAAAATCTGATTTTTTTAACTATTTTTTTTACTATATCGGAACAAAATCAGTTCATAGAAGCCAATAGGGATTTCATAACATCATGCTATTTGTGACTCAGATGGTATTATTACCTCTCAGTGTTTAAATCCAACTTTAATATTCTTTAATACCAAATGCAAATAAACTGACAGTTAGAATAAACAATTTTAACAATATGACATTTTCTTATCTGAATCATTTACTTCATTTATTATATATTAATTTATTATTAATATATTTTGAACTCTAAAGTCAATCACTTTTATGTTTTTAATAACTTATAGCTATGACAGTGTCATGTATTGGAGTTGATGGTATTGCCCTCTTTAGATTTCATCTGATTCAATCAATTGCCCTTCAGCATTAGAATCAGCATTGAACAGAACAGCATAGATGAATTCTGTGTACCTGTCAGTTTTATAAAGGCAGACTAGGCCTAATAGGACACACCATGGCACTGTGCTGGGGGAAGAGAACATATTTGTTTTTGGTTTGTCTAGCACACTCAGGTGATTATATCTACCTGCTCAGAATGACAAGTTTAGCACAATTCCTAGCTGACTGACTGACTGGTTGTTTGCGTATTAATGGCTGAATGATTACCATTTTATTGGCATGAGAAAGAGGGGATTTAAAATGAAGCTATAAAGCAGTGGCTGAATAGGATGGATATGGGGAGAGGGTCTTGTAAATGAAAGCCCTCGCCGCCCTGTTCTCAACAGAGTGAGGGATTTAAACTGCTAATAAGCAAAGCAGCCAGCCGTGGCTCAACCTCTCCTGCTGCTGAGAAGTCTTGACTCTATCGCGCTGACAAGTTGTCTCTCTTTCACTCCTCTCCCCGACTCCCCCTCTCTCTCTCTCTCTCTCTCTCTCTCTCTCTCTCTCTCTATCTATCTATCTATCTATCTATCTATCTCTCTATATCTGTCTCTCTCTCTCTCTCTCTCTCTCTCTCTCTCTCTCTCTCTCTCTCTCTCTCTCTATCTATTTATATATCTCTCTCTCTCTGTCTATCTCTCTCTCTATCTCTGTCTCTATCTCTGTCTCTGTCTCTCTCTCTCTCTCTCTCTCTCTCTCTCTCTCTCTCTCTCTCTCTCTCTCTCTCTCTCTCTCTCTCTCTCTCTCTCTCTCTCTCTCTCTCTCTCTCTCTGTCTCTCTCTGTCTCGCTCTCATATAAACTCTCACCGGCTTAGTGTTTCTCCAGCTCTGTCTTCCTCAAATCCACCCTCTCTGACGTTTCGTCTCCTTCTCTCTCTCCCTCTTTCTCGTTCTCTTTCCCTCTCCATCTCCATCTCTCTCTATCCCTCTCTCCCCCGCTCTCTCCGTTCAGGGGGTTTTCATCAGTATTCTGGTGTAGAAGCCAGCTCTGTCAGGATAAGTTACAGCTCTCCCCTCCATCTCTCGATCAGGCTAGAGAATAGCTCCATCAGACCTGCCTCGTAATGCCAGAGAGCCCAGGCTCCTAACGGGAATCTCACACAGACGGGATACGATATTGATTTTATTAATTGCCGATTTGGTTCGCGCCATCAATCGCACTGGAGAAATGTTATGACGGGTATGCCCATGAGCACACCTTTGTTTGCCTTTGCTTGATGGGCTGTTATATTTCAACCGGTCTATCGTCAGAGCAATTATTGCTGAAGCCAGTCGCTTCTTTGACAATTGCGCTAAAGAAGTCTTTGACGCAGTGGATATACTTTTCAAAGAGTGTTCTGGACCTGAGGCTTGTAGGGAAATTGGATTATTTTTATACAGCCACTTTTCCCCTCAGAACAGAACCATGCTCGCCTGAGCATGGCCGGGTCTCTCTAGCAGTGCCAGATCTGTCACTTACCTCGCTGTACTAGCCCTGCTCACGCGTGCGCCTCCATGCACTCTACAGATTATCAACCCTGCCCTTTGGATTGAGCGCCGTCCCATTCCTGAAGGGGCTCTGCTGCTTTGATCAGAGAGCCAACATCTATTTCCTCCTCCCCGCCCTTTAACCCTCCTACTCCTCCTCCTCCTCTCCCTCCACCTTGCCGCCCTTTAATCCTCCTCCTCCCCACCCTTTAGCCTTCCTCCTCTTCCTCCCTGCCCTTAACCTTGAATCTCCTCCTGCTCCTCCTCTCCTTCCCCACCCTTTAACCTTGAATCCTCTCCTCCGCCTCCTCCTCCTCCTCCCCGCTCGTTTATCCTCGGCGTCTCCAGAGCAGATGCTCATCTCTGTCCTCTCTCTGTGAAAGCGACTCTTGCTTCAACAAGCGGGTCCCTCCCAGAGGTCAGCCTCATCAGAGGTCAACACACCGGTCCCGGCCGCCCTCCTAACCCCACGCTCCTTCACAGCTCTAATGAATCCCAACACCTCTGAGGCCTCCTGAAGTTGTCTGACGGACGGAAAGACCACCCTCCAAATGAAAGTGTCCCTGGGTATGCCTGCCAGGCCCTGCTTTGGAAGAAAGCAAGCAATTTCACATCCGGCTTCCACCCCTCCCGACCTCCCCATCCTCTCTCTCTCCTCCGTATTATGACTAATTAGAACGGATTCGGCGTGCCGTTGCCATGGCGAATCTGCTCCGACCTTGATCGCGGGAGCCAGCAGTCGCCCCCTCCCCTCCCCAACAGAATGAGCTAGGGTGTAATTACCGACCCTTCCAGTAAGATCTTTTGTCCGTCTCAACATGCTAAAAAGATACCGCCGTGTAAGCAAGGAAAGAAAGAAGGCAGGAGAACAGAGGGAGAACAGATCGGTTGAGCGATCCATCTCAGAGAGAGAAACCCACCCCCCTCCTACTGTGCTCCGCTAATAAAGACAATGTAGAACCCTGCAATGCACAGCAGGGGGGCCGGCAGCCAGACACAGGGTGTGCAGGAACCGAGCCCAGTCATATAATCATGTAATCAAGCCTCTGATTCAGATCGAATAAGGAAATGCAGAGCTATATGCCACGAAGCCGCGTCGGCTAATTAGCCGTTTGCCGATCTTGTAATTGTTTTTTAATTCATTCCGCCAGGATAAATAATCAATCGCTAATAACGTACCGACCGGTTCAGGAGGGGCCTAATCGAATCAAGCCGCCGTGATTGTTTTGGCGCGTTTTCTGCACACCTGCGGCCCGACGTCGACGCCGCCTGTGCCGGCAGGTTGGAGGGCGTGGAATCGATGCGAGGCGTCAGGGCGGCTGTCGTTTCAACATGGCGTCTGTGGCGTGATGCGTCGCGGTGACGACCGGCTGCCTTTGCTGCAGTGAGCCACAGCACCTGTGGGAGAAGGCTGGGCCACTCTCTCTTTGCCTCTTTTCTTTTCTGCTCCTTTGTCCACGACTGAATGTGGAATCTTTTTTTGCTCTTTTTTTTTCTACCTCTGAAAGGCTATAAGAAACAAAGTAGATGTGGACGCCCTGGATGTTTATCTTTTTATATCAACCATTTTCTCATGATTCGAAACTAACTTTGTATATCATAACAGTGAAATTATGATATACTTAAGGATTATGAATACATAAATATTAATCTACCTTCTGGCACCCACGCAGGAGACCAAAGGAGCTCCGTATTAAACTCCAGCTGGCCAGCTAACCGGGTCAAAAAGTTGCCAGTTGAATATGCACTAACACGAGATATCATATGCCCATGCAACAACTCTTGCTCTTCCTCCTCTCGTCCCTGCCTCGGTCGTGCAGCGTTGTGCGAGGCATTAGCGTCACGGTAGCATCAGCATCACGGTAGCATTAGCATCACGGTAGCATTAGCCAGCGAGAGCCTGTTTTCACCTGGATGGCCACATCCACGTCCCCTCATGTGTGAAGGGAGGGAGGACTGAAATGCTAACTGGATGTAATAGTCCACCTCATCATCTGGTGACAGCTGACCACTGGCTAACCTGCGAGGCACTCATGGCACGCTGTCTCCCATGAAACCCTGATGTCATTTGTACGCACCTGCCGTAGAGGGACAGAATCCAATGACATATATAATAACATCACAGTTATTAGTTGTAACCCGTTCAGTACTGGATCCACAGTTCAGTCATGTTTGGTGGAATGGCCGTTGCTGCCTGTTAAGCCATATATGCAATAGTCTTTGGTGTCTAGTAAAATATTCTCTGTCATGGCTTTTAACCTGGATAAGTAAAGGACATAAAAAATGAATGGAAATGGTATACTAGTATTAAATGGGATCGCCTACGCATGCAAATTTCACCTATCTATCTGCTCATAGCTACAGTAGGAAGAGAGAGGCTATGTACATAACTGGATTATCATACAACACACCCGGGAAGGCAGCATGGTTTGAGGAAAACATATTCCGGAAATAGACATTCATTTACCTTCTTTTTTTTTTTTCTCCAACGTTTTTTGGAGTGGCTCCATAATTGCACAGGAAGGGTGTGATTACCAATGTGGATAAATTGCAGTGTTAAAGAGGTGAATCTGGGCATGTGGAAATGCTTTTCCCTTTCTAATGGCTGAATGCGCCAGCATAATCTATCAGGTCCTCGTTCCGGGCCTGCTCTCTTTTACACAGACTTCCACAGATGCACGACCACACACACACACACACGCACACACACACATGCACACACACGCTCACACACACACACATGCACACACTCACACAGGCACACATAGACAGGAGCACAAAGACATCTGCAAAGACGTACGCATATTAAAACACACAGAGATGAACTCCCACACACACACACACACACACACAGTGCTGACTCCAACTCACCCACCCACACTTTTCTGAAAGTGTTGAGAGTGCTAAGTGCTGAGGCTATCGCTTTAATTGGAGATTGGTCTCTTCTGGGTCTCTTTCCCTGCAATCTCCTTGTTAATCAAAGTTCCTCCTGTGCGTTTACTCTTTAATGAGGCCTTCCTTTGCTGTTCCTTGTTGTTTCAACAAACCAACCTAAAACCCTTCCACCAATCCCTGCCTCGTTCCCTCTTAGTGTGGGTTATCGCACTCGGTGATCAGACAGTCTTAGGTAATCCAGTCCTTTTCTGGCAGTCGCAATTACGTTATTTCTGCCCCAATTGCGACTGCGTTTCTCAAAAATGGATTGCGTTTCCTCTCGTGCTTCTCTCGCGTTTCCCCCTTCTGTTTGGATGTTCCCTGGTGGATGGCAGGCTGGCGCGACGCCAAGCCCCTTGCCCCTCAGTCTGATGGAGACACACAGAGACACACAGCCACACCACACACTTCTCCTGAGCACTCACAAGGAGTCTGCTTCCACCACCGGCACAGTGAAGGTTATAAGATTACCCTGCTAGCAAGACAGAATGTCAGAGGGTGAAATAGAGAGAAGGAGGCTGAACGGAGGATGAGGGCACTGAAGGAGAGGCGAAAGCGGAAGCGGTGTGGGGGAGCTGAGAGTGGACGGTAGACGAGAGGGAGAAAGAGACAGACGAGCGCTTGAGAGAAAGACGGAGAGTGGAGGAGAGAGAGGGACAAGATGGTAACCCGTGTGACACCTCACTCATCCCCAGTCACATGCTATTCAAAGCCCTCTCGTTTAAGTGATTCATTGAAGAAGAGGGAGTCTAGTCACTGACTGGCTTGAAGATGGGACGAGGACAAGAAGGAGTGTGTGTGTGTGTGTGTGGGGGGGGGGGGGAGTGTCAGAGAGAGAACGAGGGAGAGAGGGAATATGACAAAAATGGCTTCCGTTAAGCCATGAATCTCTATTAGTGCCTAATGACGCCGCTCTTGCCACCTCACAGTCATTATGTTGAAATTGTGAGGTGTTAATTATTGAAATGTAGATCCATACAGCTGCCATGTTCATGAGGGTGTTGGCGGCGGTGGCCTTTAGCACTGACATCGACGTGGCAATCGCATAAGGTGTGTAGTTAAGAGATACCGGTGAATACCTCTGCACGGAGGGAAGCCTCAATTTTAGCTCCCAAACTAGATTTTGAACTTCAGACTTATTACAGTGTCTGGTGAAATTGTTGGGAGACAAATAGCATTCAGGATGCGATCATCACCAAACACCATCACCCTGACATGGGATCTTTAAATCAAAGACCAACAGGTACTGTGGTTTAGATGAACAGGTAGATAGCGTCTGCAAGATCTCGCCTTACATGATTGAACAGGTTCTCTGCTCTTTTGACAACACCTCGTGTATCCGTTTGCATCTGTTTGCGTGCCATTGTCACCTGGTCATCTCTAGGTATTTGGAGAAAAGAAAGTACCCAGCATGCTATTTTCCAATAAGCCAGCTTGATGTGTAGAAAAGAAAATTGCGAGGAATGCTCAAATGGACTGTTGGACATAGATTTTTTTCACTGTGTATTTGTGCCTCCTCTACGCTTTTGTTGTTTTTGGTTGACTCCTTTTTTCTTCTTTGTCTCAAGTGTAAGCCTGACAAAGAGGGAATACATATGAAAGAAATATCACGCCAGAGAGAGAGAGAGAGGGAGAGAGAGCGGAGTGCCTTTTAGTGACTCACTGACAAGCGTGACCAAAATCGTATTAGGGTCACAATGGGGTGGAGAAGCTCCTTTTTTCATACAAATCAATTCTCTCTCTTTCTCTTTCGTCACAACTCTCCTTTCCATTCCAACTATCATTTCCTCTCTTACGAAGAGACATTTCACTTACTGTAGGTATCTCATCGCTACACCCACTCGGTACGATAAATAATCACCCAGCGACGCCTTCAGCGATCTGAAGAGTGACCTTGGTCACCACGTGTGACCATTCTACCCTGACAAGCACTGACATAACAGGGGGGGTGGGGTGGGGGGGGTAAACGTAACCACGGTGACAGTTGGGACAGGGATGCGAGGGCTTGGCGTCCTTCCTGTGGCGACGACACGTTCTTCATAATGGGCTTCCTTCTGGCTCAACGCCATCCCTGATGCCTTAAAAAAAAAAAATCTTTACCCCCTGTCCCCCGCATTGGAGCACATTCGGACCCCCCCCCCGCCCCCCCCCCCCCCCTTCCAGTCCAGTTGTGTTTTGTTTATGTAGATTCTTCTGGAAAAAAATGATTCATCGAGGCCCAATGTCATGACATGGTTTCGCCCGATAAGGATCAATCCAAAAAGACAAGTAACGCCAAAGCGTCTGGAACACTGTTTGATGGAGGACAATGTTGAACCAGCCAAAAAATTGTCTGTCTCATCGCTATCTTTCCCCCTTTTTATCCATATCAATCTGTCATCTCTCTCTGGCATTTATGACTGTCCCCCATCCTCCTTCCATCTCCCCTTCCCTGACCTTATTTCTTTCCCTACAAACCTTTGAACCCGTAATATCCCTTCCCCATTTCCTTTTCCTCTTCCCCTACCTCTCCTTTACACTGTATGCCAACCTAATGTTCTCTTCTCAGGCTTCACTCTCTCCCTCTCTCTTTTTTTTATGGAAAGGGGGGACCTTGTAAGCTCTGGTAAGGAAGGTTAATCCCCTCATATTAGACCCCGGATTACAGGCCGAGTGTGTGTATGTGGGCATGCTGGTGTGTGTGGGTGTGCGTCCTTGTTCGATGTGTTTGCTTGTGTTTTGTGTGATTCTGCAGTAAGGATTTAGGGAATGCCTCGCTAGTTGGTAGCTCAGCCAAAGGGACGGGAGAGACCATCCCGGACAGGCCTTCAACGTCACCAAACAGGACGCAGCAATCAGGACGAGTTGGATGTCGTAATGTAGTGGCGAGCTCCCTGTCGAGGGAGAGATCAACAACACCAGATTGGACGTGCTGGCGTCCCATTGGGAGCGTCTCTCTCATTACAGAGCAATTTGTGGGGAGCCTTGCTTTGCGAGACTGAAGTCGGTGACTTTGACGTCTGCGTCCATTGCCTTTAGTCCTGTCCTGACATGAATGCACTTTCAGGTGGCCATCGGAAAAAAGGCTGGACTTTTTGGTGGCGTGCAATAGAGTGCCTCGACCAGCATGCTTGGTGACTAACGATAGAGGCCAGGCGAAGATGAAGATCTGTACTTTCTCAAGTTGACGGCCACTCCGATGGCGCTGACAATTACTGGGAGTTTGTTCCACAGCTGTGCATGCTTGAACAAATTTAGCCCCTCTCCCGACAGAATCACATGGTGGAATTGGTCACATGTTAAGAGTCATTAGTGTTTTCTGTCTAAAGGGGTTATAAATCATCAATTATCAGTTTAAAGGCGTGTTTGTGAAAATTGCTTCTAATTTGCATGTACTCCCGCTTTCCTGTCTTGCTTTTCCCTTCTGTGTGAGGACTAAAATCAAGCTGAAGGAATGTAACCATATGTTCAGCCATTTTTTAATGAACGTGTTATGTTTTTGGGTTCCGAAACTACTCAATTACATCTCTCTCTCATTCCCTCTCCCTCCATCTCGCGGGTTGTCATATCGCTTCAAAGTCGCACTCGCACATTTTTAAAGATGCGTTTGATTTAATCACTCTCTCTCTCCCTCACAGGCTTTTGTGGCAGACGATGCTTCCTTTCTTAGCCACAAATAAGCTTTTGGACTGAATGTCATGTTTGTCAATTCCACTAACCACTGTTGTCCCTGTGTGTGTTTGACCTGCTGAGAAGAAGAAAATAACTTTTTGCCAATTACCGCAACATTAACCTATTCTGTATCTCTCTCTCTCCTTCTTCCCTCATGCCTACTATTATAGAAGTGGAGCAGAAAGGTAACTAAATGCCGACTTCTTTCTTACACTTACGCTCTTTCTGTGCTACATGATTTGGGCTGGGTGATGGGGTTGCCATAGTAGCTTCCATGTGTCATCAGCTCCCTGGTGAACCTGTAGGCTGCAAGCTGTGCGTTGGCAGGTGGTGGGCTTACCTTTCTGGGGAGCGGACATAGATGGTCACATGAGCTGAATATCAGTTAGCTTGTACACTGTAATGAGAAAATATTGACAGCGCCTTCTGTTTTTCAATTTGTTGTTTTCCTAAATTCCATGAATTCCCAATGCCAATCACATTGTCCTTATGGAAATTCAGTGGTTCACACTGTATGATACAACCCTCTTTTTTGACAATCAACTGAAGTGGTGCATTTTGGTTTTTACTTAATCTGTTTTCCCCCCATGTTCCAGCCAGAATATTTCTTTTCAAAGTAATTGAAAGTTATTCCACTCTGGTTTTGCCAGCTGTCAGGTGTGCAAGAGACAATCGATAACGTGTTCAATAAACTGTCAGCATTTTAGATTATAGCTCTAACATGATGATGGCTGGGAGCCTCTGGGAACTCTCGAGTCAATGTTCCAAAATGATCTCAGACATGCACATTCATGCATCGCTGGCTCTGCATGGGAAACAGCTTGCCCTAACCCCCATCGACACGAGGGGTCCCTATTTGCTGATGGTCAAACGGGTCAAACTAGAGAAGAGAGGGGCAAGTCTTGAACAGAAGGCACGACACCTCAAATAGTATTTAATGCCATCACATAATAGGTAATACACCCATACCCTGTTCTGTGAAGTGGTGTAATCATTTGCATATGACACATAGTCATTTTTCTCCTGTCAGCATGTGATGTTATGGTTGTGAAAAACCCAGTCAAACACGCATCCACATATATGTTCCTATTCCACTCCTCAGCTCCAACCTAATACAGTAGTTACACTTCACTCTGCATGATTACTGCTGTTCGCCAGAAGAAAATTATACCGAAAGCAGGTTGAAATGGCCTCATCCAGCTGTATGATGGTATAATATCACCCTGAGAAAATCCTGTTTACACACACAGCATCTTCCCCCGGCTCCTAATACCCTTTAATAACAATCACGGCCACCTGCATATCTGGTGTGGATAGCGCCATGCTATCCATGTTGGTTCAAAGCTTGCCTCCCTTAGTTTTGTTTTACACACCTCAGGTACCCTTGTTCAGGAAGGCCATAGTCGAGAGTTCATGCTGCGCCGCGATATCGGCGGCACACTTCGCGCCGCGTTATTCACAAGCAGGCGGACGATTTGTTTAATCTCGAAGAGATTACAAAACCAGGGGAAGCATCCCTCGCGCACACAGCGGTGGCACACCTCTCGCTGACCGGAATCAAAGGAGCCCATTCCGTGTTTGGTGTTTACGCCGCAGTGTTGGGTGGATCCCATCTGAGAGAGACGCTGGTAATCCTTAGTGGTGTTTCTCTCACGGCTCTGGCCTGGCTGTGAGCACAGGCTCCACCGCTATGGTCAGAAAGCACACAGACAAAAGGGCCACGCGATTTCACGCAATGTAAAAAATGATCATTCGAAAGAGACGGGAAGGCAGAGGAGAGAAATGAGAGGTGATGACACCCACCCCCGGGTTGGAATTGCGAACCGAGCCGCCGCGGTAAGGCCTTAGCCTGTGTGGTACACCCCCAGCCGCACCTGATGTTAATCATTCCTTCTTTACTTTGGATGAGTCCAATGCTTTCCACATCAGGCATTATCTGTGCCAATGTTTATAGTGTTACAGGATGGCACTCCCCCTAAGTATGTCATCACTGATTTGATCAGCGCACACAGTAAGTGTATACAGTATTGTACTAAAAAGAGACCGTTTTTCTACTGGCACCTCCATTTTTCTCCTGAGAATGATGAGCTCTTTTGCTTTTGCCCCTCTCTGTCTCAATAAACGATGTGCTTCGTATATTAAATTCACATGAGCAAGATTTAAATTCAAATGTAATCTTTTTATCAAGACAGCCGACTCAAATTTGACTCTGTCGGAGGTCCAAGACAATCCATTCTGGTGCAGAAACCCCTTCAGCTAGAGACGCACCATATCGACTTCTGTAATGCATCACTATTGCTTTCACAAGAAATAAGGACCAGCTAGGTTGCAAATAATTACATTAGAATGCAGGGGCATTGTCAATTATGGTGCCATTGACTGAAGATGTCTTTGTCTGAAATAATGGAAACATATTCTTGCATAATGATGACAAAATCAAGTACAGTAATTACTGGATTTGTACCACCCCACTGCCAGTCATTTTTCTGAGCTATTAATCAAAATAATTAATGTTTTTTTGGTGTTATTTCATAACATTATAAATGAGGCATTCATACCTCGGATGTAAAATAAGATGTGAAGGCAATGCAGGATGGAATATTATATATTTTTTCTCCTGACTGATCAGCACACTCATCTTATTGCAGGATAAGGAAAGCGGAAGGTTAAATCCTTGTCTATGTTTCATGAATCACTTTCTCTTGCTGTCACATGAAAGCCAAAGCAAACTATAATCTATTAAACCAACAAACATTTCCATTCGTTGATACCTCCTTCAAAAGGAACGACACAAATCCTATGTGATAAAATGGGAAATAGCTTCCGAATCTTTTTTTTCATTTTGTGTGTTTCAACATGCTGTTGTTTCCCTGCGTTTCTTTTCCGATCTGTGGCATACAAGCCAAAATAACTCTCTGCTCTGTCCTTTCCCCATTTTGGCTCCTCAGTATTCCTGTGCCCAGGCCTACTGCGAGGGGTGTACCAGAGCGAACACCTCTTTGAGTCGGACCACCAGTCCGGCGCCTGGTGCAAAGACCCCCTCCAAGCGTCTGACAAGATCTACTACATGCCCTGGACTCCCTACCGCACCGACACGCTCACCGAGTACTCCTCCAAGGAAGACTTCATTGCCGGGCGGCCGACGACAACGTACAAGCTCCCTCACCGCGTGGATGGCACGGGCTTCGTGGTGTACGACGGCGCCCTGTTCTTCAACAAGGAGCGCACGCGCAACATCGTCAAGTTCGACCTGCGCACGCGCATCAAGAGCGGCGAGGCCATCATCGCCAACGCCAACTACCACGACACGTCGCCGTACCGCTGGGGGGGGAAGTCGGACATCGACCTGGCGGTGGACGAGAACGGCCTGTGGGTGATCTACGCCACGGAGCAGAACAACGGGCGCATGGTCATCAGCCAGCTGAACCCGTACACGCTGCGCGTGGAGGGCACCTGGGACACGGCGTACGACAAGCGCTCGGCGTCCAACGCCTTCATGATCTGCGGCGTCCTGTACGTGGTGAAGACGGTGTACGAGGACGACGACAACGAGGCCACGGGGAACAAGATCGACTACATCTACAACACGGAGCTGAGCAAGGACGGCTTCCTGGATATCCCCTTCCCCAACTCCTACCAGTACATTGCCGCTGTGGATTACAATCCCAGAGACAACCTGCTGTACGTGTGGAACAACTACCACGTAGTCAAGTACTCACTGGATTTTGGGGCGTTGGACAATAGACCAGGTAGGCAAAATTATTTTTGTTATTATTATTATTACTGTATTATTTTTATAATTATTATTGTATTATTATTATTCCTCTATGTTCAACATCTGCTGTTTTGGCATTTGAATACCTGTTGGCTGGGATTCTGGCTGAGATGGTTGCATTATTTTTTAATTAGAACCAGTGAGGGAACTGATTCCTTCTAGAGCACATACCTAAAGGTCTTTTTAGGAACACTGCATGTTGGAAGAGCAGTCACACTCTTTGAACTTGATATGGTGATTTAATATGGGGCGGCATTCTCGTATAACACAGCCTAGAAAGATTTGGCATAATGATTTGCACAATGTAAATCATTTAATTAGGGGAGTCTAAAGAACTCGATAATTAGGAAATATATATATCATTATCCCATAAGTTGAAATTTTGCACCATGCTGAGTGTGTGGGAGGGTGATAATTGGGTACATAACAATCCTGGATATCTCACCCTCCTTTTGTCATTCCATTCATTCTTCTAATGAACGGAGAATTTTTGAAATCAACCACACACCAGCTGTGACGAAACGTGTGTGGTGTGCTGTTGTGTTGTTGTCACGGGAGGAATTTTCAACTAGAAGTGGAGCGATTCAGAGCTACACACCTCCCCTTCTTCACCGTCTGATGAGTAGCCTCCACACGAGGAGGCTATGCAGTCATCACTGCACACGTTTCAGCGTGGTCTGGAGACATATAATAAATGGTATCAAGTATAATATCTAGAGGGGCCTATGATGAATACCGTAAAAAAAAAAAAAAAACTGTCCTTTTTGGTTCAGTGACTCTATCGTACTGTCTGTCATCAAGGAGCAAGTGACTACTTATATTCATATTATAAAAGCATACTTTCCTGGCTCCCTTGTTTTTATTATATAGATTTATATATTTTCTTTAAAAAAGTAACGTGCAGGTTGTGAAGCGGGGACAAAAAAATCTGTTTTGACACACCAAGATAATTCTTTGCGGTGCCTCATCAACAGCTTTAGTCAGAAATGTCACAAGTTATTTGACTGTGAAGTCTTTATACTATGCACCAGTGAAAATTGCTGCTCTCACCTGCTGCTTGTCAGTGATCGCTTTACTTTTTTGCTTTTATTGCCAAAAATGGCTGCAACCAACCCCTTTATACGTTGCACAAGCTCAAAGTCAAAGTTGAATTATACAGCCTTTGTTCATCTTCATCTCTGATGAGTCGTCCACTCCCAGAAGCCCAGACGTATTCCTAATTGCCTCCCGAAACAGCCTTTCAACAGTTCTAAGAGTTCCTCAGTGGACTCTTTTATTAGATAGCGGTGTCAAGTAACTAGAGATTGTGTGCCATATTTGGTTTCAAACACCTATACTATACACATTCACTCACTGAGGCACGCACGTACATGCACAAATTCTGTACACACACGCACACACGCACTCAAGTGCACACCTAAACACATGCACACGAACACACATCCACATTATTCGTAGGTGTGTAGACATATGCTGCCTTATCACATCTAATACAGTATAATAAGGCTGATGTGTAACATGTCTTGATTCCAAACCATTTGAATATCCGTTCTACCTGTTGTAGACCCGCAATGCCTCCCCTCAGTGTTGACAGTTGATTTCCATTGATGGAAATCTGTTCAGCAAACCCTTGAGTGAACACTTCCATATAGTGAAGACGGATCAGTGAACCTTGCCTGACATGGGACGGTTTAGCTCCATGAGCTAAAGGCCCAGGAGCTCGTACAGACACTCTGGAGACCGGGGCTCCAAACCAGCCCGTCACAGGGACCATAATAGTCGTCTAAGACATCCTTGAACCAGGCTGAGCCCCCCTCAGGACTGCTGCCACAGTTCACAGCATGTTCGGAGTTAACACCTCCTGTGAGATATTCCTGCACGGGCTGCTTACCACCTGTGTACCGACCCCCCACGCCCCCCCCCAGCCCCCCCCAGGCCTCCGCCCCCACGCAACTGCTGAGGGCACTGCAACGCATGATCTGCCCAGCCAATGGGGCATGGGATATGGGCAATGGAGCAGTCGAGCTGTTCCTGGGATCACAGCTGGGTCTTGAGTCGGCACGCCACAGCACAGTCGTGGCACGGCGCGCACACATCCAGAACAGGGCAGGGTATTTTTAGGAATCGGGGATAGCTTGTGGAAGGGCGTGTGTGGTACCGTATAGTCTAAACATTTGACGTGCAGTACCGACATTTGAAGGTAATTACTTCCTATGTGTTGCCTTTGTCTGGTAAAATATTACCATTTTGAAATACTGTGTGCCAGTGGATCGGTGGATTCAACATTATTATGAAGGTGTCTATTGTAAGGCAGCACAAAAGCTTGTACTAGATACTGAACAGGTAATTGTCATTTGTCTGTTGTTGACAAACAGACATTGTGTCTGTTAATGAAAGATTTGTTGTCAGGTAGGCTATGTGTTGACACAAGGTAATTGATATGTTACTTCAGTTGAAAGAGATTAAAATTCAGTCTTAAGAGACGAATGTTGTCAAGGACAAGAAGAAGATTTGGAAAAAAAATACCAGTCCATTTCCATGACAACCCACATCGGTAAATCAGTCGTGTCAAAAAATGCAAGCATTTTGCAAAATGTTTTTATTTATTAATTGATCAGCCATCATTGGAAAGCCTTTCCTAGCCCTCTATTCTCAGATTCAATAGCGAGAGAGAGAAAGAGAAAGGGTGACGATATATATCTATATTTTTGAAACATTCTTCTTTACAAAGTCTCAAAAACACATAAAAAAAAAAAAATACGAGCTACGAAGATTTGACTTTGATTTATTTATCGACACCCAGAACCAAGGGATTGGAATGTCCTCCAGTGTGTTATACTATGTGTGGAGGAATGAAAGAAGTGAGTAACATATAGCCTAAAATACAGAAACATGAAACATGACAGCATACTAAATTGAAGACGTGTGTTTTCAAGACTATATCAGACACACACGGGCAAGCACAGGCACACAGTAATCCTGTTGGTGTCTGCTACACTGGGCAGACAGAAGTCCAGAGGGCTACTTAGTGCAAGCAGTCACTTGAGAGAATTTGCCCTGCTTCAGACACCTGCCACTGGTGTGCCCTGCTGTGTGTGTGTGTGTGTGTGTCTGCATGCGTGTGCATGTCCACACATGCTTTTCTACCTTCAACTCTCCAAAGAAGCCCTCATTTATGCATAGCGGTCAGCTAAATGCAACCTAACCATGTTTCACCCCCCCTTGGCGCTTTTGAAATGCGTCATCATGTTAATTCGATGAGATGGGGACGGGGGGAGACGGGACGGGACGGACGACTGTTCTATACACCCCCCTCTCTCTGTACTATACACCCCTCTCTCTCTGTACTGTACACCCCCTCTCTCTGTACTATACACCCCCTCTCTCTGTACTATACACCCCCCTCTCTCTGTACTGTACACCCCCTCTCTCTGTACTATACACCCCTCTCTCTCTGTACTGTACACCCCCTCTCTCTGTACTATACACCCCCTCTCTCTGTACTATACACCCCCTCTCTCTGTACTATACACCCCTCTCTCTCTGTACTGTACACCCCCTCTCTCTGTACTATACACCCCTCTCTCTCTATACTGTACACCCCCCTCTCTCTGTACTATACACCCCCTCTCTCTGTACTATACACCCCCCTCTCTCTGTACTATACACCCCCTCTCTCTGTACTATACACCCCCTCTCTCTGTACTATACACCCCCCTCTCTCTGTACTATACACCCCCTCTCTCTGTACTATACACCCCCTCTCTCTGTACTATACACCCCCTCTCTCTGTACTATACACCCCTCTCTCTCTATACTGTACACCCCCCTCTCTCTGTACTAATACACCCCTCTCTCTCTATACTGTACACCCCCCTCTCCCTGTCATCTTTCATTTGTTCCCCGTAGCCTGAATCCACCTTTGATCGCTGTATCGTCCAGTCGGGTCGACAACCTCGGTCCCCTATCTCGTCCGTGCCATCTGCATGGGCCGGGATGCCCAGTTGGCCTTGCCCACCCCCTCCTTGTCTCGCTTCCCTGTAATCTTGCCACATGTTGCCATCTGGCCGGGGCAGCGTGCCAGTCGTGCCAGAGGGAGCCCGAGGCGGCGCCCGCCGACCTTCGTACGGAAGCTGGCTTGTTTCAGGGGCTCGCCTGCCCGTCTTGGCGCTGTCAGCAGGAACACAGACTTGCTTAATTGAATAAGTGCGGCTAACCAGTAAATTCGGCCTGGCAGAGTCGTTATTCTAAGGGGGGGCATGTCGAAGCAGCGGGGCTATTTAAAAACGCAACCTGTTGCCCTTTGACCTTGCCGGGGATCGTTTTGAATCCAGACACTCTCGGAGAGCCATCGGTTGGAAATAAGTCAATTAGTGGCAGTCATTCCTTCATAGATTAACCTGAGGTCAGAGTTTGGTTTTGAGAACGAATTAGCAGAGGTTGCTACTTTCCCTAGTCGCTGCTGATGGTGTTTTCTTCTTTTGGCTGACTTTGAATCTTGGGAAGGGCTGTTGGAGGGGAATGAAAACAGCGCCCTCTATCCTCAAGAGACCTCTTAGCTTCAGTGTTTGTGTCGCCGTTCTCTAGCTCCCAACCTTTGTGCAAGCAGCCTATTTCTGCACACAATGCCTTCACACATGGCTTCTCCAGTGTCCCCACTCTGCCCCCACTCCAGGGGAAAAAGGGGGTTTAATCATGCTGTATGTAGCTGGGCAGGTTTATCCGGCTTGGCAAAAGGGGCTACATGCTTGCAGGTCCTGGTGCCCCTGTGTAGCATAGGGCAGTCAGTTCCCAGGGTAATCCACTCACAAGACAGGGTTTAGGCTTTAAGATTACAATGGCTGTTTATTTTTTCCTGTCGACATTTACAAGCATGCACTGCACTGCACACACACACACACACACAAATTCAACAGTTAGTTGTTAGTAATCGAGCTGGAAATGTGTTGCATAGCAATACTGGGTCTATCCTTGAAGATGTGTTCTAGTTAGCTAAATGCCTGTGTGGGTGTCTGCTTAAATGTCACAATTTATTCCTCTTTGTCCTCTTTTCTTTAATTACCTAACTATACAGCAATAATAGCCTATTCCATACCCTTTTTACAAAACTCATGCTTATCAAATTCTGTATACATAGAATATTTGAGTATTTGACATACAACATGTCATTCATATAGCCCCATTCCGGATCCCTGGTTCTCGTCCCACATTGCCGTGGTGTGCAGTCGTTCATCTTCCTCCTGTGCTCATACCCCGGTACAGATCTCATACACAGCTCACCTGTGTAGTCAGAGTGGCTGACATGCCATCTTTCACTCAAGGCCCAACACGCCATCCATCTCACCCCGACACATGCAGAAATGGAAAAAAAAAGAAAACGAGATGAAAGAGGTGAACAATAAGCGAGTCATTTTGAGAGGGTGGACTCAAAATTGCTGTGTGTGTGTGTGTGGAGAACCACACAGCCTGTGCGTGTGGAGAACCACACAGCCTGTGCGTGTGGAGAACCACACAGCCTGTGCGTGTGGAGAACCACACAGCCTGTGCGTGTCTTGCACAGTGTGCTGCTCGCAGTCGTCTAGCCAATCGGGACAAGACATCGTCTGGAATCGAAAACAGCCTCGTGAACTTTAGCGACCCCCCAGAAACTTTCCTCCACTCGTGTCTCTCCTTTGGTGTGATCAGTCGAGTGGATCTGGCCCACTGTGGTTGCCTTTGAAGAGCTCAATCCCCCCTTATCAGCAGTGCCGTGGTCCTCTCCATGGATCTTTTTACCCTCCGACTGCTTGGCTCCATCGAACAACAGTGTTCAAAAACCTAACCCGGGGCTTTTTGTCCGTGAGCGAGACTCCTCGTACCCCCTTCCTTCCTCTCCCCTCGTTCCCCCCCTCCTCGACTGTGGGTTTTTTCACGCGGCATAACAGCAGCTGATATGGCTCAGCCTCGGGGCCCTTAGAAAGATCCGGAGAGCTCACAGCGCCCCTAATTTCAGTCCTGAGGAGTGTGTGTGTGTGTGTTCTGTTTCAGTGAGTGCCTGTACGATCGCTGCCGTATGTTTCACCGCTCCGGGCACGCGGGCCCTCCGCTCGCACGCTCTGACCGCGTCACACGCAAGGGGCCGTGCATGCGCCCGCGCGTCGGCTCGCGTTAGCGTCGGCCTCCGAGCCACGGTTTTTTCCCCCCTCCTCGTCCCGCTCTGGGCTTACTGATCGCTGCGGCGCGTATGTTCCATCCCAACGCCGTGTGACCTCCAGCGCTGCCCTCCGTAGTCCGGGGAAGCTCCAGGGAAGGAGGAATTAATTGCCAAACAATGCATAGCCTCCCTCCATTACCTCTTCCATCATGTCAGATGGTATCTGAGCATTACCGGATGTCGGGACGAATAATTTACCACAGGGCCCACTTTGACAGATTTGTGGGCCCCTGCCACAAAAGGCCCATTACGAGACAGGAGTTTTATCATCATTTAACAGTATATCTCCCTCAAGCTCAGCTTTCCGGGGCGTACGTTGGATTTTTGGGGATCGAGTGACGCACGCGTGGGGGAACTCGCAGCCTGGCTGTCAAATGAACAGTATCATAACATGCCATGGGTTGATGGTTTGTGGCATATTTTGTGGTATATTGTGTAAGTTGACTCCTAATTTTCATATGGCTCAAGGATTGTTATGCTTTTTTTGTTCACGTGTTACAAGACATTTTGTTGAGACTAAAATGTTCTTTGGGAGATTACATGATCTTGTGTAACAGTAGTTAATCATAGTTTGATATAGAGTTGTGTCAAATAAAAATATTTCATGGATCACATTGCAGGAAACCGAGAGCTAGTTTTATTGCCTCAACGTCCGTCTTGGACAATCATGGACTATGTGTATTTCTCTCCAGAATTGCCATTTTTCTGAAGGGCTTCCGGAGATTTCTTTAATGGAGCCAAACCCCAGTGGTAGTCTGAGTTTCAGGACATTTCCTCAAAGGGATGTACCCAAGCATGGAGGTGTGAGCACAGTTCAAATGCTAACAACGGGAGATAATCGAGTTCAAGCTGAGACAGGTGAAAGGAAGGTAACATCCAGCAAGGCGCTCTCTTTCACATCCTCCTCAAACGTCTCTCTTTTCATCTCCAGTCTGCTAAGTTCTTAAGCCAGCTAGACTGACGCCCTGACAGAAATGATAAAGTCGTAGAAACTGGGTCCATTAAAAAAAAAGTGGTGTCCCTCCTCAAGCTTGGAAGACTAACTCTAAACGCCTTAAGCCAGACAGGAAGAGAAGCTGAGACTAATTAGCCAGAACTCCTGCTTTGAAATAAAGACCCCGGCTCTTGTGCAGCGCGCACCGGTGCAAACAGACGGCTTTCGCGTGGTGAGGGGGACGTTACATAAGATACAGCAAAGTGTGACAGATGATATTTGTGCTTGTTGTTTGATGAAATGCAAGAGACGGGCAATTCATGAGGTAGAAAATGTCTTGTCACCGTACATGACGATAGAGGTGGTTGTTTATTCAGAGACGGATTTGAAATACATCCATTATTAATGAACATAAGAGTGGAAGAGATCATTACAAGCATGGTGTTTTAACTTGTTGGAATTGATTGGGTTTGGGGTTCTAGATTATTTATTTGTGGCATATGGGATATAATCATTCTTTATATATATTTTTTATGACATGGAAATATTGCCAGATGTGATATTGTTGGAAAGGAGAATGATGAAAATATGATGGTAGAACGGTGATTCTTTATTGACTTTCCAACCCTTGCTTCTTTCCAACACTAATTGTTGGTGAGGGTGGCCATCTTGAATTCACCACAACCTTCCTTGGAGTCAGCTCTCATTATGTTTTGCTCCTCCGAAGAGCACCCTTGGCACGGTGGATTCACACCATTTTGAGGTTTAACTGACTTACTGAGGCCTGAAATGAGAACACTAAAGCAACAAGGCAGGAAGAAGAGGTCACTCAAGCCTCTCTTCACTGGGGGTTATGTTCCCTCCCCCCCAAAAAAAAACCCTTCCCATGCTAAATATTTCTGTACTTCCTGGAGCCTGCAGGATTAGGGACAACTCCTAGCATACGAAGGTCATCTTCATGGAGCCAGTGAACTTGAACCCCACTGGAGGTGGTTGCCCCTAGACAGAATAAGCAATTGACCTAGCAAAGCTACGCGTCCTTGTGTTGTCTGTGAAGCTTGTGTTTTCCCAAAACAGAAATGTCTCCTGACCTCCTTGTCTCTTCTTAAACACCTCATGCAAAAAACACAGGCTAGCTCAAGGACTCTGCACTCCTCTCAGTCGTCCTATGCTAATCTCAGAGCAATAGAGAATAGTTCAGCAACACATTTTGACTCAGCATTTTTATGCAAAAATAAAACTTCATGGATCAGGACATATTTGTTGGTGTCCCGCATACTTTATGTTTTGGTTTGGTTTGGCAAGTGAATTCCTATAAGACTCTTGTCATTTTGTAGGGAGGCAGTAAAAGCCTAGTTAAGGAAATGATGTATAATATTTCATAAAATATATCATTTTATCAAACATGAGAGCTACTACACAAACGGCACCTTAAGCTCACCCATTCAGAATGGGAGCCATATTGACGCTCTCAACCACATCTGTCATTCCCTTATCCTAATTGGCCGCTCTGCTCACCTTGTTAACCATTGCTTATCTCCGATCCTGCAATGTGACCCCATTGGCCTCAACAGAGAAGCCCATTTCCATGAAATGATTTCCATCCTGGTCTCGTTCTACACTTATGGTCTACACATGCACCTCATCCACCAAACTCATGTGGTTCATCTCCGAGAAATTACATTTAGACTACCTTCCTATCCTGTGCCAAGCAAGATAGGCAAGATATGCAGGGCTCCCATGAGCAATAAATGAATAAATAAACGTTCATGAATAAATCGAAATACAAATGATGTCCTTGGTGATATTTCTGTTATACTGTAGCATGTGATGATTTTGTGGCCATTGGGACTGTTGAAAGTGGTGGTTCATATTATGGTTAATTTGTAAGCAGTTTTTTCCGGCTTTGTACCGTCGTTGCCAATGGCGATGGGAATATATTTTCAGCCCAGTGGAGCCGTTCAATACCCGTTCATGTGTCTGGGAGATGTTCAATATACAATGTGGCACAGACGTGCTCAGACGAGGAAGGGCCATAAATGTGTGTGCGGCCACTAATATAGTTACATGTTCCTGCAATGTGTACTTTTATGTGCTTCTGTGAGGAGACGTCCGTAATTTGACATCGCAAGAATTGGCTGTGGCAGAAAGAAAACAAGTCTATGTTGCCTTTGCTGCCATTGTGATGAAATAAGAGCCTGGCTAATGCCACAAGGAGATGCGTTCTTGATGGAGTGTCTCTCCACGGCGGTGGACCCAGATACCGAGGGATCTTTCAAACACCTCCACACACTACTTGTTGACACAGCAACAACAACAACTACTTTATCAGTCTCTGGAGTTACCACGGAAATGGTGGCTTTAATAAACTAGCAATCACTTTCATTGCTGGCGGGGGGGGGGGGGGGGGGGGATGACTGTTTGCATGTTTAGAAGTCAGTGAAATGTACTTGTTGGAGGATTTGCTTCTACAGTGGCCTGCACATTATGTGTGTACAATTGTTATATACCTGGCAATATATGGCGAAGATGTGTCCTTTGTATCGTACTGTTTGCCTCCCATGTGCAACGCTCCTGGTGATTCGTTTACATTGTTGAAGAGCAAGCCTCACACCTACGCCAAGTGGCCTGATTTAATTCCTGTTGTTATCTAAAGATCAGTGCCATTGATCATGTTTGTCAGTTGTATTATATCTGCGCATGATGGGAGAGGGGCGGCACGTATGAAATTACATTTCCAGTAGATTGTAGCTCCGTTGTAAGGAAGGGATAGGCCATCCCCGGGGAGGGGGGGATCCCCCAGGGTCCTAGTGTGCTTCCTGTTTGCTGGTGTCCCCAATAGCAAAGACAATAGCAGGAACTGTGAGATTGAGGTGGATTGTTAGAACGCCACCGTGACATATGGGTGCTTTGGCATTGATCCGTCTACTGCGCTAATCCTACCCCCCCCCCCCCCACACACACACACACACATCTCAACCACTGGTAGTGTTGTAAAGCCTGACCTTATCCCCCTGCCCTATGCCCCTTCAGCAGCTAAACCCAGACCACACGTTCATAAAACACTGGTTTCTGAATTCATTTCAGACTCTTATTTTCCAATCAGTGACACTGAGGGAGGCTGTGAGAGGGAGAAGGGAAAGGGGGGGGGGGGGTATGGCAGATGGAATGATTGATGATGTTGGTCACATAAAGGCTTGGGAGGATGAGGTCGTGTGTCTGTGTGCGCGTGCGTGTGTGGTTGTGCGCACCCGGACGTGAAAACAAGCGTCTCTGATGCGGCGGTGTGGGATGAACACGCACGATTCTTCCATTATAGTCGAGCGTCTCAAGCCAACGACGCGCCGAGTTAGCGCCCCCGCCTGTCCATCCGAATGCACCCCTCACTAGGAGGCCGACACAAAACACCAGACACCAGGCCCCCCCAACAGAATGGCACGCAAGCACCCGTGTTGTTACCGACTTGTTCAAAAGTGCTCGCCACAAAAGAAGCCCTCAGTGTCCGAGCTGCACACCACAGCAGGAAACGGATGCCCGTGTGCGTTAGCCTAGCCATGGGAGGGAGCAAGCACGTCCACGCCACACCTGCCAACTCCAATTGATCCAGTTTGAACTATCTCCTCTTAAACCCACACCAGGGGGATAGGACAATGGACCCCCCCCCCCCCTCCCTACGAGGACAGTTTTTTCTCATCCATCAGGCCTGAAATGAATTTGCTTCTGAGACACAAATGAACTGTGACGGTGGAAAAAATACCTTGCAGGGTTGTTTTTTTTGTCGTGGATCTCCATCCGTCTTCGATTCAGAATGCACCTTTTCTTTCTCACTCAACTGGAGGGGAAAAACTGCTTTTATTTTTGTGATAATTGGTCCACTTACTCTCTTTTCCTCCTCCCCTCTCTCTCTTTGTCTCTCTCCCTCCCTCTCCTCTCTCTTTTGTTTCCAGATTCTTCCTCGTCCGTCATGGTGTTCATGGACACCACCACCACGCGGACCACTACGCGACCCAGCACCGTCTCCACGACAACCACAACCACCTCAGCCTCCTCCTCCTCGACAAAAACCATCAGGTCGTCCATGACGACGCCGGTTGCCCAGCGGCCGCAGACCACCTCCACGACCACCCTGTCTCCCCAGGCGCCAGAAGAGGGCAGCGTCCTGGAGGTCAACACCAGATCGTCCCCGTCCTCCAAACTGCCCAACATCGGCATGGAGTACTGCAACCCCATTGTGATGTCCGACATCAACTGGCCAAAGACACGCCAAGGACTGGTGGCCAAACAGCCCTGCCCACCCGGAACCATAGGTATGGTTCTGCGATACAGTTCATAATAAGATGACGTCATCCTCATATTATGACCTGTATTTGACAGGTTTTTCAAAACCTTTTTTTTACAGGTTTTAAAAGGACATAGCTGTCTGCGTTTCAGAATGACTAATAACGTTTCGTGGATCCTCACGTCACCAGATAATAATCAATACAAAACAATAATTAGTCATCTGCAGCATTTTCCCTCTATGGGTCATTGAGTCGCCCCTCCCCTCAGTTCTGTGCGCTGGCTTCCGTATTATTATGAGCCAACAGCTGATTGGATGTAAAGTACAGTAAAGTATGGTGTTGTAAAGTGCACGACAGGCTTCCTCAGTCTGCAGTTGGATATGCAATTTCATTTGCTTCTAGCCTGGTGTGCCACGCAGGGGAAGGCAGTTAAAGATAGCCAGCTACCTCGCCTGGCCCGTGGGAACGAGCCGCCATCGCCACTCTCCTGGAAACCAATTATCTTAATGGATAAGTGTTGGAACACGTGTGTGTGTGTTTTCAAGGACAAGCACACACTTTCCCCCACTTCATCTGGTCCCGACAAAAGGAATAAGCAACAACACGTTTAAAACAACAGCCAGTATATCTGAAGTGAAATGGCAAATAAAGGTAGAACGCGGTAGACACACGCGTGCGGTTTCAGATTCAACAACTAAACTGAGCAAAGCTAAAGGTACCAGCGTATTTCCACAAGGAAAGGGCCTCCTAGACCGAAGCGATGTGTTTGTAGTTGGGGAACGAGGTGCCTGAGATGGCGTCAGCTGCGGCAGTTTGTCAAGGGTGGGCCCGGCCTCTTGGCTCAGCTCTTCATTAATAGGCGACATCGAAGCCCCACTGAGACCCCGCGAAAGATAGGGGGGGACACACACAAACTACACACACTACCCCCCCGCCGCTCCCCCCCCCCCAACCTTCCCCCCCATTCAGCCCCCCTCACGCTCCACGTTTTTCAAAGCCGTCGCACTTCAGACGACTTTGCCGAGCGGAGGACGACTTTACAAGTTTCCTCAGTCTCCCTTTGAAAGTTCCTCGAATCCTTCCATCTCGCTCGCTCGCTCGCTATCTCTATCTCTCTTTCTAACTCTCTCGCTCTCTCTCTCTCTCTCTCTCTCTTCATCTCCTGCTCTTCTCTCTCGCGCTCTCTCCAATTCTCCTTCGCACTCGTCTTTCCCCTTCTCAGGTCGAGCCCCATCTGATAAATCCATCAAGCGTCAGGCAGTTCAAGGAGGACTGGGGAGGAAATGATATGTCAGTCAAGGTTTTATATCGGTTAATGTTAGCTGTCTCTCTCGTCTCCCCAAGACAAGGGCGTCTCAACACCGACATGTTCCTTTAATGGAGTCGCTGATGAGTTTATAAAGAAGAAGCCATTTCAGGAGGGCCTCAGCACGCTAACTTGCTAACTCGGTATACGAATGCTTAGTCCTTCCAATGTCAAACCGCTGACATTGACTGTCAACCCAGCATTCAGGATTTAAAGGAGTCATTTAGCTGTGGTGAGGTTAAATTTGATCCGTCAGAGGACTCATTTGGATATAGGCAACCTGATTTCAACTGGCCTTATTTTGAGTCCCTTTGTGGCCCAAAAGAGAGGCACAAACACACACACACGCACACTTAAAACACACACACACACACGTCGCCTCACATCATCTTCAGCTTTGGTGGTCTCCCTAAGGCTGCACTAATTGACCTTTCGTAATGAACTCGAGGATATCAGACTTAATTGGAACCCAGTTCGGTGTCTTTTCTCCAGGAGTTCAGCTGTCACAGAAACTCAACCCACTCTGTTGTATTACTCACACACTTAATTATAATACACACACACACACACACACACTCTGCCTGAGCTGTCTCTGCACGCGCTCAAACTGTCTTCACTCACAATCACCTCTCTGGATTCCATTTACTGATAAAACCATTCATTTACACTCATCGTTTTTATCCATCTTAAATCTTCATTAGCATGCTTCTGAGATTTAAAGTACGTATGCCGTTGGACCTGGTGCTGCGTTTGGAGCCGTTCTCCCTGTGGGACACACTGCAACATCAACAAGATCACGTGCTGTGGCTTGAACAGGGAGAACTGACAACCAATCAGGACATCTGGACAGACAAAAAACAGAGCCCACACTTTGCTGTGTTCCTGCAGTAGCGATGGAGCCCACTCCACACCGCTGGGCACCTGCTGCACGTCCTGGAGCGTCTATAGCCCAATGTAAAACACGCTGTTTGTTCCTCTCTGTCTCTCCCAGGTGTGGCCCTGTATACCTGCATGGGCCCCGACGGCTATTGGGACCCCCAGGGGCCAGACCTCAGCAACTGCACCTCCCCCTGGGTGAACCACATCAGCCAGAAGGTAAGGACCCGCCACTCCCCACCACATCCACATCCCTCTTGTTCAGATGGACCACCTCGAAGGCATGGTTTTCTGGTCAAAAACGTTCCAATTTTATTTTATTGGAAAGAGAGGGAGGGAGTCAGGTGGCTGAGCGGTTAGGGTATCGCTCTAGCAATCTGAAGGTTGCCAGTTTGATTCCCGGCCGAGCCACATGACTTTGTGTCCTTGGGCAAGGCACTTCACCCTACTTGCCTCGGGGGAGGGTGCCTGTACTTACTGTAAGTCGCTCTGGATAAGAGTGTCTGCTAAATGACTAAATGTAAGAGATATATATGCTATTATGAAAGTAAGCTGTTCTTCATGGTCTACTTAGTTGTTCTTTACCCTGGTACTCATTTCCTTCTGAAGCGCACAATCAAGTCTGGCTAAAGGTACTCCATCCTCAAGGACTGCTTCACAAGACATCCGCTCTAGACTGATTTCCATTGTAGTAGCCGCAACAACGACACAGGGGCCTAGAGCATTTTTCGAAGCTTATTCAAGCCATGTATTTCCCTTCTTGCGTATTTGAGCTTAAACCCGAAGGGTGCATTATTACCGTTTAACAGAGCAGCATTCCGAGCGCAAGCCCCCGGCCACCCGGTGTTTAAATTGAGATTGCGCCAGTCCGGACGGAGAGCGTGGTTAGCGGCGCGCAGTCGTAGCGGCTCACACGCTGTTTATGAATTACAGGGAACGTCGGAGCGCCGCCTGTGAAACTCCCGCCACCCCGAGGCGTGGAGGCAATAACACTTAGAAGCCTCTCCACAGCACAAGGCCTAGCCCATTAACCAAACGGCAGTTTGTGGATATACATCAAGAGAACAAGTGTGTCAAAGGAAGGAGAAAATAAAACAACAGTGAGAGACAGATAGAGAATGGACGAAATGGAAAGAGTGGAGGGTCGGCGAGGGGCTGGGGGGGGGGGGGGGGGGGTTGTAGGGTGGTTTGAGCTTAGGGAAGTATTTGGTGCAGTTTGTTTTAGAAAAGCTTGGGTATTCGGGAAATATGCACGGTAAAAATCCCCAATGGCCTTTTGTTTTTTGGGGGGGGGGTATTAACTACAGCCGAGTGCCATTTTGTTGCGATTTTGGTTAACTCTCCAAGCTTTTCTTCAGTTCAGTCACGACAATCACATATTGATTTAACCATTCATTGCAATGGAAATAGGTTTCTGTTTGGCCGTGTGGTTCTATCTAAGGACAAACCCTCTGCCTTGTAGCATATCACTAACAAGGCCAGAGCATCGGATATAAATCCCCCCGGTGGACCGGAAATCAAATGAAATGTCTACCTTTTAACAAGCACAGTCAAAAGGCTTCACAGACCATGAACAACATATTGTAGTGATGATACAGAAGACAGTATGGAGGAGCTGGGGATGGTGGCAGAACTGGCATGCAATGCAGGTACACAGCAACGCACACTGCGTGAGCGTGTGTGTCGGGGTCTTTGAATGCATGCAGTATTCAAGTCCTCTGAAGGGGAAGGCCTAGACTTTCAATTAGGACACGGGTTAACGAGGAGCAGCCTTAGTGTCATGCTTGACCCGGCTTCACCACATGCAGTGTACCCTTACGAGTTCTCAGAACTCATTGCGACTGATGCTGATGTATTATACTAGCGTGCCGCCTGAACAAACAAGCCAAACTCCAAACTCAAAGCATTTCTTGTCTCTGTGCGGATTAATCATAAATAATAATTTATCATTGTGGGACTGACGAAAAGACCGTGGATTCATTTTTAACGAAAGTGTTATTAATCTTTATTAGGCAAATTAGACATGAGTGATGTTCCTGTCAGCTCCCTTTGTCGCCGTGGAGATGGGGAATGTAAATGAAGATCAACCTGTCAGCCGTCCCAGAATTCCGTCTGGCGCTCCCTCTCCTCGCCACTATACATGGCTCCTCTCATTAACCGCAAGACACAGCGAGAGAGAGAGAGAGAGACAGAGAGAGAGAGAGAGAGAGAGAGAGAGAGAGAGAGAGAGAGAGAGAGAGAGAAAGAGAGTCTGAGGAGTGGAAAAACATTGACAGATCTCACTTTCTCTCACTCTCTCTCTCTTTCTCTCGCTCGCTCTTCTCGTTTACAGGGACATTTAAAGACGTCGGCAAAGTGAGAGGGGAGAGCTTTTAGAGGCACGCACACCCGCACGCACTTACACACAGGGATTAGATTTCTCGAAGAAAGCCCAATTAAGTCTGTGTAATTGGTTCTGCTAATAAACTGAGAGGCAATGATTGCTAGTGATGGCCAAGTAAATCGAGAAAGGCTTCTCTGTGGTGGACGCTGGCATCGTCCTCCTAATGCATCTATTAATCAAGCACAAGAGGTCATGGGTGGACCACCATCTCACCACACCCCAATTTACACCCTGAAAGAAGCACCCATTGTAATTAAGTCATCCCAAAATACTGTACTGGAATGAAAAGGGCATTGCAAGGGAATCCTGTTGACACATCTGCAGCTATGAGTTATGTTGAGGCTTCAGCAGTGTCAGTTCAGAAAAATAACTCCCTACCTGTCCTTTCGGTGTTCACCCAACACTGAAAAGAACACTGTGTGCTTCAAGCAAAGGAAGGCAGCTGTTTGGTCTGTTGTCACTGCCTTATCCTTGGTATTGGAAAAGGGTAAGAGGATTTTCTGAGACACCCAACTGAAGCTTGTTGTAACATTTCTTTCAAGTAGATTTTAGGTATAGTGTTAGTGTTAGTTAGTGTTAGTGTTTATCGCATTCCTGCCCTTCAACGGAACTGGTCCAAGAACATAATTCTGCACTAAAAGAAAACTAAACAATTAAAGCACCCTCCAGGTGAATGAAATGGGCTCTTCCTCAATAAATAGATAAGGCCCATTCAGTTCAACAGCCAGGCAGCAAAGGCAACAGAACTATTGAGTGTGCGCTTTTATATTAAAAGCCATTGAAAATAATAAAAAAATCTAATGAAAAGCTGCCAACAAATAGCCATTTAAAATGGGTTCTCTTCTACATCATTAGGCTCCTGCATGCAAGAGATATACATTGCAATTTAAAAGCCAAGAGATAGAGACTTGCAAACTACAAAGCATCGGTTTGTGGGCTAATGGAGACGCTCATTAGCAAACAAACAGAGTATTCCGTAGCTGGAGGAGAGGCTTAATTAAAATGTTTTTTCTTGTTTGTTTTTTTTCTTTCTTCTTCCTCTCCCAGCACATAAATAGGTAGTGGTATACCTCACAAGAGGCAAACAGGAAGTGGTTCGATCTTGCGATATAAAGAAACTCTGCCCCTCTCACCATTGCATGCAGTGTAAAAGCAATCCCTTTGGGATAGACATAGAGAGAGAGAGAGAGAGAGAGAGAGAGAGAGAGAGAGAGAGAGAGAGAGAGAGAGAGAGAGAGTGAGAGAGAGAGAGAGAGAGAGAGAGAGAGAGAGAGAGAGAGAGAGAGAGAGAATACTGTACACACACTCATTAATCAACTTATTGTATGTTTGTCTCAAGGCAACTGAAGAACAATTGAAAAATCTCTGATGTTTTTGTGTTGCGACAGAGCTCTCTCTGAAAGTCCAAGAAATGGTCACGTAATCTCACATGAGATTACAAACATCAGGCAAAATGAGATTCTACTCTGGCTTCATATTCTGCGTGACATGTTCTCCCGTCGAAGCTACCACCTTTTAGCTTCACACGAGTGATAAGCTCCTATGGGGAATTAGTATTATTTCATGGCTGACTTCATAATTGCTTTCTGATACAGCCAGGCACTTCCAGTCAATTGAATATCGCCCCAACTATAGTTCTAATAAAAAATGGTGGTGAACTCACAAAATGTACAAGCTGAACAACATCCATTTAATATTATATTTGTAACATGTATACATATAGGCATGGATATGTTAGGGGTTTATTTGGTTCTATTTGTGCCCTTGAACTGTATTGTTTCTTATGTAGATTGTGTCTGTTGCTACCATATTTAATTGGTAGATATTGATCCCAGATGTACTGTAAAGTGCTGTGTGTGTGCGTATGTGAAAACAATCCCCATTTTCCCTCGTCTCTTTTGTTTTCTTTTCTTGTTCCCAGCTGAGAGCTGGAGAGACTGCCGCTGTCATAGCCAGGGAACTGGCAGAGCAAACCAAAAGTCCACTCCAGGCGGGGGATATCACCTACACCGTCAAAGCCATGGGTCAGCTGGTGGATTTACTGGACGTGCAGCTGAGAAATCTCACCCCTGGAGGCAAAGATAGCGCTGCCCGCAGCCTAAACAAAGTAGGTGTCACCAGATGCCCGGGGAAAATAATGGTTTTGTCCTAAATCTGATGACCGATGGCTTTCCTCCCTTGCCTTTTTGGAGTGTGTGTAGGTCTGTGACAGACCTTGACAAATCAGAAATGTTGAGGTTAATGCTCAAGGTAACCAAGTTATTGCTTGCCTATCTGCATAGACCAGATCTGTGATAGGGGCTACACATTGAAAAGGGAAGACATTTTATCGAATTGATTAAGTGCCAAAGACATGTTTCTCAGCATGTGCACCCCTCTTTCTTTTTGGTGTTTCACTGGCTGAGGCCTGCCAAAACGACTTCAAACCAGTCAAACCTGAACAGCAGGTTTTGTTTTAATGATGCACGCTTCGGCCCACCACTGTCATCCAGAATAATATCCCATGTAGCGATGCCTCGCACTCTCGAAAACAACCCACCTGACACAAGGTGTGAGAACAGGGCCTCACCTCCTAGTGTTAAAAATGAAAAGGAAAAAAAAAAAGAAATACCAGCACGGCTACTGAAAAGGGTGCCTCAGAGGGCACAGATAAAATACAAGTCTTGTGGATATGCCAGGATTTTCAATAGCACCTTCTCATGCAATGCAGCTTCATCACTAACGGCAAAGGAAACTGTCCTGCAAGAGAGCTGTATCTAAAGTTCCAGAGTGCAGAGTTTTATTCTTTTATTATCCCTCCAAAGTAATGTAATTACACCAAATTCACAGTTGGGAACACCTTGGGGCACCTAGGCAAGTTAAGCAAAAATAATACATTCTGTCTGCAAACCAACGGGAAAGCAAACATCAGTAAAATTTTAAATGTCAGCCGTTAATTTGTTGAGCGGCTTCACTTGTAGTGGAACAGGAACACCTGTTCTCAAATCGTCCCCCCCCCCCCCACACACACACACACACAACTTTTATTTCATTGCTGCACACAGATGTCCCCATTGAGATTTTAGTGCCAGTTCCCTCCAATGGAGGAGACAGCCAGCAGGAATGAAAGGCAGCCGGACACACATTTGCACTTTTTGAACTTTGCTTTAGTTTATATATATTTTAAAAATATACATAGGTTTCAAAGAACCTTTCACAGAATGAAGCACTTGTCATGTCAGTCTATTAGAGCCAACATAAAGACGGACAGAATGTAGTGCTAATAGCTGACTATCATTCAAAAATATGCCTTCAAACATTTACCTTCAACCTTCATTGGATGATGATTGTTCTATAGGTGCTTTCTACCAGATGCAGTACTATCAAATCTAAATGTATTTGTAAAGCCCTTTTTACAAGCAATGTCACAGAGGGCTTTACATACACCCATAGAACTGCTCTTCAACCAACCTAAACCCTCAAAGAAGACAAGGAAAATCTCCCGGAAACAATCACTCGAGGAGAAAAAATTAAGAAACCTTTCAGCTAAAAGCTATGAAATGGATGAAGAAGTTACAAAACTTGATTACCTTTTAAAAGTTTTTTTTTTCCTTTTGTCAGAGCATCATCTCAGAGGTCTTATAAACACAATAACTAATAAGAAATGTAACGTTAACTGGAGAATAATTATTTCCAAATGAGTCAAAGTGACCCTCGATAGTTGCAGTCCTTTTAATTCCCTTACCATACAGTAGCTGCCCATACACTCTCATTGGCTCCTACTCGCCGGTGTTTACCTTGGAGTTCAATCTTTCCCACACAATCTGCTAGGACCTAAGCTTATTAAAGATTCTTTTGATAGCGAAGCACAATGCTCTCCGTTGGCCAGACAAAGAGCAGATCGAGTTTGCAGACGGCAAGATCCGAGACACTTTCATGATCAAAGGGGAGCTGGCATGGAGGCGCTAACGGGAGCTCTTCCAGTGGGATGGGGCTCTGATGTGGAGCAAGAGGCACCCAATACAGATCGTAAGGGCCATTCGCACTGCATCGAAGCTAACCACTAAGCTACATCAGTGTAGACCGTTGTTGTTAGAGCTAGCTCTTATCCAAGCCACTTCTGGAATTCAAGACAATGTTTGAATTCATAATAGTTACAATTAGTCAGTTGGTGCTCTTGTTCTCTGGATTGACCTGCTAATGTCAGACCCTAGTATGCTAATGCCAAACTCTTTTTAGCTTTAGCCCTCCAAACGCTGTGACAGAGGTTTCCAGGTTAAATAGTTCTCCTCACTTCCTCTTTCTTCCTCGTACCCAGAGGACCATCTGGTAACCTTGAAACTCCACTTGAAAGAGCAACTATGTCTTGCTGTCCAATCCCCACTAGGGCAGTGTGCCTCATTTTGGTGCTAATTAAGACGAGGTTTTTGTGATGTTTTCCAAGAGAGGGCATAATTAATGTACAGGCAGTTTTTGTACAGTTTATGTAAAATGGAAAACACTTAATTAGCTTGAGTTGTAGGTGCTGTATTACCCCCCCCCCCCCCTCTCTTTGCAAGGTACTAAAACGTGTTTGTGGTTTTGACCTTTTACTAACTCTTACATTGTTCCCGGGGTTTTGCAGCTGCAGAAACGAGAACGCTCGTGCCGGTTTTACGTACAGGTATTTGGATTCTGTCTTTGACCCCAACCTCCTTCACCTTCTCGTCATGTCATCAAAGCCTCACCCCTCCCCCATAGTGACTGTGTTGATGGTGTTGACAATTGCATATCGTATTTGTTGTGCTGCTACTATTGCAAAATCCATATTCCTTTTGGGCCAGCCATGTGAACTTTCACCTTTAAACACAATATTAAAACCACATTGAGTATCATGTAGAATAAACATGGACGTAACATTGGTTTAAAGTCAAATTAAAAGGGTTACATTTCACTGGTTTGAGTCCTTTTTACCTACATCCCAATTAGACCAACAGCTCCTTATCCCTTGTCATGTGTCAAGTCTTGTCAATGCACCTTCCCAGCATGATTTGGGTGCTAACCCTTTCTGTATTTGATTATAAAAATAGATGAACATGGGTAACTAGGCATGGGTTGCCTGGAAGGATAGTTTGTAGAATCTGGTTACAGAACAGTACTATATAGATCATTTAAATCATGTTGTACATTATACCAAGGTTACATTTGAGGTTTCTAAGAAAACACCTCAGACATCCAAATTTACCAAATATCATCTCAAAATGTACTTCAGTATTTCAAGTAATGAGAGGATTTAGAAGTTACAGTACATATGTTTTATTTATATATACAACTCTTTACAACTCAAAGGGACGTTGAAACTTCAGTATTTGTGCATGTAGAGACCCTCCATTGCTATTAATTATTTTGATGCCAGCAGGATTTGATATTTGCATGATTGTCAAAAACTGTCATCAAAATCAAGTATATGTTGATGAGAGCTGCTGACGGTGTTGACATACTTACCCTCCAACCAGATGGTTCCTATAACTTACAGACAGGCCTGATGTGTCTGCACAGGAATCCACTGCAACATACTTGTCAATTTTTTTTTGACATTTTGATTTGATTAAATTCCCCCAGGCTTGTAGTAAGTCACTAAAATATGTATTGGTATGTGATTGTGCACATGGCTGTGGCCACATCACAGTATGTCTGCATTGCGTGAGTTTGTGTCAATACACACACCTGAGGGTTTGTGTGGGTGTCTAAGGATTTGGTTGTGATTTGCAATTTAGCTCATTGAACTAAATTGCTAGATTAATTACAGATTAATATTTGATGTGAGGGAGTTTGTGCATGCAGATCTACTCAACGTTTCACTTCTGTGTGTATGCGTACATTGAATGAGCAAATTGGGATTTACTTACAGTACTGTGAGTATGTGCAACCCACCCCCCCGTCTGGCAGACCCAAAAAAGAAAGAACCGGAATAATGAAGCAACATCTGCGGCCTATCCGTAAAAACAGCAGCATTTATGTGCCAGGCAGGCTTTGAGGGACTTCCATTGATTAGGGAAATCGGGCAATGTTTTCACCAACAGGCCCCTGGTGGTCAGCATAAGTGTGATTAGTGCAAAATAAACGGCAGCAACACCTGCCGATCCTCTCTCCCTCTGTTCGGAGACCGAGGGGAACGTCGCGCGCAGTCATCGCCGACAACGAGTTTGCCTTGAGAGGCGAAAAAAAAAAAAAAACTGACAAAAACATGAACAAACTGCTTTCTCAGAGCGTCGGACAGAGAGAACAGAGATTATAGCCGAGAGACGAGTAGAGAGGGAAAGAAAGCTGCCCACTGTCTGTGCACGTTGACGAGCGTGTGCGTTATTGAGATTGGTGTTCAGGTATCCAGCCGTGGCTGCTCGTTAGCTTCGCTGCTAATTGTGAGATGGGAGTATAGAGCAGGTGTTTGCTCTCTAATGGAGATGAGAGGAGTTTGGTTCGCCGCCTTGATTGAAGGAGTCCATCTTGTTGGTACGGAAGGGACTGTGAGCCTTGTTCATCCATTACTGCTTCTGTTCCCGGGTCTGTAGGCTACAGGATCACGGGGGGGGGGGGGGGCAGGGGAGGGGTTGAACGATTGGAGAGAGAATATTGATTGAGTCTCAATGACTCACTTATTTTAATTTTGTGGATTAAGAGAGGATCTGCAGTGGGCCAAGTAAATAATAGTTTTCTTTTCATCTCTGGCTCTGTGGGAGCGATTGAGCCTTGATCTGGTCACACAGACCGTCTCTGTGGCGCTATCCTCTCTCATCTACATATGCCCCTAAAGGCGGTTGTCCATATTAGATGTTTTAAAAGGCTCTTCCTCTTTGATTTTGGAACAAACACGATCAAAATGTCACCAATTGTTTGTTCTCTGGTGTTTTTTGTAGCTACATCTTGTTTACGGGCCATGACACTGCGGTTGGCCAATTAGAGTGATTACATCCCCGTTGCTTCAAACTGAGGTCAAACCGCAGAGCGCTGCCAGCTCAGAATGGCCGCCAACGAGGAACATTTCTTAGTGAAGCAGGCTATTTTCAGTGTGGTACGGAGAGATTGGTTATATGATAGGAATTACTCAGCTCCCATTTGTTTTGATCAATTCAGCTCCAGGATAAAAAATAAATTAGCTATCCCCACTTCCTGGCGGTAGCCTATGGGTCATAAACCTAAAGATTCAGGGAAATATCCCAATGTATGTGGATAACTAGCTAGAATGTCGCAGTGTCAAACGACCTTAAAATGACTTGAATGCCTTGTCCAAAATTGTAATGAGATTATAAAACTTTATTGGCGGCCAATTTGTTAAAAGATGAGGTTTGTTAGGATGACCACATACCCATAAACTTTTTTTTTTTTTTTTCCTTCATTCCTTTGCAGCCCTTGCAATATTATATGGGCCGTGTCAGTTCACAGTTATGGTCCATCTGTGATCAGTTGACAACGTTCACCAAAAAGTTGTGTGTCTACAGGGGCTTAACTCCTTCCTTCACTTATTCACTAAAAAGCTGAGTCTTGGCACATTGCAATGCAAATCAAGTAGAGTTCAAGTTTTGTTTACTACATGATTAGTAGTTGCACAGCGTGGTTTTGTTCTTGTGGTGGGGATATTTTTCCATTCATATAAAAACACAACTATTTCTCAGATATCGTTTTTTTATTTCAGCTATACAGCTGTGAACCAAGACAGTAAGCCTACTGTGGGCTATCAGCACACAGAACATGGTAATTACATGCTACCGCTAATCTGCTATCACACATTACCTTGAAATGGAACAGTATCTACAGTAGCTGTGCATGGGCATTGTAGCCTTGAGTTTTATTGACTCCGGAGTATCGATGATCACTTAGACAGCTAGACGGGAGGTTGGATCCCTCCCAAGTGACCTTATGTGCTGGCTTGAGAACAAAATATAGCACATTCTGTTTTCTTTAAGAAAGACCAAAGGAAAAAAGTCAAGACTTTTTTTGAAAATACGATGGGGGCTCCGTAAGAGACAATGCAGCGAAATGTGAAAACGGGAGCCACTTCTTTATCAGAAGTAGCAGTGTTTTCAGAGAGGAACGAGTGAGTCGACAAGATTGAGGGCGGAAGGGAATGGGAACAAGAGAAACGAGCAGGTTCCTGGAGGCAGCGAGTGAAGGGCCCGCCTCGCCATTCATCCCTCTTCGGTTCTGCGAAGCCGGCACCGGGAGTTCAAGCCCAGCCAGAATCAATTTCCCCGACCTCGAGTTCATTTCATCAATCAGCGCACACACAGGTTGTCTTGGCCTGGATCCAGCTCCACGCTAATATCCCCCCTCTTCCTTCCCCTCATTGGTATAAATGACCCTTGTGACGCTCCTTTTCTACCCCAGCCCTCACCTCAGCTCAGCCCCAGCATCCCAGAGTGGAGGATAGCGGATGATTGTCATTTCCAGATCCTCAAAGAGCAGGATGGAATGCTTTCCCAGGCGATCAAGAGTGAGAAATACTCTAAGGTGGAGGGAAATCAAAACGGTCGCTGAAAGTTTGGAGTTGTGGAGTGAACCGGTACATTTTGACAGATTGAATGCCTGAAGTTAGGAGCCCAGACTCTACACTACACTGACTGTGCTGTGCTCTGCCCTGCATGGATGAATTCCTCTTAGCTCACTCCCCTCCCGTTCCCTTTGGAAGTTCTGCTTTAGAGAAAGTCTGTTTTTGTGTGGGTTTTATTGTGCGAGTGGGTTTTGTGTGAGTGTGATTTGTGGGTTTTATTTTGTGTGTGTGTGTGTGTGTTAGTGAGTCAGCCCCAGGAGTGGTCTATAGATTTCATTGGGCGGAGAGTGCTGATGGCTAGACGAGAAGCCTCGCTGCTAAGCTTAATCACTCACACTTATTTTAGTTTATTTCTCTCCTGCATCCTTAAACATGCTGGTTTTTAGAAAGTAGTTTGAAATATTTACAAGCACCATTTGGGGATGCTATGTGATGTTCTTGTTTTTAGCTCATAAATAATATAATTAGAACATGTCAAAGTGTTTTGTGGAAATAGATAAGACCTATTTCTCCACTACTTCAATGACTAATATTGCTGCTATTACTTCATAGTATGGGTAGCCTACAACTGGTAGGCCTTCTACTAATATTACAAATACTACTTATGTATGCAAAAAAGGGGGAAACATCTACTATTTGGGGAAAACATTTTTTTTTTCAAAAACCTCCTGATCCCAGTCTTTAAATGGCTGATAATTATTTATCCATGGGGTCAGTTACAAGCATCATATCTTCACATTAAGCTTCTCAATCCAGTCGTAAATTGTCAATGAGGAGATTTGTGCTTGAATCCTTCCCTAATCAAAGTAATTTAGGAGTCCCATACAGTGCATTGGTAACACAAAAACTCGGATCAGATTAATGCGATGGAATATGTTCCTCAAGTCCAATTCACTTTTCCCTCTCAAGCAGAACACCTAGACACTCATCACTAATCACCTCTGTGTTTAAAACAGACCGGCCAATGGGGAAAATATGGCAGCAGTCAGAAAACGTGCTTCCTAATTGAAAAATTAAAAATGGATAAATCCAGCTTTACCGTTAATGTCAAAGGTGCAATTTGAGATGGGCTGCAGATAATGAATAATTACATTGAAGTTTGGTGTCTGCCTGCCCCAAAAAGAAAGAGAGAGATGGAGAGACAGAAAAAGAGAGAAAGAGAGATGAAGAGAGGGAGAGGAAGAGGGAGAGAGACAGCGTTTGTGCACATTGTGCATAATACATGAGTACCAGCCAGCTGCTGCTGTTTGATACCCCCTTCATCTCAGTGTACCAGTGAGCTGAATACAGTCACTTACTTCCTGTTTCCTGTCTTCAGAAGCAGGTTCATCCGACCTTTACTCCACTGCGCTGTGACAATATTGCCTGTACAGTCTCCCTTCAACCTTTCCACAAACCAAGCAGTAAAACCTTTTTTTTTTCAATTAGTAATGCTAATTATATGCCCAATTCAGTTAGGTAATCATTTCTCTGATACATGTGGCAAACTATGATAAAAGTTATTTCTGTTTTGGAATACTGCCCAGTCCATTTGATTAGTCGAGGCGGCTCTGGCGGCTTGGGCCTTGTAGCCTTAGGAGTTGTCCGCCTCCTGCTGTTCAGCAGTCTCCCAGAATCATTTCAGAAACTTGCATTCCCTTTCATAGTCCGCTGATCAAAAAAAAAGGAACCCCCTTTGCTCCATTCCCACTGTTGTATCACCATATACTGTGGCTGAGGAATATCATTTCCCCCTTTTAAATCATATGGAGTTGTTTCCCCTCGCTCAGCCTCTGATTCTCCCCGAGTCCAGCTCAGGATCAAGCACAACGTCCATCTTGGACTTGCGAGAAACGTCTAACTCGGTCTTTGATATGGGATATCAGAAAGGGCTCTGATGATTCCTTGAAATGATTAATTATTCTTTCCGAAGGCGCCCTGTTCAACGGTTCAAATGAATGTTTGCATAGTTGCCTTGAAAAGTAAGAACGCCTACAACTGAAAGTGTTTGAACACCTGATGGATAAAATTAACTCCTGTACCTGCGTTTTGTTCCGACGTTAGGAGGAGTGAGATGAATAGATTTGCCTGACCAATTAGCATTCTATTCATGAGTCTTGCCATTGGCGTTCTAAATCTTTAATTGCTCTAGATTTCTCATCTTGTCTTCCCAGTGATATTTGTCATGCTTCCCTGATTGTTATAGTGGGATTTGGGGAGGAATAATGGATGTTTAACGATATTAATAATCAATCAGAGTAGTGGCCCTGTTAAGTAGCCGACAACAGAAAAATCTTGTACAACCATTTGCTTGTCATGGGCTGTAATCGCCTCTGGCTATGTTGTTTGTATGCATGTGCTGTTGCTGCATGGAGTCATGTGCTGTCAAAGGAGTGCATTGTAATACGGGATTCCCTTGACACCTTGTGTGTAGATTTCTCGACTCATTTTCCTCAACACATTTTAGTGGCCACCTTAGTTCCGTCTTTAATCCAATTTGGGTTTGGAGAAAAAAGCTCATTATAACCACGTCTTTGAATAAGTTCCTGGACCACTCTGAAAATGTGCACTTGTAGTCTGTAATTAAGTAGGTATGCCTGGCCATGCCTGGATGGCCTATAGGGCAGGAACGTGTCCTGTTTCTGGATATGGAAGGAGCTTATGTCACCATCCCCCACCTCACCTCACACAGGCCATCAGTGACCCAGACATCCGTGTGTAATCTGTGTCGTCCTTGTTCCTACCCCCATTATTCACCCGCTTTGGTCACAAACGACCCCATTCGATGTCTCATTACTCATACCATTCCACAACCCATCCCCCGACCCCGACTCCCGACCCCACCAAACAAACCTCACCCCGAGCCTCTGTTAGCATTCGCGGGGCTAGCGCGCCACTAACCCCCCTCGTCTGCTGTTGGGTCGGTTTGGCAGGCGATGGTGGAGACGGTAAACAACCTGCTGCAGCCCCAGGCCCAGGCGGCGTGGAGGGACCTGAGCAGCGGGGAGCAGCTCCGCGCCGCCACCATGCTGCTGGACACGGTGGAGCAGGGGGCCTTCGTCCTGGCGGACAACCTCCTCAAGACCGACATCGTCCAGGAGAACACGGACAACATCCGTAAGTGAACGATTGGTCCGTTGTGTGTTTCAATTGCGATCCTCTTACCTCGTTGACGCTACTCGCGCACGCAGGTGTTTTGTTTTGGCCCCCTTCAGTTTTTCAGGTCCACGGCGTGTAAGTGACCAGTGTGCGGTTGGTTTTCGTTTGTTTTCAGAAGCGTGCTTGTTTGTCAACCAACCGAGACACAGCTTCATAGGTACTTATTTGTCACTCACATTCCATGTCAACAACATTCGAAACAATGACTCAAAATAAATTAAAGGAAACATTTGTTGCAGTAATACAGGGTTGAACACAGCATATTTGTCTTTCATCCAATGACACAAATATTAGCCTTGTTCACTGCAATCCAGTCCCCTGTAATAATCAATTTATCCAAACTAAAATGATAGGCTATCAAGTTCTCCCTTGGTAGATGACAGCTCTGCTCTCACTGTGTAAAGCACTCAAATGTCTCCCGCAAGACGTCAGTGTAAGGTTACAGAGTGCACCTCATAGCCATTGATCCAGGGTGCTCCACCATCGACCATTAAGCTCCAGAGACGTCGGGACAAGTGAAGAGGTCAAACGCTTAAGTCCCCGAGCCTCTGGAAAGGTCAAGTTCAGCAGGGCTGCCGTGATTGACCCTTCTGGTGGTGGCTGCTTCTAAAAAGACGTCATTAGCTCGTGTTTCTGTTCTTCTGGATTCTGAGGTTGAATTAAAGCCATTGATGCTGGTGCTGGATCAATGCTAAATGCCCTCATCTTCAGGCTATACAAGTCCATTGACATTATTAGAGATATTCGAGCTAATGTGGGCTTTGCCTTACTTGTCGTTTGTATCATATAGCCCTGTAGCGCCCTGCGATTGTTCATGCAAATGATGTAGCCGTACTTAAAGTGTCTGATTCTGTGTATATCTGTGTCTACCCTCATTCCTGGAAAGAAGTCATTACATTACCCTTTAAGCACAAATGTTTTCCATCACTGGAAATGGTGTCTTCTTTGATGGTTTTCCAGAAGGACAGAACCTGTTTATGTAGGCTGCATGATACAGTACCGCCCTCAGACACCAGGGAAGGTAATGTTATGATGTATCGGACTCGCACTTATGGGATAGGATTTTTTTGGGGTTCCTGCTGCCATGGCAACCTAAAAATATAGGTCTGCCAAGTGAGAAGGGGTAAGCCAGCATAAGGGGAATTAATACAATTGAATTCTTTGCATCTGGCACTCAATTCATCCGAGTATTAAGGAGATTCTCGCCCTTGTTTGGAGAAAGGAAAAAAATGGCTCCCCCTCGACTTCCCCCGTGGCTGCATCTTTTTTGTCTACATCCCGCAAGATGGGCAGTGGGTTAATAATGCCACAATGACATATTTACAAGACTTTAGTTACTGTGACTTTAGTTTTGTGTTTGCTCTGGTAAGTTTGCCTGGCAGTGTGGCATTGTTTGAAGCTCCGGTCCCTAATGCCAGTTCTGCAGGTCGATTCACAGACTCTCCAAATGCAGGGCCCTCTGCGCCAGCTAATGACTGTTCTTTCCGAAAAGATTGGTTGGAATACCGGTCTTTTCTCCTGTCCGTCAAATGTGTGACTGTGTGTGTGTGTGTTACCTCTCTTCCACAGCTGCAGGGACACTTGTCTGCGGCGTGTGTGTCTGCGAGCGCAGTGCGTGCACGTTTCTGTCTTCAAGCGCCTGTGTGCGTCTTTGTGCGAGTGCACGGGAGTTTGTGTGCATCTGGTTGGATTTCTGCTTGCCAGTGTGTTTAGTTGTTGTATATCAATCTCTCACCGTTAATCTCGTGAAGAGATTTTGCCCGATTACTGAGATATTTGAATGCCTCCCTGCAGGCACAGCATTAACTGCCTCAGGTGTACCATGCCTAAATCCACTCCTGAGCTTTTTTTTTAGCAGTTCATCCTGCAATGAAAAACATTCCAGTGAGTCAAAGGCAGGAATGGAATCCTTGGATTGTTCGTTATCTGCAGTATTGTCTCAACTCAGTTGAAAAGGACCACATCAACATTGCTAAAGAATCCCCTCCACTATTGTACAGCATCAGGGACTCAGTTCTAAAGTGGGAGTATTCACCGCTTTTGAAAGGGAAAGCGTGAAAAAAGATAGGATTTAAGAGTAGACCTTCTGAGCTACTGAGAGGATTTATAATCTACAGTATTTGGGGAGTTGACCTTGGTATCAAAGAGAGAAATGTGTTTTTTTTTGGAGGGGGGGGGGTGAAGAAGTTTAACTTGGCTTCAAAGGAAATATGTTAATTAAGATAGCAGAAAAAAGTACTTTTCAAAATGTCAGTTCAGATTCTCAAAGTATAAACATTATATATATATATATATATATATATATATATATACATCTAAAATACAAATTCCATGCAATGTTCTTTTCAGCAGTGGCTCGATTTGCATGCTGCGCTTCACATGAACAGAAACAGAAGCAGCAGGTGAGTTGAAGCAGGCTCCTTGCGGGGACGAGGAAGAGCCGTTCCTCCCACACGCTGAAGCAGGAACACAGTATCGATCACCGAACCCGTTTCAGACGAGCCCCATCGTCACCTTGTTTTCCTGTGTTTTATGGCGCTGGAGCCTTTGAACTAGAAACAAGTCGGTTGCCTCGGTCCCAACAGCTGTTCCTCCAAACACCACATCCGTCTCCACCTCCTCCTCTCGTCTCTTCATCCCCTCGGCTTCCTATTTTCTTGGCGGGGTGAAGAAAGCCACCATCCATAATGATTTAGTGGAAGCCAGGAATGTTGCCAGGTTTCTTTGTTAAACCCGAACTGTTAAACCTGAACTTTGTTAGACCTGAAACCCCACTCGAAAGACTAGGTCTGGGGAGACTGTAACCCAGCGTGACGCCAGCATCGAGAGCGAGGTGCAATCTCTCTCCGGCCTTTGAACACTGGAGAAGATACTTCACTCCGCACGCCGAGGGACGTCTGATTACTTCCATCAATTATATTTGAGAAAAGCCTGCGTGAATAAGAGAGGGGCTGCCCCGCATCATGTTTGATGTTCGTGGACACATACAGAGGTGCATGCTGGGAAAGCAAGTTTAAAAAGCTTTCATGCAGGCCCACAAGCATCTTTGATCAGGTGCCTCTAATTGTATTGTTTTTATTATCCCCCCCCCCCCCAATTCCTCCCTCGACGGCTTTCAACTCTAACTAACAAGACTGAAGTGCTGTTGTGAATACAGTCGGGCCTGTCGATGTTGAAAGGCTAAGCTAAGCTATTGTTTGGGGCTAACAGGCTCTGGCAGATGTACAGAGCATGCCGTGACAGGCCTGTGTTTCCGAGCGTGCGTGACATGGTGCACAGCCCCAGCTTCCATCGCTGGCACCGCATGGGTCCGTTCAAGTTTCACACCTCGCAATTATATCTTGTTTTGACAAAAAAAAAAGTGCCTTTGCCGTGTACGTATATGTTGTGTGTGTGTGGATTTGGAGTGTGTGTTTGTGTGTACACTGCATGGAGTTTTTGCGTGTGTTTGTGTGTGAACTCATGGCAGATGATTAGGGTAGCTTAAAATAATTGTACCGCCTCCTCTGCCTGTGTGTCCTTGCAGAGCTGGAGGTAGCCCGGATGAGCACGGATGGGAACCTTCCAGACCTTAAATTCCCACAAACTGGTGGCCATGGCAACTCCATTCACTTATCAGCAAGCACCTTGAAACAACATGGGAGAAATGGTAGGTACCCACAATGCACCTTGAATCAGCTCGATGGACACGCAACCTGGACAATGTTGTTTCTAAAATGTTAGTGAACTTTATGAAAGAAGCAGAAATACCAGCAGGCCATGTTTTTAACCTGTTGAATTGTGAACAGGCGATCAGTCGGTCAGTCGCTCGCTCGCTCACACGGTTTCTTTCTGGCTCCCTCCCTCACACGCACACACAAACACACACCATGTTATTTTGAGGTGGCAATGTTTTAAGTGCAGTGCGTATCGTGACATACAGCCCCGCTCCTTTCTGATTTCTGAACAGTAGAGGGTCCCTGGAAACTGAATTAGGCATATTCAAGCACCAGCCCTGAGCAGTAACGAGCCCATTGGGCACAATACAGGCCCATCCAGCGGCGCTCCACACACTGTTATTTGGACGTTATTACTCGCTCATGCAAGTAGACACTCTGGACCAGATCAGCCAGGCTCGTGGCCAACCAATACTCGCCGAGTCATTACAGCCAGTAGGAAGATAGCCCTCCTCATTTGGAGGGTACGCAGCACAAATTTCCCTTGCCTGGGAGTGAGTGGTCCCAGACACTGTGGGAGGCAACCGGCTTTTATATTAGCTCTCTGGGGGGGGGGGGGAGAAAGGAAAGAGGGGCTGTTTCCATGCCAACGTTTTTTTTGATAGAACCGTCGATGAGAAGGGGAAAGTGGTCATGTTTAAACCCCTTGGAGTTTGTCTCAATAACATCCTCAGAAGACAATAGGAAATGTTTTGTCCCCCCCCCCAACCCCTATTAGTAGTGTTTCCATTGAAGCACATGAAATACCTTTATGCCATTTTGCACCTATTAACGATTCAAAAAAATCCCCTGTGTGTGTTTACGTGCTGTCCGCTGTTTCCAGGTTCTATAATAACAAGTTCCCCTCTCTCTCTCTCTCTCTCTCTGTCTCTCTCTCTCTCTCTCTCTCTCTCTCTCTCTGTCTCTCTCTGTCTCTCTCTGTCTCTCTCTGTCTCTCTCTCTCTCTCTCTCTCTCTCTCTGTCTCTCTCTGTCTCTCTCTGTCTCTCTCTGTCTCTCTCTCTCTCTCTCTCTCTCTCTCTCTCTCTCTCTCTCTCTCTCTGTCTCTCTCTGTCTCTCTCTCTCTCTCTCTCTCTCTCTCTCTCTCTCTCTCTCTCTCTCTCTCTCTCTCTCTCTCTCTCTCTCCGTCTCAGGTGAGATCCGGATTGCCTTCGTCCTCTACAAACACATCGGGGCCTACCTCTCCACAGAGAACGCCAGCATGAAGCTGGGCAGCGAGGCCATGGCCACCAACTACTCTGTCATTGTCAACTCGGCCGTCATCACTGCGGCCATCAACAAAGACACCAACAAAGTCTACCTGTCAGACCCGGTCATCTTCACGCTGAAACACCTGCAGGTGAGCAGGCGTACCGGAAGCTCATCCTCGTGGAAGCGAGAGCTCCTCAGTGTGGAGGTTTTGCAAATGTCAAGGGTCCCCAAACATCTGCATTAAAAGCCGCGGTGCTGAATTCCAAGTGTTCCAAATGTCACTCCCCGATATAGTGAATGACAGGAGACGGCACATTTAAAGCACTTCACATGAACCCAGATTGAAATGAGCTCGGAAGATCTCCCCAATTCCCGAAGCGCTCTCAATTCCCCCAACATTATTGCTGACATTGGATTGAGGGAGCTAGTTATGAGGACCAAAGTTTGACTAGCAGTTCTTCCTAGACTGATGGGGATTTGTTTGGCGTCTGATCCGCTTCCCCCTCATTTGTTTCTGAGCAAATGGGTCACACGTGTCAAAACTGGGAGGCTGAACAAATACCTTCATTCTATTGGGAGTCCCCAGAGGCTGGTTAGTCATAGCATGGGAGGGCTCCTCACGCCTGCCCCCCCAACCCCCCCTCCCCCCCTCTGCATTATCTCCCTCTCGCACGACTCAGTCAAAACAGCCCCGCTTCGTCTCCCCGCGACGCCTCCAGCGATTATTAGGCAGGTTGAAAGACCTTGAGATATTTGCAGAAGGGGCTGTGTGTTCTGGTGTGTGGGAGGGACCTCCTTGCAGTGTCTGAGATGTGTGTGTGTGTGTGTGTGTGTGTGGAGCCGGGGGGAGGGGGGTGAGCCAGAGTGTGAGGGAGCGAGAGAGGAAAAGAGAGAGATAGCTTATGGCTTTTTAAATGAAAATGGGGAAATGTCAAAATGGGGGTCAGTGCTGTTATTGCCACGACCCACCTGCTTTTCAGTTTAATTCGTGGTTTGGAGAGACGGCTTGGTTCAAACTGTCAGGGAATAATGTGGGGGCACAACCATTTGAATACCCTTGTCTTACTCAGATGGACTAATCTCAATAAAGCACTGCCCTTGTGGAAGTGTTCTTGGGTTCCTGGACTCCTACTGCACCTTGGAGAGTGTGCAGGAGAGCAGAATACCTGTCTGTTGGGTCAAAGTGGCTCCAAATGATGGAGCTTACTAAAGTTTTTCTCATAACGGTGGATATGCCAGCCCATGCTCATGTAAAGGTTGCCGCAGCATCATATAGCTGTCGCCCTAGATTCCTATTTTCCACGGTGACAGAGCGTGACCACACACTAACTTGATGCAAGTCTTCTCTTTCTCCGGTCTCGTCATAAACTGGTCCTGTCAGAAACGGTATTAGGAGTCTTGCCATTTACCACACCAGTGTTCCTCCTTTGTTCCTTGCCCTACAATTAGCCCCCCCCGCCCCACTCCCCCCCCCCCCTCATAGACATGGGGATTTGGATCAGTGCTCCCTAGGGACCGCACTGTCCCCCAGTTATTGTTTCGCTTCCACGCCTCTGCCTTTAATGGACCAATTAAAGTCGTTAACGCTACGGAAGGTCATCTCGACCGCTTTCCCTGGAATACCCCGCGCCCAGGTCGACTCGGCCGGGTGGAGGGTAACTCAATCAGTGGGAAATTTATGTCCATAGAGGGAATCTCTTCAACCGATTAAGTTGTAGCAATGTAGAAACCACCCCGCAGTTGAACAGGTTGACAGTTGCACCAAAGACAATTCCAGGATAGGTCCCAGTTCTCTATTAACTTTCTCTGAAGTGTGCCCACACATTGATTTTAAGAGCAAATGCAGTGTATTATCATGAGCTCCTACCCCTGTGCAACGCTTTTAGAACCCATTTGGGAGACGGCACAAGTGCACAAAGCAGGGACTGAGATATGGGATTGCCATTCAGCGATAGTTTTCAGGAGCCATCAAACAAAGCTTTTGATAATGACATCCAAAAAAAGAGAGAGATTGTACTTGTCTGAAACGTTTCATGTTGGAAAATGTTCTTTCTGCGCAGACTTCTGTTTGTGCCATATGTCAGATGTTGTCTCCTTGTGACACTTTTAAAATGGCTAGCAAACTAGCAGGAGGAGCTAGTCGTTAAGCCTCACCGGCTGGCATAGCCAGCATTGACGGCCATTAAACAGCAGGAAAAAGTCGCGAGGCAAAGGTTACAGAGAAAGGTCAAAATACCACGATGAAACGCCATCCCAACTCTGTTTGACACCCTTTAAATTCAACAACCCACAAGAGAAAGAAAGAGGTTGCTATTTCTATTCTACAGAATCAGAACGCTACATGGTACTGGCTAATGCCTCTAATTATCGACCATTGGTGCCATTTTACCCCAACGGTGGAACTGGAACATGAGTAAACCAAGTAAATTAGCTCCATTAACTCCTGCTTCTCCAATGTTTGTCTCCCTTGTTCCACACAGCAGTCGGAGGAGAACTTCAACCCCAACTGTTCCTTCTGGGGCTACTCCAAGAAGACCATGACTGGTTACTGGTCAACTCAAGACTGCAGGTTGCTAGGCACCAACAGGACCCATACCACGTGCTCGTGCACACACCTGACCAACTTTGCTGTCCTCATGGCTCATGTGGAGGTCAAGGTAAGGCGACATTGATTGTTAAAATCCAAATATGCAAACTCTAAGCGCAGGCATCAATTTAGAAAGGTGAATTTACACCGCTAAATACAGAACGATCCAATGAACATACGTTGGTGAAAAGCACTAAAGGATTGCTTTGTTTGGCATACTTTTTGTCTCCGCTTCTTCAAATGCCGCCGGATTTTATTGCATCAAATTCTAAATGGACGACCTTCACAAATTCTTTAAATGCAGAGTGCCATCTTTTCCCCCCCCTGAAAGCTTTACAAATTTCCTTTCAAAGGGTTGAGTTTGAAGACATTCTTTGTGTGAAGTGTTTATTCAACGTGCTTCCCTGACACAATACTTGCCGTTCACGGTCAGACGTGCCTGTGCAGCATGGCCATTGCCCTACTCACATTTAGGTAAAACAGACCTCTGTGAGGCTCCTGCTGAGGCTTGACCCTTCCTGCCAACCTCACTCTGCACACACAAGACTGGCTGTCTTCAACGCCTGTTCATGAATGTTCCACGACCCTTTTTTTTCTCTCCAAAGCGACTGAGCGTGAGCTGCATTTATCAATGGCACGACACGCATATGCTTCTTGCTAGCTTGTTGTTTGTTTACTCGAGTTAGCTCAGCTACCCCCACTGCTATGTACACATTCCTCCCGGCTATCATCCAAGCTTCCTTTCATCACACTGGTGTCGATAACTGCTAACTGTTCCGTTTAGATTTTGGTGTGTTTGCTATTTCCTTGGACTTCGCTTCCATGAGAGGTCAAGCCTTCGGAGTATTACATTCACACTGCAGAATTGAGCCAAATGTTATTTTTGCTTCACCCTTGGTAATTTTGACACGTATCAGCTTAAAAAATGTAATTTTTTCTATCTTCAAAAGCTGTTCAATATGTGACTAAAAGCTACATTTTAAATATGTAGTTTGACTTTAAGATCTTTTACATAAGTTCTATTTGGCTGGGGGGATAAGGTGAAAAAAAATGGGTTCGTTTTCTCACTGCACTGCTGAGTACTTCATTGCCTACACTCTTCAGGACAACAATATACAAGAGGGGAAATAAAGAGATGTTTGACAGAAGTGAAGTGGAAAGGATGCAAGCAAAAAACAAAAAACAACAACAACAAAAAAAACAAGGGAGAGATACAATCAGAGTTGTGAAGATTGCCACATCGGAAGATTGGCCTCTCGTCTGTGCGGGGCAGCGGTGCGAAGTGGCATTGTCGTCCAGCCCCAGGGGAGGATAGTTGTGTTGAAAGGGGACGAGGAGGAGAAGCTGGAGGAAGGGAGGAGGTATATCCTGCCTGGTGACATGCAGTGAGACGGCTTCTGTGACAGGGAGTGAGAGGAGCCCCGTGCTGACGGGGTCCAGCCACGGTCTCTGTGGTGTGTCTTGTCAGCCGAGGCTAGGAGGAAGGAGGGAAGACTCTGTCACGTCTGTCCCAGTTGGCTCAAGAACACGTCACCCCCGCAGAACACACGCACACACACATACACACACGTGCACGTACACGCACGGACACACAGACACACACAAATCAGACGGAACCCCCGTGGGCTGAAGGGCGGCTCACCCCTAGCGATCAGGAGTCGCTGTGTGTCACTCAGCTGTTTGGCTCTGGGGTGCGGTCTGGGGGTCTTCGGCTGAGCCCTGCATGCAGAGGGATGGGGAAGAATGGAGTCTTTGGAAAGAAGGGCGGGGGAGGAAAAGGAGGGAAGAGAAAAGGCAGCTTTGTTCAATTATTGGAACCCCCCAAGATGCTGGTGTTGTTGCTTTCGGGGGCAAAGTGGACAGTAGTTCCAAAGTGGAAAATGACGGCGGTTCCTTCTTTCTTCCCTTTGAAGTGACTTTTTGCACCCTTTCTTCAGAATAAAAAGCAGGCTGTTTTTAAGTTTTGTCTGCGTTGTGTGTTCGCAAGCGTTTTCTTTTCTGTGTGACGTAATGCCTTCAGGCACTCTGTACGGGAGCCAGAGAGCTGGGGTCGGGGTGGCCATATGTTGGGTCTCCATGGTAACCAAATATACCCTTGTCCGATTTCTCTGCATCGTTAGCTCGAAGACGTTGCCCTCTCAGTTAGAGATATTTGTTCTTGTTTATATCTGGGGACAGAGGCAACAGGGTAAAATATGGAGAGCGAGCGAAAGAGCAAGCGAGAGCGAGCGAGAGATTGAGAGAGAGAGAGATAGAGAGAGAAATAAAAAGGCTGTAATAACCACCTCATTCATACTCTGCTAATTGATTGTTCCAATCCTCATTATTGCTTTCACCACCATGAGAATTCAGAGTCCTTTATTTGGGCTGATGGACAGCTTATTCTACATGAAGCTAGAGTTTACAATGTTTCTTTTCTTGTATCAGAGCTAATTGACCCTTCGTGTATTCTACTCTCGCTCTCGCTCTCTCTCGCTCTTTCTGGTTTTGTTCAATTGTCTTCTGTGATTAATGATACAATGTTTAGCCTCGTAAACTCAGAGCTAATAATCTGTGCTATCCCATTATCTGCAGTACGCTTAGAGGTAACACTGTACATAAACGAAACATGAACTCTGAGTAGCCTATTGTAGTTGACTTCTAGCGCAGATTCTGACGTGACTAAACATCTTATTAGCGAGTGTTGAACCGCGAAGTGTCGTGTTCATAACACAGACTGAAGCGGCTCTCACATCTGCGCCTTGCGGTATGTTTCTGACACATTTGCTGAGAGGAGCACCAAAGAGCCAGGTGAACTTCTAACCTTCAAAGTTTCTAATAGACGTCAAATGAGTTGAGTTAGCTAACAAGGTAACTTTCAAGAAGAAGTGCCTTCCTCGCCCATCCTCTCCACTGCCCACTCATGCTCTGATATAGGCCTGCCGCATAGATACTTTGAACTTCATGCGTGTGGATATCGCACTCAGCTCTATGGAGAAATAATCAGTCTCCGCCAAACACCAACTCTCAGTGGGTTTAATTATGTTGCAAGTCAATTATAACCTTTCTGAACTTCTAATGTCTAAATCTTTGATCTGTGCCAAAGGAGGGAAAAAAACAAAGATGCAAGTTATTCAAAATATAACTGTAGTCCATAGGCTAGAGTGCTGTAGTGTGCTGCAATATTGCACAGTTGTTGGCCCAGGTAGATGAGGTAAATTGATGTTGTTTGGTTTTCTCCGTTTCTTTTCTTCTTACATGCCACCATTCATACTTAGCATATGGTTTCATCACCTCAAGCTGTTGGGTGGTGCAGGTTCTCTGGCTCGCTCGGCGTAGAAGAGAGAAGCGTTCTCTACCACTTTGTTCTCAGGACAGCACGTGAGCTCATCTGTTAGTAGTCCTGGAGGACTTTATCTCAGATCATTCCACACACACACACACACAAACACACATACAAACACACACAGACGCCGCACACTCGTACTCCTCTCTCCTGTCAAGGATCTGTCAACAACAGAGAAAGATGCATCTGTCACTGGGACGTTTGTAGGGGATTTGAGTTCTGTCAGGCTCGTCTGTCTCACCTCTCCTGCCTTTTGTGAGCTAACGTGAGCTAGCTCGAGCACGGAGAGGATGTGGCCTTTGTCAACCCTCGCTGCTCGTGTTGGGAAAAGTGTGGCTGACGACCCACGCAAACGAGTCAAAGCAAACATGTAAGGAACTCCAGGTGCGTGTTAGTCAGAGACCAGGTGGAGTTTGGTGTCTCCCAGAAAGAATAGCTAACATGTTTTCCAGGCGGAAGAAGAGAAGTCTCTTAATCTATTTGCACTTTGCATTTGCATCTGCCACACTTTTTGACATAATGTCACTTAAGTCTCTTTTATTCCAACTTTGGAATGCCAACGTTGTAACCTGTAGTTATGTCAGAGTGGAACCTAGAGGTTTTTCAGAGTGGATTTGTCCTAGCTCTCAGGTAAGGCTAGGGATTATGAATAGAGTTTATGGATTACCCAAAGCATGTCAATACAGGTGGACGGCATTACCCAGTGTTGACTGGTACACGATGGAGACATTATGTCAGCTTTCTGAGGTTGTCACTTTTGAGATCTGTCTTTGTTGCAGTCTGAACAAAAGGATTTGACGTATAAACCTAACCGGATAAAATTAAGTAAAATAAAAACAAGCCTTAAGACTCTAAACCAAAGTATCCAAGGATACCATGGATCAATACTTGGCAAGAGATACTTAAAACATTGAACATTTCACACCATCTCACCCACCCAAGGCAGGACTGTGTGAACCATCTTATTAAACCATCTCCTTCAAATTGAAGCCGCACTTTTGCCAAGATGTCCTTAAGGGGGTTGTGAAGGTAATGTTTAAATGGCGGCCAATGCACTATCCAGCTAAGAAAGATAGACCTGCCCTTCTTCAGACTATGGGCCATTACTTAGGTGCCGTGTGTGTGTGTATGTACGTGTGTGTGTGCCCACATGTGTTTGAGAGAAAGAGAGAGAGAGACTGAGAGAGAGAGAGAGAGAGACACAGAGAGAGAGAGAGACAGAGACAGAGACAGAGACAGAGAGAGAGAGAGAGAGAGAGAGAGAGAGAGAGAGAGAGAGAGAGAGAGAGAGAGAGAGAGAAAGAGAGAGAGTTTGCCCCGGGGTAATATTGAACCACCTGTCAGCCTCTCCAGTCCCTGTGGACCAGCAGGTATAAATCAATGATGCTCTTTGTGGCTGATGGAAGGTGAGATGCATGGAGGCCATACATCAGCCCCTTGAAGGGACGTCTTACACACACAGACACTGCGATCGCTTAGCCTGACAAGTTCAGGACCACTGTCAATTGCAAATTGTAGTCCTATCTAGGATGGTATGCATCACATGTAGCTTCAAATTCAATTGGAAGAACCAGCTAGAGTTAGGAAGGGATAGAAATGCGGATAAAAGTTTGTGATGTCAGTTACTCACTGGAAATCACCAGGTAAGCACACATATATTTTTGGCCTAGATATATTCCCCTCTGGAAGGCCACACAAGCGACCAGCACAGGCATTATATCACAGTTATGGTACAGCAGAGCAGACCATCCCATGAATCCGTTAGCTCGATGCACTGGATGTAAACTCCCATCATGCAGCTGGGCGTTCCCCCGCCAGCCCCTTTAAAGGCGAGGATTGGGCGTCGGCCTATGATTCACGATCCGCCCGGACGCTGTTCCTCCCTGTAGCGGTCATAAAGAAGCCCCTTGGAGATGGGTGACACGTCTGGCGACAGGATTGGCCTCATGCTCTAGGCAGTTGTTTTAGATATAATTGAATGAAATCCTCTCTCTTGTTTTTCGTTTTTTTTCTTTTTTCCTTCTCTTTTTATCTCTCTGTCTTTCTCTATCTATAATTGGAGTTAAGACCCAATAGGTTCCTGTCATTGTATGACGTAATTTAAGGCACAGAGAATAAAGAAAAAAGTTTTGTATCCATCAATATGATGGCATCGCTTTTAAAATGACCTTCCCTTTTGGTTTCTTTTTTAAAGTTTAGTTTTTTTTGCTTTCCACATTACACCTCAAACACAGGTGTGACGCTAACACAATGAAATCAAGAAAACCAGGTGTATTTGAGAGGTGAGAATCCCGGGGGCGGCGCACGTGAGACCTCACCCCTAGCAAGTGATACAGAGAGCAGTTGTCAGGTAAACACCCGGGTGTCTCTCTGCTTGACAACCAGGAAGCCCTCCTCCTCTGGGTTCCGCGCCGAACGGTAGGCGAGACGGCCTCCTGAGGCCTCCGCCTGGAAAGATGCGAGAAACCCGTTAACGAAATAAAGAAACCTGAGAGATTGGAAGGCACAGTGTGCATCATCAATCCCCTCCTCTCCTCATCCTTTTACACTTTTTTTTATTTTCGCCACATGACTGGCAGGCCATCCCTGTGCCACAGGAGGTGATTTCCGGAAGAAATGACAAGCCTCTGCTTTGGGGACATGTGTCTGCACCATCCCCTTCCCCTCTCTGTGAGAAGCGTCACGGTGACTGAGGCGAGGTCCTGCGGTCCTGCCGTGTAATATGACATTCCCTCACGGCGCTCCGGAATATTCCCCGGCTTTCTGGGGGCCAGTCGTGGCTGGAAGTGCCGTAGCAATCATCCAATGTCGTAGAACAAAGAGAATGCTCCGCAGTAAATCCATTAGAGAGGTTTGTGTATTTGTGTGTATGTGTGTGTGTGTGTACACCCCTTTCCCACCACCTCCTCCAGACCCAGTCCCCTGACTGAAGGTGAGACTGGGATGGATAGAGCCTGCAGTCTTTGAGCAGTCACCTTATAGAACTTCCGGGCCCTTTTAGAACACCCACCATCTGCCACCCCCCCCCACTGCATGATACCTTTATAGCTCAGTCAAGCTGAAACGCTGGCGCCCCTGCAAACACACAACACACACGTACCCATGCACACATTGATCACATGACACACACACAGAGCCTCATACACACACACACACACTGCGTGCTCTTAACTACTCCCTACGTACACTGGCACACACACACACACAAACGCACACTGCTGCCGCTTAACATTGCACCGAGCCAGCCCCCTCATGTATACACAATGGCTCATCAGGCAACCAAATCAAAAGAGCTCCTCTCCCCAGACTCCGCCAGCAAGTCAACTGTTATCGTACAGCGCAGCCCCTTAATGATGAGCATCTGCTCCCCCTCGCTGCTAGCGTTAGCCGCGCCGTTCACCCTCTGCTCTGCTCTGCTCTGCCGTCATACGTTTCACCACAGTAACGCGGAAAAGCCTCCTTCAAAAGCTCTCCTCACACCCCTGCCCCCATGCACAGAGAACACTGCTGACTGCGCTGAAAATCTGATGTAAAGCAGTGCTTGTTTGGTGAAAAGAGATACGCCGGGCTTTGCTAGGCTTTTATTTTTTCTTTCCTCAGAGTAAGCAAACATTTTCTTATGTGGGCCACAGTAAGGGGTGGATATTTGGTTCAACCCCTATAGCACAGCATTTAGTATCAGCTTCAGTTGCAAAGACTGTCCATATACGTCTCTTACCACAATTCATATTAGCATTTCACTGTAGGCATTCGACCTGACATCCTTATCCGGTGTGACAGTAGCAAAAGCAAATCCTGTAAAGATTCTAGTGCTTATCTTGAGGGTATCCGCACAGAATACAGTCAGGAATGTCGACAGAAAAGGGTCTTGTCATATCTTTTGAAGTCTTTACCTGTGCAATCTTCATTAGCATTCACGCTAAGTTGTCTGGCGGAATCGGTTAGTTCTACCCATATGGTCTTACAATCCCTGCAGGGACAGCTGTCAGTTTGAAGACGATGTACACCTTTTTCTTTCAAATCTCCTTACTTCAACCCTCTTCCTGTTTTAAGTCAAAGCCCGCTGGAGTGAAAAAGAGGCCAATTCCGTGGGGAAATTAGAAAGCGTCTGAAGCTGACCAAAGTGTTTGGGCCCTGTAATTATGTTGTGTTAATAAATTATGATGTCTCTTTTTTCACACTATCTCTCTCTCTGTGATGCTTAATTGCCATGTTTGCCACATTTCAAAGACATGTTTTCTTCAGAACATGTCACTTTTGCCTTTCTCCAACCTAATCTGAAGTGCAGTTTTTTTTCCAGGTGGAAAAAAGACAAGTCAGGTAGTTTGGCTGATTAGAAGCAATCAGCGAAGTCAGTTAAATGACAAATCTGTTTGGTAATATAGGGGTTTACGAAAACACAGGGACACATTGCACAGGCACTGATGCAAACAAATGTCCTTGACAGCACTTTGGGATTTTTGCAACCAGGCCTGCTGTTAGGAAGCTAGCCCTGTCAGAATGCGCAACCTAAGCATGTGTAAGTACAGTCTCCAGAGCCCACTGATTGGTTTGCTTCAATATCAGCTCCTTGACACTGTGTGTTATTTTTAAACATACCACTCGGAGATACAGTATTTCCAACAGCTTGTGTGTGTGTGCAGTCAGACATGTTTGGATGTGACAGGGTTATGTTGTTGCAGGTCAGCTTGGCGTGACTCTTCAGCAGATATTTTGGCTTGCCTACAGTCTGCGTTAGAGGCGTTAGTCCATTCGTCTTTTGTAATGGCGGCCTCCACACCACCACTGCACAACCCTGCCATTTCAGGCTGTGCTGCTCCTCGCTGCCACTTTTAAGTAGCACTCGCTGCACTTGGCTTTACGACTTGATGTTAATTGTATTTCACTGTAGTGTTAGTGAGTCACCGGTTCCTTATCTCCGATAAAGCCACATATTTATAGTCGGCAGGACACTTTTTAGTGCTGTGAACTAGCCACAGTGCCAAATTACTCATTTGTTAAGAGAACTTGATCTATGTCAACAATGGAGTTGATTTGGTAAAACAGGAAACCCATTGTGGTCCCGCCACACAACCAGCTGTGAAGCTTTGTGTGTCTCACTTTGCGAGCCGAATGGATTGACTGTCCTGTTGCTTTTAGGAAGGGGTGTTGCGGTATCCAACAGTCTCCACAGTAGTTAGTGATCCTCTAACGCTGTAGCTAAGTCTTGTCGTCCCCCTATCAAAGGTATCGCGTCGAGCTTACCAAGCGACTGTCACTCGTCAGCACTGAACGCCAGTCTGGTGTGCACAGCCCTAACCAGTCACCATCTCTCATGTCCATGTCAGAACACAGACCCGGTCCACGACCTGCTGCTGGACGTCATCACCTGGGTGGGCATCCTGCTCTCCCTCGTCTGCCTGCTCATCAGCCTCTTCACCTTCTGCTTCTTCCGGGGCCTCCAGAGCGACCGCAACACCATCCACAAGAACCTCTGCATCAGCCTCTTCATCGCCGAGTCGCTCTTCCTGGTGGGCATCAACCGCGCCGACCAGCCGGTAGGTTTACGGACGCTGTTTTTTAGTTGTGTGTGTGTGTGTGATCTTTTTATTTCTAAAATATAAAGAACACATTTTTATATGAGATGTTTCAGGTGAACAAAGTTGGTGATGTGACTGTAAAGAGGTACTGGATGACCTTTAAACGGTTGGATAACTTCCATCCTCTCAAAGTCATGTCTGTGCCAAAGTACGACAAGCTTGTGGGACGGCTACCGGGTATTGCATTAGAGGGTATGGGGAACCGGGGCAGTCTCAATGTATATAGCGAGGTAGCCTTTGAATAAAAGGACAAAACTACCCTCGGGAGTGCCCAGCCCAACGCTATCAACACAAAGAAGAAACCAGTGCGCTGGGAACCGTAGGCATGAATTCCCCACATGAGATGCAGATGCACAACTCATCTTGAGAGGAGGGGGGGGAGGAGGGGGAGGGGGGGGAACCCATGACAAACGGACGGCATGTACAAACGTACGAGTTCTTAACTTAGCAATTCAAGCCCCCCGGGTTCCAGCGTGAAGAGCCTGAAGGCAGTGCATGTTACCGCCATCCTCCTGAAGAAGTCGGCCGGCGCTGGCGCCGGGTGAAACAAAAGGGCGTCGAAGTTCTCCCCTCCGTGTTCAGCCCTGCAGGGACGTGAGAGATTTGGATTTGCTGGAGTTGCACGCTGTGAATTGACATGACTATGAACTTAGTCCTTATGTGAGAGTGTGAAAAAGGAAAATCCAATGAAGTTTAGCCTGAAGTTAAAACTGCCGCAGTTTAAAAATCAAGAACTAGTGGATTGGCAACTGGCGTGGTGTCAGCTCTGTCGGCCGACAAGGTCCTCTGATCGTTCAAGGCAAACACACCCCAAGTACCAGAGGAAGCCTGACCTTAGAATTTTGGAGAAAAAAATCATAAAATCCTCTGTATTTTGACCACAGCACTGTTCCCTCTTGTCCTCCACATCCTCCTACTGCTCTATAATCTTATCAGTTAAATAGTTTTATTCAGCCATGGGGACTCGAAGCAGGACTGTTGTCTCGCTCCTCGCGTTTAGCATTCACGGGACGCAGTCGTGCTCCGGCTCTCATCTCCTGACGGCCAGGAACACTCGAGAAAGTGATTCAGCACTTCGGCGGAGCGGTGCATCTCAAGTGATCTTCTCTTCAGATGTCTGCTTGACCATCTGCATGTCTGAAGGGCAAACCCTCTAATGTCTAACAATGCACACGTGCAGATGCTTCTCAAGGTCGCTATACATTCACAGACCTTCTGGAAAAGGCCGCGCATGTTTGGAAGCACTGATTTTAGGTTACCAGAGGAACTGTGGTCCGCAATAGCCAATTCACAAGATGAGACCATTAACATGTTGCTGTTCACCGGATCGGACATTAAATGGAGCCTCTAATAGGAAATTGCTCATACAACATGCACTGAGTGGTTCCTGTTAATAGTATGTTAGCTCAGCTGACGTTTTAAAGTATTGTTTGCAGGTTGTTGTGACTCTACTGATGTGGCCTAAAAGCCATCCCAACCTGTGAGCTGCTCCTCCCATGCTGTGTCTCTGCACCCTCCCCTGCCGCTTCAAAAACAAACAGCGCTCAAGCTTGTGCCCACGCACACACGCACACAGAAACAGAAAACACACCGACACAGTCACAAACACACGAAAAACCACACCCGCCCTCGCACTGGAACCACTCCCTTTTATCCCTACACTGCAAACAGCACACTGGCCTCCCTGTCCACCGCCCCGGCCCCCGGCCCCCGGCCCCCTGCCCAGACATCCAGCCTGGTGCAGTGTAGTGCAGCGGACTGATCTCTAAATACAGCAGATAATCTGGATTAGCAGATCAATACGATCACCCCTCCTTAATGGGCATGGTTTGGGCTGGGTGTGTCATTAAAGAGCTAAGAGACTGTTACAGGTGGAGTCATGCCTACAGGCTACTCGTTACCAGCATTTAGAGTGTGTGTGTGTGTGTGTGTGTAAGAGGTGAGAGAGAGAGAAAAGAGAGAGAGAGAGAGAGAGAGAGAGAGAGAGAGAGAGATAAAAAGGCAAATGGGAGAATTAGAGGATGCAGTATTGACTAAAGCCAAAGATGCCTTTATCTGTGCTTATGGGCAAATCTGATCACACACACGCACACACACCACACCCATATTCAATGAAAACCCCATTGCACAGACGCATTTGAGTTTGTAGGTTGAGTTGTGCTCTAGCCCTTGCTAAGAGGTGATGGCTTTCATCTATTAGGTACTTAATAGATCACCTGCTGTTCATGGCCAACCAAACAACCTAGGACGAATGAAATCAATTTGAATTTAAGTGATTCAGTAAACAAGACAGCAACTACTGCATGACCAATTGTGCCAATAAATTGATCAGTGTCAGTATCTAACATTACAGTGTATGTGTGTGTGTGTAATATATATATATATGTATTATTGAGCTCAATTGTTTGTTTTATATGTTGATCAGATGTACCATGCCTAGTGTGACTGAGAAGGATCGTAGGTAATTTTAATACACGTCTGATTTTGCGTGTGGCATAACAGCAGGAGTTGCACTCAAACGTCCTCTGATGATTTCTTTCTCTCTCTTCCTCTCCCCTACTCCCCAACCCCAAATCCTACGTCCGCTCCTTTCCCTCCCTCCCTCAACCCCCCCTCCCTCCCTTCGTCCACCCTCACCCTCTTCCTTCGTCTCTCATCCCCCCTTGTTCTCTCTCTCCAACCACCACCACCCCTCTTCCTCCTCCCCCACCCCCCCCACAGATTGCGTGTGCGGTGTTTGCCGCCCTGCTCCACTTCTTCTTCCTGGCGGCGTTCACCTGGATGTTCCTGGAGGGCGTGCAGCTCTACATCCTGCTGGTGGAGGTGTTTGAGAGCGAGCACTCGCGCCGACGCTACTTCTACCTGGTGGGCTACGGCGTGCCCGCCCTGATCGTGGCCGTGTCGGCCGCTGTGGACTACCGGAGCTACGGCACCGACCGAGTGTGAGTGCTCCCGGAACACGCCGCCGAAACGCTTTACGTGTCGAGAGCGGTGTTTTCGTTTTTTTTTTTTTTTCTCTCCCAGCGATGACTATATGATATGATAGATGTACACAAAAGTCCACCACGAAGACCGGGTTGGAGTTAAGACTGTCGTTCATCCACGAAACTGTCTATGTTTGTTTTATGTTTGTTTTACAATGCATCCAATATGGAGGTTATATTGTCAGCGGACATGCCCGCTTGGAGGGTAGTTTCTGTACCGTCTGGTCGACACTCTGACATTCTGTTCCGCCATTCTGCTTGTTTACATGGATTCTAAAATAGACAAGTTGTTTTCAATACTGGGATTGTTACTACAACGACGTCTCAGGGTGAATGATCTATAGTGACCTGCCCCGAACAAATCTCCGGGTCAGAGAAATTACCCTATATATATGTATGTATATATATATATATATATATATATATATATATATATATATATATATATATATATATATATATATATATATATATATATGTATGTATATATCATTTTGTAAATAGTCTGCCAGGTTTTTGTAGGTAGTTTTATTTTCAGTTGAGTGATTTTGTTCGATGGTCAGACACAAGATATTGCATATCTATTTGAACGCTGATTCTGGCTTGGCAGCTGTTCACGGTGGTTGGCAGTCCATCAGCGTCTTTGGTGGTGGTCCAATACCCACCGTTCGTGATGACTCTACTCCCAAGCTGTGTTTGTGCAGAACTCACATTGTTCTGACAGTGAACGATGGCAAGTACAGCGAGGTTTTGCTCAGTGCATGAATGTCGAGACGTTATGGTATACACTCTGGCATGCCTCCTGCTCCCAAATGACTGTGAAGACTCAGAGTGGAGAAAGAGATGGGAGAGATTTGTGGGGACAAATCACAAGTCAGAGAAAGACAGGAAGAGAGAGAGAGAGAGAGAGAGAGATAATAAAAAGAGGGAGAAGAGATAAGAGAAGACAAAGCATTCCAGAAGAGAAAATGAAGGAAGAGAATGCTGGAGAGATAGAGGAGAAAGAAAAGATGCTTAAGATGGCAGAGAGAGAGAGAGAGAGAGAGAGAGAGCGAGATCAAGAGACAGTAATCTTTTTACATTCCTTTGTTTCTCACAGCAGATATTCCAGAGATTGTTCCCATTGCTCCAGCGCCGTCCTCTGAAATATGAACCCAGGCTCTCTCATAATAATGCCATGCAGCCCTCCCACCCCACCCCAACGCCTCCCTCCCTCCCCCTCTCCTCTCTGGGTAAATCTGTACCCAATATGGGGATAATGAAAACCAGCATCAGCAGTTTGCTTCCGAGATGTTTATCATACATGTCACATATCCGAGCAGTCGCACACAGGCAATAACACACACACACACAACTGCACATGCACAAACATAGAAGTGTGTATACGCATGCAGGGTGTAGACACACAAACGCGCACACACATGCGCAAGCGCGTGCGCGCACACACACACAACAGCCCATTAGAGGGTGCGTTTGGTGATTGCTGGAGTCGTACTTCTTGGTGATGGATGAGAGGATAGTTGCCACTGCCTGAGCCACAGCATCATGTGAATAATTAAAACCCAGTCACCGGTGGAACAATTACACACAGCCGTGAGAGATGGGGGACGCGACACGGCGTGACACACATGGAGACTAGGGGGAGGTCTCGCACCGTCACTGGGCACAGCCCGAACTGAACACAAACGGCTTGATCGATAGCATGCAGTGCGCTTTCCTCTCCACCGAGAACACATGTAATGGCCTTATTTTGGGAAGAACAAAATGGCCGCCTCAATTCCGCTTAGTCACTGTATAGGTCAACAGACGGTGAGGAGAATGAAGGACATTGTGTTGTTTTGAAAAAAACCCTGCTGCGTATTTTCAACAGGCATGCGTTTCCATTTTTATCCATGGAACAAATTATGTTCACAGTGAAATGTGTTTTCTTGGTGTTTACGTCGCATGAATGAAAAATCTGTTTTCTGAATGTGGGGTTATGCACAGGGAGATTCCATGAGTCATCTGGTCGTAGCATACAGTACAGGCCATCGGACATTGTCCCATTCTTCCTAGAAGGTCATAAGGAGCTTAACGTATCCATTAGAATATTCTCATTAGAAGTCTGACCTCTTATTGGCCTGTTATGTCTCTAAACCTTTGGACCTTGGTCAAAATGCAGTTTTAAAAGCTCTTGACTTGTGGAATGGAACCAACAAGCTGTTCCCAAATACGCAAACCTCACCTCTATGACACTCTAGGCAGACAAAATCCAACATTAAGGGGATTGGAAGCTTTCCATACAGTGTTTCCACCCAGGGTTTCCACAAACCTCCCTTTTCAGAACATGCGGCTTATACCTGGGGGGTCCTCGAGCAGAACACAAATTAAAAAAAAAATGTCACTCACGACTCCCTTTTAAACCGCTTCCACTCTGAGCACCTCTCTCCGAAGCATCTCCTTGGAGCTAAGCGCACGCGTGTCACCCCGACGTACGTCAGCTCCGGAAGGCGCAGGTGCTCAACGCCAGGCGTCGGAGAGAGACGAGGGGGGGGGACGGGGGGGGGGGGACGACAAACGACATAGGAGAAGAAGAGAAAGTGCGAGAGTGGAAGCGAGCGGGCTCGCTCAAATGCAGATTGTCAGGTCAGGGAAGACGCGCGCGGAAAACAGATCTGCTGAAAGAGCCAAATGCTGACATGACTGCGGAGGGTGTAGGCACGCTGGCACACTCCGGCTGGATGACAGACCCCATCTCATCCTGTGATCTGCAAAGGAGGGGAGGCGGGGGGGGAGAGACAAAAGCGCTTTCAATATCATTTATAACGACTGCTTAAGACGCCTTGGATGAGACCCTGTGGCAGTTGTATTTCTGTATGAGTGTATGTGTGTCTGTGTGTGTGCACGTAGCTTTTCTTTTTTTTCCATCCCTTTCGAAACCAGCGAGGGGAGGGGGGTAGGAGTGTCAGGTCCCTAGTAACACCAAAGGAAGACATATTGTTTGTTGTCGCTTGATATTTGTTCTCGTATAAAAGCAGTATCCTCTTTTCATGCCACAGTTCCAAAGCATGAAAGAGTGGCTTAGTTGTAACAGACTTCACCCCCTTGAACCTGTCACTTGGAGAAGGAAACGTAGGTGGAAGGAAAGAAATAGGACCAATATCCGTTTGAAGCATTGCAAACATGCTATATGGATCATTTAGAACACAATACCCTCAATATATTGTGCCCCTCTCCTCTCTGGAGTTTTGGAAATGATTTGGTACAACAGTGCTTGTCGTATCACGACTGAAAAAGACAATTCAACGCCAAAAAGTATGTGTCACTTTGGAATTTGATTGCTTTGTGGTGCCCAAATCCCCTCACATTTTTCCTCCACTGTCTCCGACAATGTGCCCTTAGCCTAGCACACCTCAATCTGTTTTCAAATGCTATTGAATTACTGTTAATTCCCTGCCACTTACATTTTGCCTTGCTGTCGGGCCTGATGACAACAGAGGAGAAACTGGAACGTTCCTGTGGCAAAAAAAAAAAGAAGGGTGGTCTAGCTCCTGGTGCCCCGGAGATTAAATGATTAATAATTTACGCTTCAGGTCGTGAATCAACGTAATTCTTTTTGGAAAGGCATTCATCCTCGTTTCTCAACCGTAGCCACCTCTAGCGCTTTGTGTCAGTTCATCCTGTTCCAATCAACAGAATCGAAGTCGAAAGCTTGACTGACATGTATTGTGTTGGAATAAGGCTACAATGTTCCCCCTGATATTTTAATAGCTATTCTCCTTCTTCAGGTTGCATTGCACGTAGCGTTGAGTGTGTGTGTCAGGCTTGGGGTCAATTTCCGTTTTCTTATTCAGCTCCACAAACCACTACACCTGTATTTGAATTGAAAATGAATAAGTGACCCGTTCTCACCTATTGTTTTCTGAGAGGGCTCTATGCGGAGCTCAGTAGTTTGAAATGGAATTGACCCCAATGCCTTCCTCAGCCTACAGTCAATTTTGGACACGCACCATTGCCTTATCTCTAACCTCCAGCGGAACTATTGTAACTACCTAGGGTCATTAGCATTGCTGTCAATGACACCGAATTTCTTCCCAAATCCCACTTAATAAATTCCATAAGTGTCCATTTCTCGCTGCCACTCGTCTCCAAGTTGGTGCATATCCTGCGAGCCGGAGCCTAAAACCTTGACCTCACGCTTTTCAATCTCCCTCTCTCCTTTCCTCCCTCTCCCCTACTCCCTACATCCAAATGCTTTTATCCCCCCTCTCAACCTCCCCTCCCCCCACTCTGCTCCTTGTTGACACCCCCGCCCCACCCCACCCCTCACTGCAGGTGTTGGCTCCGACTGGACACATACTTCATCTGGAGCTTCATAGGACCTGCAACCTTGATAATTATGGTAAGCACACTCTCCCCATAAACACACACACACACACTCATTAACCCTGCTTAGCCCCGGGGCCACTGCTTAAATGGCCCGTGGAGAGCTTTCGGTTATCCTCCCCCTCGCCTACTGGGTGGAAGTCAGGAGCGTGGAAGTCAGGGCGGATGTGTCTGGAGAGGAAAGTGGACGGGACCGTGAAATACCGCGGTTAGGAGCTTTGCTGCACGAATGACTGAGATGTCTGCAATGACAGGGAGATGAGAGAGAGAGAGAGAGAGAGAGAGAGAGAGAGAGAGAGAGACAGAGACAGAGACAGAGAGACAGAGAGAGAGACAGAAAGAGACAGAAAGAGACAGAAAAAGAGACAGAAAGAGAGACAGACAAAGAGAGAGAGAGATAGAAAGCGAGGGAGCGATAGAGTGAGAGGAGACTCAGTTTAGTATTCAGTCTCCGCGTGATCTACCCAGAGATTATGATTGATTTTGTCCCTTTCCGTCGGACTCCTGTGTAAGCGACACCTTCTCTATCTATCTCCGAGGCACATTTGGGCATCCTGACACAGACACACGCCCACGTCCCTAGCAGACTCTCTGAGCTCCCAGTCATGTCGTTAATGCTGAAAGGCACACACACTCACCGACACAGTCCTTTTACACACAGCTCACACATACTAGGCTAGACTTAGATCCTTTTTTGAATGTTTTTATATCTAAACATGCATAATGCACTTCCATGCTCTAGTTTTGAGTAATCTTTAACAATACACGTTCCCCTCCGAGCACATGACTCACACTCTCTCTGTCTTTGCGCTCTCTCTCTCTCTTTCCCTCTCTCACTGAAACAACTAAACAGAAATGCGTCCTCTTGAAAAGGCTGACTGCATTTGGAAACAAAGTCCCTCCCCCAGGAGCCAAAGTGGGGCAAAAATGACTTGCGGATTCAAACACCATCTCAATTAGCTGAATATCACTATGCAGTGCTGCGTAGATGTGGTTGGCATGCTGATTGGCACCATTGTCAAGGGACCATGACTTTTTCTCGACATAGTCCACTCACCACCAGTATGACTGCCTCCCACTTAGCCAACCCATGCTTTGAAAGAACACAGACACAGCAGTGATCTGCTCTTTGACTAAAACATTGTTCAACTTTTTCTGTCAAAGGATTGTTCAAAAGGTTTTCAACCATATAACGCTCCCTTTCCAACCGTATAGTCACAGACACAGACCTGTTCCATGTTCCGTCCTACAGTGCTTAGAGAACAGCTCGACAGGCCTTGAGAGAACGTGAATGTGTGATTTTGCTCTCCGTTTCGCAAAGCGACAGAACCTCGTCCAGATTCAGCATGTCTGACGTCGTAGTGTGTTGAGGTTTGTTTTCAAAATGATTGGGAGGAAAACAACTAACGTATGCTCTCCATATCCCCCACCCTCGCTCCATCCTCCCCTCTTTCTCTGTGGGCCTCTCTCTCTATCTCTCGTTGCTATCTCTCTACAGCTCAACGTGATCTTCTTGGGAATCGCACTCTACAAGATGTTCCACCACACCGCCATTTTGAAACCAGACTCTGGTTGTCTGGACAACATCAAGTAAGACCGCTAGGGACTTTCAGGAGAAACACTAATTGGATGAAGTAGCTTGTAGATACTTAGAAAGAACTTTGTGAAGTTTGCATTGGGTAATTCACACTCTGCAGACCAAGTGTGGAAATGCTTTATGGGCTGTTACGCTACACTTAGTTGTAATAAGATTCCACAGAGAAAATAAATCATATTGTTTAACTTCAGGGTAGACTTTAGTACTTGAATCTGTGTTAAAGTGGGTTCTATTTAACGTGAACCTGTTTAGACTCACCTGGGACTCGATGGATCCAGCAAAGAGGGTTTGGCATTTCGATGCGGTATTTGTCAGCCTCTGGGAGAAATAGCTAATCCATAGTGCTTCTTAAAATGCATTTGAGCTTGGAACTCTCTTGTGGGGGTGGGGGGGGTGGGCTGAGGAATTCTGCGCCCCCCTCTCCCAGGTGTGCGTGACTCTCATCATCGCCAAAAGTTGCGTCGGTGGGGTTCAAACGGGATGGCGTTCTGCCGGGCATCAGTCATGGTCTGACGTGCATGCTGGTCTAACGTGCATGCTTGTCTGAGACAGAAGAGGCCAACGAGCAAATCTGGCAGAGGGAAGTTGTGTCATTGGCTTTGTCAACGCGCGTTGGAATAGTCATATGGTGTGCGTGTGTGCGCGCGGGCGTGTGTGTGTTGGTTGGGAAAATACAGCTAACATTATGAAACCGTGGTTTATTGACAGTGTGGATCATGAGGCGCAATTTTGAAAATAGAAACGTCATCCATATCCATTTACTTTAATTTGTTCAACTTATTTGTGGACAAATGTTATCCAAATGATAAGGGGATGCGTGTGTGTCATCAAATACAACTTTTGTTTGGTGACTATTTTTTTTTTTTTTAGTACAGTGAAGACTGAGGTGCATGGAAGGGGTTTGAGCTGTTTTTGGTTTCAGACTTCAGCTCTGACAATGACAACGCATCACTCTGACATAGCAGTGACACGCAGGCAGGTACTGTAGGTTTATATCAGATGAGGGGAAGAGTTACCCCTTTTGCTACCTCAGTCTGCCATCCCCATGGGTGGAAGGGGGTTCTCTCTGTGTTCCTCGTGTCTGCCTTGAAGGCACTGGTTACATGATGCTATTTTATGATAGCAATGCTAGCTGCTCTCTCTGTCACCCTCTCGCACTCTCTCTCTGGCCTAGTATATCGACTGGTGCCTGGGTCATTTTGGCTTGTCCTAAACGGTTTTCAGCTGGTCACCTACATGGTGTACCGTCACTCACACATTCAGTGTAGTCACATACACACTAGCACTATGTGCACACACTCCTGTTAATTCTCTAGAATGTGCACTTCAAGCCCACGCCAAGACCAGGGCTCCACAAGATGTGGTCTCTATGAACCCCTAGTGACACCCCTCCCTGAATGGTTATCTACCGCTGAGAGGAGGGCGGGCAGAGCTTACGCCAGACAGACAGCTCGCTGTCCAAAGGCCTGCTCTCCCATTGGTATGTGCCACAGCCAATCCCGTCTCTGACTGTCACTGTCTTCAAATCCATGGCCTAAGAAACATGTTAACTTGGAATGTGTGGGCCCTTGAAATCAATCTTTTTTTTTCTATTGCAGTTTTTATCGCAATTTTTTATTTTTTTTAAGCTGAAGGCCATTTTTTAAGAAGGCACTGTTCTGAAAGCAGATGAATACTTGTTTTGTTTTTTTGAAAGGTTAGCATTTTAAAAGGATTATCTAACCTCTTAATACACACTAAAATCGTGTAGCCTGTCAAAGGTTTTTCTGCTTTGCCTCCCAACCAAGTTCAGTGCCTTTAAAAAAGGTTTAGTTTAGAAGTGTTCCTTTGTTGTTTGTCTGCAGCAAAGTATTGACTGGTTATTCGTTCCGTCTATTACATCATTTATCACACACTCCTCGCATAGATCTAAAGATTGCTGGTCGCAAAGATCACAACACAGAAGATCCTGAACCCTCCCATGAAGACCTTGAAGTTATTGGTATATACATATTTAAGATGTAAACCATCTTCTCTGCAACAATCATGACTTCTGATATGGGCTGTTAGAATATAAAAATTAAAAGTAAATATATTGGTGGTAATTTTGGACCCACCGTTGCATTACTTTCTGGATTGTATCCACGGCTTGTTTATGTGAGTGAATTTAAGGTATTTGATCTACTTCTGATATTTTACACAATGTACTGCACATCCAGTCGATATCTAAATGGTCTCAAAATACTTAAAAATATATAGTTTTTGATTTATATTTCTTTTCCTCAGTTTTAGAAGTTTGTAAAACAATACTGGGTTGGGAAGAGGAATATTTATTTTAAGTGAGCCAAGCTACTTGAGACTTTAAGGGAAATTGTTTTAAACTTTCTCATGATTGGCCATAATTAGGTGTGACTTTTCTTTCTCCATCTGTCTGCTATTTTGGTCTTCCTTTTCATTTGATGTCACACTTGATGTTATTATTTCATCATCTTGCTTTGTTTTCTCATGAATGCTACTTGCTGCCTGTTACCATTATTGTTCTTTTGAGGATTTCAGCATGCTATGCTTTTCTCTTGTGTTTTTGTTTAACATTTCCCTTATACTTTCATCTTTTTTTTCTTCCACACTTTAGCTACCGTTATTATGACGGATGTATTATTGTGGAGTGGCACTGGTAAGATGTAGCTTACACAGAAAGTAAAGTGTTTTTTTGGAATGTTGTCGTCTGCCCCCCCCTCTCCTCAATCCTCCCCATGTAGACTGTGAGTTCTGTTTTGTTGTTGACCTTGGTATTGATAACAACCTGTTGTGTTGACCTTGATCCCTACATAGGTGTTAAACTCCCTGTTGTGCAACCTCCACACACTTATATATATATATATATACTTTTTTGTATATGTATATATATATATATATATATATATATATATATATATATATATATATATATATATATATATATATATTGCTATGTAGTCAACAAATGTAGTTATGTATCATGGTAGTTACATAATGTAACTTCCTTGTAAAGTATTGCTATGTAACCTTGTTTCCACATTATGTCACAAAGTTCCAAACAGGTCTTTTTGCCGCACATGCGTCAACTCGACAGCACAAAACAGATTTAACTTTTGTAAACCTTATTGGGCAATTAGCATTTCTTTTCAGGCGTACCTTTCGTTGGGTAATTGACATGCTGCTGAGTTGATCATAGCAGTTTCTCTCTCCTTCAAACAGAGTCAATGAGATGCTTTTATATGGACCTGAAAGGCGCCTCAATTGACCAACTGCAATCAATCAGTATGTCAATTGACTCATGGCATTTGAATGCATATCACCTCTACAAACGTAATCCTTTCAAAGGAAATTGGTGGCAATTTAACACAGCAATCTGAAACATTTCTCTTCCCTCAAACTCTTTCATTTTTTAGTTATTTTTCCACGTAGCACAATAAGCACTTCTTGCTTTATTTTGTTTCCGGTGAAAGCGATTAAGTGTTCTATTCGTGGGGTGTAACCAGATAGCTGTGTAGCTGGAGTGGTATCATTGCTAGGGCATTCAGCTTCTCCTCAGGAAACACTCAGCTTATCTGCAATAGGAATGGGGAGCTATTGGGGGTCTGAAACTAGAACTCATTAAATAGAGATTCCAGTTTATTTATGTATTTTATTTATTTATTTTATTTTCAAAACTCCCCCTACCAGCTGCTCATACACAATATGGACAAACGTATAGGAACATACATCTCATTCCAAAACTACAGGCAATTGGATGTCACAAAAGCACCTCTAGGTTTCATGTGTCGGTGCCCCAATTCATTTGTCTATATAGTGCATATGGTATCGTAAAGAAAGAGATTCAACTCAAGTTCATTACCGAACGCTAATTTTCTTCACCTTTTTGTGCACGGTTGTAAGTCAAGGGACTTAGTGTGAGGAATGAAGGAGTCCAGTTGTACACATGTGTTTTTGTGTGATGTACTGGACTGAGTTGTACATCTGAGGGGTCACATGGGGTCAGAGGCAAGCAGTCATCAACATCTTATACCCTGCACTCAACACTCACATCTTATCTGAAACCTACCAACAGTCGCTTCGAGATCAAAACCTATTCATATCCTGTCGTCTCAGATGCTTTTATTGTGTCCTCAGGCATCTTTATCCCCCGCCAATCCCCCCCTCTGCAAAAATGTTTCAAGTTTGAGGTCAATATTTTCACTCTCTTTTTGAACGCTGGTTGTGTCTCCCTGACCATTCCGGGGGCAATCAGCTTGATGAAGTACCTCTCCCAACAGGTCATTAAGATAGACCTGGGAAAATTATGTTTAATGGTTGCCCCAGTAATTTCATAAATCATTTATTTTGCCTCACATCTGGCCCATTTATATCAGGTGCTGGCTCGGCCCACCAGTATTTATTGGGGAGCCGAGACTTGGTGTGAGCAGAGATAATTATGTTTAGCACCTGCAACTTGCAAAGGTCTCCCCTGGGCAAGGCAGATTCTGGCTACAAGACAGCTCGATGTGTCTACTGCACAGCACATTGTCTTGCATTTGTTGTTACTTATCTTCAATATGGTAATATATATATATATATATATATATATATATATATATATAATATATAGCATTTTATGGTGGTATTTCTCCATCCTGAACAATCAAAAAAGTACATAGTGCCGTATTTGCATCGCATGACATTAATTTTGTTGGGTGTTGTTTAATTTGTGGTTTTGGTTGTTAATTTGTCCTTTCCTTTGTTTATTACGCATGACAGCTATCAGGATTACGAACCTGAGATCAAGTAAGATGAACAAGCAAGGCCTGTCATGTCATCCCTCATTCATGCCCTCCTAGGAACAATCTAGACCCTAAGCCATCAACCATTCCTCACTAAATCCATGACGTTTGAAGTAGAGCCCTCATCCTAGGCTCTACCGCTTCTGCCACATCTGACATAAATGCAGGCTTGCTAACTTAAGGCTGACATTACCTCTTTTTTTTCGGAAATCTATACAGTTTGAAGTATTCAGCGATTGTGTGTGTGGTGCTTGAATATTCATACTGTATTCAAATGTTAAGTGCTTTGTTAAATGTCACACACTACGTTATGAAGGCAACCCACATACAGAGTTCTTTCATTTTTAAATGCATTCCTGCTAAAAGAAGAATTACCTTGTATTCATCGTGTGCATTTTAGTCAAGGCTTGAAAAAACCCTGTAGCAGTTTTTTAAATACTATGGGAAGATGTGTTCATATGCAAATTGCCTGACTGTTCTATAATTAATAACCCATGTCCTGTGTCAGGCATATTGTGTAATCACTTTCCCATTTTGAGGTTATGTAAGATTGCACTTGAAGTTTCATTCATTGGGCTACCACTTTTCCAAAAAGTAAAGGAAAAACTGTGAAACAAAAGCTAAACCTAGTATAAAGTATATTTTATATTCATCCTGGTCCTTGTACATGTTTTTTTTTTTCCCTTTATAGAGATTTTTGCTTTTTGTCTGCTAGGCGGTTGACACTTTATTCCCCTTTCATTTATGATTCACCAATGTCATAAGAAACAAAGATGTTTTCATTGCTAAGGGTGAATAGAAACATTCAAGATCTACCAGTGCTCACTGGATTTGAGGCAGTGCATTCATTTAGTTGTACAGAACCCATTTCTACAGATTTCAAAGGGGCAACGTTCAGGATTCGACTAGACGCAATAAAAAGCAAGGCATTCTCCATGTCACGGGAACTGGAAACAGATAATAGCTAACCAAAGTGTGGGCAATGTAACGCTGTGCATCCTGGCAAACTTGTGGACCATCGTTGATGGCCATCCATAGTCTCTGACGCGTTCCACCTCCTGCTGTGTTGCAGATCCTGGGTCATCGGGGCCGTGGCCCTGCTTTGCCTGCTGGGGCTGACCTGGGCCTTCGGCCTGATGTACGTCAACGAGAGCACGGTGGTCATGGCCTACCTGTTCACCATCTTCAACTCCCTCCAGGGCATGTTCATCTTCATCTTCCACTGTGTCCTTCAGAAGAAGGCAAGGATCCCTTTTACTAATTCTGGATAGTCAAAATGGTTTTCTTTTATTTGTGGTTTTCACAGCTGAACTACTTTGTGCGTTGTGCCTGTGTGTGTTGTGTGTGTGTTGTGCATGTGTGTTGTGTTCCGCAGGTGCGTAAAGAGTATGGGAAGTGCCTGCGTACCCACTGCTGTAGTGGTAAAAGTGTGGAGAGCTCCATTGGCTCAGGGAAAAGCACTGCCTCTCGTGCTCCGGGACGCTACTCCACAGGGTCACAGGTACAGTAGTGGGACCTCGCAGTTACTGTGTGGGCCCTGTCTGTGTCATTTCCTTACTCCCCAAATTGGTCACATCTGTAAATACTTACTTGACTCATTCAGCAAAGTAGCCTAATGGCGGTTGGACTAAATTGTGTTGGCGTGGCAGAGGTTATGAAGTTTGTGTTGTTGTTGATTTTTTTTTTCTTTTTTTGTTTTCGGGAAATGCAACTGAATGTTTTACTCCCGGAAATGTTTACTGTCTCCTTGTGAAGATTGAGTAGCCCGAACTGCCTGTTTTGATGCTGTTTGTGTTTAAACCTGTGCGTTTCTCCCCATAGAGTCGTATCCGCCGCATGTGGAACGACACAGTGAGGAAACAGTCCGAGTCCTCCTTCATGACTGGTGACATCAACAGCTCAGCGTCGCTCAACAGAGGTAATCACACTAGAAGCATTGTCATGCACCTGTGCTCCCTGGCCCTGTGCTGGCCTAGCAACTGCAGCGCTTCTTGCTGAAACGATATTTTAAGTCAAGTGTGTACCTTTCTAGTAGTAGAATTGGACTGCCATGCACTGCTGTAGATTGGACAGTTATACTGTTATATTACTTGCCACAAGGTGAACTGAAGTCATTGAACTCGTAATCATTTGCCATGCAGGTTGAATTAAGGTATATACACTAGTTAGTTTACCCTTTTAAAGTATACTTTTCAGAAAGTGTTTAAAACCTCAAATGAAATACTCTGTTCTCTCAAAGCAATGCTTTTTTTTCTTCTTTTACCTTTCTTGCTACTTTATCTTCTGACTAAATCATCTTAATACATTCTTAATTTAAAACGGAGAAACAGACAGAATAAGTTAAATATATAATTAGGGTTTTAAAGGGCCAGATTTTACTTGATAACTACATGTATATTTATATAATTGTAAACGTTATAATTCTCAATAACTAAACATTTGTAATAATTGCATGTTGCAAAAGTTGAGTTTTAACAACCTTTAAGGCTTTTTTGAAAGGTTTAAATTGTTCTAACCAACAGTAACCAAAAGTCGCACTCTTCCATACAATACCAGTCAATCTCTTGGCCAGTGCTTATGTACAGTATTCCTCCAATTCCACCAGCAGCCAGAACACAACAGGTCTGCCGCCATAGGGTACTAAATAGCACCTGGTTGTGGAGTTAAATACCAATGTCAGTGTCCTTCCATATCCAGAGTCCTGGTAGAAACGGCCCAAGTCCTCCTGTCATCCCTCACCCAGGCTCAGGGGGGTGGGTGGGTGGGTGGGGGGGGGGGTGTTTCTTGATGGAGGGCCTGAGCCCCGCACTGCTCAACTCTCTAAATCTGCTCCCGGCTCCCACACGCGCCGACACTAATGCGTCGTTATGATGACGGATTGATGTTCGACGGCGAGAGGAAGTGTCAAGATCTCGATAATTAGGCACTCAGCTGAGCGCCATCCGCAGACGTGCAGCTTTTAGCTGGGGCCGGGGCGAGGGGGGGGGGGGGGGACTTTGGGAGGGTGGTTCCGTGTTACAAGCAGAGGAAGACATCATCATTTTGTAAGGCAGGGAGTAGGGGGCGAATGAACACATTTTTAGTTAAAGACCTTTTTAACATGTCAAACTGTATCTCGAACGCGTATGTGGTGGAACGAACGAGTCTTCTGCGGCGTATTTCCAAATGTTCTCACAGGATGTGTCGTGGCACCTCCACAAGCGTCACAAACAGATGCCAAATAGTCACACTTAACCCCCGACGGTTCCTCACTCTTATTATAAAATTATGAGCCGATATGAGAGTATCTTTCTCCCTGACTGCCTGTACTTTACAACTTTGTACTCCGACGGCTACCACATGACAATGTAATTACACTCTACTCCATACTTAGACCCACTTGAGAAAAAGACGAGCAATCAACCTGATAGCCTTGCATGTTCAATTTATCCCAGTGCCCAAGATTACCGTTTCACAATCAGTACCGTTTGGAAATTGTCCAATTTATCAAATACAGACAGTGTAAGTGGAGAGCAAGCTTGGAGCGGACTGTTTATCATTTCAAAAGAGGCTGGTTTTGGAAGCCTCTCTAATTAGCAGACCGAAAGCAACGGCTGCAAGAAAGAGTACACTGATAATATCAAGCAAAAACAATAAACCCAATGAATGCATGCATCCCATATTAAAATCAACATCAAACACGTGTGAAAAAGGAAATGCTTTGATCATCAAAACTGTTGCCATCCATAGTAACTCTCAATAGTAGTATTTGAAGCAATCACACGTTTCATTATGCAAACATTATGCAGTTACTGGAACAACGTTTGTGGCAATAAACTAAATGGGACACTTGTGTAACTCTCATCTGAACTTTAACCTTCCAAACCAGTTCCAAAAAATGGCTGACATCAAACATATCTATATAGATGTCAGCGTACCAGAATGAGTCATGCACGTCTTTCCCGTCACAGTTCCACGTAAGCAGCAGTGTTGGATTAGCTGCGCTACCCCCCTCCCCGTCACTTGTTGTTTCAATGCAGTCTAGACACAGTCTCCGCGGCGGTTTGTCAAAGGCGGGAGTCGCAGGTCATTAGAGAAGTGCCTTATCTCTTTCGGATTCTGGCTTGCCCTCTCTCCCTCTTCCCCAGTCTGACAGATTCGGAGCATTGCAAAAGAACAGTGCACTGCAGCAGTGGAACTAATTGGCGTATATTTCCGCTTCAGATGAAAGATGTTTTCCAGAGATATTTACCCACTCTGTCTTGGGCCCAGTGCACACTCACTAGACTCACATCAAAGATCTCGACATGTCACGCAGCACATGTCATGTTGAAATGGGTTCTGAATCAAGCGCGCACGGTAACATCACCAGTTAATCCAAGAAACGATGCTTTATTGTGGAGATTATGTAAACGTGCCCTCAAAAAGCAGCTTTCATTAGCATCCGTAAAGATGCAACCAGCATTCAAATCACCCTGCCCACCTATGATTGATCATGTTATTAAGGATTTGCACTCCAAAGGTTGTTTTGCAAATTGCACCCAACACATGAGGCGTCTCAGCCAGGTCTTGTCACACACCAGGTTTTCCACTGTGACATCCAATAGAAAAGAATCGGTGCCAGGGCCACTGATTTCACAAACGGTTGTAATTGTAGAAATCCAGTCCAAAAAGCAAGGCTAATCAGTTCTGTTGGAAGCAAAACCTTAACAGCTGTCTTTCCTAAAGGAAAAGATCTCATCTGAGGCCTTTGTCCATGTACTTCCTGTGTGAAGTCCAAGCAATACCTTGCACATTACCACAGTGCTTTAGGACTATGGCAAAAATAATCTATTTGTCGAACAATTTTATTAATGCAGTTATTATGAATTTTCAATCAGCCACTGTCTTGAGTTACATGGTTGTGTCATGTTAAGTCTATTCTAGCAGTGTTATGTGTGTTCTGGTCTATGTCAATGCTAGTTCTGTTGCTCTCTCACACTGCTATTATCCATATCCTGTCTAAATGAGCAACACACCAGAGCTAACATCGTTAGCTGGTTACCAGTTGGAATAAAGTGACTCCAATGCTACCTCGATGGTCAACCATAGTCACGCCAGTCCAAAACTCTTAATACCTTCCATAGTAAAGCGTCTTTCACTGGTAATCATATGATCATGTGAATGTTTATGGCTGTCAGTGCTCAGCAGCGTCTGCCTGACTGATCGATGTTCTCTCCCTCTTTCTGCTTGTTTCATTTCTCTCTCCCTCCCTCTCGGGCTTCTCTCTCCTCCTTTCTCTTGATCGTTCTCACAACTTTATCCCTCCCCCCTCTCTCTGCCTACGTCGGTCTCTCTCTGTTTCTTTCTGGCTGCTCCAGGGGCTATGGCTAACCATCTAATAACTAATGCACTCCTGCGTCCTCATGGCACTAACAATCCCTATAACACATTGCTTGGGGAATCGGCCGTCTATAACAACCCTACTGTGGGCATGTACAACACCCAAGGTGTGCTAGCATCCTTTCATTACTTATTGATGGGGCAGGAGCAGTGTTTTTGAATGTTTGTTTTTTGGGGTCCTGTGAAAAGCATTGGTACCACCATCTTTACCAACATCTACCAACATCCAATTATTTGTGGCTTCGCCGAGCCGCTGAGGTAGTCACTGGGCAGAATATAGCCATACATGGTAAATGTCCGTCAACATGGTCAATTGGTATAATTGGTGTCAGGTTTGCCAAGGGCCAGACTTGAAGAACACTGCTCTCGATATTTGTTTGCCAAAGCGAAAGCTTTATCGCAAAGGACCCACAGCATCTACTTCTGTGGGTTTGTTGTTTTTGGCGGTGTATGGTGGCTTCCGATTGGGCATACAATTCTGTCACAATCATTTGTCATGCTCCAAACTCATTCATTTTTGCTTGCCAGGCATGCATAATGCGATGCGAGGAAATTGTTGGACAGATAGTCAAACTTTTGAACCGTGAAATAGCGAGAGAACTCGCACCGCAATCTGGAGCCAGATACACCACCAGTCATTGTTGATTCTCTGCTGCACTGTTGTCTGCAAATGTTGTGTTGTGTCTTATGTCTCTTTGTTGGTTCATATAGTGTTCATTGCTGCTGGTGCATGTAAACATGTGTAATCATGCCACCCTTACCAGTGATCACTTTCTAAAGTAGATATGGTTTAGGGGGGACAAAGATTTCAAATAACCTTGTCCATCTTAATATAAAAATGAGCTTGTTTAAGGCTATCACAAAAACATGCAGATTGTTGATGGGTGTGGTAGGATTCCCCTTTAAAAAAAAAAATCGCCAAACTGCTTCTGTGACTTAGTTGTCAGAAATGAGGAGTAAGGAACTCGAGCAGAGCCAATAGCAATTGGATACATCAATTCCTGTAACGCATATCTTGGATCAGAACATATTTTTTAGGAAAAAAAACTCACCCAGACTACCTGAACACAGTATTTTATGAACAGCCCACCCTCAGATGTTTGTGATACTGTGGATTACATTGTCCTGCTTTTTCCCAAGTAATTGAACTAGAACTAAGTGTGCATGAAGATAAATGTGGTTGGGCTGCCTGCAGGAGCACAGTTAGTGTCACGTCATGCACATCCCTCTCTACTTGTCACTGTAATGCTTACTTGTGTTTTCTGTTTTCTTTCCTCTCCTCATGCGGCCACTAAAAGAGCCCTACAGAGAGACAAGTATGGGAGTCAAACTAAACATTGCTTACCAAATGTAATTGACCTTGGCTTTACTTTCCTTTTCACTCTATGCTAGTTAAGGATACACGTATCCAGCCATTTCATTTGGAAAAGAAAAAATGCTGAAATTCAGACATAGACATCACTTAAATGTACATTTTAGGTAGTGCAGTCCAAATTACAGCGAAACACAAAATGACCTGACTTGCATCTGGCCAGTCAGCTTATACATGCAGATTCATAAGCAGAGATCAGACTTTGTTTGAGCATTTTGAATAACTTACAATAGTCTTGAGAAAGGAAACATCATGCAAAAAGACATACATTCATTTCCATGACCTTTACGGCCACACGTGCATGAGAGAGACTTAGAAGGCCCCTTCCCACATTGAAAAATGCCATTACATACATAGTTTGATACCAACCAACACTATCACAATATCTGGAGTCTAGATAAACATATGTTCTGCATACATACGGGTTCTATGAGGGTTATCTGTCTCTTACAGCTGAACGCATGGCTTTGTGCTGTCTGTCTGTGGTGTGTCTGTGTGTGTGTGTGCTCTGCTGTCCATGTTGTTCACTGTTAGACATGTACTGCTGTTGTCATCTTTTACTATGTTCTCCTCCAATACCATACACGTCCTCCCTCTGAAAAAGTAGAGCTGTATGCAAATTGTAAATATTCATTGCTTTGAAAGTATATTTAGAACCTAAGGGAGTAGGTAAGGTAAGTATTGACACTTGACGTTCTATTTTTAGACTCTCTAACCAGTGTTTTTGATATTAGGCATGTATGTGTAAATTTAGCCATTGCTGTGGTAAACACAAAATACTGAACTAATTATATCATGGTTTTTTTTAGCAGTTTTTTATTATCAGTGCCTGCCAATAAACCCTTCATAATTAGCTCTCATCCCTTCTCACTCACAAACTCTCTCTCCCCTGTTTATCATTCCAGAGGGAATCCTGAACAATGCCAGGGATACAAGTGTCATGGATACTCTACCACTGAATGGTAACCACGGCAACAGCTACAGCATCGCCAGCGCCGAGTACATGAGCGACTGTGTCCAGATCATCGACCGGGGCTACAACCACAAGGAGACGACGCTGGAGAAGAAGATCCTGAAAGAGCTCACGTCCAACTACATCCCCTCTTACCTGAACAACCACGAACGCTCGGCCGAGCAGAACCGCAACCTCATGAACAAGCTGGTCAACAACGTGAGCAACGGCGGCAAGGACGGCGGGTACGGCATGGGCATGGGCATGAACGTGACTCTGGGCCTGGACGACCACTCCTCTTTCCCCTGCCACCATGACGAGGGCCTGGGCTTGGAGCTCATCCGCGAGGAGTCCAACGCCCCCCTGCTGCCCCAGCGGCCGCCTCCGCCCCTCCAGGCAGTGGACAACCTCCACAACCACCTCCACCAGTCGGCGGCCCCTCCCCTGCCGCTCCCACACCACCCCTTCTCCTCCTCCACCAACACCTCCTCGTCCTCCCGGAGGAGGATCCCGCAGGAGAACAGCGAGAGCTTCTTCCCCCTGCTGACTAACGAGCACACCCAGGAGCAGGCCTCGTCGCCCGGACACAACCACCACCGGGACTCCCTCTACACCAGCATGCCCATGCTGGCCGGCCTGCCCGACGCCTCCGGCAACGGCGACAGCGCCAAGGACGCCGGCGGAGAGGTCCACCCGGCGGGCAAGAGCCCCGAAGCCAGCTCGGACGACGTCTATTACAAGAGTATGCCCAACCTGGGCTCGCGCAACCACCTCCACCAGCTGCACTCGTACTACCACCTGGGCCGCGGCAGCAGCGACGGGTTCATCGTCCCCCCCAACAAGGAGGATTTATCCCCTGAAGAAGCCCCCCCGGAGCCCTCTCACCTGGTCACCAGCCTATAGACCCTTGCGGACCGCCACCGCCCCCCCCCCCCCCTCACGCTCTCCCCTCTCCTGCCGTGATCCTCCACCCCAGCCCCCCTCCCCCAGCCCCCCTCCCCCAGCCCCCCTTGTGCTGACCAGTTGTTCGGCAGTGGTAGCCTTTTTTTTATTCTGTGTACTATACTGACGACTGAGATGAAGAACAACACCTGAACAGCGCTAGTGCTGACCACAATTGGAATACAGAGATACTTTGTTGGGTGGCTAATGTGACTAGACTCGGTTGAACGTGCTGGAACTATGGATGTGCGTTTCTTGTTTTTGTGCATCTCAAATCCTGGATTGACGCTTATGGATTGACGCTTTTTGCCTCAGCGTGATAAGAGACTAGTACTCTGGTGGGACTTTTGGGCAGGGAAATTCATTTTGACAGTCCAAAGGAACTACACACGGCCCAAAGCTTCACAACGACTAGTTCATGAGCAGAGTAAACCAGAACAAAGACGGGGATAAAAAAAAAAACTATTTTATTATACTTCTGTATCCATTCTGGCTTTTTGAAAGATTTTCTTCCTCTTGTGAATTGCAGCACTTTTTTTCGGCTGAAGTGTTCCTGCAAGTCAAACAAAAACTGATTTTGAACGATTCTCATGAAGGACATCTTTATCATATATACTGTATGCTTTAGAGCATATCTTTTTGTTCCCTTTTCCTTTTGCTGTAATAATAACAATTGTTAAAAAAGAGGGAGAAAAAAAACTAATAACAGAGAATTATGAGATATTTCTATGTAACTGTACAGATACTAGCATTGCACATAATAGTATGCTTTTTGTTCCCACCCAAACCTTTGTCTCTGTAAATGTAGTGGATAGGAGCATTTCCTTTTTGTTGTGCTGGTCTTGTTGGAATTCTGATACCAGTGTGAACATAGTTTTTTCTTTATCATGTCATTTGTTTTCCAAGAAACAACAAACAAAACAGCAAAACAAAATAACAACAACAAAAAAATCACAAAACAAAGCACTCGCCGTACTTTTTTCTAGCAGCGTATTCACCAATGTTTTCTGAACCATTTTGTTTTACAGCTTGAGTTTCACTTCACTGTGTAGATAGATGGAGATTTCTGGTTCAAGTACCACATAATGGACAACATGCTAAGTGTCTGAAAAGTAAGCCAAGATACTGTTCAATGTCCTGCAGAGAGGTGAGCAGAGTAGCCTGGATTTGGCTGGCAGTCAGATGAGGCACTGGTGCTTTTCAGAAAGTACAAATTGAATATTGATGAGCACTAGGCACTTGTTAAAATAAAGATGGCTGTTTTACTTATTAAAGAAAAAACCTTCGAAGTGAAAAATCAACTGGAGAAGTGTTTTTCTTTTTTCCCCTCGAGGGGAAAAGTATTTATTTATTTGTTAAAAAACAACAATAATCTGAAAAATGGAGGTGAAGAATTTAGCAGCACAGATTAGTTTTTATTATGAGTATGATTATGCCATTTTATTTATTCATTTTTGTATTGGTTTCCAAGTTGAATGACCTCATAACTAATATTTGTTGTAACAGTGAAACTTGTTTGCCAACAAATAAATTACTGATTAAGATTCACCACCTAGTTTTAATTAAGGTTTGTCTATTGGGTTTATATCTAACATTTTACTATAAGTAGGTAGCTTAAGCTACACTTACGAAGTACAGGCTTAATGTTTCATGCAGTATGCAAACAGTGGGATAAACAGTGCTACTTCATCAAACAGTATAGCCTACCAGCGCATTGAACTGGCGTAAACAGGTTTTTATCTACTGCGATATAGTTCTAAATACTACTTGCATCTAGTTTAGTATCTAGTTATTTTTGGCGTACTATATTAGTTTTGTGTCATACTAAATATTTTTTTCTGGCATACTAAATCGTGCTGTTTGAGTGGTTTTGACCCAACGCTCATGAAAAGTTCAAGGCATTCTGATTGGGCACCTGGTGGGTTGGCCGCACTTCCATTCCATACCTCTCCATTGAAAGCAATGAGGCGCCATCTTTAAAGACCTTAAATGTTTGGTCTTCTTAATATGAGATATATGGCCAAAACTGATATAGGCCTACTGCATTTTCTATGGCGGCAAGCTCGCGGTATATACATTATGGCGGTAGTACAACGAACAACATATCACCAACGAAGATCCTAGGTAGACAGCAAAGATTGACTAAACTATCCACTGAACCTTTCAGTTCGGCGCTGCAGTATGTTTACCAAAACTAAGAACTTTTTGCAAGGAGCAAAAGTGGAGTTCAAGTTCAACACAGCATCAAAGAATTTGAATCTCTTTCCAAAGGTAAGCTCAAATGCTGATGGAGCTGGCTCAAACGCCAGCATAATTACAGTTTCACAAAGTTGTTTTCCATTTAGACTAGCCTATATAAATGTCTAGTTAGCCAGGCTTTTTAGCTACACTGTCTAAAATTACAGCTCTAGGCCAACATGGAGGCCAATTTCAGAAATTGTATATGGGAAAACTCAGAAATACAAATAAAACATTTTAACAGGAAGACAACAACATTTGTTAGATAGCCTATGTTGTGCCGGCCAGTATAATTAAAACTGCCCCCTTAGTTATGTAAACCTTGCACCTGCATCTATATTGGTGCATTGGTTGGAATAAATAACACGGCTTATGTATTGAATGAAATCGTCAGGACAAAGGACACGTGAAAGAAATGACCATCAAAGTTGCAATAACCTGCATGGCACAAGGGCAGAGGAGCAGGCGGTTTGTAATAAAAAATATATATATTTCAAAGGAATTATAATAGCGATATGTACGTTAGATTTCCAGTTGTTCCACTTAATCCCGAAACGGCATTGAGTCGGAATGCGGCACAAATTGCAGTCCAGTTTGTGTTTTCGTTTTCGATAATAAATTGTTATGTTATGATATACATGTTAAGTATTTCCAATTGTGTCCATGTGCTAAATCATTCATATTATGCTTGCAAAAAAAAGATGGCCCTCGAGCCCAGATAAATTAAGCCCAGTCTGCTGTGATTGATGGCTGAGTCATAGTGAAAAATTACAAAGGATGTGAGACTCGCCTCATAACCGGCCAAGCTGCATGCATAAAGAGGGTGTGTGTGTGTGTGTGTGTGTGTGTGTGTGTCGGGTTGGGAGGGGGGGGGGCTAGACGCTGTTTCCGCCCCCATGGATATGCATGAGGCTGAATTTCCACTTAGATGTCCAAGAACAGGCCTGAGCTATGGCTCTCCCCTGGCGTGTCACTTTGACTGGCATCTCACAAAGCGAGGCTAGTTAATGAAATGTGCTGAAAAAGTGACTCTTGCCTCCATCCACTTTATTAATGAGTCATTACGCCAACTCATGAGCTGTCCCCTGGTCCTGCATCCGCCGTAGCCTCCGTGTCCATGCTTACGCAGCACTAAACGCTGTCGTGAGTAAACACCGGTCTGGGGTCCCTGCAAACGCTCGACCGCTGTGGGACCCTGCGTCTCTCAGCGTTAACGCTGATGTATGCAGATCTGCAGGGACAGGGGATAGTTACAGTATTGTCCTCCTCAGCCAGCAGATCAATCGGGTTTATTGGAAGGGTGACGGGATGTCAGATGAGTCTGGAAATGAGTGTAAGTTCAGTGAGGGGGGGTTGAGGGGTTCAGTGCCACGTAGTGTGATGCTTCACGCCCACCGAAAGCTGGAAGGATTTAGGATCTTGTAAAATAATTTTGAATTACAACAGATTTAAGTTATATCAATGGAAGGATGTGAGTGTTAGCATGGTCAATGTATTTATCATTCGATGCTCATCCCTCCTTCAAATACTGTGTAGCTCACGGCATGAAGAGGTTGTGATTCTATACCGAAAAGTCAATGCGTGCACATTGCCACATTTTGGATAATGTGCCTGTTTTCAGTTAGAAAGTGATGTTTTAGCTGTTTTTTTCTGTCTCTGCCCACAAGCTCATTTAAAACAAACAGTATTCAACATTTGATTATGAATCAATATTGATTTTTTTGCATGAGAGACGCAAAGGCAAACAACTTTGGTGTTTTGTTTCACAATTGGTCATATTCATAACAACATCTGAACATTTCTCATTAGCATCAGCTGAATGCAGATATATATTTCAATTCTTAGGAGTGACAGGTCAGAGCATTGACTAAACTAAATTGGGATGTTTGTTGTTTACTTCATGACCTACTGTAATGTAACCTTGCAAGACAGCTGGATTTGGCAGATCACAACCACGCAAAAATCCATCTTGCCACTTATTCATATAAGGCCAATTCAGAGTGGTTCGGACCAATCAGTGTCCTGTAAAGAACTGTTGGCAGGCAGTGAACTGTGTAGTTGTGATACAGTGATGGACGATGAAAGACAGATCACCTTTCATTAAAAGATGTGGAACAAACCACCGGGTAACTGTGATGACGTTCTTGTGCTCCCTGGGATTTATCACGTCATAATCAATACCAACACTACTAATGCATTGGTTTCCTTCTCACTGCAGTGTTCAGTACAAACCTGCAATGTAGACTACTTCATGACAAAATGTTTGTCTGTCACAATATTTCCCTTAACCTTGCATAACAAGTTATTACTTACTTCCCCCGTTGAATATTTGAGGGAATTTTGTTTTTCCTCCCTGACATTCCAGTGCTTTACTGCACATATGTGTGAAATCCTTCATATCCGACTTTCAAATCCCCTTAGTAAATGCTTTACGCTAACACATTCCCCTGACACCGCACGTGACTAGAGATATCCTTGTTACTGACAGGGAAGGACGATGTCCATCCACAACTCCCTCCGTTGCCCATCCACAGTGTTCCTTCATCCCAAAGGAATGACACTTTTCCCTGTGCAGCTAAAGAAGCAAATTTGGTTTGCTGCATGTCCCAAATGTCCTGCTTCAAATATGTTAACACCTTTGTTGTATGCTTTTTGTGTTTGACACTTCCAAAGAACAATGTGTTGAGAGAAAATGTGAATAAGAATCGTGTTATTCAGTGCTGGCCGTTTAATTGGCCTGGCAGTCAAATGATTGGAGAACCAGTGAAAATTTACATTGTGAAATTTCCCCCCCTAAAAACACTGTCAGTTTGTGTTCAAATTGGATTTCTTTGATTGGATTTCAAATGTTTTCAGGTCCATATACAGTAGCCTATTAAAAGGATAAGACAAGGAGACAGCTCATTGTTTCTTTTAAGGAAAAAGAATACTGTTTAAACATGACTAAGATTACATTGGCACTATCAACTATAACAAATTGCGTCCATATTTGTCAATAGTTGAAGTTTGTTTCATAATGTTCATGTCGATTCAGTCAAATCACTATGCAGTGCAGCCTGCCCATGCCATTACATCATGCTTCATGGAAAATGTTATCCGGATTCTTAGAATATAAGGTAGATAATAAATATATGTTTTTTTTTTTCCTTCAATAAGAGTTTACTGTTTGGGAAGTCTGTAAATGACATCCTGTCAATTTTGGCTTATGTTGATAGAACAGTGGAACTTGTTTTGAAGGAGAAAGCCTTCTGGGGTTTGTTTTGGAGGTGTTGATAAGGTGAAGCAGCAGTGATGGGTGGCTTGTCCAGTTGAGGAAATTCTATTGGAAAAATGTCACACGTGTATAGGTTACCGGTTGGCCAATCTGCTTTTCTGCTTGAGTGTATCCGTGCATGTGCAGTGTGTCTGTGCATTAAGAACATTTGTACATCATATATATATATATATACATATACATATACATATACATATACATATACATACATACATACACATACACACACACACACAAATAGCTGTGAGCAAGCCGATAGGATGGCACTTTCATATCTCGGCCCTTCTTAGAAAAAAAAAAAAAAAATCAATGGGCAAATGCCCTCCAGAATTCAAACCAAAGGTGAATCAATGTCATCTCTAGCTCTGTGTATTGGGACAACATGACAGTCCTGGCAAATAAAAGAAACTGCCTCCCTACCCATTTTGTTGAGTTAACATTGATTTAAGATAGAAGGGGATTTGTGCAATGTTTTTCCACGTTCTGGTCTATAGTGTACCTTACTGGACCATCATGATTTAACTTGAACAGCTCTCAAAACTTAGTGGATTTATGAAGAGCCTTACAGTCATAGAAGAGTTGCGTTGGTTTATGAACACTGTCAAAACTGCTTACCACCATTTTCACTGGCTATGTTAACTATTAACTCGATAGTTAAGTGCACTATTAACTGTTAGGCGTGCATACTTGTAGACCAAACTACAAGATAAGTGTGTAATACAATACATTATACTATCAGTGTATTATACGTTTGAAGGGAAATGGCATTAACTTACTGTACATGTTTCAGCCTTTTAAATGTATGGTAAAGTGGCAACTTCCAATAGAGAGCTTAACAAAAGTGCATAGGTCACTGATCATGACGAGAGCCCCAAACATTGCAGTTAGCCAAAACATGAAGCATACATTGTGAAAACCAAATAAGTCCCAAAGGAAATAACCATAAGAGCATGTAGCTAAACAATTTACAACTAAACAACATGAACCTCAAAAGTGCAAGGGTGTACCTGTGGAAAAAGCAAGCAACAATAAAACATTTCACAGCGAGAGCAACAAGTCTCTCAGTATGATCCTGGAGGAAACTAACATCAGGTCCAGCCAATCATTCCTAAGTAAAGTTGTACTCCGGCAACAAGTGCGTCTTGAGCCTTTTCTTGAAGGTGGGGAGATATCGTCTCTGATGGAGGTGGGGAGTTGATTCCACCATTAGGGTGGCCAGGCAGGAGAAGAGCTTGTGTTGGGACCGGGCGCTCTTGAGCGGTGGGACCACCAGACGGTTGTCAGAAGAAGACTGTAGGTGGTAGGTGGGGGTGTAAGGCTGCAGGAGAGACTTGATGTAGTCGGGTGCAGTCCTGTTCACTGCTCGGAAGGTCAGAACCAGGGTCTTGAATCTGATATGGGCCGTGATGGGAACCCAGTGGAGGGAGATGAGGAGCAGGGTAACATGGGAGCATCTGGGTAGATTGAAGACCAGGCGTGCTGCCACGTTCTGAATCCTCTGGAGAGGGCGGGTTGTGCATGCTGGGAGACCAGTGAGTAGCGAGTTGCAGTAGTCCAACTTGGAGAGGACCAGTGCTTGGACTAGCAGCTGGGTGGAATGCTCAGACAGGTATCTCCTGATTTTGCGGATGTTGTGGAGGGTGAATCTACACGACCGGGAGACCACAGCAATGTGGGCTATAAGGGAGAGCACGTCATCCATGGTCACCCCGAGGTTCCAGGCAGAGGATGAGGGGGTCACCGTCGCAGATCCCAGGGTGATTGAGAGGTCGTGGGAGATGGAAGGTTTGGCCGGGATGATGAGGAATTCTGTTTTGGCGAGGTTCAGCTGGAGGTGGTGCTTGGTCATCCAGGCGGAGATGTCTGTGAGGCAGGTAGGTCCCTGTACACTTATTTAATGCACACATGAAATGCACAGCCTACTCTGCCTTTACTGTACTCTGAGGCCCCCGTTGCCCATCTCACCCATAAACATGCCTCCCACTGCTTTGCAGGCTTTTTGCCCCTTAAAATGCCTCCTTCCCACAGAACATCTCCTCTTCACCTGGGACTGGCCTGGCTTCTAATACCACAGGCAAACAGGCTGGCTGACATTCACACAAAGCCACAGTGAGGACATTTGTAAGATGACGGTAACGATGGCCTGGGCCACTAGAGATGGGCTGACCGGGGGCAGAGACACACTAATGACAGCCTAGGGACCTGCGTGTCACAAGAAATACAGCACGCTGCATGATCCCACGCGGGCAGACTGACACTTGTTACATGACTAGCCAAAGCAACAACATGCAATACACTCATCATTTATTTTGTGTTTTTCTTTCTTTTCACAGCAGAACCTTACATTGTAAGGCGTGTTAGCTATTTACCAAGACTTTACCAGACTGTCATATTAAATGGTCTATCGTGCGCCAGTGCTTAGCTGGAAGTTAATAACCATTTTGTCCTGGAACATTCTGATGATCAATAGCCATTTCACAACATTCTGAAGATCATACTGTTCTTGTGGAAGTAGTTTCATCAAGGTTGCAACGCTCGCAATTTGTAGTACACGTGTTGAATACTGTGGCTAAGAGCATCTTGGTGATTGGGAGAGAGCGATATTGCACAAGGAAACGATTAGATGTTTGGCTGTTTGTCAAGGTGGCCTGCGGGGCGAGCCTGTGTCACCAAAAAATGTGTCTGGGATTTGTCTGCCGCGCAGAAACTGCCCGGCTTGTTTCCCTATCACACCTCACTCCATTTCAAGTGCCAATCAACACAGATAATCTTTGAATTAGAGGGGGAAGAAGGGAGAGCGCTCACACAAAAGATAAGTCCCCTTTGTCAGCGGGGGCAATGGTATTTTAATTAAATATATGAACACATGGCCATGCCCTGCCTGCCCAAGTCTAAACAAAGATAGCATCATCTAATCAAAGAGAGGCCTGCAGTGTTTCAAGGGCAGCATTATTTTCTATTAGGGCCTTCTCCCCGGGGATTTAGCCAATTTTCTTTTTTATTATGATAGAATCAGCATATTGTAGATTGAAGCGGGCGATAGCGGCGCAACGGGGAAGGTGTGACGGGCCCAGACTTCCCGCCAGCGTCCCTGAAACCTTGAAACCCAGCCTCCGCTCTCTCACTCCGCGTCCTTATGAAGTCCTGAAAGGAGGCCTGGCCCGCCAAGCCCGGACCGTGTTCTGACAATCGCTCTGATGTTTGCCAGAAAGGTTATGTGCCTTTTAACGAAGAACAATCCGGATCAAAATGTAAAAAGTTAAGCAGGATAGCAAGCCAGACATGTAGTCTCCTGACCTTGGTTGGTTAACATCAGTGTGCCGGTGAAGTACGCGATTGAGGAATACAGATTGTAGATGGATTTTCCCCTGTAATAGAGAAAATATGACCATTTATAGGGCCTGAACGACTATACAGGCAGAGACATCTAGACTTGAATTTAAAATGCTTTGTTCTAAGCAGAAATCCTTCCTCTTTCAATGCAAATCCTAAACAAATGATCAACATACTCTTTTGAAGAAGTCTCCCATCGGAAACACCTGGGACATATTCATAACTGCTTCGATCCTGTGATTTTAATGAGATATCATTACGGTACTGAACCTACTTTGCTAATGTGTATCATCAATCTGCTTCCATCACCAGGGTGGCTAGAGTTAGCAGAATGCTAACACTAAAATAGAATCCTCAACAGTTGGCAGAGGAAGATGAAGTCATCATCTGCCTTGTCTGCTAATCGGATCACTCAGCATCCTGGTATGATGGAGATTTAATTGTATCATCTCCGAAATGAGGGGAGTTGCACTCAGGGAAATTTGAGGCGCAAGTTGCATAATGTCTCTGGAGACGGCAACCTTGCATTTCCTGCTGTCAAAACTGTTGACGTCTCCACTGTATAACCTCAAATGATCTGGAGGGCTCTAAGATGTTCGTAATTGTATCTACTTCTATAGCCAGGGTATTTTGCACAGATTAATTTGACATGCTTAGTTTAATAGAAATGGTATCAGGGAGTGACTGTTCAGTAGTTCTCATCTGTATTGTTCTATATTCCTTATTAAGATGATAACAATCAGTGTGTCGGATTACAAGATGTTATTTCATTTCCGTAATGGGATATTATGCAGAGCTACATTCAAGTATCTGTCCTAAAAAATAAAAAAAAATCATTATGGCATTATTTTTGTAAACAGTGATCAATCTGGCCACAAAACTCAAGTCTAATTACAATCACAACCCAAGCAATGCAGATCGAATATGCTTTGATATGCATTCACTTAAGATTTCAAGCACCTTAAGATAGTTATTTTTGTTGTTCAGGTTTTTGGAAGTAATAATTAACGTGAAAATATCTGAAAAGAAAGTTGAGCGACAGTCGAGATGAGAAAACAGCCCCTCTTGTCTGGCTCCCTTTCAGTAGGTCACCTTTGGGGTAATTACATTCCTATGAGGTGATACAGGCTAGTGGAATAGTATTGGTTTAAAGCAAGTTCAATTATTGAGATTCTCATGTATCCAAGACAATTGATACACTAGTCCATCTATCCTCATTTGTCAAATATCATTGACTTGCGGGGGTGCACAGTATTAACCAGAAAGCCAGATCCTCCTCGGTGCATAACGTGACACAAGTTGTCGTACAGTAATTCTGAATATTGCACTGCCCTTCATACCTAGAGGGAATGCTTCATAAAAACAGGATCAATGTGCCCTTGAATTACTGCTGATGTTATGAAAGTAGGTCTTCTGGTTTTGAAAGGCAGCTTATCCAATCTGATGCATGAATGGCATGGCTTCTAATGCCATGATCTTTTCATCCTGTTTTCTTTGTGCGTGTTCTTTTTATTTTTTGGGTCACACAATGTTAAGATGCCACCCTTGTAAATTGACACATACTACAGAATCAAAGAGCACTCGGTCTTCATGTTTGATTCGTTTATCTGACACATTCTGAAACGTATGAAATTGACCTGGAGTAAATGACACAAGCCTATAAGAACAGTCACACAAGTGGCAATCCCAATAAGTAAGAACAACTTTAAAGCATTTGTATTTCTATAAAGAAAACAATTACAACTTAACCTTGACTGCCAAACTGGAAGGAGAGTCAAATGGAACACTAAAAGACAAGTGGCCTCTTTGGCATTCTTGTCCCTGAAAACCCCGTTGTCCTGTGCTTACACAACCACGGCACAAAGAGACACACTTCCCCCGCCTCATCAGTAATCACCTCACACTGCCTGTGAGCTGGTGCACAGAAGAAGGGCTTTGGCCCTCCCCGACAACTGGGATCTGTTCAATAACACAAGAAGTCTGTGTGTGGATGAGGCTGGCCCATGTGTCCATGGAGTAAGACACCATTATTCTCCCCAACTCTGGCGAAAGTGGAACTATGACCGAAAGCACAGACAGGGAAATGAACTGACTGTTGTACCACTGGCTCCAAATACACCTTTGTGATATTGCATGGTTGCAGTCTTCAAAATTGACCTTTTGTACTTCTGTGTGATACGTATACTAAAACCAGTAATTCCCTTATCATATTAATTACAAGCCTAAAACAAATCAAACCATTTCAGTTGGTTAATCAATGAACAATTTCCATTATTTTATTGAAAGTCAGTTAATCAGGCACCGGCTAAAGCAAACATACTAAAGTTATTGTCAGTCATCCAAGGTCCTTATATGGATTTCAACAAAGTACATATTGATGAAGCATATCGATCTAGTCGACAGTGTGCTGCTGTAATTACATTTATAAATACAGCTCCACAAAAGAAAAGACCACTTTGAGCTGGACATGCACGACAAGGGACAAGGACGGCAAACAAATAATCTGTTTATGTTGACTCTCCAGCTCTCTTGCTGCTCGTGCATCAAAATGTCATCCAGGTAGTCGGTTAATTCAAGTTGAATGACTCAGACGGAAGTCAAAGTATACCTGCATGAAACAACAGTTCATTCAGGTGGTCAGATTGACATTATTAAGAAGTCCGGGATCAATGTTGAACGAAGCTACGCTGTTGCTTTGTCTGGAACTAGACGGGGCACACATTCCTGTTTGTCCTTGTGTGCCTGTTCCACACCCGTTTAACGCCGCTTCCTCATTGGCTAGGGAAGCCACACACGTGCGTGTAAACAAGTCTATGCAGATGGCGTCTCATCTCAGCGGCAATTAATATCTTTATTAAAGCGGTTATGTTTCAGAGAAGCTCTTCAGAATGGCTTTCAAAGTCCACTTATCCAGCCAATAACACAAGGCCACTCACAGAATAACAACGCCTATTCAACAAATGGTGTAAATCCTGAAATATTACAAAACTATTTTGTTGGCCTTGTTTAAATGGGTGGAATGTCAGCAGTATAGAAAGCTACATGTGGCTCTGTTAAGTGGTTGTGTATTTAGCATCCCGGCAGCAGTCTATAGACAGCTACTCAATAGCTCTTACTAACAGAGATAAAGTTGACCCCCGTAAAGTAGAGCCAGTCTGCTCCAAGTTGACTGGCATTAAAAAAATATATATATATATAAATATTATGTAGGGTAACGTAAGAAATTACATTTCAGATGAATATCAGTTGGTTGGCTCTTTCATCTGTTCACTGGGGTGACCTTGTAAGATCCAAATGCTAGATATCTAGAGTATGCTCCAAATTAAAGCTTTGCTCAGGAAATTGAACTGTCAAATGGATGGAGAGGGGATAAAAGGCCAGTTTGTAATGTGGTTGTTTTATGCACAGTGTCAACTTGAGGAAAATGTCAGTTGTAACAGCCATAATTGCGGTGCAAAATATGAGAGTTGTCTACATGTCCTTAATCTGTGTAGGGTTGTGTAGGGTTCTGATCATTTTCTTCAAGAACATCTTGATTACGTCCCTCTTTATGTGATTGATAATTAAAAGCGCCAACCTGATTAACTTAATTCAAAGTGAGTGCTGAACTCTGATACTTGGTACTGGGCACTTAATATGTAAATGCACCCTTACTGAAAAGCAATACAGAACCATTACACCCCATGCAATCAAGAAATAACACTTTTTGTTGTGGCAAAGTGTTTTAGCGATTTCGAATGCACAATCTGGCCCTGTTGTTTCGGTGCAGTTCCATAGATCTTTGCATGATGCAGGGCCAGATGAAGGATGGTTTTGACATTCTGGCAACCCTTTGTGTGAATGTGATTTAAAAGGACCCATGGGTTTTATCTTATACCACCTATAGAGCATTAGACCCCATGCAGACTCTCCATCATGAGGGTGCAATGATTCTTACTCCCCTTTCCTATCGTGGCACCTTCTCTGCCTCTGACATCTCAGTGTTCACCTGAGATATGATTCCCAGTCAAACGTCCCCTTTTCTCCTCTAACTTGAACGAATGGCACCAAAAGTGTTCCGTTCTCCCCTTACCAGACCTTGTATTTGCTTAGAATCCATTTATTTGCTGGACATGATATTCTCCTCCCAGACCATACTAACCATGACAAGTCTTCAGGCCTTTGACAGTATCCCATTCTTTAGAGTTCGTGACTGATCCAAAATACCATGTCAGGGTGCTAATTTAAGGCAACAAATTGTCAAACAGAAAATCCAATTTCCTCTGAAGGGTAACCTCTCAAAGTACAGGACCCAAAGTGCAATATTTGACTAGGTGTGAATGTCTGGAACCGATGCATCAATTAGATCATATTTGGATGCTGTATCTTTCTATAAAGTACCAATGTCCACACAGGATGAAACATAATGAAATGTTGTCAGCCCTCTGAACCACTTCTGCGGCCAATTCTGGCTCGTCTTAAAATGGAAGGATGGCCAAAACAAGCTTTGCTAAACCTGCAGTAAGATTTACTGTACTAGCCCAGAATCCCATAGGAGACATGATATGTCACTGCATTAACTCAACTGGCTCCTCTGATTCAACACCATCATCTAGAGCATCTGTGTCTATCTGTCTATAATTAGGCCTGTCCCACTAAGTTTGTTTTAATGGCAATTTATGCCCCCCACTTGTTTAGTATTCACAGTCTACTATGTACAATTAAAAGTCTCTCCCAGTGGGCCACCTAGAAGGTAATTAAATGATTGTGAATTTGCTTTAATGTGGAAGGTTTTTCTTAAATCATGAATCGCCAACAGAAAACCTAATCTAGTTTGTTGCTCGGACATTGTCTGTTGCGAGGTGATGTATTTGGTTTAGTCAGCATATTGAGGGTGGTGGAAAGTATGCTTGATGGCAGCGTTGTCTCCGTATGGCGTGGAGATGATCTCTTTCCTGTCACGAACCGCATACATGTCTTCAATGCTTAAGTAATCACATCTCATAGGGTAGGGCTACAACACTGTTGATGTTTCTAACGCTGCTGGTAAGTACAAAGGGAACCAGGTTCGGTAATCAGTTAGCACAATCAGTATGTTTGCATCAGATGAACAAAACAACGTTCAGTATCGCCCCAAACTCTATTCACATGCACAGACCAATGATGGCGTCTTTACCATCAATGTGTGTTTCCAATACAGGAGCCATGGGGTCAGTAGTTAACAAGCTTGGATCCCTTATGATTGAAGCTAATGGCAGAGGCTACACATGTGTTGGAAGAGAATACATAAAACCTTCATTAGGCTATCATCACTTAATAGGGGCCCACTTTAAGGGGCTTTTCAACATCTCCTCTCGACGTATCCATTTATGATTCCTGTCGAGCGAAACACCTTTGCTCATTTGTGTTTTCCCTGAACACACCAGAAACACTAATCCTCGATTGATGTAACTCGACAGAGCCTCATTTCCATCCCACACCATACACCATTGAGCATTAGACACAGGAACATGCATTTGCAGACATCAGCCCCCCCCCCCCCCCCCCTCCAACCAGTCCCCCCCACCCCCACACACAAATGCTTTTCTTCAGGTCAGCCGTTCGCCGTGTGCGGTAGAGCTGATATAAGAAGGATTACAGCGTTCTGCGCGGCTGCCTCGGCCTGACGACAGCTCCGGTCATTCAGGGGACTTCAGGCTTCAAGGCCCATTTGTGGCACCTGCAGGGAAGGGAGATTTATGTGATGACTGTTTGTCTGTTGCAGCTGAGTACGTAAGGCTACATTTATTTAAGGCAACACTTTACATTGAGTTGACAATAATTGTCTCATCTGTCTAATCTCTTTTTAATAGCGAATACATTATAAATACATAGGAATTGTTATGTAATTAAATGGTGTTGTGTTTGCGGTATAACTTATTACTAAAGTGTAAGAAGGCACAGTATAGTGGAGGGGTTTAGTGGGTGATGTAAAGGTGCAGTCGAAGGTTGTGTTACTAAAACAAGATCAATGTTTATATCCACTTACCCCTGGAAAGCTCAACTGGACCGTACCTTACTTAGGTTAGCTCCATCGATATGGAATACAATACATACAGCATCCTACCATTTGCAAACACAGTCCTTCCATTCCCAAGGCTACGTCCTGTAGCGGATACTTGTACCTTTGGTAGATACTACCACTGTGCGTACACATACTGTTGCAGGCAGTATGCATTAAACACTGCTTGTTTTGGACAATTATGTGTCATATAGTTGTACCTCAAGCTGGCGTAGACTGCTTCATTACAGCACGCTATTGGATCAGTGTCTCCTCTGTTGACGGTTTCTCTGGGTTATGGGTCTGATTGTCAGAAAAGCGTGCTGGTTGTTTTATGAAATGTTACAAGATGAATTGGGCCATCGTGTTTGCCCTGTTCTGTGCAGCAAGTTAACAACATATTTATATTGTGATTAGTACGAGTACTGAGAAGGCAGTTGTAAGTGTAACTGTGAGTCAGTTTAGCTGTGTTGTTTTAGTCCGGACTGGGTCCTTCCCGTTGAGAGTGAGGAGGTCATGAGAGTGAGAGATCTTAGCGAGCAATGATGCAACTGAGGTCTGGGAGGGGAAAACGCTCTACAAGGCTGAGGACACACACAAAAAGGATTTTGTTTTTGAAGCACTTACCAAGAGATGGTTTGAAAAGAATATTTGGAAAAAGTTTACCTCAAGGCAAATCTTTACAAGGACATGTTGAAACCTGTTTTTAGTCTATTTGCTTTTCAGCGCAGTTTTGCTTCTTTGGGGTTTACCCTAACCCTCAGTGGCACTAGCCCCCCAATAGGTATAGCCTCATAAACAAATCCATTGCGGTTATCAAGTTGGCTGTCAAATGCATCGGTCGGTCAATGGTAATGGACCTAATATTCCTTAAATATATGTTTGTGACGCACAAACACATATAGGGGTTAACAGTTATTGCTCAGAATCATGGCAGACAGACCGGAATACTTGGCTGAGCTTCGTGCCTTTTAAAGTTCTGACAGATCCATAGTTTTTTTTTTTTTCTCTCTGCATGGTCGAGACTCAATTCTGAGCTGCCTGTCATGTTGTATCTAACAATAATTAATTTAGTGCTGCTGTGTTCTGGGGTAATTTGTCAGTGAGTTTGTGGTAGTACAGCGTCGACAGTGAAATGCATGCATCCAACCATCAAAAAGAGAAGCTGTATTGAACTCTAATTTGTAATTTCTCCACAAAATGTGACCATTAGAAGGAATGGATAGCTATTTAATTGTCTTGCCTCGGCCATACTTCACCGAGCTGGCTGACAGTGCTGTCAGTATCTGCTCCAGTCCTGTTGGATTGCCTCTTTCAGGTTATTTTGGTTTGACACTATATTTAATTCCTAAGGTTTTTTCTCTCTCTCTCTCTGTCTCTCTGTCTCTCTCTGTCTCTCTCTCTCCTTCCCCCCCCCCCCCCCCCCCCCCCAAGGATTATATTTAGAATGCTCTAAATCATATGAGGAGCTTAATACTCTCCTCAGGGATATACACCTGTCTGTCTGGCCAGCAACCAGGGAGTTGAGGTGTTTTGATGTGTGTATGTTTATGAGAATTTGTCTCCGAATTCTTTATTTATATAATTTATAAACATGTTTTAATGTAATGGTTTATGTTCTGTTAGCCTGTTAGAAAAGAGGGTAAATACATCAAATAATAATAAATGACTAAAATGCAGAACTGAAAAAAGTATTGGCTTTATTAAAAGACATTACATGAAGTGTGTCAGGTATGTATGACATACTGTACACTGGATCATTGTACATGTAGTTGTCCTTATTTAAAGGGGTGACACATTGATTGCTGATTTGACTGCCGTTTTAAGTAAAGGCGTGAATGCTGATGACCTTTGAGTCGGGGTCTATCAAGTTTATAACTTTGGCTTTTCTGCCAATATTTCATCATTGTGTGTGATATTTCACATAATACTTAATTTACATGCAAAATCATAAAGGTCCCATGTCTATGAAGAGCCATATATGCAATCACGACAAACCAGCATGATCTTAATTATTAAAACCTCATATTTCTTTATTAGCCTAATAATTCTGCCTCTCCCCTCTCGGTCCTCCAACACATGGAACCAATGAGCAGTTCATCGAGTGGCAGGATCTGGACAAGGAAATGGCGTTTGCTCAAGTGATTAATGGGGTCGGTATGCTGCTCACAGGGACGGGGGGCTGTGTGTAGGGGGTACTAAAACATGTCATTTTAATCACGGCAACCGCTTGTGGGGGAAATTATTTCATTACAATTCCAACAATCCTCCACCGCACTGCGTAAAACACCTCGAGCCCTGAAGCTTCATGGGCCTCCGAGAACTGACATGGCCGGGACAATGACTGAAGGGAGGAGAGGATGTTGGGAAATGAAGTTCAGATGAATACCCAAACTAATTTAATAGATCTTCTCTGTGACATAGTGGAGGGTGAGATGGTTGGAATAGTATTATGTTTCAGTGGGAAATGAGGTTCACTGTTGATGACCTGTGAACATTGTTTATTGGGTTCAGAGCAACGTTGCGTGTGTGTGTGCACGTGTGGATGGATAGGACAGCATGTGCATAGGGTGTTGATTAGCCAAGGTCATGGGTGATATAACCCCATTGTAAAAATGTTATTGTTCGCAGTCCCCATGGCAAAAATTGCAACCTGTCCATGCACCGTCATATTTGTCACAAGTAATTGATTTCTGTCCTATAAAACTCCTTCGCGCCGTCATGCGTACGGGGTGTTCATTTACAGGCGTTCTGTGCAGCCTTACGGGCTTACAACCGGAACCTCCAATTGCCCAAAGCAGAATTATGCACTTATGAATGAAACCGTTACCATCCAGATAGCTTTACTGCTGAGGGATCAGCCTGGACTGCATGAAGAAGGAAAGCTGTTTGGGTGAGGGTTGCAGGGGTGGAGGTGTGCGGGTGAGGTGAGGATTGTGAGGGTTGTGGGGCTGGAGGTGTGTGGGTGAGGTGAGGGTTGTGGGGGTGGAGGGTGGGGTTGAGGTGTGGGTGAGGGTTTTCGGGAGGTAGGTGAGGTGGAAGTGAGAGTGGGGGCGAGGGCTGTGGGGGTGGAGGGAGAGGGGGGCTTGGGAAATGGTTTTGGCTGCCATGGCTTGAATCTCTAAAAGGTTTTACAGTACTTAGCCTCCCCTGCCCAGCACTTGCATCAGTAGGCAGGTTGGAACGCCCTTCTATTTTGTCAATGTCTCCCCACCCAGTTTGAATTCCTTTTCCCCCGGCCTTGACTTCCTTTCAGGATTTCTACTTTTCAGAGCTCACACCTCTCCACCGCTTATTTCAGACTTTTCTTTTCTTGGGGATCTGGTGTTGCTTTGTTCACCGTTTATTCAAATGGACATTTCATGGACTATAATCTCCAGGGGAACAACGGTGCATGCCATCACACGGCTATATTTGAAAAGCTGCAGCTCATGTAAATGGAAGCCAGTGGCAGGAGGAAATAAAGAAATGAAAACATCTTGAGTGACCCAGAATACTGATGACCGAAGCCACTGGGGTAGACACAACATCCCCCTTCCCAGACTTCTCTCATCCCTCCTTCAACCTACTCCCCCTTTCCCCATAACCTGACCCCCCTCTCTCACCCACATCATCTCTTTATTTCTCCAACTCTTTCCTTCCTACTTTTTTTTTGTACCCCCTCTGGACTCAGTAATTGTCAGTCACAGCACCTCTCACCCCTTTACTCCCTCTGCAGGGAAACCGTAGCTCGGAGCAGCATTCACAAAGTGGACGGAGCTCTTTATAACAGGGCCTCAGGATGTCTGCCGCTGATTGACAGGTGTGCGTGCAGTGGCCCGAGAACAGCCTCGCCACCGCCCGGTGACTGCCGCGCGTCTCGCCGCATTGAAATGCATCTCGATTTGTCGACTCGCCTGTGAGGGAGACATCGCGGCTTTTTTTCTCTCACCGGCAATTAGTCACACAAAAGGACTTGAACTACCCGGTTGTTGCTGTCGTGCATCAGCCTGGCTTATACTCAGGGGGGATCATCTTGGGTCGTGTCTGAAGGCCCGTGAGAAGGGCAGCGAAGCCAACGCAGTGTGATGTAGGTTTATTCCCGGCAGCCTATAGCTTTAGTGTTGGTACGCGTTTAACAATTAGCATATATCGTTAGCGCGTTGTTTACGGACAAGGTAGATGGACAGGACTCGTCTTCAACTGCTAGTCTACGACGGGTCTTGTTTTGTTTGCTTCACGTTCATTTAGTATTCCCCCTGCTCTCGTTCACTTGTTCAGATTAGGAGTTCAATTTGTTTTGAGGCTGTTGCTGTAAATAGTATGACTTTGCTTCAGATTTGTAGTCCCGTTACAGTCTGTTATTCTGTAAATATTGAAGACAAATATAAACAACTGCACCCACTGTTTTTTATGCTTAAATTATGTATGGAAATTATATAATTATTGGGGGGGAGGGGGGGGAGGTGTTATATGTTAAATATGACAGAGTTCAGGTTGAGTAAAGTGCCCTTCATGACTTGGATGAGAATTTCCACTTTGTTAAATAATTGATGCTCCAGGCGTCTATAGATCCCTCTTGCTGGTCTGTGGGGACACCTGTAGGTGTAATTGTCATTATTCTTTACGAGCGTCAACCCAGCCATAAATCGCATACCGTGGCTCTGTGACCTTTGGTTGTCACACAGTGAGAATGGATTCAGCAGGCATATGTCTGTTTCTGTGTCTCCTCTTCCACTGTGGACTTTGAGAACGACAGTTGAAAGAAGGTTAACCTTTTGTGTGTGTCACCTTTTCTCAGCATGTGTCCATGGAGGAAATGCTGTAATGCTCATGTGACTATAATTGTGCTTAATGGCTAGTTTCTGACCGGAAAGCTTTGCGTTAACCCTCAAGATTATGGATGGCACATTCCCTCAGGCACATGAGTGGAGACTGTGGGGGCCGAAACATATTTGAAGATGCTGTATTAGTCTTCTTGAGGGCCGCCAGCTCAGGCTTGGCCAGACCGCAGCCATTCATCTTCCCTTATCATTCAGAAACGCCCCCCCCCTCCAGGGGGAAGGACAGAACGGGATTCATTCTGGAAGCTTCCGGAACGCCACCATTATCAGAGGCTGTAATGGATTACCTCGACGGCTAACCTGTCACTGTCAAGTGTTTCCTCCTGACATTTCATGTAAAGTTTGTCTCCCTCGGCGAGCTATGGTATCGCGGGGGTGGCTGTTTTCCAGTGGGGTGTTTTTGCCAAAGTGGTCGTCACTGTGGTGCCGCGTGGCTGTCCGCCCACCTGGCGCCGGGCGCCGGCCCTCCTGCTTGCCTGCATTTGCCAGGTTTGGCGGTCTCAATTTTCAGTCTGCTACACGGCTAATGCTAATGTGCTAACAGTACACTTTTGGCATAAAGGTAAATTAGGTAGTGCTTTCTTTTAAACAAATCTGACAGGTGGGGTTGAACAGATGCGAGTTATTGAATGTGCAATGCATAGACAATCAAGACACGCATGCAGTGGACAGGAATGCGATTCACAAACACGGAGTTAGTCACAGCGAGGCATGCGCTTCATTAATCTGAAAAAGGAAAAAAAAGAAAAGAAAAGAGAACTGATGAATGTAAAGTGGGACCATATACAGATCATCAGTATTCCTCTATGGTGTTCCCCTCCCTCACAGCATTATCTCCTGAAAAGCCATTGTGTGGCTCTCTGTACTGCAAATAACCATGGGCAGAATGAGTTTGACATTGGCCCACGGCACAGGCAATGGAGGGTGACATATCCAATATCGGGAGAGTGGCAGGGCTAAATATTTTTGTCAGGCCAGCGGCTTTACTGTGACGCAAGGTGGATAAAGGGTTCATTTGGGCCTGGATTTGAACACAGCAATCTCAAAGCACGACTCAAAGGTAAAATGGTAGTTTAGTTGAAATGGTAGTCATTTTTTTCTTTTCTTGCTTGGTGTGGTTAGAGAATGACTCGGGCAGGGACAAACTAAGGGACAGGGCTCAACGCTGAACAACAGAAGATGAACACCAAATGAAGGTGAAATCACCTTTCACTGCAGCTTGGTTGACTTCTGTTTTCTGTTTCAAATCCAAAGGACCACATCCATGGTTTTAACGTGCTCTCATAGACATCATTATTCAACAACTAAACTGATGAATGAAGATTAATTCTGTTTTGCAGACTCTTTGAATGCCCCCCAATGATTCCATTGCCTGGTTCACCGCAATACCTCACATATTCCTATCTTATACTGCTACTGGATTTTTTTGACAGCGTATTGTAACGTTGGGCGAATTATAACCTTACTGATCTTTTCTGTGGATGATATTTAGTGGATAATTTTGTAATTTCGCCTTCTCGGGCGATTAATAACACTGCTGGCCACACGTAACGTTAAACGTTAGTGTCATTCGGTTAACGCAGTAATGTTAGTATTCAAATGTTGCTTTGCTTTGTGTGGCTTTGTTTGAACTGTGATGCATTAGTAGGAGTATTAGTTAGGCATATGCATAATCATTTAGTCATAGAAAGGGAAGCCTACATAGGCTACTGGGGTTGTTTGGGGCCCCCCCTGGGCTGTGGGCCCCTAGTATTGTCATCACCTTGTTAGGCAGACTGGCCTGCCTTAACAGAAGCCAGCGGGCCTGTCAGGTGATCCAGCCCCGGTATTCATGAGGCCGTCTCATGCATACGTAACCTTCCCTCCATCTCTCTGTGTGATTCGTGAAAGAGCGCGGCGCTGCTCAGACTGTAACCTGCGGCTTAGTGGTTCGGGGCTGTCTCTGCTCTGTGGTATACGTGAGGGCCACGGAAGGGTGTCAGAATTCATCGTGTGAACCTCCCTGTGAATATTCCAGGCCAAACAGAGATGCTCTTAATCAGTTCCAAGCACTCTTCAGAAAAGGGCCAGAGATGTGCTGGTCTCCAGCTGCTTTACTTACTGGACACATTTAGTTATTCGTGGACACACAGAAGTCATCTATTCTCTGTGGCACACTCTTTGCTACGATGCGCCTGTGTGAGTGTTCATGTGTGTACGTGTTCTGATTCGTCGATTTGCTGCCTTAAACATATTTAGAGAGGTCAGACAGTTATTGCATGTTGCTGTTGGTTTACTGCCTGCTGAGAAAAGTTGGGAATACCTGTGTGTGTGTGTGTGTGTGTGTGTGTGTGTGTGTGTGTGTGTGCGTGTGTGTGTGTGTTATCCAAGAGGAAATAGTCTGGCCTAATCAATAGACTTGTTTTGAAATGTCAATCACTTTCAACTGAGGGAAATTTGGTGTTTGTCTCTGCTTTTGGCCCAACCATTATTTAATAGTTCCTTTTAAAACGATTGAATTGTTTCCAAATTTGCACTTGTTTACAAGAACTAACTATGGGCAGTACTGATGCATGGAATTTAGGATTCATTGTTGAAGTATTCAAAGTGTTACGGTGTTGTACTCAAGTTCAGGGAACTATTTCTGTAAAGGCCTTTGAATGCCTGCCTCCCTGTAACCATGTCTGTCTGTCTCCAACCTGCCTGTCTGGTTTGACTGTGCGCCAGTTTACCTGCTGCATACTATTATTTGATCAGTTAGATCTTCCCTGAAGTCTGTCTGTGTGTTCCCAGCTGGATCTCAGTGTGTGTTCACTAGGAGAGACAGTGACGGCCTCCCGGCTGGTTGTACCAGTGGAGCTGCGCCTGTGACCTGGACGTCGCCACGGTGACGATAATGAGGACAAGCGACTCTCCTGTGTCGCACACAGGAAGTGACTGGCCCCGGGAGAGGAACCCACCCCCCGGGCACCGAGGTACTGTGCATCCACACAGGAGAGGGCTGATACACAGAAATGGGTTAGTGTTTGCTTCCATGATAAGTGGACGATGGTGCTTACCCGCACAAATGTTTGACGTCGAAGAAAGACCAGAAGCCTGTGTGCGTCTGTGTGCGTGCGTGCGCGCGCGCGTGCATGCACTTGTACCACGTCAGTCAGCATCGTTGCCAGGCTGTCACGGAGTCATCAAACCGACACACACTCTACGGCCTAAAGAAACCCCCCATGTAAAAACAGAAGGAATCTCCAAGGTATGGCTGTGACAAACCATGACTCCACAGGGAGCTCGGCGCTCAGCGTGTTGGAATGTAATGACTCGCTTCCTGCTGCAGTTCTGCATGTTGGCTTGGAGGGTGTCTGTCATCCTGTCTTGAGTCAAATACAAAGACGCAACACTTGGTTTGTCTTGAAGTTGTCACTTTCATTCCACATGGCCTGATTCACAGTGGAGCCAAGACGGCGGTAATTGCAAGTTATTGCCAACAATGCATTGTGTTTTGTCGGAGACTGCGGCAAGTCATTACATTTAACAGAATCACTGAAAGGCCAAGCGATTTAATGAATCGAGGGCAAAATCTAATATAGGCTCTGGCATCGCCCCTCAGAAGCGTGAAGATGCGGGCAAAGGATTGATTCGTCGATTATTCTAATTGACATTAATACATGTCCATTTGTGTCTGAGACCTTGAAGTGCTTACCCCGAAAAACATTGGCCTACAGTTAACACCCTGCCATTTCCTTTGACGTGGAACCGTAAACAAAGGACACAGTACAGTACTCACCAAATTAAACCGCTAATTCAACATGAAAGCTTTACTGTATGATGAAGTAGTTGTTGGTGTATCGCAGGATGCATACACTACACAAGGCAAACCTCTCGATGGATTTTCCAGTTGAAACTCATTCGGATAACGACAACAAAGTGGCTTTTGGTGATGCGCGCAATGCTAGTCGTTTTATCACAATATAAATACATTCAAAGTAAGCGGTGAGTGTCTGTTCCCTTGTACTCAGTTGACGACAAACGTCAAATTGAAGAGAGGGAAGAACTCTAAGTCCACCACTCTGTTTTGATCTGTTCAGGTGAGATGATTACAAATTGAGCCGTGGTATTCAGATGAAAGAGACAGGTGAAAATAAGATACAAATCTGACAAAGACACAAGCTAAGCGATTCGATTTGTGGCTGTTCCCTCACCAGCAGAAGAGCGAGATCCCATTATCTGATTTTGTTCCGCTAATGTGCTCACCAGATATGGATTTGCAGTTTTAGTGGCTTCTTGTAGATGTGCTGCGGGTTGCCCATCACATCTACTCACCTGTACTGACCTACGATAATGTGTCCAACGGTGGTGTCTTTATTCTTGATTGTGTCAGGTTTATTTGTCCAAAAGCACTCGTCAACCAGTTTGAAATGGCTGGTGCTCTCAAGTTGCTGAGACGAGAATACAATGGGCCAGATGGGACTGTAGACTTGCATCAACATTCATAGCTGTCTATGTTTGGCTGCATGCTGGCAAGATATCAGTACTCAGCCCAGCTTTGGTCTTTACCGGGGAAATGGGTCTTGTTAAGTTTGCTTAGTCAAAATACTCCTTTGGTGATGAATGGGTTTGGACTGATTTTAGTATGTTTGTGTTGTTTCTGTGGTTGTGTTCAAATGCGTCCTACGAGCCTGTTGCCACTGTTTATTTTGCACCATTTCTGTCGACATTGCTAACTCTCCACATGTTTGGATTGAACCGACAGTAAGAGTGCACAAGCCAATGAGAATTGTGCTTCTAAACGGATGAAAGCGACTATTCTTGTCACAACGAGCCACAGCATCGAGGTGAGACATGTGAAGAACGGTTATGCACATGCGGATCCAGACACTCAGGCAATTAAGAAACAACGATTCCAGTTTGCCAGGGCTTCCTGACAAGCTGGCCTCTGGAATGAGGCAGTGCGGACAGAGTTGTCAGGGTGATTGTTTAAAGTGCGTCCCAATGTGCCTGGCGGTGTTTCTTGTGTGGAACGTGGAGCTCTGGCCTATTAGACTGAATGTGCTGGGAGGGGACAGCCCCCACATGGGAGACGAGATGATTGGACAGAGGATTAAAAAAAAACTTGGACATCACGATTACACACCTGCAAAAGAGTATATAGATTTTTGCACTGGGATGCCTTATAAGGGTCCTTTGTAGAGAATGTATATCCTCACTCCTATATTAAGTAACATGCATGTAGTATGAATACAAAAAATGGCCTGTACAGTATATGTAAATAAATGGATTTGAAGCATATACACTTTATTTTGAAACATGCCTATGTCATACACCCCTTACATTGTAACGTGCAAGACAAGCCCACACTAATCTTGTGGACCTCGTCAAAGAACAATTGCATAGTTTTGTCATTCAGAGCAGTATGCCAAGTTTCTCAATGTTTGTCTTTATGATTACAATGAAATCATGAAGTTGCAAATCATGCAGGCTACTTACATGGCTGCATATTAAGTAGATTAAGCTGGCTTTTGGGTCAACATTCCTGTGTAATGAATGATGTATATATTTCATGCAATTTCAATTTAAACATCATTATTCCTAGCTCCCTGGAAGCTGGTATGGTAATCAACTGGTGATTAACAAGCAGTTTTCAATACTGTTTTGGCTTATTTGTAAAATATGTAATTATCATTGCATGTCTAAAATCTGATATACAATCAAGAATGAGACACTTTGACAATAACTCCCATATACTTTGTGCACCATGTGAAAAATGTTGGATACTTGTACATTATATTACATGAATTGGAGAGAAAAAAACTAACATTATAATAATAGTCTGGGCCTGTAATTAGTGAAACCACTTATGTTAGCAAATGCTTCCATATGTTGGGTTCATATGGCATGCATCATAAACATGGGGACATGGGAAAAACCATTATGACTCATGATAACATACAGGACATTTGTCAAGCACTCCCCTGCCCCCAAGAGGCATTACTTTTTCAAACACGCCTCCTCTCTTTTATTCCGAAGGCCTGAACTCTTGCAGTTTAACCACCTATCACAGTTGTCACCAATCCTGACTTTGGACCCTATCAATTTCATGGACAAGGGTGAATTTGGCTCCCTTTCTTCTGTGCCGTTCCCTTGCCAGTCCACCGGCGGCTTTCCCTACTGACGCTGGCTCAAGTGGAAACATGTCTATGTTTACATTAGTCGTTGTGTGTTTCTAGCTCTTGCTTATTATTGCCAATTCATGAATGCATCTATGTTCCTGCAAAGTGTTTGATGCGATAGTCAGTACAACATTAGGAGAGTGTCAAGTGGTGCTTCAGTGAATAATGTGTCAAGACTCACATTCAAAGGTTTCTATATAAGAATGAAAGAGGAAGATTCTAGTTTGTGTGACAAGTTCACCCTTCTCTCTCCTGGAGTATTGACTGTCAGTTTAAGTATCAGTAATACACCCCGCAGTGCGGAAAATACTACACAAAACAACACCGAGACGAGTCAGCAAACAGCACTGCTGCTTCCAAATTCAACAGCCTCGAGAAACTCCACAACTGTTCAAAAACCATTGTGCTCATTTTCCATTCCTTTGACCTCCCTTCTTGGTGGGTACCGACACCTTGAGAGAAAGACGATACAGGATGTGGAAAATCAAGGACTGAGCCGAGCTCCAGCTTCTGCCCGGCGTCTGTCGACTGCCCCCCTCTTCCGACAGATGGACGTGGCTAACAAGCACCTGTGCGAGAAGCTCCTCACTTCATCAACGCTGAGGGAGGGCGATTGGAGAAGCGGAGTGAGTAAAGACGGAGAGAGCAGGAAGCGATGAAGTCAGGCCAGACTCATCTCGCCAGCTTTGAATCTTCAGGGGCAGGTCCCTCAGGGTTTTTCGACTTCCCCTTAACCGGATCGGAGATGCACTCGCTGACATTTTGACGTTCCTTTTGGCTGAGCGGGCGGGCTCTGGCTGGTTCATTTGAGTCTCTTCTCTGTCATCACGGTGGGTTTTGAGTTATTTACTGATTGGAGAGGGAAGCAGGGCAAAAGGCTGTGAGGAGGGTTCCACCTGGAGGAACAAGAAGCGGGAGAATGTGCTCTCTTTTCGGTGCCAAAAGACACCATTACTGTGTAATTGCATTGTGTGTATTTGCTTAGACTATACCAATCCAATGGCCTATGGAAGGAGCATGTTAGCCGTAGAAGGATGGCATCAGTCAATTCAATATATTTATTTGTCATTGTCATAGAAAACAACGAAATTATGTTTTGAGCATTCACACACTGGAGAGTTTGACTTAAAAAAGTGCAATACAAATTGCAATATTCCTCCAATACACTTCCCAGAAATAACCCCTGTGTAAACCTCTTCAAAACAGGAAGCATACTATTAATGTTCAATTATGACTTTTTCTATACCTCACTTTAATGGTTTGGAAAAAAAATAGGTATGCTTACCATATGGTCATTATATTGGAACCCTGGCGTTGTAGCAAAAAATGGCAACAGGTGAGTTGAGTTAATACGTAATTAAGTGTAGAAAAGTCTCCAGCTGCTTTAAGATTGGCCTCTCAGCACCTAGTCATTTCTATGACTTCAAAAACTAATATTAACTATCGCACACCATCCTGGAGATCTTGTATTACTAATTTATCAGTTTCCAGGGGACAGAAAATGAGCTAAAAATGTAACGATATATCCCAGATCTCCAATTAATTTAGTGTCCTACAGCTTAGGAAAGTAGAGATAGGCAAGACCATATTTCTCTTTCCAGGTGGGTTCTGCACTTGTGTGAGTAGTGATGCATCATACTCTCATAAGTTTTGAGGGATGAGAAAAATTGTGCCAATCATTCTGCTGAAGTATCTTGAAGGAAATGATTAAAGTAGCCACGCGAAAGCATCGACACTGAGCAAAGTAAAGAATATTTCAGTTCTGATTATCCATTTATACAGTTGTAACACCAATCAATAATATTGAGACAGGAGTATAGTTGCTTGTTTGTTTTTTACGTAAAAAATTGTGGTTATTTATATGACCTTGGTTCATCAACAGTCTTATCTTTATCCACTTCTACCCTGGCTTTCATATGCATGAGTTCTCCGAGGATACGGTCATAGTATGATTAAAACCAACTCTGCGCGTGTTGGAGCCGGATGTGGAATCACTGCATTGGTATGTAGCAGTAGCACCCACCTCACCAGGCGCGCGGCTCTGCTCTCTCCTTGTTGCCTTGAGTCGGAAAACACTTCATTAGTCCAAGCAATTACTTTGGGCATTGGAGGCTTCACCTTGGTGCCACACATGCAGTGCATTTCTAATTGAGAGTATGGACCTATAGCAGACACCCAGAGGCACATACACTGGGACCCCTGAGCTGGCACAAACCAAAAAGTAATGGGGCCGTTTTAGGAGAGCAGGCTTTAGTCATAGCTTAGGCGATCGTTTTTGTCACTGTGTGAGACGGTGTCGTTTTTGTGCCCACATTTTCTTTAGCAAAAGCCTATTTTCACGATTGTTGGATATCATTTTAGACTGAAGAAGACTGAAGAATGCAATTATTAACTTGCTTCAAAGTTACTTTCTTAATAAATGAGGACTCTCCTGTGGTAAGAGTGATGTTTCCTGTTTGTTCCGGTCTGCCTCCACAATAAACACCCAGCTGATTTGCATAATGATTCCCTCCCTGTGCACCTGTGGTATTATGCTTTATCACTGAGAACAATAAACCCTTGGTCCCGTTGTTACCAAATTATACAGTCACCATAAAACTCAACAGCAGATGCACTTAACGGCTTTCCCCAAGTGATGCACCCACTAGTTGATCCTCAGCAGCATTATCAACATTTTCAACTCGGCTGTGTCTCATAACTTGGCTCTTCTTGAGCCTATCGGGTCCACTAATGTCAAATATTTGAGTAATTAGGCTAAGTTCATGCCTGACATACTGGTGAATTATTCATGTTTCGGTGATGACGTGTCACTGTGAATGAATGATTGATCAGCGATTCTTTTCACTCTAACCCGGAGGACCAGATCGTTTAAACACAAGCACACGGTGTGCAGCACCAACATCAACAACAGGAGCTCATGTAGAACATGTGTCCCAGCATCACTGACATCCAAACAAACAATCACTTTGTTCTGAAAGATTTTTAACATGACCTGGGATACGTGAAGGCAATCCTCCTGGCCCATGTTTACATCAGGTCAAGTAGTCTCCATGACGGGGCAAGACCACGTGCTTGCTGTGTACGCCTGGGTTAAGCTTGAGAAAACCTGTTGTGTAACACCACCTGAATCCTACCTGGATTTACTACCCTAGGCACAGCGTCTCCATGGCAGTCATTTGCATAGCCTGCTCTGGGTAAAAAGGTGACACCGAGGGAGGAGGGAAAGAATAACTAGAGAGAGAGCGAGTGAGAGAGGCAGCAAGAAGAAGGGGGATTTGGAGTTGGGCTCTGAGGGAACGGACTTGTTTGGAAGTTATTACTGGTTTATTTATTTTGTGAGCCCTCAAAATGTGCTGAATGCGATAATTATTTCCAAAACGCCTGGAGGTAGGTCATTTATTATGTTTATTATTTTTGATAGAAGGCATTCCGTTTCCTAGCAAGGCCTCAGAGGTTGCTTTTGGTTTGTTGCCGGTGGGACTGCTAAGCCACTGCTGTAGTCTCTAACAAGACATGCCTGCCTTCCTGCCTGCCAGCCTGCCTGTCACTGGACCTTCCTTGAGGCTTGGTGTCATGTTAGCTGGGCCTGCTAAAGCACTGTACATAATGCAACAGCCAATGCTTTGGGGCTTGAATGGAAGTGTGGCATGTTGAATCTATTGTTGCTCACTGTATTTTCTTTCAGCCATGAACATGAAAATGTTCTTGTCGCCACAGCAGGATTTACAATCAATAACTTGACATGCAGCGTAAACATTTTTGCATGATTTATGAATATTTAATCTGGCTGATTTATTAGTCATGGTTCCAGACAGCTGAAAGTCGGTTTGAGGTAGAAGGGTACAGATATCCCTGAACGCTGCATCATTGACCGTACAAACACTTTATCTTTGGGTTCCTTTGTTTTGAATCAAGGTATTACAGTCAATGTTTTCATTCTTTGACCGTAACAAGCACACTGCATCCGGATTTATCTCCAATTATATCACGCACTACCTATACGGAAAGCAGCCGGCTTTTACCTTAGATTGAGCGGAAAATACGACAGAGACAGTGCTGGACTTCAGACTTTAGTGACAAGGCTGAACTAAATGATTTACCGAATGGTTGTGAGTGTAGCTTATAGATTGCAAAATGCAGGTCACCACAGATAAGGACATATGTGATTGGTTGTATATATTCATGTGCCCATGCTAACTACGAACAAGAAGAACTCATGAGTGAGTATTCTAATGGTCCTACTTTAAGAACAACATAACCAACTGTGGTAGTGTCACATGTCATGTTTGCTTTTCCATATTGACACGAGACATGTTGATAAACCCTAAGGGAAACTAGGTATTCTACAGGGAATCATTTGTTGGCATTTGGTTGATAACATGTAAATGAGGAAAAACAAATTATTTCCTTGAAATAATGTGCTTTTTGTTTCACATGTGTTAGCATACACGTTTGTCCAAAGTAGATTGCAGTTAGTGCAGCAAATAATCAAGACAGTCAGTTTTGGGAAATGAGCATGTGCATTCCATGTTTTGCATTTCAAATCAGAATTTGAGTGTAAACCAATATTATTCAGTGTATTTTGACACAGTAGGCCTATGCACCGACCAAAAGTAGTGAAAAGGGTTATTATTTTGCCAGTGTAATTGATCCTTTTCTGAACTATTTCATTTTGCTCTGAATTTGTATGTCCATTGTCCTGTATGTTCAAGACTAAAAATGTGATGCTGGTGGATGCTTGTCAATTCCCAGGGTCAAAACAACACGTAAACACACTAAAAAACAACATTCATCTGAGGCAAATTGCTACACGTCTTGACCTAATTGCTTAGATGCAAGTGCAAACCCCTCAAGACCACCCGTTTACGGTCCATCTTGAGAATGCTTTTTTCTAAATGGGAAAATTACCCCTTTGAATTTTTTATAACGGTGCATTTTAGGCTCAGTTTTTTTCTTCACTATAAGGTTTTCTAGGTGGTCATGATCAAATATTAATAGCAAGACGATACAACTGCTTTGACAAAGTGTATACAGAGGCTCTTGAAACTAGACATGCAGTAGATATCGAAGACAAATCTAGTAACAAATTACACATTGTCTTGTATTTTACAGTCTAAGTACTATACAGGAAGTTTTACTTACAAACCTTAAGCCGCTTCAGGGTTGGGTTCATGTGGAGGTTTACAACTTCCTTAAAAGTCATGTCCCTGAGATGCACAAGACTAAATATTTGCCACACACAAACACACACACACACACACACACACACACACGTCCTGTGTTCTCACCACATCACACAGACAATGGAGTAGAAGGGGCTGGCTATTTGTTGTTAAAATGTAGTGTCTTGATGGCACCTGCATTGTAGAATTCTTACCAGATGTTCAGGAGGAGAATGGTTCTGAGATGAGCAAATCCTCAAAGTATCACTCTGTTTTTTTTCTGTTTTTTTTTGTCACCTGCACAGATGTTCCACAAAATCTTATTCACAGGTCCTTAAGAATCCTGGAGATGTGAGAATGGCAGGCTGAACAGACGGGCCTTACTGCCTTTTTGTTGTTGAGTGTTTTAGATATGTATGCCCAAACCAACCACCATCCACATACAAAATACTATATCCTTAAAGCAAAGCCTTCATTTAAAGCGATTTTAGGGACATCAACTTTTAATGATAATTTTTGTTCATCTTATCAGGTTGTAATACTGGTGATGGTGGTTTGGTTCCATTGCGCTCAACGGGTCAGTTTTATTTATTTATTATGTAAATACATTGAGCATAGGCAAATCTTTTCAGACATCATCCGAGTCACATGCACAGCACACCTGGACTTTCAGGTTATTTTGTCTGCTACACTTTGCGTATATTTGGTGAACAGATAATAGTTTCCTCCATCAAAGGAGTCATTTAAGATTGACGCCTGATGGAAATAGCAAACAAAGAAATCACAACAGAGCCGTTCAAAACAAAATGGCATGAACATGTTTCAGGAGCTAAGAAATAACTTCTGCAGAGTTCTCTAGAAGGTTCCTGGTAGAGCGGATCCCAATGGTTGTGCATGACCCGCAATTTCACCTCTCCCCGAAGTACTAATTAGAACAAACTACATTGTGAGCCGTCCCCTATAACCTGCCCTCAGAGACAGATTCAGCCCTCTTGTGCAGAGCACGGAAGAACGTGATGGAGAGAAGAGAAGTATGAAGAGAGATGAGAGGATGAGCAAAAAGGAGAGGAAGAAGGATAGAGAGAGGAAACAGAGAGAACATGTGCTCTTTTGGGGGTGTATGGAAGAGCCCTTTGTAATGGAGGCTTGCTACATTCCCCCTTCCATTCCAAAGACAAATACCTGTTTACTCGTTTCATCATGGTAGGACCTGAAATAATGCACTCTCATGTAGCAAGACCCCAAATGCCAAGCATACATCAGCGCTTTTGTCCCCTGGATGATTTATCTTTTTCTCTCTCTCCCCCCCGCCCCCCCTCTCCTCCTTTTTCTTGGTTGCACATTGAGAGATGTCCTTTGTCCCTACCTGGAACAAACGGCACCATTGAGGTAGCTCACGAGTGCAAAATGTGCCATGACAACATATTTCAATTATTCAGACACATTTCTATAAAACAAATGTAGTGTCCATGCTGACCATGCGGAGGTATTGTTCTCACTAGAGGGTCCTTTGTTGTGTTTGTGTAACTGCCAGAAAGCAATGCCACTCAATATTCTCCCCTCATTTCCTGTTTTCGGAATCTCTCTTTTGATGCGTACCTCACAGATAGAGGCTGGACCCCAGGATATTGTCTGTCAATGTATGGGCTCCATATTCTCCCTAAAAAAGTGTTGTTTGCCTTTCACGGATGACGGGATTTGAACACAGACTCTGTTTCGAGCTGTCCTTTTCTTGGCACGTTACTCGTTTCAAAAGACGTGGCTTGAAAGCTGTGCAAGCAAATGTGTTTATGTGCAAGGCAGCTGTACAAGGACACTGGCTCTGACACTGTCATCCTTATGGATGACGTTTGTCATCTTGATCCAACTGTAGCCATTAAAAGTACATAACTTATTTATTTTTTAGAAATGTCGAAAACAATTTTTTTCCAAAAGATTCAGTAGACACAAAAGACCATTTAGCTACAAGCTGAACGACGGACTAAGTTGTTGATGTTCTTCCATTCCTGGTGTTCCGGGACTCAATTCCCTACACCATTAGTCCCTTCCTGGCCATTTGAAAGTACAGTTCTTCCTCACCTTTAACCAAGACAGTTAATAAACCCTCCTATGAGGTTGTGGTAAATAATGAAAACACACAGGGGGAAGGGGGGTGGGGAGTGGACCCTGGACAGGAAGAGGAAATGGAGCGTTAAAAGCAGCACATTTGTCAGGACTCCCCTCAGGCGAAAAAGTGCATCTTACCCCTCCCAAACACAAACAAACACCCTCACCCATCCACCTTGTGCTTCCCAAGTTACTTTGCAATAATTAATTGCAAGCTGTGAGTAGGACGGCTAGCATTGAGGGGCGCAAAGTAACTTGAGGAGCACAAGGTGGATGGGCCTTACAACGGTCTTCTACGGCTAGTTGGGTGCTGTAATTGAGAAACATTGTGCTGATATTCCTGATTAAGTTGATAAATTGCTCATTGTTAAATAAAGTGTTTGTCTTGGAAAGCACTCAGGTCTAATGCACGCTTAATAGAATGCAGGGAAAAGGCCATACCGATGATGGGACCATAATCTAATGAGGCTCTGTTGATCAATTATTGGGTTTTTAATAAAGGTCACAGCGCAAGTGTAAAATGCCACAGCAGATCAATCTGTGTTTATTATCTGTTTAATCAGAGTGCCAGGACCTGTAAAATCTGTAGATAGTTTTGGGTGTAATATCTAATCAACTAAATAAACAACGGTCTCCAATGACTTACCCCAAAATATGTTGTTACTTGTGTTTTAATGGTCAGGATGTTTATTGTAATGAGAAATATGAAAAAGTATTGAAGTACAGTACAAGGTGCCACTTATTAGGACAGATACGTTACATTTACAGTCATAAAGTTAATGCATGTTACTTTTGAACCTTTTTTGAACCTTCATCAATTAACCAATTACAGCCATTCTTAAAGAAGATTCACATTGAAGCCATACCGTCTCCTTGACCTTGATGTTACACTGTTCAAGCAATGCAGGACTGTGTGTGTGTGTGTCATTGCTCTGCGAAGGCTTCATTAAATGCTAAAAAGAGCCTATTTCAAGAGGGATCTAATGGATACGCATGCACTACAAAACCCTATACATCATCGGCGAGTGGTGACAATAATTCACAGAACAGGGGCCTCGCCACCAGACCAGTGGCCTGGGGAAGTGAGTGATTAGTGACGCTCCCCCATGATGCATGGCTCTCTGTAATAAAAAAAAAAAAACCAACTCCTGCCTTTTATTCCCTCCAGGGTTTATTAAGCGAGGCCCGGTTGCCATAGCGACGCGTTGGCAGGATATTGCCACGGATAAGGCATAATGGGTCTCCTGACACAGCTGGGCCTGCTACTCTGGAAGAACTTCATTCTCCGAAAGAGACAAAAGGTACCTGCGCCCCCACCACCACCACCACCACCACCACCGCTCCCCCTCCCCCGCAAATCAACCTCCACACGCCTGCTGAAGGTGTCCCAGCAGAGGGGTAAAACAAGGGTGTTGTCACGTCACCGCAGCTTTCGGTGTCGGGGCAACAGAAGTGTTTGTCTTGAGAAGGAAGAATGGTCATGGATTTGCTTTGATGGTTGTCTCTTGGCAATGTGAGCTGCATTAATTCCCTCCTGGCAAAAGAAGCGCAGTATCTCTCCTGCCTGTTCTGCCACAAGCTCATACGGTAGATTCCGTTGTGACAAAAGCCAGCATGCTGCTTATGTATAGAGTCAGGGTTTTAGGTCAAAGGCTTTTCTCACAGTTTAGCCACCTGTCACCCAGTAGAGCTTGTAAACGTTCACCACATTATGACACAGGCTGCCCTGGGTGTCATGTGGTCAAAACAGATCTCATTGTTCCATAACTTGGGCAGTTATTGGCCATTTACAGTGTTGTAAAAAGACAGCATCTCATCAAAAACAGTCACGTGTTTTCATGATTGCGTCCTGGATCATAGTGGGTTCAAGGCCACTTATGAAACTTGTAATATGCTGCTAGCAATGATAACGGCATTCGCTTGATATATTGTAGCAGTTTTTTGTAGACAAGCTTAAAAATAGGATGGCTCTTGATGCGTTTAGTTTAGTTAATTTGTCATATTTGTTATACAAGTATTATTATTAAATATGCCTGGTAAATGGCCTTGGCCTGGTATCTGAATGTATTTATTTGAGGTTCAACTTTGCCTGAAAACATCTCATGTTTATAATGGTTCCAAGCTGGGGTCAAATCATCAGTTGGGGGCACCAGAATGTCAGAGTGTTAAATAGCTGTTTCCATAGTGCAACACACACACACCAACATACACGTACACACCTTTGTGACTCATTGTCTAAGGTGACCGCCTTGGACTGTAGCTGCAAGGTTCAGTGACCATTATGTCTTTGCCCCGGCTGATTCCCTCGACCCTAGTCATTAGCTCCCTAACTCTGTCTCATTACACACACACACACACCCTTCTCCCTCACGCATGAGTCTAATGTAACAGCTAATGATGCACACTGGGTATAAGCCACCATAACGTCTCTACCGCGCCATAGGCTGGCAGCCCCATACCAATGCCTGATTTTCCTGTCAGGAAAAAAAAGACCCTGGTTGTTTTCATTGTCATTTGAGCTTTTATTTGGTTGATGTAGATGTTTATTGTCGTGTTTGGATCAGAGAGGCCCAGAGAAGGGCTGTGTATCAGGAAATGTACAGCTCTAAACATAGACTTAATAACGTGGTGTACTGGTGAACCACTAAAGATGTGGCGATGCTTTACATATAGGTAACAGTAATTACCATGTAACTATACATACCAATAATAAAAACGTTGGAGGCACATAACATACAAATTGCTGTGTTATTAAATGGTATTTAATGGATGCTTTAAAGGGGCAGTTGAGAATTCACATCCACTTGCTGTCTGGAAAGCTAAATCTCCCCTTCCCCTAACAAGCGTCACCCCCTAAGTCACGTGTCAAACTCCGGTCCTCGAGGGCCGCTGTCCTGCATGTTTTAGATGTTTCCCTGCTCGAACACACCTGATTCAATTAAATGGGTTGTTATAACGACCATTCATTAGAATCAGGTGAGCTGGATCAGGGAAACATCTAAAACATGCAGGACAGCGGCCCTCGAGTACCGGAGTTTGACACCCCTGCCCTAAGTGTTCCTACTGTTCTTATGCAACTACAATATTGTTAATCAAGTTATAGGGAACACTCGATGCCAAATATCTGTGTGTTCAAAGTTGGGTGAAAATTGGATGAGGACAGATTCAAATAGTCTGATGCTTTGTTCGTCCTGTTTTGGCCGGACGACATTCGATCGTTCATTTAGTTGACCGCTGCATGACAGAGATGTGATGTCACAACCACATTTCTATGATTCTGGAGTGACCTTTGCTCAGGGTTTTTTACATGGGTGTTGTTACAACAGAGACAACAAACATAGAAATGGCACACAAGCATTCAGTCTGTGTCGCTAAAAACATGGGGATTGGGTTTTGGCAAGTCTGACGACAGTTAACAAAGGACAGTAGGACGTCTGGAAGGCTACCGGAGGTTAATGACCAATTATATGAATGTCTCACCAAGCATTTTAGGATTTTATAACGCGGGCATGAAACCGATTTTATGGTTCAGTATTTCACATAATTTCATAGGGAGAGATTATCTAGTCACAAAAGACTAGTGTCCAATGGCAAATGCCTAGAGAGCCTTGTATTCAGAAAGCTCTCTCTCTCTCTCTCTCTCTCTCTCTCTCTCTCTCTCTCTCTCTCTCTCTCTCTCTCTCTCTCTCTCTCTCTCTCTCTCTCTCTCTCTCTCTCTCTCTCTCTCTCTCTCTCTGTCTCTCTGTCTGTCTCTCTCTCCCCCCTCCCTCCCTCCATGTCTACTTTTTCTCCGGAATATATGATAATTGAAATGACATGAATTTCACACAGCTCTCACTTGGAGTCAGATCCCCTCTGCCACAAGAAGGACTTTGGGGGGGTTGGGTCAGGGAGAGGGGAGGGGGGGATAAAGGCACTGAATGTGAAACGACGCAGAATGTCTTAGAGAAACAGATGTGACTTCCCGATGGTAGTTAGGTGTAAGTGTACGACAGCCCCATGTGGGACATAAGCACCTTACAACACATTAAGGGACCTACTCAGCTGTGGTTTTTGCTCTACGTACCACAGCAATCGTTAGGGAATGCTTTGACTACTGATTGGATTTGACTACTGATTGGATGCTCTGTCGCCGAGTTGAACCGGGACAAAAGTCGCCTGCCGCCGACTGTGGCACGTATTTTACTTCCTTACCATGCACCTGACCTTTGACCGAGTGTCGCCACCGCTCCGAGCACACAGCTTGTGTGAGAACCTCATTCCAGGTTGCTGCTAAGCGGGTCGCTCCACTGAGTCGAGTGAGGGATGGACACATGCTGGAGAAAATGATGAGAGAGAGAGAGAGAGCACAGGAGAAAAAGAGAGAGAGCACAGGAGAAAAAGAGAGAGAGCACAGGAGAAAAAGAGAGCGAGAGAGCACAGGAGAGAGAGAGAGCACAGGAGAAAAAGAGAGCGAGAGAGCACAGGAGAGAGAGAGAGAGAGAGCACAGGAGAGAAAGAGGGAGAGAGAGAGCACAGGAGAGAAAGAGAGAGAGCACAGGAGAAAAAGAGGGAGAGAGAGAGCACAGGAGAAAAAGAGAGTGAGCCCAGGAGAAAAAGAGAGAGAGCACAGGAGAAAAAGAAAGAGAGAGAGCACAGGGGAAAAGAGAGAGAGAGCACAGGAGGAAAAAAAGAGAGAGAGGGCACAGGAGAAAAATAAAGAGAGAGAGAGCACAGGAGAACGAGTGCCTGTCTGCTCCTAGGATGCGTGAAAGCCTCAATAAGAGAGTGAGGTGAAGAGTAGAGACGCTTTGTAGCATTGTAAAAACATCTCCCGCACAGCATGTCCTGGAACCATGTAGATATGTAATGCGTCAGACCACCCTTTTATAGCATTGTTGAGGCACTCCAGCACAGGGATGAGAATAGTGCCACAAAACATTCTAACCTTATCATTCTTTCACACATCATCACACTGAGCTCACTCCCAAGATGAACTGTGTCGATTTTGACGGCCGCTGGTTTAGGGACATAGGTTGAAGGCATGGACGTTGAAGTGAAAAACACAAGAGACAACTTCACTTCGAGGTAACAAAACTGCCAGTTCTCCGAAGGGGAAATGACGTCTAATGAACACTCTTGCCACGCGCACACACATAAGCCATCATGTCCTCCATTTGTGCCTTGTTTCTCTCTCTCTTTTTCTTCTTCCTGCTCCCTGGGGTTGTTTACTATAAAAGCCCCGGCATGGCTTAGAGGATGGTAGGTGGTGAAGTGGAAGCAGAGGAAACAGCCAGGCACTCTTGTTTAGGTTCCAATTTAAAGTGGGGTGGACACAGAATACAGAGACGAGACGGTAGAGAGAGGGGGGGGGAGGGGGGGGGGGAGAGGGGGGGGGAGAGGGGGGGGGGAGGGGGGGGAGGGGCTGGGGAAAGGAAGGTGAGGGGGGGGGGGGGCGTGGTTCGGGGCAGACTGAGTAGTCAGGCGAGCTTGCAGTCTCATCCCCAGCAAACGCCCGGAGCTACAGTGGTGCCGCCGAATCCGACTGCGACAGACACTTTGAGGCTCGCACACATTCAGACAGCAACACATGCTCGGGTGCACCCTCCCTCCCTCCCTCGCTCAGCTGAGCTGGACCCACTGGTCCGAGAACAACAATTGCTCAGAACTGGTGCCTTTTCTGGTTGTTGCCGTACCGCGGTCTTTAAAGAAAGCTCTTGTCAGTTGCATGGTTCAGAACTGTGTTTTGACTTACTCACTGTATTATTTAGCAATTCATTTCATGTTGTTTTTATTCGTTTGTTGATTCACTTTGACTATTTAGTGGATAATATTGAGAAACCATTTCAATCCAGCAGTTACTGTATTGTGGCTTGACACAACCTTTTGTTAGGGCTTTTTATCAGTGGTGAGGTGAGCTTGTATCGCTTAGATCTATACCAACAGAAGAGGCTGTAGTACCGAAAATGACAGCTACACACAGGGAAGCGACAACACAATGCAAGTTGACCCCAATCGTCTGTTTTCTGTGCAGATCCGACTGCTGATCGAGCTGATATGGCCACTTTTCCTGTTCTTCATCCTGGTCGGCGTTCGCTCCACCAACAAGCCCATCTACAAAGGCCAGTGTAAGTACACACAAGCTATCAGGGTGAAGTCGTTTCCCCCTCAAAATATCCATGAGAACGTAAGCATGTCACAGTTAACGAGGTGCTCGTGCGACTCGTCCAGCTGTTGTGGCTTCGCGAGCATCCCTGTTACTTTTCATCTGCTTCTGCCACCCAACTTTGTCAACTTTCTGTACTGTCGATACTTTGGAAAAGTCAAGATGACCTCCCAAATGGTGCCCAGCTGTGTTCCTCCTATTGAAGGCCTGCTGGGGATATGTGACAACGGAGACCCATTACAGCAACAGAGGGTCCCCCCCAAACTGGGAATTGGACACCAAAATGTATTTTATTTTTGTATTACTTCCCTATTTCTCTCTCTCTCAAAACCCTATCCTAGGTCATTACCCAAACAAAGCCATGCCCTCCGCGGGCGTGTTGCCGTGGTTACAAGGGATGATGTGCAACATCAACAATCCCTGCGTGAGCCACCCGACGGCAGGAGAGACCCCGGGTCAGGTCAACAACTTTGAAGGCTCCATGTACGTCCTTCTGAGCTCTGCTCTTTGGTGACTCGTGACTGTGCACATACATGTCATTGGGGTTAAGGAGTGGGTTGTGAGTGTCTCCCCCCCCCCCACCCCCCTCCCCGTTACAAGAACACTCCATCTGAAGTGTTTGCCGGTTTATCCTGTGTAGCATAGTCACTCCGAGGTCAAACAAGTCAACATAAATGCTGCGCCGCGACTCATACATTTAACCTTTTCAAACTCTGAACGGTTCAGTACAGATTCAGCCTTCAGATTCGAAGCCTTCCGTGCATGTGTGTGATGTATGAGAAACCCATCTGACCTGTTTCTCCGTCTTGTTCGACCAGAATCGCAGGGCTTCTGATTGAGCTTCAGACCCTCGTGGTCGAGCGATCCATCCTGACCAAGGCTCAGCGTCTCTCTGGGGATCTGGACCAATGGGCTTTGATCTTGGAGAAGTCAAATCCAGCCAATGGTAGAGTACTGATGTTCTGATCCTACGCACAGATCATATCTGTAGATTAGTAATTGGCGAGTGTGTTCGCGGTCATGTTGCTCAAAGATATAGGGTTCTGGCAGTCCATTAACAACCGTAGCAACCACGCTCCCAGCCAAACAGAGAATGATGAAGCTGTTATCGTTACCGAGTAATGGTTCTGCGGTAATTGAAACAGTACGTACTCAACAACGCTGACAATCACTTTGACGGTGGCCTTTTATCAACGGAAGTAGCCCCTTCACGTGGATGACAACCCCAGAGGATTTGTTATCCTCCCAGATCCCTCAAAAACAAAGTCGGCCCGTTATTTATGATGCAATTTGCCCCGCAGACTGGCAGATCGTTTGTCTTTATAAGTTGCCGCTCTGCATTAGGCTCATTTGGTCTGATGATATTCAGAAATTCATAAGGCACCTCATTTGCAAATAGGCAAACGGCAGTCAGAACGCCGCCATTGTCCAAGCCTCAACAAATGGCTTGAGAGTCATTTGCATTTTGGGGTCACGGGCTTGTAATATACAAGATTAAATCCATCAGTGATCTAAGCCGCCGCATAATTAATGGTCCACGCAGTCTGAGGCGAAAGCCTGAAAAGGTCATTAGGGAGAAGGAGAAGCAGAGGGATATCAAAGGATAGCGATGGCAGAGGTGATCGTGTGGTGTGGTTTTCTTTTTGGGGGGCTGCGATGATTAAAAGATGGAGGTGAAGACTCCAATCTCGAGAGAAACAAAGTTCAGAGGAAGGCCAGAGCGTGTTTTGGTTTCGACCCGCGTCCTGTCGTTTGTCCGCCCTCATTGATGGCGTCGCGATAATAGAGTAGGTAATAAAAGGTGCTTCTGGGAAGTGGTAATCGTTTGAGCAATGCGCTGAATGAATCGATCATTAATTATAGTTTAAGTAATTAATTCCATTCAAATATTGATGGCGACTTTCTCCAATGCGCCAAAGGTGGCTTGGCTGTAGCATACTTACCTTGCCTTTTGTTGCTGTCAGGTTCCATATAGTTCCGTGTAGCCTAATCTTAACTCTTTCAGGTGCCGCAAGCAGACTGTATTTCCCATTTTAGCCTTAGAGTAGCGTAGCATCGCAGGGTACGGCTGAGCATCTTTCAGCCTCGAGCGCTGTCAAAAGGGGAGGACAACATTCAACAGTCGATTGATTTTGATGCTCGTCTTTTAAACCAGGATCATCAGTGGACCTAATCATGAGTGGAACTAATCAGGACAAAATGGCTGCTTAACAAGCTGATGCATGTTTAGCCATCAGGTGCCAGCTCCCCCTCAAAAAAGGCATTAAACGTCCTCCTAGCTCTTATCAACGTTGTAATTGCAACATTTGCCTGGAGAACATTCTTTCAAATCAATGCTTTATGACCAAAGACCCCCAAAAGCATTGTGTTTCACCAAATGAAAAGGGGGAAAACCCCTGTTAAAGCAAACCATCGTGGATATGCTGTTTATGAAAGTATGGATATGAGAATACCCAACCCTATCCTGGTTTCTATGTCTGGTTGGCACATGACATCCTTCCCTTTGAAAGACTGTTCTAACTGCAGTTTAAAAAAAATTTTTTTTTACTTGAAATCCATTCTTTTTACTTGAAATCCATTCTCCAATCAAGCAATGATATATTATTGCTTCTTCTTCTTTTCCGGTTGAAGGTCAGCCCATTGCCCTGAGGAGCATTCTGAATGACAACGAAAAGTTCACCGCGTATCTGAGAGGGAACCTATCCGTGCCCTCATCTGTCGTAGACGGGCTGATGTCTTCACAGCTCCGCATGAATCAGGTACGTGCCGTTCCACAGGTGCTAATAACATCACCACATGTGGTCGTTTGGATCTCTGAATGCTGTACCACACGTCAGGTACCCAGCTAACCTTTCAGGCTTTAGTTTTTGGTTTCACTGACGCACCTGTTGGAGATTCAAGGTAACTGGGAGAAACTCATTGGCAAATACAAGTACAGGTGTATTCTGTGAAGGTCATCCACTGTTAATGTGAATGTGTTGGTGACTCATACTTAATCCCAAGAAGTGTTTTGGAAACACAAGAGCAGTTTGATTGAGCAATTCTGCATCAACTGCATTGAACTGCATCACTGGAGCACAATTTCCCGCCATTTGCCATCAGTCGAGGCAGGAAGGCAGTCTTTGAGTGGCGTGCAAGGAGTATCCACCTAAAAAAAAGAAATGGATTTGCGACCACGTGTGGTTCGACAGAGTGCAGCTGTCACTGAGATAAGTGTGTGTGTGTGTCTGTGTGTCTGTGTGTCTGTGTTTGTGTGTCTGTGTGTGTGTGTGTGTGTGTGTGTGTCTCAGACATTCTCCATTGACATCCCGTCATGCTCTGAGAGATATCAGATGAGTTGGAGGAAGGGAATTATGTTAGCTTCTCATCGACAAGGGTGCTCAGATAGAATGCGCAATGATCGTGAGATCTCCCCTCAACTGTCTCTGCCGAACGAGGGTGTGTCCGTCTACGTAAATGTGTTTCAAGATCAGAGATCTCCCATTTTAACGAGCGATGAAAACTCCACGCGTGCCGAATAAATTGCGTCTTGCTTTGCTGCTTAAATTGCTGCTTTGCACGGCTCCCTTTTCCTGACACGCAACCCCCGAAGAGGAACTCGCGCAACTCGAGCCTCCAAAAAAAGGGGGAAAACCAACAACTGTCAAGTAAAACACTCTCTGTCTGTCCCCCCCCCCCCCCTTTTTTCTCCATCCCTACTTGTACACCTTTTGTTCACCAGGCCATGGGCACGGGCACATTGGGCCCAGACAACCTGAAGACTGCGCTGTGTGACGGCGCCAGTCTGGATAGATATGTGCTTTTCACCAGCCCTGCTGACAAGCAGGCCTTTCAGAACATCAGCTGCTCTATTACCCCTCAGCAGCTGACAGGAGCCAGGCGCGCTTTCCTGGAGAACCTGGACTCGAGGAAAGTCGTCTCTGCGGTGAGTCAACTCGTCTCCCCTCGAACCAAGTCCCCTTTTTGTTGTGTTTTTCTCGGGTCGTTGCATCATTTATATATCAGTTCTTTTGGTAAAAGTTGTACCTAGCTTCCTTGTACTTAGCTACAAGTCCACCTCGACTTGTTCAAAGGATGCATTGGTTTCCAGGAATCAATTGTGTATCTGGTGAGTGGACCATTTCTCACCAAATGCACAAGACCGGATTCCAATGATTGAATCCTGTGGCTATTCCATGCTCACAGCATTCCAGTGCATTCTGAGGTCAAAGCTGTCAGCCTGCTCCGTTTATTGCGCTTTGGACAACGAGAGACAGGGACTGTCAAATGTTGGCTCGTTTGTATTGCAGCTTGGGCAGTCTAGATATTCAATTTAAAAGAAAAAAAAACCTGGGATACTGTGTGTGTATACACTCACTCACACACACACACACACACACACACACAGAAAATGTATACGTATAAATATATGCCTTGTATTGGGACAAAGTGCATCTAGGAGAATCTGTTGGTGTCTTAGCATTGATATTTACCGGATGCTACCGAACCCCTGCTCCCCATTGCGCCGATGAAAGAGTGCACTCTGCTTCCAGAGTTTATCTTTGAGAGGAAATGTGTGGGACAGCAAACTCAATGAATAAGTGATAAGGCAGAAGTTCACAGGATGAGGAAAAAGCCATTTGAACAACTTAAGCCCAGGGGCCTCTTCACTCATTGAAGAGAAAGCCTCGACAAGATATGACGAGAAAAAAAGAAAAAACGTCTCACTGGCCCCTGGAGTAAAATGGAGGCAAGAGAGAAAAAGAAGTCCTTCACGATCTGAGCCATGAGATTCTGGAATAATGGCGATAACAAAAACATAGAGATGGACTAAAGGGGGAAAAAAATGGGTCGTGTTTATCGCTGTTGTGTTGAGTGGAAGTGGAGTGAATCAGACATCTGTAAGAGGTGAGCGTGCGCTGGTTGTCTTTATACGTAGGCTATAATCCAACAGATCGAGAGGGCAGAGAGGGGGGCAAGGTCCAGAATGTAGGTGGTGTTCAGATCACCTGAGGGTGTTGCTGCATACATGCAGCGAGGTCCTACTTCAACTAAAAATGATTAAAAAAAAACAAATCAGACTTTTCCCTTCAGCAGGCATTACATGTGGTATAGTAAGTGTTTCACAAACCCTCGCTGACCCAGTGCAATGCACAGTGTTTGGAGTGTTTACCAGGGCAAATGGCTTGCTTAAAGGTTTTCAGTCACAACACTCATACGCCTTGGCTAATTCAATGTGCGCACGGCGTGGTGAATAACTGCAATTTTCGAATTTGACTACATTTTGCTGTCAAATTTCAATTCTGGGATTTAACTGAAGGTCACGTGAGAAGGTTTTGTTGCAAGAAACTTTTATACACGATTATCCGTAGACCCAATGGAGGTTGGTGGGGAAGAAACACATTGTGAGTAAAAAGATGACCGTAAAACCTGTAATGCTGTAATAATACCTGCCATGACATACATGTTTTGGGTCTTGTTAGGTGCCAAAAACCTAGATCTAATCCGGTAAACGGATTTCCTTTGATGGAATGGAACATTCCTAAACTCCCATCCCATTGCTTTTGGGCTAACATACTGTATGCAGTGCAGCAATATCCCCTCACCAGTCACACTGTCAACAATGCAATTACCGTTTTGTGTTCCACAAAAGAGTGGAGAATTGTGAACATTTTGCATTCCATACGTGGGCTGTCGGACAGGGTCGTGCCGCAGGTCTCTTTATCTATCAAACAAATATTATATTGCCTCAAGTTATCTCTGCCCATTGAGTACTTGGATGTGATTTCAAGCAGTTTTGCTCCAAATTGCCAGAGAGATATCTAATCAACTGGTCTTATAGCTTCTGTATTGCTGCCGAGGATAAAATTGAGGCAAAATTAATGTACTTAGAACTCAATAATGGAGCCAGAATTTGCCAGGCTAAGCTGCAATTCATGTGACAGCCAGTTGAATTTATAATGTCTGTGCCTTTTTTTAAAGAATACTGCAAAGAATCTGGGGTTTGATCTTTATTTCCCATAAACATTCTCCCAATCTCTTCTCTCTTTCTCCCCTTCCCTCTCTCTCTTCTTTATCTCTCTCTTTGTCTCACTCTCTCCTCTCCCCCTCACTTTCCCTGCATGGATTTAAAACTGCATTGTTTGGCTCTGTGAAGGTCAACAGGGACTCATGTTAGCATACTCTTGACACATGAAAATGATAGGGTTTTAAAGGGCATGAGTTGCTGCCTAAAGCTATTGTGATGTCTTCCCAGTATGCATATTATGCACTGTATCATTCCCCCCCCCAAAATAAAAAAAGTTCTAGCAAACAATATAATAAAGGATTGTTTTGCTTTAGAAAACCTACTATTTTCATTGTCATTTTCCGATTGTCATTTTCTTGTTACAAATGTCAACAAGGTCTTTAACTTCATAATTCCAGGAATTGAGAGAATTGCTTAACATGATCATTTTCATATATTTTCTAGGTCATCATGGCAGAAGTGTACTGTCAGATTGACATTATTCAACAGGTCACATATTCAACAGTCCAAATGTAATCATGCAGAGGCAATCGTTACAAACACGATCAATAGTTCAAGGCTTTTCACAACCTTCTTGGACTGAAGAATGAATAATGACCACCTACCTCGATGAGTCTTACACGTCATGTGATAGGCTCACAAGAAGGTCATGTCATTTCTGCCCTCATGGTTTGTGCCAATGAGACTTTCAGTTGCATTGTACAGAAAGGTAATGCTTCCAAAGTGGAGACAAATTTGCATTCCAAAAGCATCTGAAGATTTGAATATATCCTGAAACATTGTTACATTGTTGTCTGTTACAGTACTTGCATTTACTGTTGGCTATGACTATCAGTTTAAAGAAACCAAAGTCTAGAGACTTGCTGCAAACCCCAACCATAATATTTTAAATGAGTCTTCAAAGTTCTAATGGACAAATGGACCAAAACTACCTGTTTATACCTACCTGGATGCAAAGAACTGTCAAATCTAACATGTGTCTTCTGAATGGTATACCAATATTTCTTTCCTATTCTAACCTTTCAGATACCACAAACCTTGGCTCTGGATCCAAGAGAGACATTTAACTTGCTGTCCAAAACATCCATGGATGCAATACCAGTGATCGGAGAGGTAGTTGTTTCTCTAAACGTGGATGGAGAAATTGTGCTGGGCTTGATCTTTTGACTCCTAATGATTCGCTTACTTTAGAATCAAACACGATTTTTCCCCTCCTTTTGTGAAATCCTCAACCGATCGATAGTCTTGAAGGAATAAACGTTGTCTTGTTTGTGACCCTTCCGACCTGCCTGTCTTTATAGATAGCCGCACTGCAGAACTCGGATGTCCTGAAGGCTGCGTCCGAGCTGGATTTCAGCGAAGACATGTTTGGCAGCATCAACACGCTGCTATGTGGTCAACAACCAGACGGCAACCCCACCAACACGACCAGCGCTTTCCAAGGGTTCGGAGGGAGGCAGAACAACACGGACAGCAACGACACGTTAGCCGGCGCTGGAAATCGAAATTCCAGTAAGTTTTGCTCAGATAAACACATGGAATTATATACAAATTCATACAATCATACAAAGGGCAGTACTCACAGCAGGGTAAGACTTCCCGCCAGAATAAAAATTGGATTTTTGGGAAGCTTTAGTGATCATTGGCTTTTCAAAGTTTGGGTGGTCTTGTCTCAACACATGTACGTCAGTACTGAATGTATAAACAGTAAGATTGCTAAGAGGACCTTCTAATGTGCATTTTGCTCCTTTTTGCCATCCTCCGCCCAGTAGCAGTAGCAGTAGTTTACGAACGCACCAAAACATGGCACTTCACCATGACGGGAAAAGTGGCATTCATAAATGCTTCAAAGGTCAAGCTTGTTGTCGCTCCCCCCCCCCCCCCCAAAAAAAAAAAACAACCCTTATGATCACGGGTGTATTGCTCTGTGAAATTGATTTTCCTGTCGTTGGGAGCGGTGCACTGCTCCCGCAGTACAGTGCTTCACTGGGCTGCCATCACTGGGCTGCAGTGCAATACACAGCCTCCTCCGTCCCCTCAGTTCGGAGACATGCAGGAGGTTAGGTGGAGATACAGGGAATCACGCAGCAAGGAGGCACATTAGAGAAAGATCCAGGGTGTAATTTAGACCGACAAGTCCCGAGAAGTAGCTCATCATCATGTGATCTTATTATGTCACGCAATGTTATATGTAACTTTGTTAGAGAACAGAACAGCCGTGCGCATCCGTTTCCTGATCAGTTTGAGAAGGCTGTATGTTCCCTTTAAACTTAATGAACAGATTCACCAGTGCTGGTCTTCCTTCCTCTTTGACATCTCAGCCAGGGCTTACTCTGCCATAACAGGCTCCAACTGGGAACACACAATCGATAAACACACACGACCCCATGAACTCTCTTCATAACCCGCTAGTAAATACCATTGAAAAGCTTGAAATGTGATGGTGTGGTGGGCAATGGGTTTAAGCAATTATTTGGTTTGGAATGAGATATCGTTATTGTTGTTTGTGTGTGCTAAATAACTCATATTAAGGTCAATAGGGAGCTGAAAGACTAGGTAAGACATGTGATACCCTCAAACCAGAAAAGACAACTCACCAGTTTATTTCCTTGCTGATTATAACAGAATGTGTTTGTCCCTAGGCTTGCCTCCTAGCACTGGGTCCAGCGTCACTTCTCAGGGACCCTGCTAATTGGGGAGGGGGGGGGGGGGGGTGCACTGTTCCCTATTCACTAACTGCATGTTCTTTGGAGAATCCACAATAAATTACTGTTTTTTTTGTAAGCAGCATCACTCGTTACAAATGAGTGAACCAAAATGTGGTCGTGATGAGACCTTGCACCTCTGTTTGCATGCTGATAGCTCTCCAGTTTGGCTTGACCCTTTATTGTCATCTACATTGCGTTTACAGTTACAATGTCTCTTTGCAGCCATAAATCTCTCATTTGAGGGCCTCCAACTGTACTCTGTGGGATACTGAAATAGCAGTAGCAATAGTCAAGTATTGGTGAACATTCAGTTCCCTACCCTATTCATTTATTGGGGCATTAAGGCACGTCAAACTGTGTCATTAAACGAAATAACAGGGGACAGCTACTGCTGCCTGTGGCAGCAAACAGCAATTATTGTTTTCACCTTTTCAAAGAAGTACAAAGCATGAACAGAACTCGGATCCATCCGTTGCACCTTCCCTCCCACGAGGTGCGGCGTGGCTCTTCATACGCCACGTCGTTTGGGATCCACGCAACTGCTCCGTTCTGAATACAAAATGTCGGTCAAAATGTAATTGTGTGCGGGAAGAGGCTTTTTCTTCCACGTGGTGCCATTTTGCGTGGCGTCGCACAAAGAAAGGGTTTGCTTGAAGTAAACGAGTGAAGCACACGATTAACCACACTGAGCAACATGCAATTGCAGATGTCATTTCGAAAGCCTCAACAGGGTTCTCTACTGCTTCAACACCTGAGGCGCTGGTAATAATTACCTTCTGCAAGAGACACTACTTGTGATCCCGAGGGCTCGGGGTACGAAAACGTCTGCTCATTTTAAAAGGCACGGTTTTGTACTGTTCACTCCGAGTCATTTGCTGCTCACATCACTGTGGCAAGAGGGGGGGGGGGGGGGTCTGTGTTGAAACAGCGGTCTCAACAGAAGCTCGTTTGAAGGCCGAGTGAGGGGATGTTGGGGCGCGCTCACGCACTGCATTAGTGTTGTGTACGTGTTTTTGCCCGGTTTGTGTCTCAATCTGTACCACTGCACCTGCACCTGCTAGCCTGTGTATGTTACTCATTGTGCTGGTCCCATGTTTTTGTGTGTGTGTGTGAGTGGGAGGGGGGGTGGGGGTGGGGGTGGAGGGGTTGGGGGCCCAGGGGGTTGTCCATGCAGGTGTGTGTGTCTGTGTGTGTGTGTTTGTTTCCGCAGCTTTCATTTGCTTGACTTGATCCTCTCTCCAGGGTGCAACTCAAATTGATTAAATTCGCCAGGTAAGACGAGAGGCTGAACGGAGCCTCCGAGCAATTACCTGGCAGCACGCCTCACGTAAACTATGGATCCTACACCTTCCTACCGTCCATAGTGTGATGGAACACACACCTTTTTTATTTTATTTTTGGATGGGGAGGGGTGGAATATAAACACCCACATGGTTCGGGCTCCGCTTTTGAACGGCTCGTCCACATTCATCTAAGCATCAATATTTATCGACACGCTAGCCCCTGAGCCACCGGATACTTCCTGTTTCTGGGGAGCTAAAGCATTACGATTATAGGAAGTGACATCTGTGTGGTCAGGGGAAACGGCTGTCTGGTCTAAGGGCTGCCGCCATCTCTCCGTGGGGCCTCTCTGGAGCGCCTGAGCGCCACGGCCTTGAAGCGAAAAGGCACACGTTTATCCAACTTCCTGCATTCAAAATGGGGTGGATAAAATGGCCAGCTGGGGCATTATGGGTAGTTATGATAAGTGTTATTGCTTTCTTGTGTGCTTAGTTTTGACAGCGGTGGACGTATTGTTCAGGCTTGCTCCTAGGACTTTTCGGGCCTTGCCTGCTGACATACAACAGGCGATTTTCCTGGTTGTGTGCTGGGGTGGCAGTCTTTCATACTGTGCATCTCTATTTGTGGCTTGTGCTGAGAGCGGAATAGACTTGACCATCGCATCCTCTCCCGGATTTGAAGGAGCGCTCATAAAAGACCCGAAGAAAGTTTATCCCGAGGCAGACAGATACAAACATTCGAAACCTTCCACACATCAAGAGCCCGCGCACAAGCTAGCCCCGCTGCATCGCCCCAAGCCAGCGCTGATCCCGTCGATGCAGGCTCCTTGTGCAGCCCACCGAACCTGGCAGCATCTACATTGGCAGATTGGTTAAATTAATAATGATCCTGCAGCAGCTGAGCATATTGACTTGTTTTCTTCCTCTCGTCTCCCAGACCTGGCTTCCAAACCCCTCTATTTACACAGCTGGGCTAGATTCAAAACCGTCCTCCACACAATCGCAGTGCTCCGTTCCTTCCCCCAGTTCACTCCTCCTCATATACAAGTGGCAGGGCTGTATTAGCTACGAGCTAATGGAGTCATTCTTTGAGAAATAATTGAGTCTTTTGAAGTGTCTTAATTGCATTAAAATCCTCCCCACAGTGAGATGTGTAAACCTAGCCTCGATGTCGCTGCATGCGCTACTTCCAGTGCACATGTGGAGTGCAAACGTTTATTATCTTGGCGGTGGATTGCGGGATTGTTTTGATTGCAAAGGCGCTGTGTGACTTATCAATTAGGTACCCATTGTTCCCTCCCTGCATCTTCTTTTACCCTTCAGCAGAGCGTGGCAACTTTGAACTCGGCGGACATGATCTCAATTCCTTAATTCTGAATTCCGTCATTCCTAAATCTTCCATTCCTTAATCCTCTCACAGTAAATCAACAGTCCTGGTCATGCAATGCAGTACTCGCAGATTCATAAACATTTGGCTGGTTGTGTTTATTTATTGTAAAGGGCTGTTCCTTGGATTCTTCTAGAAAAGTCCTTACTTTTTCAGGTGCATTTTGCCAGACCTTGGTGGAGACCCTGGAGGGGACCCCTGGTCTCCGGGTCATCTGGAGCACCTTCAGACCTCTGCTGCAGGGCAAGGTCCTGTACACTCCAGACACACCTGCAACCCGACTAATGGTGAAAGAGGTGAAGAATCCACCCCACACACAGTCACACACACACACACTCCCCTGTCTGAATGCAATCTTAACTCGAGTTGCCACACATGCCAAACCTGTGAACTGCTTGGATCCCTCTGGGAATAATTGAGCAAAGTGTTTGGGATTCTTACTAATTGGATATTTGAACTCGGTAACCTCCATCCATTCCAAATGGGCGAGGAGGCATCCACATTAACAGGAACTAACATGAACCAAGATGTCACCCACCACAGACCCCTCCAGAATCCCTCCCCCCACCTCCCAAAAACAGATCACAATCCAGCAAGAGATTAGCTCAGGGAGAAATGGAGGATGTCATGTATTTTTTTTCATGCCATTTCTCCAGATATTGACATCATTTTTATAAACCGCATAAGCAAAACAAACACATGGGCACAGCTGGATATTTTAGCTGGGAATATTGAGTGGTAGGTATCGAATAGGAGTGCTATCCACAGGCTTCACTGTGTACACGACTCTGGTCCTGGCATAGGAATCCCCCTCCCATTCCCTCCCCCCCCCCCGCCTCTTCACACCCTGGCAGTGCTGGATTGTTTACAACCCAGCGTTCGGGGGTAAATAACCCTATTTACATTTGTCTCCGCGGGAGGTAGAATCTGATGAGGCTCTCCAGGGAATAGGTGAAACGCACAGAAGCTGCACGCTCTCTCAAGGTCGCTCCGGCGCCAAAAGAAAATGAGTTGACTCAGTGGTTAGACTCCTCTCAGTAGGACGAAGGAAGGGGAAGTGTAGTTGGTTTTCATAATCACCATTCTGTATTTCAATATTTTTTTGTCCTTTTTCTTATTTATTTATTTTTCTCCCAAGGCGAATAGTACATTCAACGCCTTGGCCATGTTGAAGGAACTGGCCGACGCCTGGGAAGTTCTTGGACCTCGGCTTTGGAACTTCCTCCAAGATGGCCGCCAAGTCAATGCACTGCGGGTAAGTTGAGCTGATATTTGAGTGGCACTGCAAGTATTTAGAGGTGCTTCTTTGATTTCTCTCAATTTACTCTGGAAGAGCTGATTTTTTTGAGGGTCTGAAATCAGAGCTAACCAGTCAGCCTGTCAGCTGTGTGTGTTGGATATCAAATTTGAACAACCCCATCCATGTGATTTGAAGATCAATCATGTGTTTCGAATGCACTTTTTTGATCTAGTATTGTGAATACCTTTTCCAGTTAGACACATTTCAGATATATAGAATGGCTATTCTACTTTGTTGCATTTCCTGCAGGGTAGTGGAAACTGAGAGGGAGGTGTAATAATGGATAAGTGCAGGATAATTTTCACCTTACCGGTCAGGCGGAAGGGATTAGCTGCACACACCTTCCCCATGATCTCTCTCTCCCTTTCCTTTTCTTTTCTCGGTCCCTCTCTCTCCTTTTCCCTTCAGCCCATTCTCCTTTTCTCTCTCTCTCTCTCTCTCTCTCTCTCTCCCTCCCTCCCTCCCTCCCTCCCTCCCTCCCTCCCTCCCTCCCTCCCTCCCTCCCTCCCTCCCTCCCTCCCTCCCTCCCTCCCTCTCTCTCTCTCTCTCTCTCTCTCTCTCTCTCTCTCTCTCTCTCTCTCTCTCTCTCTCTCTCTCTCTCTCTCTCTCTCTCTCTCTCTCTCTCTCTCTCTCTCTCTCTCTCTCTCTCTCTCTCTCTCTCTCTCTCTCTCTCTCTCTCTCTCTCTCTCTCTCTCTCTCTCTCTCTCTCTCTCTCTCTCTCTCTCTCTCTCTCTCTCTCTCTCTCTCTCTCTCTCTCTCTCTCTCTCTCTCTCTCTCTCTCTCTCTCTCTCTCTCTCTCTCTCTCTCTCTCTCTCTCTCTCTCTCTCTCTCCCTCCCTCCCTCCCTCCCTCCCTCCCTCCCTCCCTCCCTCCCTCCCTCCCTCCCTCCCTCCCTCCCTCCCTCTCTCTCTCTCTCTCTCTCTCTCTCTCTCTCTCTCTCTCTCTCTCTCTCTCTCTCTCTCTCTCTCTCTCTCTCTCTCTCTCTCTCTCTCTCTCTCTCTCTCTCTCTCTCTCTCTCTCTCTCTCTCTCTCTCTCTCTCTCTCTCTCTCTCTCTCTCTCTCCCCTCTCCCTCTCTCTCCCCCTCTCCCTCTCTCCCTCTCTCCGTCACTGGGAGCTGACATTACTCCCGTGTCACTTCAAATGAGCTTATAGGCAGCTAGGGGAGTGGGCGCCAGAGCTCCATATAGCGAGGGTATTCATTACCCTAGCCCTAACCTTTACACAAATGGGCCGGCAATTCTCCTTTGTCTTCATTTTCCTCCACCCGAGTGAAGCAGACTCCCCACAAGCCTGTGGACCCAGCAGCACATGTGCTGTGTCATCCACAGAGGTCTCTCAAGGTTTTTCTGAGACTTTTCCACACTTGATGGAGCAATTACCCCACCTGTTTGAGTTGCAGCTGGGTGGCTTATCGTTGGCGGGAGATGGGAGGATAAACGCACGTGTCATTCTCGCCTTACAGCACAGGGGCCGGGAAAGTCACGTGCCGTATTTCAATGCGGTCCTCAATTCACATGACTTTTCAATGTCGTCCTTCCGTTTTCCATCTTTCCACAGTCATGCCTCGGATGAAAGTGTGGGCCAAATGATTAAAATGTAAATGTTCTCGATACTGCGACAGACTCTCCGATGAAACATTCAAACACATGCTATGTGTTCAGAGCAGTGTAAAACACCGGCCAGTGTGATTTTGGTTACAGGATGTATTCATTGTGTTGAATTGGACATGACTCAACAGTTGGTGAATGATATCAAGTTTTTAATGAGGAACGTGCTTCTGATAATTATTGATGATAAACCATTATATCCCTATGTCTGTTGATAAAGGCTTAAAAAAAGAACAAGTTTTACCTTCCCTGTTCGCCATAGGAATCTGACAGTTTTGCCTCTTTCAAAGGCCGTGGATAAATGGGGGGGAAACAAGTTTTTTGTTTTCGGTTAAAGACCTTTTCTTGTTAGATAATCTAATCTGACACATGGTCAACAAGGTTAAAAAGCATATCTGCAACTATCTGCTCCAAATGCCACTGAGCATTAAGAACAGAACGACATGCTTACGCATACTTGTTTGTAGCACACAAAGAAGTTTGCCGCAATTCAATTAATCAATTCCATTCTTCTTTTCCAACCAAGTCGCTATTGTGAAGACTGAATACTACATTTACAGTCGAGTTTTATGGTTGCATGCACCGCATTGAATTTCTGATAAAGATCTTGAAATGAAATGTATTGCAGCCACTACCATGAGGCCAGAAGATATGGTAAAGCTGATTTTCAGAAAGGTCATGGGCAGCATAGAGATTACCTCATTTGACTCTTTGACCCCAGATTAAACAGAATATCATCAGAACTGTTGACACTGAAATGCCAGCACACACCAGCCCCAACATGTTTCAACCTCTGCTAACGTACTGGTCTGCCTAGAATTTAAAAGGTGTAACTGATTGACCGCTGACCCCAAGAAATCGAAGAATAAAGGGAAATAATCATGGCGTCTGGAATATACATGTACAGTATATAGAGTAAATGACGCGGAGACGATTCTTCATGAGGTTTCTGCGTTAGTGTTTGGTATTCCTATGCGCTTATCGATCATTGTTGCCATGGTTGTATTTATTCACGGTGGCGCTGCGAAGCCAACTTAAACAGAAGGTGCTCAAACCGAACCCGTGAAGGAACCACCTGACCAGAAGCAGGTTATGGAACACGTCACAGCTTGACAGGGTCCAGCAAACACAGACCCACTGACGGAAGTCCATTTGAATTCAGATTAGCATATCTCCTCCTCAACCTATGCCGTGCCGAGCGGACTCATGCAGTGAAGGCATGAGCTGACAGCGGGAAAGGGAAGGGGGGGGGGGTGTGCAGTGGGGCGTTCACATAACTGTACATACAGTATGGATGCGTGTAGACGGGTGCACGCCCGTCCGTATGTGCATGCATAAATTGTACTTCTGTTACAGTGAACGTGTGTCTTTCGATGTGGATGTAAATGTGCATGGGGTCTGTATGTTTTTCTCTGTGCGTGTCTCTGTGTGTGTGTGTGTAGCCTGTCAGAGAGTGTGTATGAAGACGCGCATCTGCGCTCTGTGTGTCTGACTGGCGAGATGCATGTTGACGTTCAGGTCCTCCTGCTTGGCCGTGCCGCGCGGCCATGAGAGAGAGAGCCGTGGTGTAAATCACAGAGCTGGAAGTACAACAGTGCCATCTAGCTTTAAGTGTCTTTTAATTATGTCTGCTTAAATGACAAGAGCACCGCACTGTCCGAGGTCAATGCAAGTCTTCTCTCATCGCGAGATGTATTGGCGTAGCCCGTTTGACGCGCAATGTCACAGAGGGCTTCACACCCGCCCGCAGATCCGCACCGATAAACCGACTGAGCCCTCGGAGAAGACAAGGAAAAATTCCCAAAGCTCCATTCCCAAATGGCTTCCCCGGGCCTCCGTCTGGCATCGCATCCATCGTCACGTAATCGGGAAGAGTGCAAATGACCAAACTCCTAAAGCCTTCCTTCTGATTTCCAAATCAGACCCTGTTGGCTAATCCGCTGTTTGCCGTCGGCCTCAACCAGCAACTGACGGGCTCAAGATGGTCGGCCGAGCAGCTCGCCAACTTCCTGTACAACGGGCCCCCGGAGGAGCGGCCCGCGGGCATGCCGCCCTCAGACTGGCGCGACATGTTCAACACCACCAGCCAAGTCCTGCAGCTTCTCAAGCAGTTCATTGGGGTAAGTCTGTATTCACTCATTTTATCTCTACAGATTTGATTTCTTTCAAAATCCCTATTCCAGTCCATGTTTAGTGTCCTTAAAAAAAAAAAAAAAAAGTCTAGTTAAGGAACTTTCCCATGGAGTCTTGAAATAATATTTGGTTCTACAAGTGGACTGCTTTGATGTGTGGGAACTTCACCGAATGTTAGCAGTAAGCTGTTACTGTGTTTGCTGTTATGTCTGGTATGATTGAAAATTTGTTGTAAAGTTGTTTTTGTGTGAATCCCTAACTCATGAAACATAAAGTATTTTTCTCCGAACAGAAACACACAGGCAGGTACTGAGAATTCGATATATTGATCTCTGAGGTTGTGTGCAGTCATACATCAGGTTCGATTTATTAGTCACGTTTCAAATTCCTTATAATGTGTCCAAGAGGACTGAATGGGAGATGGCAGGGACTGGCTCTGGGGCTTAGCTACACATGATAAATGTATTTCAGGCTGATCTGATCGAGTTTCTGTCCCTAACCGTCATCAAATGTACAGTTCTAAAAATGGATGTTGGGTTGTAGAAATGTTCTGGCTAATCGTGGTGTTGTTTTGTTGAGGTACACCTTATGCTGCGTGTGTTGACTTGGAGAATATTGGTAATAGAATATCCGTGCTATTTTATATTTACATTTACATGTAGTCATTTAGCAGATGCTCTTATCCAGAGCGACTTACAGTAAGTACAGGGACAGTCCCCCCGAGGCAAGTAGGGTGAGGTGCCTTGCCCAAGGACACAACATCATTTTGCATGGCCGGAAATCGAAACAGCACTTTTTGGATTACTAGCCCAATTCCCACAATCTGTTTATACATGTCCAAGTCAACTGATGTTATATTCTATCTATCTATCTATCTATCTATCTATCTATCTATCTATCTATCTCTCTATCTCTCTATCTATCTATCTATCTATCTATCTATCTATCTATCTATCTATCTATCTATCTATCTATCTATCTATCTATCTATCTATCTATCTATCTATCTATCTATCTATCTATCTATCTATCTATCTATCTATCTATCTATCTATCTATCTCTCTCTCTCTCTCTCTCTCTCTCTCTCTCTCTCTCTCTCTCTCTCTCTCTCTCTCTCTCTCTCTCTCTCTCTCTCTCTCTCTCTCTCTCTCTCTCTCTCTCTCTCTCTCTCTCTCTCTCTCTCTCTCTCTCTCTCTCTCTCTCTCTCTCTCTCTCTCTCTCTCTCTCTCTCTCTCTCTCTCTCTCTCTCTCTCTCTCTCTCTCTCTCTCTCTCTCTCTCTCTCTCTCTCTCTCTCTCTCTCTCTCTCTCTCTCTCTCTCTCTCTCTCTCTCTCTCTCTCTCTCTCTCTCTCTCTCTCTCTCTCTCTCTCTCTCTCTCTCTCTCTCTCTCTCTCTCTCTCTCTCTCTCTCTCTCTCTCTCTCTCTCTCTCTCTCTCTCTCTCTCTCTCTCTCTCTCTCTCTCTCTCTCTCTCTCTCTCTCTCTCTCTCTCTCTCTCTCTCTCTCTCTCTCTCTCTCTCTCTCTCTTTCTCTCTTTCTCTCTTTCTCTCTTTCTCTCTTTCTCTCTTTCTCTCTTTCTCTCTTTCTCTCTTTCTCTCTCTCTCTCTTTCTCTCTCTCTCTTTCTTTCTCTCTCTCTTTCTCTCTCTCTCTCTCTCTCTCTCTCTCTCTCTCTCGTTCTTATCACCTAAAAAGCACACCACAGCAGCAAATGAGTATGGCTTCAGGAATGAAGCCATATGATTGCCATGTCTTCGAGATCCATGCTAATCTTATCAAGCTGGATGTCAGTCAGTCGCTCCCTTGCGGGGCCCATCGTGTCAAGGCTGCGCGTCCCCCCCAACTCCTCACGGCAAAGGAAGTGATCGTGGATGAGCCCAAGGGGGATTTGGGGAAGGCGCCCCCCCCCCCGGCCATGTCTCTGTCAGGCGGAACCTTCCGCGGTGTGGGAGTCTAACTCCTCTGATCGCTGACTTGTGAGGGCGAAGACGACATGTCAGGTGTTTTGGGGCGGGGGAGATGGCTGACGCTCTATCGAGCGCGTTTTCCTTCTCAGCCCATGAGATTCCCGGGTAAGGTGGCTTAGGGGTGCATTGCTGACTGGATGTTTACGCCGTCACATCTGGTGGCTGAAAACATCCATATGAACTCTGCGTCAACCGTCTGTAACGCAGTCGACCCAGCTGTAGGGTATTCTAACTTTCAATCTGTAGATCATTTCGACACTGAAGTGACATTTTACTACTGATTATGATGATTAGTGAGTCTGAAATCATCTGCTGAACGAATGCCTCATTAATAATATGATGCGTGGGAAGAGAGATGCGCCAAAGCATATAAGAGAGAGAGAGCTATAAGAACCATATATATGGAAGGGAGAAAGGACAAAGATTGTAGATGGAGGGGGGGGGGGGAAAGGTATCATAACAAGCTGCAGGGATGGTGTGACATGTGGACAGCTGTCAGGTTAGACCGCCCTGCCTCGCCGGCTGACTGGATCATTACAGTCCACGGGAGACTGGCTACAGAACCGTGCTGCATTGCTCGTCTGAAACCCCGGGAAAAACACGAGCGACGTCATTTGTAACCGGGCCTTCCTCCGGCCCCTGCCTTGCCTAGCAGTCCAACACATTTACACCCCTTCACCATCTCTCGGACTGCCCGTCTTCCACTCTCTGCCCAGTCACTCCTCGTGATGGATGAGAATGTTCCAGAGTTACAGTGTTATCCGCAGCCCTGCAGGGGGGGGGTCGCCATATGTCGTCTCTCGTCGCGTTCGTTGTCGCAGATCGTGTTCGTTTAATGAGATTTTGGGCAATACAGAAACAAAATATGGCCTGTTAAAGAAATGGGGGGAAGGTGAATGTTATGTAAAATATACAAAGGAAAACAAGCAGGTTTTACTCCTGTTCTTCCAGGTGAAAAGACAAATCATGTTCTACTCCTCCTCGTTTCAGCGGAGACTTTTCTGGTTCTCGTTTACAGTGTCTGGACCTAAATAAGTTTGAGGCCGTCCCCAGTGAGAGGCATCTGGTGAACAAAGCCCAGGAGCTTTTGAAGGAGGACAAATATTGGGCCGGTATCGTGTTCCAAGACCTGAAGAACGACGCCAGCCCCCCCCCTCCTCACGTCAAGTACAAAATCCGCATGGATATCGACGAGGTGGAACGCACGAACAAGTTAAAAGAAAGGTATGCCGTGCTTTTCTCCAAAGCAAGTAGGGAATGCACTACTGTACTGTACTGTACTTAACGGCCTTAAACGTATTCCATAGAAATTCAATATTGGAAATAGTGGTTTTGCTGTCATGTCTCTCAAACCTCTCTTAGCCTTTCATGTGAGAAGGGGGACAGCAGAAAGAACTAATGTTGGTTAAACGTTTGAGACTGTGTTCCCCTGCGGTTTCTCCCCTGTGGCTTTCTCTGAGACTCCAGCTGTGGCGCGTGTTGTTTTAACTAGGTTATGGTCCCCGGGGGCCAGAGACAACGCCTTCAACGACCTGCGCTACATTTGGGGAGGATTTGCCTACCTCCAGGACATGATGGACCACGGTATCATACGCACACAAACAGCCACGGCCCAGCCCCTCGGTGTGTTTGTCCAGCAAATGCCATACCCCTGCTATGTGGATGACGCGTGAGTGCCAAAACCTTCTTGTATGTGCCGGTTCATGATTAGAGCAGGGAGGAGGCGTTACCGCAATAAAGATCCGCTCACACTGGGAGTTGACACTCGGCGTTATCACAGACCTGTGTAACGGCCGTCTCAGTCACTTAAGGTCTGCAGATTTCCCAGTGGAAACTTGGAGAAGCTACCTCTCTTCTTCTTTCTTGTTTTTTTTTGTTATTTCTATGTCGATTTTTGCTTGTAACTGGTTTCATGTGCCATTAGTGGCTTCGGAGGGAAGAGAGAAACAACTTGTGTTAATATTGGAAAAGCAAACATGAAACTTTAATGAACTTAAGGTGTTTTCTGTCATGAATTGTGGCAAAGGAGGATTTTCTTTTTTAACACACAAAACAAGTAAGCAGATCAGTGAAATACAAACACAACAGTTAATTATTCTGCCAAACCACAAGTAATACCTCAGTACCATCCAGTTCAATGGTTGATGGATCGTAGATTATTCAGTCTACCATATTTGGTCCAACCATACCATTCCATTCCATCTCTGCTTCACAAGTAAGACCGCAAACACAATTCGCAACCACAAGTCCTTTGTGTGCGGAGATGGATTGAAGCACTCTATTCTCTGTTACTCAGGTTTTTATCAGTGGTGCTATGTTATATCCCATTAGAATACCCATTTCTTACCAAGGGAGAAAAATGAGGTGGTATTGCTCTCAATCTTCCGCAGCAACGATCTTCAGTGTTGAGAAAATGACTGCCATCTACACGGCACTATCACCTCAATTAATAAACTCAAAGCCCAATGATGTCATTGGGGAACCGATAATTACAAGGGAGATTTAAGTCCAAGAACACAATATAATCTTTCAGGGAAGGATACAGATCTTTCCCCCCCCTCACCCCCCACCCTTTGGATTTCACTGGGGCAAAGACCATCGATTTAATTTAAAAAGTATACACCATGTATACCAAACCAGACTAATATGAACTCCAAATGATTCTTGACTTCCATATATTACAAATGGCCATACTCTAGGAAGAGCATGCATTGAATGGTAAATATGAACAGGATGTTGAACTGTGAATGTGGCAGCATAGCCATACATGTACCGTACACCAATACAAATGAATTTGATAGGTACCGTGTTAATTTGTTTTCAGGGAAATACTCAGTCTTCCAATAGTCTTCGAAACAGAGACATTGAAAGGATGACATTGTTTCAGGATCCAAACAAGAAGGCGAGCTCATTTGCAGAGTTGCTAATGTAGCTATTGATTTGGCTTCAACAACAGGACATGCAAAAGGTCCTGCAAGAAGAGATTATTTCTTAGGCTGATCATGGACTTGTTTTCAGGTTTTAGACAGTCGTTTTTGACCAGGCAGCACACACATCCTCTAATGACTCCGTAACACACCTGTGTGTGTGTGTGTGTGTGTGTGTGTATTTGTAATGTTTCAAAGCTTTGGCTCTCCGAATCACACATTTGAAACCGGAATGTCTAGTTCCTCTAGCAGCCGCTTGTGCGTGCGCTCTCTGGGGGGTCTGCAGCCAACATGCAGTCACATTCTGGTGGGCTTCTGTTCGCTCCCAGGGCGCTTAAGGCAAGAAATATGTTTCCTGTTCATCATTTGCAAGTGAGTGTTGTGAAATGAGCTGAAATGAGGCAATCACACTGACGCATAAAGCCATTCCACCGCCTCAGTTTCTTTTTCCCGAAACAAAGGATTCATAATTACGTAAGATAAATGGGAGCCATAAAACAGTGCAATACCCTTGGTCCCTCCGCCATTTACTCTTTCGCCTGCCTAGCCATTTGGGCATTTGCGTAAATTATTAACACTTGAAAACTGTTATTTCATTCATTAATAATGAGAGGAGAATTGCAAAAAGGAAGATGCACTAAGATTCAGGGGGACACGCTAGAAAAAAGGACATCTCTGGTAATCATTTGAATCTGGGACTGTGTTGCATTGGTGGCAGAGAAAAAGCAGACAGGGAGTTGTGCATTCAGATGAACATGGCTGTAATCTTCTGTAACTGTTCTTCAGGTTGGAAAAGGCCTGATCTGACTTTAAAATGCAATTCAAGAGAAGCAAGAGCGTTTCAGATGTATTTATACCGCTCATTAACAATTGAAAGAATGGCCCTGTCACTTCAGGGATATAGAGCAAATAATACATTTGAATTAATACTGTAAATAATACACTAGGTTGGAACTTGAATAGAAATCGTCACACTTTCAAGAGGGCATTATGTGATGCTCATTCTCACAAGACTTAAGGAGCAACTTTACATCCCAATTTCAGCCTTAACACGGCACTTCATTTATATATACATACACACACTGTGTATATAAATATACAGTATATATATATTTTTTTTTTTTTTTATGCTTTCTGGTTGTGGTGTGGTTGAATTTTTAGCTGTATTTATTCTTTGGCCTTCCTCAAATGCACAGTGATAAAAGAACACTGGCAATGTTCATACACAGCCTGTCCCTATGATGTCCAGTATCTTGAAAAGGCACTCACATTTCGCAAGTGTATTCAAATGTTTTGAACTACTCGGGACAATAATAGATCTAAAAATGACACCAGACCCAGGTTGATAACCCGTGTTATGTGTAATCAGAAGGGCTTCGGTGTTTAGTTACTCTTTGTTCCATATGAAGATATACACATAGTCGTGATGTTGGATTAAAATGTCAAAATACTTAAGCAATCATAATGGAATGTCAGCAGTGGAACATGGATATGGAGTGCTATACAACGTATAACAAAATAGAAACAATGATTTAGAAACAGATTTGTGAAATGGCACAACATTGGCCGACCAAGCTGTATTTTGACTATATACACGTGCAAACAAATTATTACAAGTGCACATACTGTTACATCAAATTATTTTAAAAACGTGTTCAAACTCCCCTGATGATTTCTTTTGCTGAAAGCTAGTCAGCATCAGTGATGCATTTGCTGAAAATAAGACAAGAAGACTTTAACATAATTACCAAATTCACTTGGGTTAGAGCTGCTCCTCCATCGTTTGCTTCGGTTGGAATCTAGTCTCCCGCCTCTCCTAAATTTAGGTCACGACTGCCGATGTAACTCAAGCCACGTAACATGCACCCAGTAGGAGTTATATTACTTAAGCACCCTCAATCGATTGAAAATGTATTATTCAAGAGCATCTGGTGGCAAGGTTGACAGTGTCAAACGTGCTGAGGGTGTCTGATCTTCCTGAGTGTCGAGAAGGGGTTAACAGGCACAGACTGTCATTAACGAGACGTTACTATAGAATCCGCGCTCGGTAATAACGGGATTAGTATTCAAGCTGATGCAATCATTACCTGAGGCATGGGGTGGAAAGAAGTCTTCCCTAGAAGCATCTTGAATCTCTTCAGGAAAACTTGTGTGACATTGACAGTTAAATCTTCAAGTTTAAGTGATGCCTGACACACTTTTTCAAAACTGTTGGCTCCCGGTTTTGAGTTTTATTTCTTCTTCTTTTGGGTGAGAAGGATAGCTTAGTTGCTGTTACAAAGGTTCCTGTGACAGCAAACGTTCCTCTGGGAGAACAGGAAGACTCCAGCTATAAGGCATGCATCTGTGTCCAATACGTGATGTGCTGTGCATCTCTGGTTTTCAATTCCAACTGAATCTAGCATCTTGAATTGTCGACTTAAAGAACCATAGTGAGTACAAGGACTGCACTGATAACACATGGTAAATGGACTGCATTTATATAGCGCTTTTCTACCCTAGCGGCACTCAAAGAGCTTTACAACGTTTGTCTCTCATTCACCCATTCAGACTCACACATACCGATGGCAGCAAGCTGCCATGCAAGGCACCACTCTGCCCATCGGGGGTTCAGAGTCTTGTTCAAGGACACTTCGGCACATGGCCTGGGAGGAGTCGGCGATCAAACCGCCGACCTGGGATTAACAGACGACCTTCTCTACCCCCTGAGCTACAGCCGCCCCAACATATATTTCTCTCTGCTCTGTGAATGGCTTTTGACATTTGATGGAGGATGGGGAAGAAGAGGCCTTTTCAGCACTTTTCATCCTGTAAATTGATTTATCACAGCCCTGGGACATTGAGCTGTAATTTGTAGTTAATGTGAGAAGTACGTCTGTGATCATATCAGACAATATCTGTGTTTTTTGACCATCTCGAGGGAGCAGATTACCCAGGATGTCTTGCAACGAACAGCTTTTCCAGGTGGAAAAGGCACTCAAGAGAGAAAGAAAGGCTTGAACTTAAGGCTCTTGTAAAGAAAAAGAAGACAAAAAAAAGACTCTTATTGTTCAGGGGCAAATGCCCAATCAAGAAAAGTAGGCTTTTGTGCTGCTCGTTTTCTATTGGCTGGGGTTCAGTAGGCCCATAAGCGAATCAATCCCCTAAAAGTTAGTGGAGAAATGAGCTCAGTGTAAATGTACTGGAAATGTACTTTGATACATTCTCTTAAGCGCAATGCCTTGGAAGTGGGATGCTATTCTGCAAAGAAGTGCACAATCCCCCCTCCCCCCTGTCCACCTAGCTATGAGAAGATGTGCTTTGCTTGCAGGATGTGGATTGCATTTTCGGGCTGCAAGCATAATTAATATGTGAAATCCATACTTTGTCAAATGTTAAGGCCAGTTTATACTCCTTTACTGTTTGATAGAGCAACGACAGCACTCTGTTATATTGGAGCCTTACAAGATATTGACATGGCATTTTGGTGGCATTATGAAGCTGGGTTTAATATGGTCTTATTGTACTGTTACGACATCAAATCATACATCATTGTGGACATGACATGGAGCACTAAATGGCTAGATTGAGCTGATGTGCCAGCTTTATGAAGGTTAGCTCATGGTAAAATCCACCTCGTCGGTGTTGGATCTTTCACTGTATTGGGTTCCTGATTAAAAACCATCAAAGTGTTCGGCACCGTCGCACACACGGTGTGACGATGACATTTACTGCATCAGCGTAAACCTGACTTCCTCTTTTGATATTGAAACCGAATGGGTCAGTTCAGTGAATGGAAATGTGGTCGGGGGGCGATTGTGGGTAGGGTTAAAATTGATTTGATAATCGATCATGCAGCATTTTAAGACAATTTTTTACGACAATTTAATGAGAACCTCTCAATTCGATAGCACGTGTATTTACGTCTAAACGCTTTATAGGGCCGGTACCTTCATTTTTTACAAAAAGACACTCTCAAATTGATTCAGTTATTGATGCAACAAGCTTTTAAGACTCATCACTGCACATCCTGTTCAAACATCTTTCGGTATCGGCACAAAGGGAAGTCTACAACAGATAATCAATAAATAATGCATTAAGTCCCATCCTGTTGCATCTTCTCCATATCAAACGCCGGCCAGTCGATTTCCCCCCCCCCACACGCACACACACGCCCCCCAGCCGGCTGTTTTCTGACCTCTTCGATCCACCTCCCTCTGCTACCAGCTTCGTCCAGAGCATCGGCGGCATTCTCCCCATGTTCCTGGTGCTGTCGTTCATGTACTCCATCTGCATGATGATCAAAGGCCTGGTGCTGGAGAAGGAGCTCCGGCTCAAGGAGGTCCTGCGGTCCGTCGGCGTCTGCAACGGAGCTCTGTGGCTGGCCTGGTTCGTCGAGAACCTGGCCCTGCTCGCGGTGCCGTGCGTTCTCATGAGTGTCCTGCTTAAGGTCAGTATGGAGGGCGGATGTGCGAGGCGGTCCAATTCACAAAGCGCACGTCATGGGCCTTTCTTCGCTACTTGTTTTGCGAGGGGGTGCTGGTTATTGGGTTGTGACCCTGTACACTAGTGTGACCTGTTACAGTATCCCTTGCTCAGTGTCCACTGGTCGTGTTGACTTCACGCTGTAAGCATGTTCGCCACTCTCACTCAATTAGGTTAGGGGTTAGGGGTTAGGGCTAATCCTAAACCTTTGCATTTAGAAAAAATAATTGCTTTAGGATTTGAATTGGAACAAATAAATACATTGTTTTAGGCGTTGTTTCATGCCGATGTTATTAATTTCTGATACACAGTCACATTTTGAGACCAGTATCAGAAAGCAATTGACAAACTTCAGACAGTTAGTGGTTTTGTATGTTCTAGATGTATACCATGACTGTGCTTTGGAGTTGGTCTGCCCCTGTTAATCACACAACAACTGCAGTAATTGAAGAGAAGCTTTGAGAAGAATCAGTCTTGACCTTTCATTTCTCACATCATGCCTCCATGCTGATGATTGAGCGTGGTGCTAAAATTGTAATCTTGCTTAATTGGAAATCAGCTCTATTGTGTGTAATTCCCGCTCATTTCTTGTGATTGCATCACTCCCTATTGAACGTGACACACATTAACCCGACCCCTACTGATAATCGGTCTTGAGAAGATATGGCACTGCAAAACGTAGGGCTGACGGGAGCTTCAAAAGTGGGTCAATAACAAATGTGGGTTGTGTGACACATCGCTCCTCTTGGAAGGACCAATCAAGGAACACCTGGAATGCTCAAAGCTGCAACCCATACTGAAATTGTGCAAAGATCTTCTTGAACAATTAGGGATCTAATCCATATTTACAACTTTTTACATCTCTTTGAAGAGGACATATAGTACATGAAGTCTTCACTTAGTCTCAGTGTTCTGGTTGAGGGAAAGTGCATGTTGCCTCCTTGCAATGGAAATAAAAACACGACTAAAAGAGATTCTGAAAGAAATTCTGCAGTAAAAGCTTGGGACCACAATTCCCCTCTCTGGTTATAATGCCTTGCCCTGAACTGAAAGGTGTCTCTCAACTGGATTCATAAGTTGATGCCATGTTTGTGCCCCGGGGTCATTGGTCCTTTGGCATGTCATGGAGTGGCCTGTGGAATTCACCCCCCATCTATGGAGGGAGGGGTGTCTAAAGTCAATTGAGGGACACATTGCAATGGGCCACTGTTGGTGCTCATCAATATTATCTGCCAGTGGGGCCTTCTCCTCTGCCTCTCTATGCATAAGCTAGTCAAATAAAAAGAAAGATTCTTTATTTAGATCGGTTAATCAATTTTTGCAGTTTAATTAGAAAATGTTCCTGGTAAATACAAACGATATTTGAACAGCTGAGGAAAATGTAATTTCCCATCCCCTTAATGTGCTTGCCAGCCATCAACAATTTGTAAACATTAATAACAATAAATTGAGTTAGGTGGGTGCCTTGAAGGAACGATCGAGCATGATGTGTATTCAAATCATGGTCCCATTCTAAATGATAATTTCACGGTCATTTTCAGCACATTAATATAACAGGGAATCAGAAGGTAATTATCCAGTGGCTGTGTATGGATTAGGTGTGACCAGTCATCATCAACACCTGAGTCCTTTTTTTCCCCTTCCACCCGTTGCTGCGGTCTGAATGTGTATAGCTTTTGGAGTGTTATTATTTTAATAATTGTCACATGAGTGATGAGTTGATCAACTTCGGCCTCAATTTTGACCTATTTGTCTTCCCCTCAGGGTAACTCTAAGATAAGGTAAAAAGAAAATAAACAAGAGGTTTTTTTTGCCCGTAGTGAAAAAATGTCCTTAAAACAATCAGTTTTCGCTGTCCTTACAGTAAAGTTAGTATACTCTATTTGTTGTTTTTCGACATGGTTACCCTGTTCATCTTCTAAATGATTTATTGCAATGCATTCATTGTTTACATCAGAGGAACGAATACCCCTAGTACAACCGTGAAGACAAAATCACGACCCCTCAATCTACAACAACCTCCAATCACAACAGCTTGCTGTAATTAGCCAACAGGCCCCTCTTTCCATCCTGCACCCATCCCAACCCCCCTCCCCCCCCCCCAAACCCCTCATCCCACGTCCCTAGATTCCTCCGCACTCTGGCGCGCTCCCTGCCGCTCTACCTGACTCTGGCCTGGATCTACTCGGTGGCCATGATAGTGAAGGGCATCGTCCAGGAGAAGGAGGCCAGGCTGAAGGAGACAGTGAGGATGATGGGTCTGAAAAGCTCCACCTATTGGCTGAGCTGGTTGGTGTCTAGCGGGCTGCCTCTTGCCGTTAGCGCCCTCTTCCTCACCCTCATCCTCAAGGTGATTTGTTGCTAATTCTGCCGTGATTCGAGGTAGATGCTTGTCTAGTCTTGGAGGGCTTTGTTCGTTAGATCATTTTGAAGTCAAATTAGTGGTATAGTCATAGTAATCATATGAGTATTAGTGTAGACCTCATATTAGTTATATTCTCATGTTAATGCAGATCTCTGGTTGTGTACTATTGGAAAGCAAACCTGCTTGTAAAAGTTGTGTTATGAACAGTGATGTCATGAGCACTAAACTGCACACAGTTTTACTTTTAAAAGTTGAAACACACTTTAACTGCAGGACACCAACTATGGTATTACTGTGAGATACTGTAGGTTGAAGTTCTAGAAGAATAGAAAAGCTTTTATGAATACCCCTCCTGGATTAGAAAATGGTCTCCCTTAAATTTGTGGTGAGCAGATTGAGGTGAACTCTGGGTGGTACATTCAAATCACCATTACTCTTAGCCAGACTGTAGAATAAAAAGAAAATGTATGCTTAGAATTCAAGCCTCGTAGATTGTCATCCTTTTGGATTGCAGGATTCTTAACCACCCAGTGATTCACCCCTCTCTCCTCGTCGCTTTCATCATCAACAAGCTATTTCAATCAAGAGCTTCATTTTCTGCACTGACGCATTCTTTCAGGGAATAATACACTCATCACCGTCCATCATAATTGCTCTGCTTTCTCTCCGAGTGACCTCGTCTTGAATGTTTGAAACGAGACAGGGCGTGTATCCACCAGCCATGTTCTCACGTCTGTTTGAGACCGCCCGCTCGCTCCACCTCTCTCCACCATGTCGCCTCAACCTGTCTCCTCCCCCCCCCCCCCCCCGGATCCTGCTCCGCCGCACCGGGAACAGTACGGCAAGGTGCTGCAGTACAGCGACCCCTCGGTGATCTTCGTCTTCCTGCTGGTCTTCTGCCTGTCCACCATCATGCAGTGTTTCTTCATCAGCGTCTTCTTCTCCAAGGCCAACCTGGCGGCCGCCTGCGGAGGCCTCATCTACTTCGTCCTCTACCTGCCGCACGTCCTCTGCTACGCCTGGCGAGACGTCATGGGCTTCGGCGCCAAGATCGCCGTGGTGAGTGGCTTCCCCTTCTGGTTTTCAGCAGAGGAGTCTTTCCCTTGAATGGACTGAATGGATGAACCTTTTGTTTGAGGTTGTATTTTTGATTTGTTTTAAGTTGGGGGTGGGGGGGGGGGGGTTCATCTGAGTCTTGATTATGCGGTCATCGGTGCTGTTTACGTATGTTTACCATGAAGGAACTATTGTAATGAACGTCTGACGTTGTTTTCATACTGGCACAAGTTCTCACCTCATAACCAAAGAAAGTCTGGTTTCCAAAAGTTTGAGAGGAAAATTGTCTCTGACAACTTGAACTTTTGGCTTTATTGTATTTTTTAAGAACAGACATGCTGTTTCATATCCTATATAGCAAAGTTATTGAGCTTCTAAGGTCTTTTTAAATATGACTTTGCTGTCATCTGTGTGTAGTTAATGGATGATCCTTGGTTGGAGAGTGAATTAATCTTTGGGAGGGTATTTCAAGTGAAGTGGAGAGAAAGAACAAATCCTTGCTCAATTTTCAATGTAGCCTTTCTGAGTGACCAGTTTCGGTCTGACGATTTGTCCTAAAGCTCGTGCCGACAAACCCGCTTCAAATCGAAAGTTTTCATAGCTGGAGGGCCTCGATGCATCTTCTTAAACTTTGAAGCAGAAACACATTCCATTGTTTATAGAGTGTGGCACCTTGCTATAGCCCAAGAGCTATCTCGCTGTGACATCTGACAACACTTTTTCTGTGTGTCTCTTCATCTTCATAGAGCACCCCATCTCTCTGAACCTTGTATTGCGACAGAAGTAATGACATCGTTACAACTCCAGTGTTTGGTTTTTTTCTTTCTTTGAGATGTCTTTGCAGTGAGGTATTTGCAGTTGTCTGTTTTGATGCTTTCGTCTGGGTGTCATTCCACATTCCCGTTTTCTTTTTGGTCATATCCATTGTGCATAGACAGAAAGAATCCCCCGTTTAGGAAGTCATTTACATCATGCTCTCTCTTCCGTCAAAGTGCCTTTGTGGAGGTCTACCCCTTTTTCGCAGCCCTCGCTGCTCTGCTAATTTGCATGAACAATATTTCTCTGACAGACATCCCATTCTGTCTCATAGTTTATTTATTAGGGATCCCAGGTTGTATTCCCCTTACCGATGAGATGGCCAACAATGCATGCCTCTGCATTAAACTGGCACCCACCAACCCACTGTTGTATTCATTGGACTACATTTGGTGACTCCTGAGGTCCACTTGCTTGTAGCCTACCAAACACTTGTTAATAGGGAAAAAGGTCTTAATAAGTTTGTAAGTTAACTATATTAAAATCAATAAGCATCTTAAAATGGCCAGATTACCTAACAACTAATGCTTTTTCATCTTATGGCATATCATACTTAACTGTAACTCTAATATTATCACTTATTGTTTATAGTCTTATTAACACATGAAAAGCAACTTATAAGGGTGTTGCAATCTATTCATTATTGCTTATTACAAGCACCTGGATCTAAAGTGTAACCGTAGATTTCGAAAAACATGTAACAATGAGGCAAAAACGAGACAAGGCAAACGATGATTTTACATGACAGATTTTGCATGCTCTACCGTATGCTGAAATGGCAATCTTCAACCATTGTTTTGGTAAGATTTTTGTGTTTATTTATTTCCCCCTCAATCAGCACTCATTGTTTTCTTTTGTTGCCAGTTGCAACTCTTTTCCAACTGCTTCTCAAAATGGCAGGGTAGTTATGTCTGCTTCTCTTTCTCCGTCCCAAACTCTGTCCTTGCTCAAAGTCAGACGAGCTGTCCTCGTTCCTCCGTCAGGGGGTCAAAATAAGGTTACCGCCTGCACTGCTATTTTGTGATTGGCTGTCGATTGGGTCAGCTGAAACCGTCCAAGGGGTGACTGAAGGCATTGTCCATGGCTGTGAGCATGGAGGGCGGTCAGAGTGGCACTGCAGAGCACAGCTGACTCTGGTTGTCATGTGCAGACAGACAATGGACCCCTTTGAATTTCCACTGATGTCGCGGTGGAGTGGATACAGCACACTTCCACACAAGGCTTCTGGTTCTTTTTGGACGTTAACGTCGAACTCTCTGAGGCCTCGGCAATCGTTTGCGGCATCTGCCTCTGGGTTTAAATGTGGAGACTCAATGAGGCATGACCAAACAGCTGGCAGGCTGCATGGCAGGGATAGACTGATGGGCCTTCAACAAGGATGTGTCATGGGCAAAGGATCATCGAAAACGTTCCGCAGTGCGATTGCTTCAATCTTTATTTGTAAAACATGGTGTGTAACCCTATGTATTTAGTTATTTCTTTTGTCATTCCTGGTTTGCCTTGTATCCATAAACAATCAGTGCCCAGATAATAGTTTAATAAATTGACTATTTAGTGATTCTTACTTTCTGCATTGTAAACTGTTTGTCGGTGACACTTAGGATCCAGGTGCTCATACTAAGCATTGGTTAATAGATATTATTACTGCATATTAATGTTGATAAGCATCTTATAAGGGCCTTATAACTAACACTCATCACATGCCACTGAATCTAAAGTGTTAGCCTGTTCATCATGTATTGATGTTTATAATTTTCAGTGCACACAGCAGCTTCCTAATCTATAGTGACAACTGACACGCGTCGTAAAAAAGTGGAACTTGAGTTACAGGGGGAAATCAGTTCATTCGATTAAGCACCACGTAACCAAGGATGTCCACGGGTTCCTCTCCCAGAGTCTGCTGTCGTGTGTGGCCTTCGGGTACGGCTGTGAGAACTTCTCCAAGTATGAGGAGCAGGGCATCGGGATCCAGTGGAGCAACATCCGCAGGAGCCCAGAAGACGGAGACCGCTACAGCTTCATTGTGTCGATCTTCATGATGCTGGTCGATTCCCTTCTTTACTGGTTTCTAACTTGGTACATCGAGAATGTGTTCCCAGGTACTCACGATAGTAGCTTCATCATATGTTGTTTGGGCTTGAGCAATAATTATTCTCATAACGTTGTGGAAATATGTAGAACTATGTCATGGCAGACTCTGAACAATGTACAGTGCAGCTATATATTTACAGTTTTACAAGTTGAATTTAATTGTTATCATGCCAACTCATTCTCTGCACTTAATCAAGCATGCCATAGTCAATAACCCTTAAGCACAAGGGCCTAGTATTAATTCCATTGGTTCTATTTGGAATAAGAGGGAGGATTTGGATCAGGCTTGTCTGTGGAAAGTGCTCATCCACCCCCCCCCCCTCCCCACCTCCAAGCCAACTTATTATTAGAGTGTGAATAATATTGCCCATGCTTAATCACAGGCCAATATGGAATCCCCAAGCCCTGGTACTTTCCTTTCACCACCTCCTATTGGTGTGGGACGACCTCCGCCAGTGACGCTGACCTCACTTTGCTCAAGGAGCACGGAGAGTATAACGGTGAGGATTTTCTGAGCTCGCCTGTGGGTGTTACACAAAAGCGACTTTATTATTTGTCGCACTCTCGACAGGTCATTCCCATCACCGGGAGAATGGGATCTCAATGCAGAAAGCTAATTGGAACGGTTGCCACTGAATGTTAACACCTTGCCGAAGGCTTGGGAATTGGATAATTATAGAGCAGAGTGTGCACGCACACAAAAAACCCACAGTTCAGCTTAGTGTCAAGTCCGTATTGGTAAATTAGCTTTTTATAATCAACATTTGGTCGGGGGAGGTGAGAAGGTAGTCTATTGTGAGGCTTGTTTCAAATTGTCGACTTCCTCTGTGTTAATGGTAATGTGGGTGGCACCATGTGAACATCACACATACTTGTTTTAATATGAAAAGAAAAAAAGATGAACCTTTTACAAAAGAAAAACAATACCACACTTTGATACATGGCAAAAAAGCTATCATACAATTGATTTGGCACACGCATAAAATACTACGGAAAAATACAAGATTAATACAGAAAACGTTATCCACTGAAAACGTTATCAAGGAAACAAGGAAAGGAGGGAAATCTAAATATGTAGCACTATTTTAGGGGTGTATCAAAGGAAACTATTGGCTAGTTTTTTGATGTACCTGATTTAGAATGACACAAGGGTACACTGTATTTATTTGATGTATCGTTCCAAAGATCGCCTGGAAAAGCCAGCTCCTGACATGAAGGCAGGGGTTTCAATTAGGAACCTTGTGAAGATCTACAAAACGGGTAAAAAACTTGCTGTGGACGGCTTGAGTGTGGACTTCTACGAAAACCAGATCACATCTTTCCTTGGTCACAATGGGGCCGGGAAAACAACCACCATGTAAGTACGAGGCACACTACACGGGTGCGAAAACGCGTGTCCAACGACCAATTATTTCCATCAAAGATGTGGCCTTGCTCGTGTTCAGAGGAGTCATTGAATGGTTTGACCTCAGATACTGTAACTAAGAATGTACAAACAATTTAAAAAGTTCCATTCTATCTTGGTTTGAATGCCGGCCTGAAGGAATGTGTTCCTATGTGTCGTCCATCAAAATTAACTCTCAAATTCCATTTCACCATCACATTTCCTACCATAAATAACTTGCCCTCTGTGTGTCGCACACCGTGTACTTTGGTAAATAAAAGTTACAAGATCACCAGACTGGACCTACTCTAAGTTCTAATGGCAGGATTTACTCTGAGCACCCAGCTTACTGCAGCCCCAAAGCAGGGCGGTCAGTTAATTGCTTGTCAAAATGGAGTAGAGAATTCAGAGTCACAAAATGGAGACTCGACTCAGAGAAGGAGAGAGAGAGAAACAGACGTGGGTGTGTGTGTGTGAGCTCAAATAGGCAGAGAAGAACAAAAGAGGAGGTCTTGGGTGAGTAAGCGGAACGAAAGCTAGATCTGTTGGGAGGGGGAGCAAAGCATGAAGGTTAGCGGACAGGACAGAGAGCAGCTTAGTCACCCTCTGTAGACGCGTGACCACCAAACAGTTTGTTTGAGGCTGACTTGAGTTTGACAGTACAGATGTCTAAAGGGATTGTCTGGAGGCGTATGGATTATTCTTTTGTACAGTTGTCTTGTAGTATTAAGTTGCCATGCAGTGTTTATATCATACAGTGAGCTGGATGGTCACTGTACACATATGTAGATACAGGGTGCCAGTTTTCCAAATCACTAAGGGGGGAATTGGTGGCAAATAATATACAATTATTTAAGGTGTGTCTATATGTAATGTCTGTATGTAATGTCCGTTTCTACTGATGACAATATGACTGCATAGGGTCTACAATTTTTGTCCACAAACCGTACATATTATTACCTTGACATGGTTATGTATCAATAATGTCATTCTGCCGACATGCTCTGACCTTTCAGCCTCTGTCAAGCCCAGCATGCCTGGATCAATCCCGACATGTCTGTGCAGAACCAATGTCTCGCACAGTGCATCTTTTTGCATTGCTGCGTATAGTCATCACAATGGTGTTGTTGATTTATAATTCCAGTCCAGAACCTGTCCTCCGTTTCCCTTCCCCCCCCCCCCAGGTCAATCCTGACGGGACTGTTTGCACCTACATCTGGGACGGCGTTCGTTAACGGACTTGATATCCGGACAGACATGGACACCATCAGGAAGCATTTGGGAATGTGCCCACAGCACAATGTTTTATTTAATGAGTACGTTTTGAACTCTACCCTCCAGCACACACATACTGTCCCATGCATTATATTATAAACACACACACACACACGCACGCTCACACACACTTGGCAGCATTTGTTGAAAATGTCTTGGTAAGGTTATGAGCAATACCAATTCTTCTGGAGGCGTAGTTTCAGAATGGTGTTATACTCATGAAGACGCCTTTACCCCGAGAACGATTCTTCCAAAATATGATTCAGGATCTCACTCTGTTGCGTCTAGTTGCATCATTGCAAACCATTATTCTCACTTTCAGGTGATGGAGTCGGTCTCTCTCTCCTATAACTAGTTTATCACTCGTTCTCTCCCTTTCACCTGAGTAATTACCTGTAGTCTCACTTCTCCTTTATCTCATTTACGACTGAGCACCTGTGAATCACTACCATGCATATAATTTGGTTTCCGTACAGAGCCAAATGTCTGTACTTTGAGTTTTATTTACAGGCACGCTACAGGCAAAGATGTTAGGAAAGTCGAAACAATACCTTTACAGTATATGACTTTCGCCAGGTCTTTAAAGTGGAAGTATAAGTGCCCTGTTGGTTGCATTGTTGTGTGACAGCTTGATAACAAATTCATGTTTAATTCAAAATCAGCTAGCACCGACTTCCTGAGAAGTTCTGTCCATTTTTCATAAACCCTGGAACTTGTGTGGGAGGACTAAACGTGGATAACCTTTCGGGAAACCTTTTCCCCACCTATCCGTTTCCTCTCAGCTTGACTGTTGAGGAGCACATCTACTTCTATGGCCGTCTGAAGGGGCGCAGCCGCGCCGAGGTGAAGATCGAGATCGACCAGATGATCGCAGACGTGGGCCTGCCGCACAAGCGAAAGGAACTGGCCAAGAACCTGTCAGGTCTGTGTCATTGCGGATCCTAGTGACAGCTCTATCCTGGGAACAAATGATTGCAATTACACACAGATTAGACCTTAACGTGATGACACTTGATACACTGAGTGTGGCTGCATGTCTGTTTTGTGTGTCTGCGTATCCTTGGGGTTTAATGTGTCATGGGGAACTCCCAAAGGAGGCTGATGTAGGTTTCTGCCTGCCCCCACACCAAACCACTTAGAAACATGTCAAAGTATAGGCATTATTTGTCTGCATATAGACATGCCTCTGTGCTTGTGTGTTTAGGGGTATAATCCATTGTCTAGGGGACAATGAATGACGTGTATGATAAATTGGCTCCAGTTATGGGGTTGCTAGTGTACAAAATTGCTGAAATATGACTTTCAAGGTTCATCTGGCCTGACATTTCCGCTACATTAGCACAACATAGGAAGCATTCAGCTCCATCTCCAGGGTATCAGGTGTGCTGGTGTCATCGGCAGTCACATGAACCTGAAGCTGTCTCGCCATTTCATGCCAGACTAAAGGCAGTAAACACGTTTTGAAACACTGACTAATACTGAACAGGTCTCTTCGAATCCTTCTCAGTCGAATACCATTCGTTCCATACTGAATTAAATAGAAACAATATCCGAACATCCATTCGGTTCTACTGATTTAGCTCCACAAGTGCTCAGCAATTGTGACGGTAAATAATATATTCTAAATGGCAGTAAGAATCCTTGCAGAACAGACAGTAAAAGGTGAGTGATATCAATTTGAAATGGCAGTTTGAAAAAGAAAAAAAAGGTTTGTATTTGTGGAAGATTATTATTTCAGTTACATTATTATTACATTATTAATATAGTAAGTTACGAGTTATACATGACTATGATTATGACTATATTATGACATTTTTTATAATAAGTTATTATGAGTCAGCATTGTAATGTCCACTGAAGGCGCGCAACCATTTTTGGGTCTTAGGTGGGATGCAGAGGAAACTGTCCGTAGCCATCGCTTTTGTGGGCGGCTCCAACATCGTCATCCTGGATGAGCCCACGGCAGGAGTGGACCCCTATGCCCGCAGGGGGATCTGGGACCTGCTGCTCAAGTACAAACAAGGTCTGGATCCTGCTCCTACGCCAGCTTTCAACGATGCCATGTCGTTGTTGTTTTTTCCTTTGAGTTTCCTGGAGCACTGTTGAAAAAGTATCCCTGGATAAATGGGTCTCGACTTTTAAGAGTGAGCGTTTAACGTCGTGTCTGACCTGCACCTGCTAAAAGAACTATTTGACGTGTGACTGAAAAAGGAGCTCTTGTATAGCAACGAACTCCTGGCTTTGTGTCTTTAAATATATATTGTGTGTTCCAAACCACTTTCCTCCAATGACAAGGACTGTGGCCAGATTATCATCTTGGTCTTCCATATCAACGCAATCGAGGTAGAAACAGATGGCCACAAGCCCTTTCAATCAACATGACATTTTAACACACTCAATAATTGTCTGCAATTTCTCTTTTGTTGTTGCCTTGATCCGGCCATTGCCAGGGAGCCATACACAAACGTTATAATAACACATTTCCAGTCGATGTCTAAATGTTTAATGTGCATCGAGCGACATACCGCCCTCGCTGTGTCATTAGCCGGGCTCTCTAATCAAGCCCTTTCACTGTGATCCAAAGCTCAAGAGAACTCTTTTAATGAGAACACCCACATCAGCTAGCTTGAAGTGAGTCATATTGTAGCTATGCTAAGTGCCCATGCTAAGTGACGATGTCACACAGATTTTGAAGCAGGAGTCAGAATGTGTTGAATGTTTTTGTTTGATTCCCATTCAATGTATGGTGTAGATTTGTACTTATTTGGTGCTGGTTCTTGTTGGAGCTGCCAGAGTCTGACCACTCACTGATACCATTCAAGTAATCGCCACCGCACTAATCCTTGCCCTGGGCTTATCAGTCAACAATCCCTTTTCAAATGAAAGAGTCTGGGAAATATTGTAAGCTTATTGAAACAACCTTTTTGGATCTCAAGTCAAAGTGTTGGGTGTCTATTTTAGCTGTCTCTCTCAATGGAATGGAGCAACTTGTTTACATGTCTTAACTGTCAGAAAACTGCCTCCTTTGATTATTCTCTGAGGTTCAACATCAACGATGGCTGTTTGCTTGCACTTCTGATGTCATTAGCAGGTGCAGCTTTGAAGTAGCCCAGCATATTGCATTTCTGTGTAGTGAATAGGTTATGAGAGGCAGTTAAATGCTCATCACTGAATGAATATGAGTATCAAGGGGAAAACATCTCTTAAAGGAGAAATGTTCACTTTAAGGGACCAGAAATCCATACAGGGTGTGCTGGTGGGGCTCCTAAATCGCAGGCAGACTCAGAATGTTGTCACCAGCCCAGCCTCTGAACTATTGATTTACACTTTTCACTCCATGAACAAGTTTTGACAGCCCTGCTGTGCAGCTAAGGGAGATGGCGTGTCATGTCATGTCATGTCCAACAGACAAAGTACATTAGATATAATGCAGATATCATAATAAAACAATTGTTTTTCCATGATTTGTAATATCCCACTATCATCCCTAATGTGGATTATTATCTATTGTACCTCTGCAAAGTTGATTTAATCACATTTAGAAAAGGTTTAGGTCTGAAAATAGACTCCCGGCTATCTGCAGCGTGTTTTTGGTTACCGGCAAGGTAATACAGCATTGAGCACAAACATCTGAACATAAAACAAAAACCCATGAAGTTGTTAGCAAATTCTAAATTCATGAAAGAAATTAAGTTGGATTAAAGGCCTCATCTAAGATACATTCCCAGAAATTATGTTGATGAAAAATACTAATTAGCATGCCAAAGAACTGCCACAAATTCAAAGCAAATACTAATATTCCAAACATCACAGCTGGAGAGACTAACACACCAGATACCTTTCTTTGTCTCACTTCATAAGCAGCTCTTTTCTAACAGGTTAGTGTATTGTGTACTCTGGTTGTGTCACTGTGGTGCTCGACGGTACTGCTTCAACCTGCCCTGTACTAAAATCCATCTTTGGCACTTTGACCTCAGAAAATATCTGCGTCACCTAAAAGCTACACATGTTTATACATATGTCTAACCAACAGCTGAGTAACACTTGGTCAAAATTGGCAGTTCAATTCAAATGATGTCCCTTTTAAATGTTTGAAATTGTAACGCAGAGTTGTTCGATCTTATTTGGTATTTTCATGCGAGAGTGAGTTGCCGGTTGAGTGGAAAGAAAGAAAAAGATTCATTACGTATTGAGACCTCGACACGTATGCGCGCACGACGTCACTTGAAGCGTTGTCTCTTCGCACCCCACAGCCAGCAGCCACAACTCTCCATGCTAAATGAGTAAACAGCCAGCGCACCTCTGGATTATGAATGAAACTGTAAGGGGTTTACCTTGTTCAAGATAATGGCACAGCATAGAGACAACGTGAGAACTCTAATTGTAGTCCCTATGAAAGAAAACAAGCAGACCGACTCCAAACTAGATGAGTGCAAATGGAAGAACATGCTTCTAATTGTGGCCTTTTAATGTGAATCCATTAGAGTATCCATGTTGAGTAGTTTGCCAAATGTCTGTTTCATTTATTGCTTCAGCAATTAAAAGAAGAAAAAAAAAAAGTTCAAATCCACACATCTTTAGACACAGAAAAAAAGGGGCTTGGTGGCACATTAGTGGCAGCGTGTCAGAGTAATTAGAATTTGAGGTTATGGATTCAGACATTATTGATTTAAGTTAAACAGCCTCCTGTCTCAAGTGTCAATGAAACAACTGATTAAAAGTTTCACCAAATGATACATCCAAATATAAACGATGTTTCTTGGTTCATTTAGACAAGTTAATGTCCATGTCCTTCCACTTGATTTACAAGCCAGGGGGCTTCTCTGGTTCCTGATCTCTTCCCAAGACCATGTTGTACGTAGTCACTGCACAAAAGATTTACCCGCGATTTCCACACTGCTTTGATGTATCACTTGGTGCTGTAATGCAACACAACATGCCATAAATCAGCGAGACTTTGTGGGCTGTGCTTCGCCCCAGCACATTTATTTTTCTCCTAGCTTCCGTACGATGCACCGGGTGTTTATTATTTCACCTTGTAAAGTATGATACTACCTCGGGAAACCAACCACAGCCACCAAAACTGAACCTTGCACAAACGGAATTACCCAGCCTCAAACAAACTGTTTATCCTTCAAAAGAAGCATGTTTTCTCTGTATAGTCATCAGTGCTTGTGTTCAGCTTTCGGAGCTGTATCACAAGTCAAAACACTGATTGCTTGGTCTTTGCTGACACGTTTCATAATTTCAAAGAGGTGTGATTGGCTAGGCAGCAGAGCTGAGAGTAGTTGCGCAGCTCTGTATAATGACCTGTGTGTGTGTGTGTGTGTTCGTCCTGGGGATAATGCGACCAGGGGAGATACAAATTGAACAAGCTCAGAGGAAAGAACAAGAACAAACGTATCGTACTCAGCAGTCGACCCTGACCTCCAATAATAACGACCCCCAAAATATAACATAAACAACAGGGTACGGTCAAATCACGCAGCTAATCAACAGATACTGGTGTGTCATAACGGGTGACGGCGAGCCTGACGCTGTCACACCTTGTGTCGACAAACACAGATGGCATAGGCTGATATCTATTATTATATATTATAACGGTCAAATCCTACTCATTTAAAATATGTCAGTGTCAGGTCCATAGAGTCATAATAATGCAAACTTTCGACAAGTGCCCAATTTTACAAGCGTCCAATTGTCTGCCGAATACCTCATACCCACAATGCCTTTTTTTCCCACTTAAGATTTCATCAAATCTGTCTATTTGAAGCTGAAGGCTTACCATCGTGACAAAATGAAAGCAGGAGGTAGATCTGTGTGTTTGGAACACATCCCAATCAACACACCCACAGTGCACAGTAGCAGCAGGTAAATGTGAATACTGGCAAACATGCTACCAGCTAACGACATCCAGTGAGATGACCATGCTGTGACTTCATCACAGATCCTGGGATGATTTCCTGGTTGCCAAGGAAGGTGCTGATTAAAACACGTTAGCTTCGGACACGTGGTACATTATGACCTCACTTACCTCTGTGAAAACGTTGGCTCTCTGGCTGTGTTGATATATAGCTCCGGGCATCATATCAGTAGCTCTTATAAAAATAAAAATAAAATTAAAAAATGATTAGACAAATGAATAAATATGGTCTGTGTGGCTAGAAAGATGTTTTCACGGTTTATTCCATTGGAATTGGATTGAAGTAGTTGAGTTATAATGTAATAACAAAACAAAAAAACACCCACACAGTCTTCCACTGCATTGATATTAAAATGGCATGAATTGAGAACTAGAGGGTGTTGGCAGCAAAATGTTGATCAGTCTCATGAGCTTTGTGGCTTTGTTTGAAAATAAATCGCTGCAGATTGTGAAATTGTCTCTCGTGGACATTTTTTCCTCCACCTTCTCTTACTTCTGATCATTGTTGACAGAATAAACAATGTAGTACCATGGCAGCCGACAATAGTTGGGCGTAATCTTTCACTCAAAAAGTCTCCCCAACACCTCACACACACAAGTACTCTTTCTCTCTCATACACACAAGCACACACATCCCCTTCACCAACCTCACCCACAGTAATAGTTTTGTTTTGCTTCATGTCCCTCCTGCAGGCCGCACAATCATCCTCTCCACACACCACATGGACGAGGCGGACATCTTGGGAGACCGCATCGCCATCATCTCCCACGGGAAGATGTGCTGCTGTGGCTCCTCCCTCTTCCTGAAGAAGTGCTTCGGCAGCGGCTACTACCTGACCCTGGTGAAGGTGGCAGAGGGGATGACCCTACCGCACCCAGCATCCACGCACACTCAGGTCAAAGAGGTAACTCGAGGAAATGCAGTTTGTGTTGAATTGGAGAGACAGTAACAATGGACCTAGTGTCTATAACCGAAAGCCTTTAGGATCTAACATGGCAAGGTAACTACTGCGCGAAAAAGTGAACATTTTACAGAAGTTACAAGAGTCCTGCATTCGGTTGTATAACAACCACAAAGCTAAAGATAACCTGTTGTACGTACTGAAAAGATGCCAATACCAATGTCTGAGTCTGTATGAAGCCATGTGACTGTACACATGCACAATGAGCCAGACAGTGTCCAGTGATCAGTTGAGTGAGCTCCTTTCTGCACCCAGAGGGAGATGGTTCACTAGTCCATTATCGACACACTTCTCCGAACTGCGCTCCGACGCCTTGCCCTCCCCTGTAATGATCTGTGTTTAGTCTCCTCCCAGCATGAAAATTGGCAGACACCTCCGCGCTGGATGATACTAATTGTCGCGAGGGAGGGGGGCGAGTACTCAATCTAGCCTTGCGCACTTAGTTTTAATCAATAGGAGCAAATGAACAAGATGCACCCATGCTAGTGGGGCTACGGCAATTACCATTAGTCCACAGGCTCTTTGTGGAGACTCAAGTCATTGAACACCGTTGTGGGAGGAGGTTCAGCAGCCCTCCACCCTGCCCTGTCACGCCCGACGCTTCACAAAACACATTTAGTGTCCAGCAGGTACATATCGAGCTACAAAGAGGACTCGGTTTTAATAATCGGACCGTCCGTCAACTCAACACTGAGGAAGTTAAGGAAGTTACCCGACATTTCAACAAGTCGTTCCCCCAGCCGTGGCCAACATTTAATACCAGTGTTCATGTCACTTTTGTGGAACTGCAACCAAACACGACAGAATAGCAAACTGGCCAGATGAAAAATGCAGCATCAATTGTTACAACATGGGTTGGAGCGGAAACCTGAACCTCATCTGTGCTTCAACCGAGAGAGCCTCGGCGTTATGGTTCCTTGAAAGTGTACGCGTTCAACCTCATCATGTCATGAACTCCATGAGCACAATCATGCAAATGCCTTGCATCATTACCGAACGACTGCTGAGAGCAGACTGTGAAGGGGATGATGTTCAGGCTAAGAGGCCAACTGTGGTGAAGGCCTTTTCCTTTGTCCCTGGGTCATGAATAGGAGGAGGCCTGTCCCTCCACGAACAGCAGTGTGGATGAGGGGATCGGCAGCCAGAGCTGGGACAACTCTTCGGAGCCCTCAGGTACGCTAAACACTCTCCCAGTGCTGACGCTTATCCCAACGCTTAACGGCACAACATTTCGGTGGACTTCTGCACTGACTTTTTCTTCCCTTTTCTTTCTAGTCCCTAGTTTTGATTCACAATACACCATTCCGGCAGCGTCACAGTCGATATCACTCTAGTTGTTCTACCCATCTCACTTCCTAACCTGAACTTTCATAAGGAGTGGTGCCGACCGCCTGTTGATTGTTACTAGCTGACTGGCTGTCTTGTCCAACTTGCAGCAGTGGAAGGCAAAGAGGTCTGGCCCCCCCCTCACCCCAGAGGTCTGGGGCTGCAGTGCGAAGCTCTGATGAGACCACCCATGGTCCCTTGAATGCCTAGCACACCCTTCAAGGACTTTTTCAACATAGTTTTTTATCAAACTAAATTCAGTAGAAAACTGTTCATGGTTTCACGAAGTGAAAAAAAAACAACATCTTAATGCAGATGGTGACAGGGTCATTCCTCTCAATTACAACCACGGGCTGGTAGTTAAGGCCAACGTGTGAGAACGATCCATCTCCCTACCTCCTCATAAAGCAGCTGGGCTTTGCTTGGTTGAGCAGCTGTGATTATCTATAAGAGCACCGGATCGATAACGGAGGCGGTGTTTGGCTCGACGCTGGTGCTGATTGATTCTAATGGAGATGTAGCTCCTCGATAGATGAAGGGGAACGTGTCCAAACTCTGGGCCTCGTTTAGAGAGGTCATGGTAATGGTGATTGTCTCTTCTTACGACAGCAATGTTCTGTTGTTTAATCTCTATACCCAAGTTGTGGCAATGGTAAGTGAGTCATTTGCGTCACACAAAGTCATTCCTGAAAGGTCCTTCAGTACCTTTACTGTGTTCCTAACGTACGAGGCGGGAATCGAGAACCCGGGGCGGCTCGTGGTTCAACGAGAAAAGAAGAAATGACACCGGAGGCCTTCTCATTGTCATCACTAAAATGGTGGTTGTTTCCCTCCAGACCTTACAGCCATTAACAGGCTGGTGCACAGGCACATACCCGAGGCAGTGTTTCTGGAGCACATCGGCCAGGAGATTACCTACATCCTCCCCTACAGCGGGGCCCGGGACGGCACCTTCGCCCTGCTCTTTAAGGAGCTGGATCTGGAGATGGGCGACCTGGGAGTCTCCACTTACGGAATCTCCGACACAACACTGGAGGAGGTAGGAGACTCTCCATGGAGGGGCCAGCTGCAGTGCCGCGCAAAAGTCTTAGGCGCAAAGAGTTCAAAAGTACTGCAGAAAATGCTTCAAGAAATCATGAAAAGACGAAACAATTGTTTTGTTTTGCAACAGGGCACTTAAATACTGCCACACAAATTCAGAAGATATAAACATGCATATTTAAGACAGCATTCTTGTTCAAAAAAATCTTGGGTGCCTAATCATTTTGCACAGTGCTGTATGTGCAGGCAAACATGTCCATACTCTATGCACACTTTCACACAGGCACAGATAGACAAATGCTACCTCACTCAAATTCCACATTTTCTGTCTCTTAAACAAAATGGTTAATATGCTAAAGAGAGCATGGTCCGTGTAGGTACAACCAAGAGACGGTTGGAAAACAAGCCCAATGCGTTTGAGTTGTGAGGTCGTCATGCCCTGTGGCTGTTTGAATAAATCTGGTTGGGAGTCTGACATACAGACACAACAAGGTTATTTTAAAAGTGCATGCCTCACACATTTACTGACAAATAGAAACAAGATGTCAGTCTGGCATTTTCTCATTCAAAATTCAAAACGCTTTACATGTATTTATTAAAAGTGATAAAGGCTGATTCAGGGCCAATTAGTAGTTGAATCAATCATGTATTTCCATCGAAGTCACCTGAACACACATAAGTGATTATGACAACTGTGTATCTTGTAACGGTCTAGTATGTATCTTATAGTCTGACAACTGCTTCCATTCTGTAGATTTTCTTGAAGGTAGCGGAGGACACGGGTGTTGATGTGGAGGAGCCAGGTGAGAGGACAAAGGCTTCCTGTGACTGTCTTCACTTCCGGTTGTTTTCAATCCATTATCTTGCCTATCAAGCTATGCTATTGGTTAGCTTGTTGTTCCATTCATTTGGATACTTCTTGTTTGGATCAATAACACCTAACAGCTCTCAGCCTTCTCAACACTGTCTGCTTAAGTCTTTACATTCCCACTTCCATCAATGGAGCCCCATGCTTTTGTATTTCATAATATACAACCTTATAGGTTTGTGTCTTTCTGCCCTTTGTTATTTATAACCTCAAAATGGGTCAGGGCAAAACTACAAATCATATGTGTATTCCCACAGCTAAAAATGAAGCATTGGTACGAGACTGGAAAAGGAGTTCCCGTGAATCCAAGCGGAACAGTGTGGCTAATGTCAGGACAGATTCAGACCAAGTCCCCATGAAAAGTGGTAAGTACTTTTTTAGTACCTTTGGAACTTGCGGGTAATTTAATGAACATCAATTTACCTTTCACAACCATTGCCCTTAAATGAGTTTATAAAGAATTTGCGAAACAGTAAATCATATTTTGCAAAGCATAGAAAACTATTCTATTACTACTATTTTAATACAATTCTAAACAGATTTATAATGCCTTGCAGCTGGACGTCAGTCTCAATCACTATTCTCTGTTGATTTCTCTATCCCTTTTTGCTCTAACCAAAGAGGATTTTAAGGGCCGGTTTACAAGCAAAGTGGAAGGTAAGTAGTGAGGACCAATGACTTATCTTTTTGAGGAGACGGCTTGAATAACTGTGAATATTTCTTTAATTTATCAGTGATTTCAATTAGTTTTGACCTTGAATAGAACATGAATAGGGTTAGCCATTGTAGTAGCTTTATTACTTTATCTCCTCATGTGAAAGTCATTTTTCCTCCAGATTGGACAATCGTAGTCTTTTGACCTCAACGGACCTCTTGAAAACTCTAAACCATGAAGTCTTCTGAATTAGTAATACTCGCAGGAGGACTTCATTAAATTCCCATAATACAATATTAAAATTGCCTTTTCAGTGTTTCTTAGCCATGACATGAAATTCAATCAATGTTTTGTTTTTATGTGTGGTTAACTCCTGACTCTCCTCCATTCTGAGTCATATCGCACTTTCTTTTTGGGCGAATAGATCATTCAAAGGATAAATCATGTTGTGAGTCATCATGCCTCTGCAATGTTGTCAGCTATGTGGGAGAGATGTGTTCTCACCATGTCAGTCTGTTTGCTTATACCTGTGGAACAAACAGAACAGCACATGACCTCTAGGTGATATGGACCTCTTGATATCTACAGATCCCTTGCCACCGCAAGGAACGGTTTCCGGTGTCCGGTGTTTGTAACCCAAGAGTCAATCTCCTCGTTGTTTGAGCCCTGTGGATGGCCGAGCTCAATAAATCATCGAAAGCATCTGTTCAGATTAGCCAATCGCAACGCCGTCACCTCAGCTATTGTCCTCCCTCTGTCGTAGCCTCTGAGAAGGTGGCCAACACCAATGGCAAGGGCTCCGTGGTGATCACCGGCTGGGAGCTGATCCGCCGCCAGTTCCTGGCGCTCTTCATCAAGCGCTTCCACCACGCCAGGAGGAGCCGCAAGGGACTCGTCGCCCAGGTAACGCCCGCTGACCGCAACCCAGCTAGGGTGCACTACCGTTATATACCACCGTGCCGCGGCGCTGTATTCATTTACAGTGTTCCTCCTCCATGTCACCGTGGAGTACGTGGAGGCCACAAAGCGAATTGGTGCGATAGCATTCTGAGGTCTTCCATTAAACCCCGAAAACCCCCATCCGTGCCTCCTAGCCTGTTGGTGATCTTACCGGCTCACAGTGTGTTGCTGTCGAGATGCTTTAGAACCGATCCCGCCCGACCCGCGCTTGTACACACACGACTAAAGAAAGTGTGTTTTCTGCCAAACTTCACCCCGCTAACCCGATAAGGTGTTTTTAGGACACTCTCTGAATCTCTCCCACAACCCACTCCAGATGCGTCACCGTCTTAGTATTGGCAAGTGGGTGGTTCATCCAGCCCGAGGAGAATGCTCTCCGGTTACCAAGGAGACCGAGTTCAATGTTACTTTTGGAGAGCAAAAGGTGCAAACTTCCTTTATAATTTGGAACAACTTAGACGGAAAGGAAAGCCAATGAGAGACATCCACGGTTTATTTTCCTAATTTGCAAGTATGCAAATAATGTATTTTAATTAGGCGTGCATCAGATATCATTATCATAACAATTAAGCATCTGACAGGTTGCTATTAGCCTATTAAGTGCATGTCTGTATCATTTTGTTGATTATAAGCATTATTATTTTAAAAAGTCAAAGCCAATAAATGAAAATAACTTTAAAAGTCAATACCAATAAAAGGATATCAGTTTGCATGACACGACCAATTTCCTTTTTCAATATTTTGTCAAACGAATACACAATGATTTGCATACAACATAAATACATACAAGTTTTCCTTTGAAACGGCGGAGCGATCCCTCACATTATCAGCCATTGCGAAGCCAATCCCATATTCATAACACGTGTGCGGACATCATGTAACCCCATCAGCTATGAATGTTATCTTGACATTGAATTAATTACACTTGAAAGGCATTGTGGAGAGTCGTGTCTCTCCTCCTCCTCTCTGCCTGGGTGCGCACGTTCCGCTGCCTGTTTGAGACAACGTTTTCTCCTGTAATACGCCGCTATACCAATCCCCATTAGTCACTGTCAATCCACATCATCCCTCCGTTGTATTTGCCGAGGTGTGTGTGTGTGACCAAGACTGTGTACTCCAACACACCTCTTTCTGCTCCTTTGTCTCCATTCATGTGTCAATTGTGAGCCGGACAAAGGGTTTTTAACATCATGTAAACAGCTCCCATTGTGAGCAGATATGACTATGGGGCTAGGTAATCTCTTTGAAAGGAGCCCGTTGGGAATACAAAAGAGATGATGGCGTGGAACTCAACAGGAGTGATTTATGAGGGAGGAAAGTTGAGGACTGGCTCTTGTAACGTTGGCTTCAGAAATCTGGTGGGCAGCAGATCCGGTGGTGGCACGCCAGCCGGGCTGAAAGAAATCCGTCCGCCTTCTCCGCTCTTTGCATGCGTTAGGACTATCCCATGCAGTAGGATTGATTGATATGGCTTGTTTCGTCCGATGGAAAGGCCACGTGTGTGACATGGTGTTAGAGTCTGGAAGGCGTGACCCTTCGACCAGGCCGTGCAACCTCGTCCCAAGACTGAATCTTCTTATTCACTGTTAACAGCCAATTTTTTTTGGTGCAGCATTCTGTTTTGTTTGCCCCTTGCAATAGTAGTTAATTACAACTATAATGGATATTAAATGTCACTTGCCGTCATGAATTGAGTCAAAGGGGATGGCAACATGACGAGATTTGAGTTTAAAATGGGACTTGATTATGGCCATTGCACGGTTGAAACATGACAAGTTCATTTGAAAAGCAAATAGGAGCCAACCATCTGCAATTATTCACTTGACTATGCTGTGAATAAAACATTCCCTAATTGTGTTTTGGTGTTTACACCAATTTGGAAAGTATTCCATCCTTATTTTCCTGAGGAAGTTGAGAAAGTGACAAAGTCATGCATCCAGTCCGCGAAGTACACAAGCTTTGACAACGTCATGACATGTCTCCAGTGTGCTCACAATAGAAGAACTACCAGCTGTCACCCTCAATTACTGTCAGAGGGAGGGAAAACGATGGAGGGAAAGAAACTGGAAGAAAGGAGAGTTCTGTAGTCATTTATTTTGTGCGCTCTCACTCATTAGCCTTTCAGTCTCTTCGGCGTGCGTTTTCCTCTCCACACACACACACACACACAAACACACACAGACACACACAACATGGAGTTCTGTAGTGAATATAGAGCCCTCCTCCCTTTTGTATTGTGCCATTTCGAATTGAGCTCGGCAATTTCGGCACCCACAATTAATCAAGTTCAGCATAGCTCCCACTCCTGACGAGCACCTTCCGAACAAGTGATTAAACATTTAAGATATTGTGCATTTTCTCTTTAGACCTCGTTCTCTTTTGCCAGCTCCCCAAAGAAAATGAAAAGAGAACACGAGGGAAAATAAAATGGAGTGGGGACTGCAGAAGTGGAGGGCAGCGAAAAGTGTGCCGCTGCTTCGACGAAAAAAGAGAATAGCAAGAAATTAATTATGCTTGAGTGGGCGGGCGATGGTGCCAGCGTTTGGAAGTGTTTAATCAAACTCCTTACACATGCACAGCAGCCAAAACAAGTTCACGGTGAGCATATTAATTTCCACGGCTACGCGTCTCTCTCGCGTGTGATTGGTTGCATCACTTAGGTGCTTGCGTGTAAGAGCGCTGGGGGTTGAGGCAGGGGAGAGACGGAAGGTTGGAGGGGAGACGATGTAACCGGTCTTCTGTCACATTTTATGAATTGTTTTCCAATCTCAGCCATGCACAACAGTGGAGACGCACATACCCATAGTTGATTTGTTTTGATAATACTTTCATACTTATGTACAGCAGGGCATAACACAACTCCTCCCACCCCCCCACACCCTCCAATCTCCCCTCCCCCTTCCCCACACACTTGTATACAGTAGGTTGTTGGGATAGTATTTGTCATTCATTCAGCCGACATCAGAATGCCTTATTGGTTGCTTTGCAGAAGCCTGTACATTTCCAAGCAAAACCACCCTCTGACTTATTCAAAAAGCCTCAAACGGCATGGTTTTCGACCGGTTTCTGACGTGACCATGCGTGTACGATGCCGGTGTGTTCCGCGAGGTTGTAAGACGCTCCCCGTGCTAACGTTGGTGCTCCCCCCTCCCGTGTGTCCCAGGTGGTCCTGCCAGCCGTGTTCGTCTGCCTGTCTCTCATCTTCTCCCTGATCGTCCCTCCCTTCTCCGAGTACCCCAGCCTGGAGCTCCAGCCCTGGATGTACGGCCTCCCTCAGACCACCTTCTTCAGGTAGGCCTCCCTCAGACCACCTTCTTCAGGTAGGCCTCCCTCAGACCACCTTCTTCAGGTAGGCCTCCCTCAGACCACCTTCTTCAGGTAGGCCTCCCTCAGACCACCTTCTTCAGGTAGGCCTCCCTCAGACCACCTTCTTCAGGTAGGCCTCCCTCAGACCACCTTCTTCAGGTAGGCCTCCCTCAGACCACCTTCTTCAGGTAGGCCTCCCTCAGACCACCTTCTTCAGGTAGGCCTCCCTCAGACCACCTCCTTCAGGTAGGCCTCGCTCAGACCACCTCCTTCAGGTAGGCCTCGCTCAGACCACCTCCTTCAGGTAGGCCTCCCTGCTGGCAGGCGTCCAAAGTGTCGAGAAGAGGAAGAGTTGTTTTTTTTCTTGCGCTGAGAAGCCGTTTCCCTCGATGCTGTGGAGTGGTGGGTGGGATTCGCGTCACTCACACCCAAGCGTGCATCACCCAGCTGGGTGCCCGCTAGGCTGCCGGTAGGCGCAAAAGCAATTAAGTGTGCATACGAAACACTTCTGGGCAGGAGTGTAAGACAGCTTTCTCTCAGCGCTGTGCCCAACCTGACAGCAAGCTCATTTGGCCTCGTCCCTTACACGAGAGAGAGAGAGCTTCCCGTGCACATCATGAGCTCCCCCTCCTTCCTCGTCTGCCCAAACCCTCAACAGCCTGTTGAATCACGTTCCGTCCCTCGTCGTTTCATGAGATGTAGACGCTTTTTTAAACATTTCTTTTGGCAGTACCATGTCACCAGGTTATTATTTATGGGACAATTATGTTGAGTAGCTTGTTAGAGGTGGTGGATGTTTTTTGGGTGAAGACAGAAAGTGGCAAAGCTTGTTTGAGTCCCTTATTCCACATGCACACACAGTATTGTGTGATAAAAGATAAAGATCACATTTCCTTTTTTTCTTGCTGTAGCTACACATTAAATCAGAATTTTCTAAATCACAAAAATAGACAATATTATATGAGGGGGAAAAAGCCATGCTGAATATTCTATGTGTCTCACTATGCATACTGCAATACTGTAAACAACTGCTGGCAGTGACCAAAGATTCTTATTGGATTCCTATAGCTCCTACTCATTGGTATTCAACCTGGGTTTCCTTATCCTATCCTGGGGAGATCATTGTATTGTAATAGATCGATCTGGTAGGATGACTCAAATAGACTTTCAGGCCCTAGCATGTTGCTATGGTAATCACATACTGGTGTCAGACTGGCTGTTAAAACTACACATCCTCCAAAAGAAAGTGTAGTCCATGGTTTTCTCCCACACACAAATCCTGACCCAGTTCATTTGTTTTGTTTTGTGCATTTGGGTGTTCCAATAATAGCAATCTGAATCATAACGGATGTTGGTTCAGCCTATAGGTATCGAAAATGAACAGCAAATATATATGAGGTTTGGGTGTCTGGGAAAAAATAAAGGATTTTTTTTTTTTTTTTTTTTTTTTACAGCTGCCATAGATGGCCTGAAAGTAAATGTAGACACATTTTCACAGCAAATTAAAGCTGCACTTTGTAATATTATTAAATAAATTCAAATATAAGAAATGGTGCTCCCGATTTGTCTGAACTTCCACACTTTCCTCCAGCTTGAGTTTGATTGACAGTGATTTAAAAAAATAAGACAAAGAGGAGATCTTGCCTTGCCGATTGGCTGGAATAGGATTGCTGGAACATAATTGGCTAGAAAGTAGCGGGCTTCTCCAATTACTCTAAATTAGACATTCCACTGGCAGTAGATTGTCTGGGTTGCTAAATGACTCTCAGATGTCAATGTCAGATGCCCATTATCTTACATGTTTATAGGGAACATAATTTTCCTTTGTCCCCAAAACAAGACAGTAAGTTATTCGAACAAGAAGATATGCTCTTCAAAAAAAGATTGCCTTTCCAGGTTTCCGACGGCCAGTGACCACCAAGTAGCCGTGTTACGGGTCACATCATTAGGGAAAAAAGTTATTTCTTTACTGCATAATCTGACATTCTACCCATTCAATTATCGCACATTGTCTTTTCCCCTTGAATTATTTGAAGACACTTTCCCTTAGCTCTCTCTTGTCCCTTGTTACTTGTTTTTCCTCCCTATGATTTCACAGCTTGTGTTGAACCAGTTAATACCCCAACCCATTGGAAGTGTAGAGAACCAATTTATCCGGTGTTAAAAAATAATGTTGACATTGTTAGTTTTCTGTTAGTGTGTAGAATCTTAAAATGTAATATATATGCGAAATTCTCATGTTTTCAACAATATCGTCCTGCTACATAAAATGAAGCTTTTTTTTTTTTTTTACTGGGACTCCACGGAATCAACAGTAACATTTTCACCTTTCCATTTCTACTTTGTATGCCTTTAATGTAAAAAATATAAATGAATAGCACAGTGCAAGTGCTGTTTTGTTCAGAAAATGTGTCAAATACCAATAACTTAGTTTTTTTTTTTTTTTTACTTGGACAATGCAAGCAATTTGCTCACAATCTTCCTCTGCAGATGATTGTTATAGGATACCATACTTTATTGAAGTATTTTCCTTTTCAGTGGAGGAACTACAAAGGAGTTTTTATTTCGACGAGTATGTTTCAATCTTGCAATTGTTCATGGAAAAACAGATGGCTGAACATAATCTATTTTTACAATCATCCACTTCGATTGCTCTTGCTCACGGCCGACCAAACGATAGCCTGACCTTCATGGGAGGGCCTCTAAATGATACTGTGAACATTGTATTAATCCCAACCACCATCCTTGACCACAGCTGGAGTCTGGCCACGATCTGTATAAAAGTTGCCCCCCCCTTCCCAGAGAATGCTTAAGATAAAGGGCAGACTTTTCTATATCCACTGATTGTGTAGAAAATGCCCTTTGCGGTCCTCAAAGCAGTACATTTACGTGTGTAATAAAAAGGTACACAAACACATTTACTGCGAACATGCATGTCGAGAGGGGCCTTACCTCTCTCTAAGGTACTGACACAAAGCCTTTGTTTGGCATCTAGACGTGCACTTCGACCAATGTGTGCACACCTACACACATTACATACACACCTATTCAATTCAACTGTGTAGTTCAAACTTTCTTCAACAAAGTTTGATCCCTAGCGTGTTGGAAATGCGACTGATCCCTTCCCCAACAGAACGACTGTGTCATGCAATGATTTTTCTCTCATCCTTGATTAAGCTAAACCCAGTAGCCTTTTTTCCATGGTAACCAGCACTGATTTAAATGCAACACCACTATGCACACTACAATATATCTAATTTCCTTTTGGATCCCACCGCTACGTCCAGATGGATCAGAGTATAACGATCATGTAATCCGTTCTGATGCCAGGAGCCAAGCCCTCAGTGAACTAATCAATGCTATGGCACGCTCCATCACCCAAACGGACAGCCTGCACTTTTACACACGTAGGCTTCAAAACCACAACTCCCATAGTTCCATAGGGTGTCAGGACATTGGCCTACAATAATGAGATTCAGCAGGCCTTGACTCCACTTGTAGTTCACTGGAAAACAGTTTTGACTGTTCTTTTTCTTTTTTATAGACCAGATTCTGGCAAATTACTCTGGGCAGCGTCCTGTGGGGAGTTTGTTTGGTCCAAAATGGCCACTAATTAAAAGATTAGAAGATCGCCTTTTGGATCATTTTAATTATTGGACCTCCTGTAAGGAATAACAGTGACTAACTACAATGACATTTATCACAGTAATGACGGGCCTGATAAGCTGGAGGTGTCTCGTGTGGTCGACTCGTTGGTAAACAAGCCTGGATTTGGAACTCGCTGCATGACTGGGGACCCCATACCGTGAGTAATCTGTGAGGATATTTTGGCACTGCTAAAACATTGCCTGCATGTGTTTTTGTGTGTGTGGGAATGTGTGTGTGTGGGAATGTGTGTGTGTGTGGGCATGTGTGTGTGTTCTGTCAGTATGTCTTATCATGAAATTGAGGGTATCCAATTCAGTGACAGTGTCTAGTTCTTCAGATCTATAAGGCCAAACCGAATTTCTTGAAGCCAATTAATAAGTGGTTAACATTAGCTAGGAACACATTTTTCTAATCTGTTCACATCTGACTAAGTAAGATAATGAAAAGCTATCCTAGCCAAACTTCCAGATAGGGGGAAATAATTCATAGAGCGACAGTTTGAGCTCCCACACCATTTGAATGCAGTGGAGCAAATTCAAGAATCTACCACAACACATTCCTCAAATATTCATTGCATACAACATGAGGCATTTACTCTCTGCTTAGTATGGTCGAGATGAGAACATTCATTATTAACCATATCGTTATAACTTATTCACCACAGTTAATGTATTCATCCCTTTAGAGGCCCTAAAGGAAATGTGTGTTGTTGGTGGTGCTACACCGTGTAGCACTGTTTGATTAGAGGTTAAAATATAGTTGTCATCCGTAGGCAACACCCCAGGTATATAATGTGATCTCATCCAACTGTACTCTGTCAAGTGTGCTCAGTGGAATATGACTTGGCAAGCTTCACAGCTCCCTTCATGTAATCGAGGTGAAATGACGGAAAATGCTGAGCTAATGCTAATGACAATTAGCACAATGTTGACTGAGAGAGTGAAAGGTCAAGGTGTGTGCGTGTGAATGAAGGTTTTTGTGTTCACAGTATGTTATTGTTTAGGTTGCTGGTAACCACAAGCTGGGGAGTACTTTATTTGAGCTGCATCCATGATTGTGATGATGATTATTTTGTATTTTATTTTAAAGGAAGTTGCCGTGTGCCTCAAACGCCTCTGATTGGTTCACCCCCTCTGTGGATCCATCCATCAGCGACATCTTCCTCAACGGGAATTGGAGCATGGCTAACCCCTCCCCTTCCTGTCAGTGCAGCACCCCTCAACGCACCATTATGCTGCCTGACTGCCTTCCAGGGGCTGGAGGTCTCCCCCCCCTTCAGGTGGGTTCACACACCTGGCGATCCCAGACTTGCCTAACCCAGTTCTGAACTGCATTCATTAAGGCTCTCGTTTGGGGTGTGACAGTGTTTATTAAGATCCAGAGACGGGTCATTTGTTGTTCAGCCAATGTTCCTGCTCATGGAGTGAGTGCTGGTTATGTTGTTCATGTCTGATCATCAAGTCAAAGTCAAAGTGAACTTAATTGTCAATCAGACCATGCAACAAGTAATTAAACAAATCGAAAATGCGTTTCCCCATACTCAAAATGTGCATGATGCAACATTTTAACGTTTGACATAATAGTGCAAACAGACGTCGACAGGTAAAAAACAACATATACGATAAGAGCAACATATAGGAGTAAAGTGCAAAATGCTGAATAGCAGCATGGATACTATATGTTATTGTGCATATGAAGTGCATTGAGCTTACAGAGTAAAAAAAAAAAAAAAAAGAAAAAGACATCATTTAGCAGTCACTTGGTCCTTAGTGGGTGTATGTGGTGCAGGAGCACCTGTTCATGATATTTTCTTGAGTGTGTTAAGTAGTCTGATGGCCTGTTGGAAAAAGCTGTTGCTGAGTCATTGTTAGTGTTGAACCGCATGCTGCAGTAGAACTTGCCAGATGGTAGGAGGGTGAACAGTTAGTGTGCTGGGTGGGTGGGGTCTATGGTGACGGTAGGAGGGTGAATCAGCGTGAACAGCAGAGGGCGCACAACCCTGGGGGACCCCAGTGTTCATGACGGTGGTCCCTGAAGAGTTTGGACCAGCTCTTACTGTCTGTGGTCTGTCGGTGAGGACGTCCAGTAACCAGTAATCATCTGTGGAATCTGGAATGGGTCAAGTGTAGTAGGGAGACTGGATGTTATATGGGCCTTGACCAACCTTTTAAAGCATTTCATCATGATGGGAGTGAGTGCTAAATGATTAGGTCATCATCTAACGCCTGTACAGCTCACATGCCAAGGAAGGAATTGGACCATTCCATCCATTTTGTATTTTTCTCAGTTTACCTGGCCCAGATCTCACAAGATGGCATTGGAGAGAAAAGTGTATTTGGTGTGATTAAGTTTGTCATATGTTCAAATCTTGTGTGCCTTGTTGTTTGGGTGTGATGTGACATGCTGTAGTAGTAGTTGTTAATTTGAGTGAGGTGCGATTGCAGGAAGTGTTACGTGATAATTGTCAGTGAAGGCGTTTGTTGGGAAATAACGGTCGCCTCCTGCTTCCGACTCGGTTCCTCTGCGAACCTCGGTCTAATTGGTTTGACCCTTTAGCCTAGTAGCATCCAGTCAGCCAATCCCTCTTCAGGAGAACTGTCCATGTTCGTTGTGCTGACTCGGCAAACTCTCTGTCTAACATGAGTCTTGGCTGGGCCATGCGTCTGGGCCCCCTTCCCCTCCAAGGAAATCAATGCCAATGTTTTATAGGCCATTACCCTAACAACATACATGGCCGAATGCAGGGAGGGGTGAATGATCCCAAGCTCTCCCCAGCAGATGCGATCCTGGCTGGGGATCGATCGATGGGCCTCAGCTGTTTGCTTGGATTCTCCCTTCTGACCCACGGCACTCTAGATTTCCTGTGGAGTTTCGAAATAAATACATTTCAAAAAAAGAATGTACTCTATAAGTGGGATGATGTTGGTAAGCTCCATGCGCCCCTCCCTCCATCACCCAAAACAAACCCCTGCTCCAGTAAGAGGTGCGCTCCAGTGACGTCTCTGGCCTAGTTTAGCTGTTTGCTTTTGGGAAGGTGTTGTATAGCTAGGCTTTCGCATTTTGGGCTAAAATGAGTTGTACGTGACTTTGCAAAGCACAATGCACACCCCGTAGACTGTGCTAAATTATTAAAGCGCTGTGATTTAAGATTGGCTTCATCATTATTCATTGTGAACGCCATCAATACATTGCTGTGTTGTTGTGAGTTGTTTACTCTCATCAAACACATCCGTCCAGCAATGGTGCTTTGATTCGAAACACATCAAGGAACTAAATATAGGAGCATCGGGAAGATTTTTATGATTGAGGTTATGGAAGGTTATTTGATGATAAACAATAACTTCCTCCTTACTTGAAATCACTTACAACTGCCAACTTCTGCCAACAAAAGATCCACAGAGGATCAGTGTCGATTCTTTTTTTTTCTGTCAAGGTGATTCAGCTCTATGTTTGAGACCAACTTGGGAATAGATCGTCCATTTTCTTCCCAGCATAATCAACAAAAGTAAAAATCGGTTCACTCAGTTTGACCTTTTACCACAAACGCATCAAATTTTGATGACATAAACTTAGAAAATAGAAACCCTAGCCTGGCTGCCAGCCCAACTTCTCCCCACCCACAAAAGAATTTGGTCGGGAAGTTGGGTCTGGAGGGTCTCGTATTGGGAGCAACTATATAAAACCAGGATCTGGGCGGACCAATGAAATTGCCAGGGCGGGCTTTATAAGATGATGGACAGATGATCAACAGTAACGTAATCAACGTCACAAGAGCCCTTGGGTTGAATTCGTTTTCAACAAACAACATATTACGTTGCTCTGATTGGTTGTAGGTCTATCCAATTGAGCGAAGAGGCATTTGTTTTACGAGTTCGGTTGAAACACGCCCCATAGTCACAGCCCGACGAAGAGTTTTCAGACTCATATTCTGACAAGAATTATGAGTATGACAACGTCAGGCTATAGAAACCCAATGGGAGTTGTTAGTTTTTTTGCGGAGAGGAGGGATGTGCCTGTGGGGTGGGGGGGGGGTGGGGGGGGGAGGAGACGTGCAGTAAACGCCCCGAGCCAGAATCAAACCCGGGGCGCGGTGTTAAGGTCTTAGCCTCAGGGGAATGAGCTCATACCCAGTGAGCCTCCAGGGAAGCTCTGTACTCTAATATTCACTGAGGGGCCAATCTGCAGTACATCAGAAGGAATGTAGCAAAGGTCTACAAATGTAGAAAGAAAGTGTGCCGCCTTCACTCAAACATTTCCAAAGTGATAAATGTTTGATGGTTAACATCATCATCTGAATCATCCATCCATCAAGCTTGGAATAAGTTGGAAGTGTAAAAGGCCGTAACAAGACTGACCCAGTTTGCAAACAAAAAACTAAATGTTTGTGTACTTCATACCTGAGGCCATAAAGCGAATTTACCAAATAAGCCAGACTTATATCAGTCAGTCAGACTCATTTCTAGTTCATTCGGTTCCATAAAGCTAGTTTAACGTAGTTCAAACTCAGTTACTATGGTAACTTGTGCTTCGAAACTAGCCTGGTCCGGGTCAGGCTAATTGTCAGGCTTAGACCGTGCTGTTGCTTAACCAGACGTTCCTGTAACACTGACTCAACGGGAAAACGATGATTTACCACAGACATTCTCATTTTCGTATTCTCATCAGTTCAATATGTAGGCTACATTTATAGAAAATCAACTAAAACACATAGACTACAACATTTAGCCTAATTAATTCAACATTGATGAACAATGATTTGATACACACCATAGGCCTAGCCTATGTTAAATGTATGGCTGTGGGGTAGTTTGTGATTTCAAATGTTTAGGCATCAGGCATAGGCCTATACCTCAATCTAAATTATCCAAGCGTATTTATCATAGCTATATAATTGTTAACAGTAGCCTCCGAATGTGAAACAAACCTAAACACATCCATCTATCCTCCACAAAAACCACGTTAAAAGGTTTGCTACTGGATATAGTATTGATTAATAGTTATTATAGCTATTTATTTAAAACAAGGTCAAAAAAGTCAATTTAGATGTTTAATGGTGTCAGTTTTTTCAACGTCGTAAAGGTCTTAAAAAGTACCTCGACCTACGTAGCCTATTGTTCATGTCAATCATGGAGTGTCATTTTATTTTGATAAAGTGGTGGATGAGGGAGCCGTCTTAGTACGCGGCTTAAAGGGAATGTTCTTTCTGGAAGAAGTAATGTGGCCGTGTGCATTGTTTTTTGCTGTGGTGGATCATATGATCCATGTTCTACCTCTCTGGCTGCTTAAGAATAGGGTGCACGCGCAATGAGCTTGACTACTTAAATCTGACTTGAATTCGTAGGAGTGCGTGAGCTGAAATCGGCCTTTATGGATCCGCTTTAGCCGCGCTTGACTAATGAAACTAATTCAAGTCAGGTTTGGGACTTTTGAGTCCAGCTTTTTTGAGCGGCCTTTATTGGAACAGGCCTCTATACTTTAACAGGAGTTTTTATTTTTATTTTTATCATCCCGTTCACGTCATCTTGAAGGAAAACACATGAAGCCTCGCTCTAAAGCCACGGAATGTCCTCTGGTGAAGACCCTGGGACCAGGAGTTGGCATTTTGCACTGATGGCATTTCTTACAATACAGAGTACATTTCTGTGCTGTGTGTGTGTGTAAGTGTGTGTGTGAGTGCCTCTATTTGTGCCGAGCCACCTCACTCTGAGAGGCTCTCGAAAGAAGCCAATGACTTCCACTAAGCGGAGCCCATGCTGTTTGAGGAAATGACCCTCTCTGAAGATGGCCTGCTCGTCTACCTCTCCGTCATTTGTTCTTCGTCCTCTCCTGATCATGAGCCCCTGCTTCCACGGCGGCCGATCACATGCCCGACCACTCACCCACCGGCCTGGACGGACGTGTGACGCCTCGTTGAGCCTGCGGAAGTCTTGCTGTGCTCTCCCTTTCACTGAAGAGGCTCAAGGCCTGTGGGGGGTGGGGGAGTGTATTATGGGATGGTTGTCAAGACAGCTGGACAAAAGCAGCGGCCTTTGCGTGACCTTTCGTTTTTTTTTTTTTCTTCTTTTGACGCGCTCGTCTTGAAAACGTCCTCAAGGTGTTCATGTTTTTCTTTCTGCTCCACGGTGCTGTGCGGAAGACTGGAGCCTCTATCCGAGTAGCTCGCCTCCACGTCAGCCCATCTGTTCTTCCAAGTCCCTCATTCTTTCTCAGTGCCTCTCTAATCGCCCGACATCTCTCGTGACTGTCTCCCCTTAACCGACACAGCTTTTAGTTTCTCGACTGAAATCCATGTGTTTTTGGAGTCTGTATTTTTGGAATGTGCTGGAATGCGTTGCGGAACCTTTAGTGCTGGTATACAGATGGGGATCTAGTGTAGGGGGCAAAGGTAAGTGTTTGCTCTGATGTACCAGTAGCATTTTGCTACGCGACACCATTCGCCAGCCACTCTCCTTTATCAGTTCCCTAAACGACCCATCTGTTCGCTACTCTGAATCGTCCTTGTTGTTATTTGTCGTCCGATGTTCCATGCCCTTCGAGTGTAATGCTTGCGACATATATAACACTCAGAAGTGTATTACGTGTGTGTGCGTGTGTGTGTGGTGGAGGTAGATAACATCTCACCAAATCTGATATCACCTTGCAGACTGAAAGAAACATATGACTCACAAGATAGGGCAGACAGTGCCAGAGACATGGGGAGTATATCAAGATAGATGTGCCCCTTTGCAAGGCGAAGCCCACCCAACGACCCCTAATACACACTAACACACACACACACACACACGTAAGCTGCACGCGCACACACATACCCAGGCGGAACACACACATTCGCGGGCGCACTCGGGCGCGCCGCGCAATCGAGGCAGAGCGTTCATTTATCACGAGTGCTCTATTGCTTACCTCCAGTCTGCGGGCCTGCGAGCGAGGACTAAATTGATGCGTCTCCCAGTGGCAGACCACCAACACAAGCCCTGGGACACCAGGGAGTATCTATTCCCTTTGACCTGAAAGGGTTCGCTGCTGAATAAACCATGACACCTCTCTCCCAGACTTAGTAGTGCATTCTTTTTATCTTTTGTCCTTTTCGACCATCCCAATATGCCCTTGAAAAACGACTGAAAAAGAGGGGACAGACTATGCGTTGGTGGAGGGAGGGGGGGGGGGGCAGACACACATTGAAGAGCGTGGGGAAGGTGGTGTGAAAAAACATTGTTTCCATGGAAATGGCATGCAACAGTAAGCCCCGTTATCAATTCTCAGGTATTGACTCTCGTTAGCCGAGCGATATTTAACCTTCGCAGATGAATAGACGGCGGAGCGTGCCGAGGAATTGATAAAGCCTCTGAGGGGGTTCTCTAGTACAATTGATGTCTCTGTCGCGTCCAGATTGCTCTAAGTAAGTCCCGTTTGCAAATGACTCTCCTTAGGCCTAATCTATCAGTACCCCCTCCCACACACACACACGAAAGTCCTTTGGAGTCAGTCGGATAGATATCACCGAGCAGTGAGTCTTCCTGTAGCAGTTGGCCTGAGGTATCCAGGCTGGGTTCTGTAGCAGTTGAATGCTGATGGGTGGGGACTTGAGGTGCAGCTCCGAGGTCAGGACGATGTCCTCCATCCGTTGCGATTGCCCTGTCATTCACGTGGCGTCTCTGGTCTGAAACGGATCCGCGAAGGAGGCGAGAGATACATACTCAAGGTTTAGGACACTTGGACAACTGAAGGACTTTTTCAAATGCCCACACTCCCATTTCAGTGTGGTGCGCCTTGGGGGTCTGACAGAACTCAAGTATTGATACAATGGGGCTTTATCACGTTTTATGTAAGAACAAAGCTCTTATTGGGGGGGGGGGGGGTATTTTGCGGAAATAGATTAATGAGAACCACGGTTTATCGCCAAGCTGGTCAATCCCTGCCCAGGACTCACAGAGGGAAACAGATTGCCATATCTTCTGTGTAAGAGCTGTTGTTTTGGGCTTCTGTCCCCGCCAGATCCATTTTGGTTTCAAATGACCTGTCCGGAGCCATATTCCGGGATTTGGCGGGAGACGTGTTGGAAGTAGGAAAAAGGTCGAGCGGCTGTGGGATGACGAGGCAGATGGTGGATGAGGCACTGCAATTTGTTTTCCTTCTTTCTTTTGTTGTTGTTTTGTTTGTGTGTGACTGAACAATACAGCAGGGGTTTCTCCCCTCTGCCACCGTCTCCACTGTTGATTCTGATTCCAAAGATGGCCGTCGCAATAATAGACCGCCGTTGGGGAAATGCTGGTCCACGGCTCTGTGGGTTTGGGAGGCGGTTTATTGGATCCTTCTCTCTCAGGGGTGAACGCTGTGACCAGCACATATGGCTGTGTTGGACTCAGTTGGGGATCCATTCACGGGATATAATTGCAGGGAATCAAAACTGGACAAGCGAACCACGACTGCGTTTTGATGGTTTAATAAGCAAATTCGCTGTGGGCAGTGAAGAGAGAAACTTGCAAAAGCTTGCCTACGGAGATCTGTGGCAAGTCTCAAGGTCTCTCCTGAGAGAGATGTGCGTCCCCCCCCTGTACAGTGCCTTCTAGATTCAGTTTTTTTCTACAGTGAAACCTGTACCAACCCCACAGGCCCACCATATCCCACTATTCCCAACACATACGTTTGGAATCTGACTGTTGGTTGAATGACACTTTCCATCCACACATTTACGGTAGATGACCAATTAACAAACAAACCCCGACACTCCTTCTCAGAGACAGACATGCAGGCAGACACCTGGAGTGCACCCCCAAACCGCCTCTCTAAAGACAGTTTCTGTTTCCAGCGAGTCCACCGCCCCTTTCCTCAGCAGAAACATAATTAACCTGATCATCACTTAGCACATCTGAGGATGCATCCGGAAACAAGATAGTGCAGCACAACTTCACAGGCAGCTAGACGCGCGCGCCAAAGAGGAAGCTGCATTCGCACGATTGGGCGTCTCTGCCAGGTAGAATTTGATGATGTTGCCTTTGAGGTTCGCCCAGATTCCGCCCGCCGCTGAGAACGCGAGCACGTCTGCGCCTCTTATCGTCTCACCGACACTCAAGTGTGTGCCAGCTCATTCCCGGGATTTGATTTCTCGCCGTTTACATTCACCCCTTTGTTTGCCTCTACTCTGTGTGCGAGTGTTTGTGTGTGTGTGTGTGTTTGGGGGGGGGGGGTTGGTATTTGGGTGTTGTTCGTGCCTCTGTTGAGCATGTGCACACATCTGTGTGTGTATTGTGCGTACCCATCCATTTACAATCATTTAGTTAGGAGTGACATTACACCGTCGGTGAGCGTGTGAGATAATACACTGAGATTTGGATCACCTTGAGAAGGAACCATTTGGAACGAGCTCATTTTAATTAACACATTCTGACTAAGTTGGAAAGCATTCGTTCTTGTGTTTGTTAGTGCCTGCTTGAGATGCCTGTATCCCCCAAGAGAGGAGCATGGTAGTACTGTTTAGTCTGTTTGCCTTATGCCTGCACCTCTTCTTCCTCCTCCACTTCTTATGTATGCTTTGTTGGAGCATTTCTCCAGCCTACCCTCCTCTTTCAGCCCCACGCCTCCCACTGACATGTGACCAGCCTCTTTGGAAATTCATTTTCAAGACTCCATGCATATCTCTAGCCATTAACCCTTACCACATAACAAGGTGGGAAGAGGCCAAACACACACTGCTAATCGACACAGCGGGGAGACTGTTCAAACAGCACTCCTTAATGGCGTGTTTACCCCTCGTGAGCATGCGTGTGTGAGCGCGCGTGTGTGTGTGTAAGGACATTGGGGAAGATGGGAGGTTCTCTGGTTCCTGGTATGTAGTCCCCCATTAAGCTTGACCAGGGATCATCCTAATCAACGGCGTAATGGGGCCCTGACACGAGCCCGGCCTGAAGTGTGTGTGTGTGTGTGTGTGTGTCAGCTCGCGTGGTCGGCGTTGCATCCTCCTCTAATTGTGTGTTTGAATGGTGCCAATTTATGCAGAGAAGCGGGCTAATTACAAGACTCTGACATTGCCCATGGCTTCAGCCGAGCGCTCTAATAGACTATTACCGCGAGGGTGAGGACGCCTTTCCTGAAGCTTTGCATGGAAACGAGGCGAAAACGGAGCTGGGCGCGTCCCGTCCAGCGCGTCCTGTTCTAGACCCCGGCGGTTCGTTTGGGAGACCTTCGCTTCGCGGACGCTTGCTGCTCGGTCAACCTTCATCGAGGTTGGGCCTATACCGGTGTCGCTGGCCGTGTTTGTTTAGGTTCATTTGCGCCACACTGTTTGTAATTGTCCGTGTAACCGGCCTCGGGGACCTAATTGCGAAGCGCGTTTGATTCGGTGGCACTTGGTTTTAAATGAGCATATGTTCTCAGTCCTAACTGACCAGGTGGAAGGACTGGGTTGACATAAAAATGGGGGGGGGGGGAAGAGATGGGAAGTAAGCCGTTTCTGTGTTGTCGTTGTTGCTGCAGAGGATACAGAACACCACAGACACACTGCAGGACCTGACAGGAAGGAATGTGACTGACTTCCTGCTCAAGAAGTACGAACAGTCAGGCCGAAGCAGGTACAGTCACTGCGTGCGTGTGCGTATGCACTGTGTGTTTGTGTCACCCTGTCATGTCAACTCTTCTGACTTGCAATCTGATCTCGCACTCTCTCTCCTCCCTCCCACCTTCACCACCCCCCCCCCCACACACAGGTACGGAGGGATCTCCGTAGGAGGGGTCAACTCCCAGGTGCGGATGACGGCGCCGGAAATTGAAGCCGTGACCAGGGATTTGAAGATCCTGTTCAATTCCTCCATGGTAGGCTGCGGTTACTGGAAAACATGAGGGTGGATTCATAGCCGTGACTTTGAAAGGGGATAGCGTGTGCGCGCGCGCCTGCTTGGGTGTGAGTTTTGGTGAACGTACCTGTTATCTTATGTGCAAGTGAGTGGAGGGACTCGGATGTTGACTGAAGGAAATCATTCCTTTCCTGAAGACCTCAATTTAACTCATTTCAGCTCCCGCATTAATGTAAACCATGGCCTCATTTCAAGCCCCTTAAAATGCCCTCATGTCTACCGTCGGGCTTCCAGGATTTGAGGAACACGGCTCAAACATGATTTGAGTGGCTTTCAAATGTCTGCATATTACCTTGGAACGGAGCTATAACAGAGCTCCCAGTACCTTTGTCGGGTGTCCATGGAAACTGGGCACCGGCGCTTTAAATGAATTTACCTCTGAATCTCTCAACTGCTTCTCGCCTCACTCTCTCCCTACTCGTCGATACACACACACATTCTCTTGCCAACACACGGCACTTTCCCTTCCACACACACACACGCACAAACACTTTCACAAAATGTTTAAACCCAACAAAGGACTTAAAACTCTCCCTCTACCTCTCTCCAGACGCCCCCCTAACACACAAATCCCTCGGTAATAACAACTTTAATTTGCGGCCCTGCGATATTACACCCTAACGACTCGCAGCTCTGTCTTGTCAAAACTCTGCGTTGTCTACAGGACATGTCGAGTCTGTTTCTGCAAGGGAAGGTGGGGAAAAGAGAGCGACAGAGATAGACATAAATGATTACTGTTCTTCCTCCTGCAGACTTTTGGCCTGGCGGTTTTCTTTTTCAACTATCCACCTTGTTTTAAGTTTGGGAGAGGGGCAGGGGTGGGGGTAGGTGGGGGAGTATCTGGTGAAATGAAAGGGGAGCATGGGTCTTATGCTAATGAGGTAGTTGACACGTTTTGGAGATTTGGGGGATTTTCAGGAAATGAAAGGATAACCTGGGTAAACACTGAAGCTTAGGTCTTAACCTGGGACTCGCATCACGTCACACTGTTTTCCCTTGCTGTTTAATTCATCCCAACGGCATAATCTCAGAAGTTGGAAGAAACACCGGAAAGCCAAAGAAACAACATCCACCACAGTAAGATTATGAATTCTTTAGCAGAAAAACTTCGTAAACAATAGGCTCTAATCCCACTTACTATAGTCTGGGACTACTTTCTGGCTAATGCGGCGTGCCGTGAGTGGTCAAACACCGGTCACACCCACTCAACACGATGAGCGCTTACGCGTGGTATCATTTGAAGTGGCAGAGGCAAGCTAAATTGCCGTCATTCTCCTTGAGCGCAAAATGGGTTGGTCAGGGATTAGACAAAGTATATTTTTCGGAATCTTCATCCGCGCGCACGGACAAACACGCGCCCGCAGGCACACTGTCGACAATTCCACTTTATATTTGGTTTGTCACTCACAAAACCTCAAATTACCCCACATATGGGGTAGTGCGCCCACAGACACGTGCACACTGGCACACGTTTAAATGCACAAAACACACACACACACACACACTGATTCTCACACTGTGTGGGACACACAAAGGGACACACATCCAAACGCACACAGGCATTAAAGCCAGAGGAAGCAGCTTATCCACAGAAAGACCGCCTGCCCGCATCCCCCACTGTTGTGCGAGTCAGTAGGAGCCTCCCTCTCTCCCCCTCACCCTCTCTCCCTCTCCGATCCCTCATTCCCTCCCCTCCTCCCTCCCTCCATTTCCCAAACGAGAATGGTAAAACAAAATATGTTAAAGACCCCGTCTTTGCAGAAGGCAGAATTATGGACAGGCAGCAAAGCCTTGTAGTTTGTCCGGCTCATGAATAGGTAATGAGATGGAACAGGGATGTTATTTAACACAAATATTTCTGTCAGTACCACCGGCGTGTGTGTGTGTGTGTGTGTGTGTGCGGATACGTGTTTGTGCGTGCGCGTGGACGCATGTGTGTTTGCCCCCCCCCCCCCCCCCCCCTCTTTGAAATGGAGCGAGGAAGCGTGCGGGTATGTAAATACTGTGCAAACACTGTTTCATGCCAACGGCAGAAGATGTGGCGTAAAGAAAGATGGCCTACATAAAATGTTCAGAAAAGACCAGCAGGATCTCCTCCTCCTCCTCCTCAGTCGCCTAGCAGTCCTCCCCTAGCCTGTGCCATCGGGGGCTGAGCCTGCGTCTCTCGGTCCTTATCTCTCAATCTCCAGGTTCCACCACCATAAATGCACGCCCCCCCCCCCCCCCCCCGACACACACACACACACTCGCTGTCTGCCAACGTGTTTGACTGTTCCTTTCTTCCTCTCCTTATCTTTCTAATTTGTGTCTCTCTCTCTATCCCTTCTTTCTCTCTCTCCCTCTCTCTCTCTGTCTCTCTCTCTCTCTATTTCTCATCCCTCCTCACCCGCTGTGGTCGTGTCACTTAGACAGGAAAGGCCCATTTCCGTTCACATCACGCGTGGGCGCGTGGCGCAGGCAGAGCAGCGTAGCACCGCTGGTGGAATCACCCCGGTGGTCCACCCCAGTCTTCCCGCCCCCGCAGCTTCCCATCCGGAGGCCTCCTCGCCAACAAAACACAGCCCCAGCAGATTCTTAATGTGACCCTGCCGCCCCACCAACCACAGGACCCCTTCCCCCGCGCCCCTCCTCCCTGCGCCCCCCCACCCCCCCCCCCCTTTAGATTCCTCGGAGCACTGCATAAGCAGCTCTGTCACTGTACTGTGCTGTCCGCTCCATACGGAGTCGGTCCTGACTGTCAAGTCAGGGCTTTCTACATTTTTATGTCTGTGTTGAGGCTCTCCATAAAGAAAGTGTGTGTGTGTGTGTGTGTGAGCCTGTCTTTTTTTCCCCTTGTCTCCCCAAGCTTACTGTAAGCGCCTGTATGTACGTGTACCTGGGGGTGGGGGGCGGGTGGGGGGTGGGTGGGGGGTGGAATGGTGCAGAACACATTTGCCCGTGTACAGAACGCGAGGCTCAGCGAGGACGCGGCTCTCGCTGTTCTACCCCTCGCCGTCTCCGACATGTTTCGCATCTCCAAACAGGAGACGTGTTTTTTTCCCCGAGCGCGTCCAATTAAGTCCCCCTCACTCTCTCTCTCTGTCCCTCCCTCTCCCTCTCCCCCTCCCCACTCCTCTTCATCAGGATAACGCCACTGATCAGATCCTGCAGAATGCTGAGACCCTGCTGAAGGAGCTGGGAACGCGGGAGAACCTCAAGGTACTCCATCACTGGCCCAGAGAGCAGAGCCTCCGACCAGGACTCGTCTGTCTTCCTCGCTCGCTCGTCACGCCTTTGTGAACCGTTTGTGACGGTACACACGCACGCACGCACACACACGCTCGCATAGATGATATGTAAGAGAGCAATATGCGCCGCTTTTTGAACGGTTTTTGTCTCTGAACACTCATCATGCTGAAGCGCTTGTGAAGAATTTCCACTGATGTGTTAGCTGGTAAGGTAAAGAAACGCTTGCAGATTTTCCACTTTGGCGGGAGCTGCACACTGCCGTACTGTTGTATAATGGGGTTTAGTCAGAGCAGCATTTCAGCTTCCGCAATCCCAGAGCAATTCTCAGCCTGAAGCAATTATGCACTATACGGCACTGGTGAATTAGCACGCTTTTCTTTTTTTTTACTTTCCAGCTGAAATAACTCCCAATCCCTTTTTATGTCTTAAAATGTGACTGGACTCAATGGGGACAAACCCAAATGGCCTCAGGAGGATCAAAGGGAGGAATTTATGTTTCGATATGGCTTCGTGAAAACACACACATTTGTACCCTCTATAGTGACGTCGATTTGAAACTGTGTGTGTTCCTGTGTTTGTGAGTTTGTGCAAGCTTGTGCATGTGTGCAGTGTGTGTCTGTCTCGTGTGTATGTGTGGGCATCTGCATGTGAGCGAGCTGTGTATGTATACACTTCCAGTGAGCGTGTTTGTGTCTGTGTGATGCAGTGTTATAGTATGCCCACGTAGGGGGCATCCACCCAAACACCATCCAATCCTAATTAGAGCAACACTGCCAGCAGGGGGTCCCTCTCTTTCCAGAACATTCTTCATCCTCCTTTACAGCAGGAGGCACCAGCACTGGGAGCGTTGCACAACTGAGAGAAAATACTGCTCCCTGTAGTTATTTATCTCGCTCTCTCTTGCTCTCTTCCTCTCTCTCTTCCTCTCTCTCTTCCTCTCTCTCTTCCTCTCTCTCTCTTCCTCTCTCTCTCTCTCTCTCTCTCTCTCTCTCTCTCTCTCTCTCTCTCTCTCTCTCTCTCTCTCTCTCTCTCTTCCTCTCTCTCTCTTCCTCTCTCTCTTCCTCTCTCTCTCTTCCTCTCGTGGCAGTTGGTTGTTATCCTTATTCTGCGCTGTGTAGTTGTGTAACGAAAACATTCCAGTTTGCTTGATCTGTCAGGCTTATTAGGTAGCGTCTCAACAAACAGTTGTTTGATCACGTCACCCTTGATACGAACTGTGAACTCAACTTTTCAGCTGCCGAGTCGTCAACTTATATGCAGCCTAATTTATGAAGTTAGTTACGCGGTTGTTTCCATCACTTTTTTTGTATTCCTCAATGTCGCATACTCTCTGCCACTCTCTCTTCTCTATCCCTCTCACTTTCTCTGTCTCTCTCTCTCGCTGTCTCTCTCTCCCTCCCTCTCTGTCAGGTGTGGTTCTACAACGAGGCGTGGCACAGCCTGGTGGCCTTCCTCAGCGTGGCCAACAACGCCATCCTGAGGGGCAACCTGTCGACGGGCCAGAGCCCGCGCGACTACGGCATCTCCACCTCCAGCCACCCGCTGAACCTCACGAAGGAGCAGCTCTCCATGGCCCTGTGAGTTAGCTGCCCGCACAGCTGCAGTGTTGGCTTTCCGGGGCCTTGTGTTCCCCATCTCTAATGACCTCTAATTGGAACACAACGGGAACCTGAAAAACGATGTTCCGACCTTGTTCCCCCAAAGATCTACAATTAAGATTATTGCATTTATGAGGTATTATAACTTGAAACAGGTCACATTTTGTTTGCATTTGGGTCCAATGTGAGGGTTAATGTGTGTTAGCATAATATTGAAATCCGAAACATAGGATCTTGGGAACGATTGACCTTGGAAACTTAAGACCCCTAGGAACATAAAGTAAGATCCTGGGAACAAAGATACACTCCCTCTATTGTCACAGTTAGTTAGCATTGTTGTTAGCTTGCATTGTTGTTACCAGCTAGCATTGCTGTTAGCTAACTGACCTCAGGGGTCCACACAGGAGGAGAGCAAAAATATTTCCTATTTGAACTGATGTATAACAGGGCAGTGATTGTCCTGTATTGGAGATGAAGCTGGGATGTCACAAATAAATATTTATAGGTAGGAGGGGGTGTTGTTTTGGAAAGGATAGAAAGGTAGGAGAGATGAGAGAGGAGGGGGCGTGAGAGAGTGGAAAAGCAGGAAGGAGGTAGAGAAGGAGGGAGATGCGGGGGGGGGGGGGGGAGAGAAGCAAATGTGAGGGGAAGAGCCCACGTGAGGTATCCCCATGGGATTAGCATACTTTAGCCTGCGGTTACCGGTTTGTAACCCAGTGATCAGCCCTGGGCCATGGACAAGATCTCCCATGAGACCCGGGGATTAATGACTGCCTTGCTCAAGCACTAAACCGCAGCCCTATACGGTCTGTCTTAATGCTGAGCATGAACATTCCCGCTTTCCATACTGACCTATAGGGCCTCCGTATCCCAGCGTCTGGGGCAGATAGTGGGCTCCGCACACCTGACAAAACGGGCAAATGTATCGCAGAACAGGTGTGACTTTGCAGCAGACAGAGAGCACCATACCCGGTTCGCTCGAGATGACAACCCAGCTGGCTGTGTCGTGCCTCGATTAAAAACAATCTTTAAATAGTGGATGCAACAACTCCTGCAGAGAAGGCCCCCCCCGCGTGGGAGAGCACCACAGGCTGGTATTTACGTAGCGCTCAGGTGCGAGACACAGCGCTGAGTTCGAAGACCCGCTGCGGGAGGGGGGGGGGGGGGGGGGGGGGGGGGGGGCGGGGGGGGGAGACACAGTACTTACGGCGACCTGCCACTCGTAGATTCAGCCCTAGCCCCCGTCGCTCTCTCTGCCTCGACAGTATCTCTCCCGCTCCCTCCCTCCTTTCATTCACGCTCGCCAATGAGTTATCCCTACAATTGATTAACCATGATCCAGAGCTTATCCTGGGATCTCACTCGCTGTTAATGTGTGTGGGGGTTAGAGGGCTACGAGTCATCACGGGATCACAGTGAATAACGTTCTCTGCCGTTAATCGAGGTACGGTGTCGACAAAGGTCGTTTTGACGCGTTCCATTTTGCCAGGACACTGTGCTCACTGTGGTTAGGAGTTGTGAATACCCCTCATGGAAACATCGCACGGTTGAGTTATTATTAAAAGTGTCTGTCAGGTGCAGTGAGGGTGGAGGTTAGCCCATAAACATGGAGTCCAGACAGCTGTCTGGACCGGGCTGCCATGCTCGTCGAGTGTAAGATGATGAGTCATGGTATATTCCTGCACCACCCGGAGCTATTCCTATCTCTGGTGATGCAGAGCTGCCTGTTGAGTTGGTCCAGATGTCCTTTAAAACAAAGGCTGACATTTAGTCTCCCGTATGCTTGTCTATACAAAGGCGGCGTTTCAAAGCATCCTTGAACGCAAGCAATATTATTCCGCGGTGCGCTTGGGATTAGAATGGACTTTAACAAAAGATGCTATCGAAATGAACTCTTGAAAGTGGCTTAACTGTTTATACACCGAGTTTTTAGTCTTTCTCTGCATGATAAACATTGTGTCTGAATGTAAGCATTCGAGAAATGACCAGCGCAGGTCATTACGTTCCTAACTGTTATTGGACACATTTCTGTTACCGCAGCATGGTCCCTGACCTTCCCCTAGCTCCATCCCCCGCAAGGGGCGACACCTGGAGAACGGCGTGTATGTAAAACCCCACCTCCTCTCTATTTATCTCAAACCTGTTTCAACTTAAAGCTTGATTAGCACGGCGGCATGTCCCCCCTTCACATCAATTAGCCACTTTCAAACGTTCGAGGTTGCATCATTAGCGATCCCGGCGCTAAAAACAGTCCACCGCGCCGCAATTTCGATAAGCCCTACTCAGATCTGGGGCGGCACCCACGGCGTAAATGATTTCATATTTATGTCGTCCTAATTGCGTCTGGTCTTGTACTGATAAATGCAGGGCTACGGCGTCGCGGGGGTAAGTTAGTTAATATGTTAATCACACGGCAGGTAGCCCACCGAGACGTTCCTACAGGACAGAGGGAACGGGTGGATGAAATATACCGTCGTCTCGTTCCTAGCTAATTACGGCCGTGCAGCAAGGACGTCCCGATAACCAAACAGCTCAAATGAAGATATATCGTAAGGAACTGAAGGTCACCGTCTCGGGAACAGGAAGATGCAGCAGCCGAAACACTTTGTGCTTCGCGTGTCAGAAGACAACTTCTCCGGATCTCCTGTTTTCTTGTAGCCTATTCTTCGGAGACTTGACTAACACAGCTTGACGGAACACCTCCTTCCAGGGGCGCCGTATAGGGGGGAAAAGTTAGGGCGTTTCCCTGACTGACAGGGGCCCCAAAACATTGAAAAACAAATAGATTTTTTTTTCATGGGGCACAAAATTCCTGGTGGCGCCCCTGCCTCCTTCTGATCAATGCCGTAGCTAACAATCCAAAAGAACTAAGGTACCACAATAGCTAGTCCCCGACCTGTACAATACATCATTCATCTCGACTTCTGTGGAGACGAGTGAAGTCTGGAGAAGGGTTTCATTAGTATGCTCTCCTTGAAAAATGCAGGAAAGTGAATTATTCAAGTTCAGTTAACTGACCTTTGAATGTACTGTAAACTTTGGAATTATGTGTCAAGTTTCCAGTTCTTGCTTATTGGCCTCTAAATCCTTATAATGTATGACTAGAGTTTGTGGTGGCTTGAGTGGGGGTGCGAGAAGGGAGACTAGACCAGCAGGAGCTCAGAATTGAAGGAATACGTAAGTTGGGACTTTAAGTGGAGTTGGCAATGTTCCAGATATATTTTTATGTACAAACAGCATAGAACATATCTTTTCCGTTTCAAAAAATGAAGGCCTAATTGAGTAATCCACTGCATGAGAGCACAGACTTAAGAAGTTCTCAAATACACACATTACTGTTCAAAGAAATGAGAGGTTATCTAACTGGCAATCTCATGGCACTCACGCATTTCATAAGAAATGATTGACCTTGGACACATTTCAGCATCAATGGCTTCATTCTACTTTTGACAAGATTACATGAATGTTGTGCAAGTGTATTATATCTTGGCACCCAGTGCTGAGATAGAAATAATAGATCTGGCTTAGTCCTAATCACCGTAGGAGAGCTATGTTTTTGAATAAGTCGCAGATTCAAATCCCCCCTAAACTGTACGTCGCTATGCTAAACAAACACATGATTTCTTACGACCCTAAGAGGCCGTTTGTATAGTGAAGTGTGAAAAAAGTGTAAAAAAGTGTAAAAAAGTTTGAGTTTTCTTGATTTTAGGGGCAGACTGCATAGTTTTAGTTGTGACGTTCCCATGAGTCGGTATGAGTGGGTCATTCATGCCGGAGGACCAAGTTGAAATGACAATTGAACATGCGCATTTACCCCCAAAAAGCTATCAAAACGTACCTTTCATAAATCAGGGTTCGAGCAAATGGTAGACCAGTCAATAACTATTATTCAGTGCCTACTAATCAGACTAGAATGTTCTCAACCCTTGTATGTTCACATCTGTGTTACGCAACCAGTGTTTGGGCATCTGACGGATCCATAACGTTATTGTGCTTTGAAAACGTTCCAAACGCAACTTCTGTCAACGAACCCAGAGTGTTGTATTGCAGTACTGTTGTGCGGATTCCCGCAATCGTTGAGTAGTTCCCCACGCTTTGAAGCGCGGGGAACTACTCAACGATTGTGGGAATCCGCACAACAGTACTGCAAGAGACGCACAGACAGCCAGGGAGATGGACAGGGTCTTGGTGCCTGTTCAAACAGCTGCTCCAGGGCACAGGGAGACAGAGTGATGGCCCACAGCAAACCTTTTGGTTCCACGTCCACCTCTTTCCACCTACCTACACAAACAATGTATTGCCCCCAGGTCCAGTGAAACCCGAACACCAACTGTATTAGAAATGGGTAGGAAGGGGGGTACACGGTGAGCACTGAATGAACGGTGTCGTCTTCCTCTCAGGAAACACAGAAAATGGGGTCCCACGGACCCAAACCCACGCAGGGGTCAATATTTCCCCTTAGATGACACAGGCAGGATGCAGAACTTATTACTATCAACCCACTGAACCGCGTCCATTAGCAGAACAGCCAGGGCACGTTCAGGGCGTTGTCGCAGACGGAAAGCGCCGGAGAGAGCCGCGGCCTTGGCTACACGACCCCCCCCACCTGACGCTCCCTCGACACGCCTCTTCTCCCGGCGTTTGTGTTCATCTGCAGGGCCACGACCTCCACCGACGTGGTGGTGTCCATCTGTGTGATCTTCGCCATGTCCTTCATCCCGGCCAGCTTCGTCCTCTTCCTCATCCAGGAGCGGGTTTCCAAGGCCAAACACCTGCAGTTTGTCAGCGGGGTCAACCCCGCCGTCTACTGGCTGGCTAACTTCGCCTGGGACATGGTAGGTATTAACCTCTCCTGGTCTGAGCCCCCCCCCCCCTTCCCCCCCTTTCTGCCTGGGCCACACGTCACACACACACACACACACACCTCTTACTGTGTGGGGTGTAAGTGAGATGGAATTTGAAACGGGGCTGGGGGAAGAGGGAATATGAAACAGAACTTGATCTCAATGTCAACTTTGTGGATGCTGTGTTTCTGAGGTTTTGCTTAAATGATGTTTGAGTTAAATGATTTGAAAGGAAGAATATATCTTGGATCATTAGTATTATTAGTGTTCTTTATTGCAACTTTCTATATATTCCATTGCATCATTTAATGAAGTTTGCCAATATGGTTGCAAAGTAAATCCTGACATGTTGTAATCAACCTGGGGCTGTATCGAAAGAATATTCCAACAGCAGTGATAGAGAAGTGCTCAATTAACTCTCTTGCCTGCAGGATGACTGAATAAATCGTTATGGACTTGAACTGAATTATTGACATTGCCTGCTACTATTGGTGAAGCTAAATGAGTTTTGTTTGTCAAGTCATGATGTCAGCACGGCACTGCACCTGCCGTTGGCACCCACACACCTCTCCGACGTCACGTCCCGTGAACGTCAGTCCGGCGGGCCCCGACCGAAAAGCACCACAAACCAAACGGCTAACGCCAGTGTCTCGTCGACCTTGTGTTTGACTTCCCAGTGCAACTACATCGTCCCGTGTGTCATCGTCATCGTCATCTTCCTGTGCTTCCAACAAAAATCCTACGTGTCACCGGCCAACCTGCCGGCGTTGATCCTGCTGCTGCTGCTGTATGGGTAAGCAACCTGATGATGCCGGATTGTGCTTGTCTAGGGTCCGCCGGCCCGCCTCCCCGATCGTTAAGCTGCCTGGCCGTTTTGGTGTGATAGGAAGAAGGAACATGGGGGGGGGGGGGGGGGGGGGGGGGGGGGCTTGGAGAAGACGAAATCCTGAATACAAATTAATTTGTGTTGATGTGTACAAACACGAGAATGAAAAGGCAAAGTGTAATAATGGATGATGATGCTTTTTTGGGGGGTAAAGAAAGTTGAAAACGTTCCCTCCAGCTATGTAAAGGCCCCGCACTGTATTGTTAATTCAATCTTACGGTTATTGTTTTATTTATCAAGCCCGGACTTCACCGTGGTTTTAGCTTCTGCATGGTTGCCCACAGGAAAAACAAGACTGACTAACAGGACGGTTAATGTACAACTGGCATCAATTCAGCATCTATATCGTGTGGAGAACAGCAACCGAAACCCCGTGCCTGTTCCTGTAGGCCAGGTGGGGGACCCTCTCCTCACCCCCAGCTGTTTGTCCCTAACCCTAACCCAGGTGGTCCATCACCCCCATGATGTATCCGGCCGCGTTCTTCTTCAGCGTCCCCAGCACGGCCTACGTGGTTCTCACCTGCATCAACCTCTTCATCGGCATCAATGGCAGCGTGGCCACCTTCGTCATGGAGCTCTTTGACGACGAGGTGGGTACACGTACACGTGCGCGCGCGCGCCTCGTCGTTTACAGCACCACACGCACTACTCAGACATGGAAACAAACACAGGATCAAAGTGTACGTGTTTTCGTCATCCTTTGCACAGATGCTGTTACATTCTTGTTAGGTCCTGCTACATAGTGTAAAACAGAAAGGACAAGGGTTTCTTGTGCCATCTAAACACTTGGTATAGTACAGGAGGTTCCATCATTTCAGTGTTAATGTTGCACATGTGTAGCAGTAGTGATGTGACAGTAGGTGACCCAATCTCACACACACACACAAGTTCAGACATACACTCACTCATGTAGAATGCTCACACACACATACACACTTTGTAAACGACACACAGATTTGCTCTATAGTAGAATTTATATATCTGAGATTTAAACCCTGAAAAGCAGTTTATTTCTCTCTCTGTCTCGCAAACACACAGTCTTTTCATTAAAGGAAGCATTACTCATGAAGTTCTTATAGTTGGGTAATGTGGTTATATCTGGCTAATTGAACCCATTTCCAGGTGTACATTCTCCTGAGGTTAGAGTAAAAATAAATTATTATGCCCGCTATAAGAATTTTTTGAGGTGGTATTTCTCTATTCCCTTTAATGTTTAATTGTTAAGGGAGAATTGTGTCTTTGTAGACTGTGTTTCATCCATCTTTCATCCAGGTTCATTTAATGTGAGAGCTTCGCTTCTCTTTTGGGAATCAAACAGAAAGAGAGAGGAAAGTTGGGAGGTGTGAAAAGAGGAGAACTTTGGGAACAAAGAACAGGAGGGAGATTCTTCCTGTCAGGCGCTCCTGTTTACTTTTCTATTAGACATCTTAAGCCTGTCAAACTCGCTTTTCCTCTCGACTTTGTCAGCAACGTTGTATTCTCAGCAGTTTCTTTTTTTTTTTTGACCTGTGCCACCAAAGCAGATCGAATATGCATTATTTCGGCAGTTAACTGTTTTAGTTTGCATGTACTTCGCCCTGATACATTATGTATCTGTATCTATATGCCCTCCACTTGTAGTAGGCTTTCCAAATTATCATTTGATATTCTGTTTTTTCTCAGCACTGTAACTCTGATCACAAGCCCCCCTAATCTCCATCTCTGTCCATCTCTGAAATGCATTTTCTGAAACCGCTTCACTTCAAACAATGTCTCCCTCATTGCAAGAGTTCCTCTTTTGAATAGCGATGTCATTATCATCGCCGTTCGCCTTCCTTTCCTGTTTCTTCAAACAGCGGGCCCCGTCAAACTATGTCAACGCGTTGTTTTTGCTGTTCGAACAAAAACATTTTACCGGCACAGTTTAAAAGAACGATCCTAACGAGAGCTGTTAATGCGGCAATGGAACGGCGCAAGTGGCTCTCCGCCATGTTGTGCCAGCGACCTACTGAAGTCCTGCTTGTCAAGGGCATTGCTGCTGAGTTCGAAGCCTGCCTTGTAGCTCTCAGGGTCAATAGAGACATGACAGAGGGGAGGGGAGGGGGGGGGGGGGGGGGGGGGGGCGCGACAACCCCTAGCAATCACTTCCCGTGATGTCAATACAGATACCGGACCCCTGTAGCTGCCCAGGATGGACACATCAGCGCCCCCCCAGCCCCCTGACAGCCACAGAATACATTTTGCTGTGACGGGCAGACGCATCCAGGCGTCCATATTTCCCTCTGCTCGGTCCCGATAAACCCCGTCGGACAGACTCGACGCTAAAGCGGCCGCCGTAGATAAGGCGAAAACAGACCACGCCCCAGTTACTCCTGACAGGTGGTGGTGGTGGGGGGGGGGGGGGGGGTCTGTATCTGACAGCTCAATCTTTTCCCCCGTTTCTTTTCTTTTTTTTCTCCTCCCCCCCCTCCTCCTCCTCCTCACTCGTTCATGCCTTACTTCCAAGCATGCGTGGCGGCGACGGCTAAATGAGAGCGGCCATGTAAAAGTACACCGCGGCTTCTTTTCTTTTTATTTATTTATTCCGTCTCATCCAAAAGGTCGGGCGTGAATAAATCTGAATCCCCGACAAGAAGACATCTGGGGGAGGGAGGGACGAGAGTTGAAAAAAAAAAAAAAAAAGAAAAAGAAAAAAAAGGCCCACAACCAGAAAGGGAGGAAAAAAGCGGAGACTCACAACGAACTCCATGTCCCAGTTTCATCTGGAGACTGAGGGGAGCCTGGGATATATTTATTTGGTGTCCAGCTCCCCGTGGATTGCATCAATCCCTGTCTGCCTTGCATGCATGAGATGGTGCCTGAGTCAATACATGAGCCTCTAGCTACTCAGACAGAGCCACAGGGCTCCTATAGATCTGGTAGGGTAGGGGGTCAGAGAGGAGTGTGTGTGTGTGTGTGTGTGTGTGTCCGTGTGGGGTGTGTGAGCTCTCGGGGTAGTTGAAAGAGCTGCATGAGTTCTGCTGTGTCACAACCTCTTGGCCGGTGTTGCAGCATACGAGTCCAGCAGCCTATCCCATCTCTGCGCCCCGCAGCTTCATTGCCGCACATGGCCGCAACTTTATTTCGATACGCTAAAATCTAAAAACGCAGGAGAGGTCATTTTCCAGAAGCGAGTGGTGACCACTTGACTTTACGACTTTATCTTTGCGCTGCGCTCCCTCCCTCTAATGGACACCAAAGCATGTAGGCCTCGTGACAGCACATTATTTTCGCGGGCACATCAAAGTTTTGGATGAACACTCTTTGGGATTCGCAATGTGCAGCGGGGGTTGGAATGGTTTATGGTTGGCTCTCCCGTGCGCCTGCTGTTGAAGCTGGTTTCCCTATGCGAGTCGTGTCCCTGCGGTGAGGGAGGCAAAGCTGGGGGAATAGAAACACTAGGCAATATGGGTCAGACCAGGGCCTTGGAGACTCTTCCCCCCTCGCAAGCTTTTGAAAATGATTTATGGGCACGTAGCAGAAACTTGGGGGAAGAAAGCGTCCAGCGTTTCATCACGGAAAAAGCCCTTCACGTCTCCCCCACGCACCCAGAAGACGCGGGATTTGGAGTATCGATCTCGAATGAGGTCTCGCCTCTCTCGACGTTCCCATCCAAGACGGACGGCCCTTGTCCGAGCGAGGTCATCCCTTTTCGTGATTTGTTGATTTATTGGAGGTGTTTATTTGAAGTGCAGCGAGTGGTGTTTTTTTGTTGTTTTTTTTTACCTGTCCTTTTTAGACCAGTCCTGTGCAAAAGTAGGACTGCGCGGCATGGTCCACGTCCACATTCACTCGCTAACACTTCCCGGCGAGGTCCTGTTTGTCCTAACCAGTACGGTGACGCACAACGCCACACACAGCGCACATGGCCCACGTTATCCTCCCCGACATGTTAGCTTAAGGGATCCCAGAGCCTCTAAGTCTTCCCTGCAACGCCAGGATGTTGATCTGGATGTTGAAGCGCGGGCCAACACACAGCTGGACTTGTTAGACTTGCCTTTGACACAGTGATCGACGAGGTGTTTGGCTGAGGCATTCACACCGAGACCAGGAATTTAGGCCGGCGATCAACACCGTCATGAGAGGAGAACAGTCCGTCAAGTTGCACCTTCTCAACTAGAACCCGCTATACAAACAGCACCAACAGAGACTCCCGAAGCAAGCAACGCGCTACGTTGCGCTGTGGGAGTGTATCGAGTTTGGCTCTCATCACCGTGCACATGTACTGAGCCCAGCCGCTGAGGTTGTTGTCGGGCGAGATATGGCGGTTGGAAAAACCGATAGAGGGGAAAAAGCTACGTCTATGTATCATGGCAGAGACTGATCGACAGCATATGTTGGTTCCCGAGGGGTATTCATCACAATGGAAATTCTCTTCATTTACCGTACCGCAACAAATCCAATCTTAAAGGAGATGTAGACGTCTGGGAGTAAACAACTGTTCGGCTTTAGGTGTCATCGAACCATTGTGTCGAACCAACCATGTCTGCCCGTCTGCCTGTCTGTCTGTCTGTCTGCTTGCCTGTCTATCAGCATGCCTGCCTGTCTGTCTGTCTCCCATCAATCCACCCCTCTGATATCAACGTGTCTACATCTCCCTTTCTCTCCCTCTCCTTTTAGCCGGCACCCTCCCTGGCTAATGAGAGTGCTAGTGGAGACCAGGAGCTGCAGCTGCAGAGTACAGGGAGAGGCAGACAGACTTTCATTTAATTAATTAGGGATTGTGTGCTATAAAAAGGCACCGTCGCTCCGTGGTAGCCCGGGGGGAGGAGAGGTGGGGGAGGGGGTGGGTGTAGTGTAATCTGGATGGGCCCGGACACGATAGAGGCTGACCTGGGTAATGAAGCTTCGGCGCACCGAGCGATACGTTTCGTGGGTGCGCGCGCCGCGCTCCAATCCGTCGCTTTTTTCTATTCCTGTAATTGTGTGCCTGTACGACTGGGCCTCAGAGAATGGTTTTGTGTGTGTCTGTGTGTGTGTTTGTCGTGTGAGAGAGACTCCTCGCGAGCGCCGCTCTCTCTCATCAGACGCGAGTCACGAAGGCTCTTGTTTGCCGCGTCTGCTCCGCCGCATCCCCCCACTCCACAGCACAATTCCCCTCCGCTGACTTTCAGAACGCACAGCACAGAGGATGTTTGTTGATTACCCAGGCTGGCGTCACAACGCCACAAGCACTTTCCCCCCTTCACCGCCCGACTCTTTCCCGAGGCCACTCGACAGATTTGCATCTCCGCGGGCGCCGCAACTATAACCCCCCCCCCCCCCCCCACCTTGTATGTAGCTAACGTTTTTGTGTGTGTGTCTGTGTGTTTGTTTCTGTGTGTGTTTCTGTGGGGGGGGGGGGGGGGTTTCTCAACAGAACATCTCCCACATCAACAACATCGTGAAGCAGGTGCTGCTGATCTTCCCTCACTTCTGTCTGGGCCGAGGGCTCATCGACATGGCCAAGAACCAGGCCATGGCCACGCTCTTCAGCAGCTTTGGTAGGGAGACCGCTCCACACCAACACCTTTCAGGCCACACTGATTCCCATAGGCCCCTTTTAGACATGGACGGTCACAAATGGCTTTTTGGGGAAACAACGAGATAAGAGACGAGAAAGAACTTGGTGAGGCTGGGAAAGGGAAACCATTCGGGGAAAGAGATGTGGAAACTTTAGGTGTGCGTTGTTTTTCTCAAAATACTGCTGGGTAGGTACTGGCTCCTGTATCTTGCGTTCTTAGGGAATTTATTTTGGAGAGGGAAAACAGTTTTATGAGTTATAGTGAACAGGATCACTCGGTTAGCACAAATTGTGGGGAATTGAATCATCATCCTTATCGGCGGTGAAGATCAAATGAAATGAAAAGACCAGAATCACTCTGTGCCATGTTTTCAAGGACGTAGAGAGAAGCCATTCAAACTTTAATCGTGTTTTAGCTCGTGAATGTTTATAATGTTTATAGCATAGTATTCTGTATTCCGAGAGTTCACCAACTGAGTGCACCAAAGGAATTTACGTTTCCTTAATCTCTAAACCCTACTCCTACAGTTGTACCAATACTTCATTGCGTTCGTCCTTTCATTGCTTTAAACACACTGCAACCATTCCACACTACATTCAGCCAGATTTCCCCGAATGAGTTGGGCAGACACATGGCGAAGGGTGGGGGGAGGTGGCTGGGCCGTAGGGGGAGGGGGCGGAGGGGGGGGGCAAGGTTTATCTGAAGTGATGTGGAAGGAAATAGCAGTTTGAGGAATCATTTTGCGGCGGGAAGGGTAATAAGGAAAGCTATCATAAGTTAAAAGGGCCAGTCTTGAGAGAGGCTATTTGCCCGTTAGAATGAGACGGAAAACGTTTAAGTCGTCCTCTGTCTTGTCCCCCTGAAGCAGAAATAGAGGGGGGGGGGGGTGGGGGTGGAGAAACGAAGTTTGGGCTGTCAGTATTTCTGAAATCTATGCATGGATGAAAAGAGGGCTTGGGGAAGGAGAGCGTGTGTGTCAGGAGTCAGAGGAGATGAGAAGGCCTTGCCGAGCTGCGGGCCTTCGCACAGGCAGTGAGTCAGCTGCAAAAACACGAAAAAAAGAGGAGAAATGGCAGCCTCTGCCTTCAAAACTGTTTTCTTAGATCAGCGTAGATATCACACACAGATACCCCCCCCCCCCCTTTCAGAATGTTTTTTCCCCGACCTTTTTAATCCCTACAGTTCCTCACGAGTGACGCGTTACCCTGCTGTCTGCTTGTAAACCAACCTGCCCCCCCCCTCCTCCTTCTTCCAGGGGAAGACCGTTTTAAAAACCCTTTGGGCTGGGACATGGTGGGGAAGAACCTGTGTGCCATGTCCATCCAGGGACTAGTCATGTTCACCATCACACTCCTCATCCAGTACAAGTTCTTCTTCAAACCCAGGTACTGCATGAGAATACAGCTGAAGGGGTCTTCAGGTAACACGTATACATTTATTGACGTCAGACCTAACGAGAACAATCCACAGCTGCTGTAGGTGACAGTTGATCCAAGTCGGCGACATGTGACTGGTGGGTTCCCAACTCTCTTTCCGTTTGCAGACTCTTTTCCGGCGAGTCGCTGCCCAGGGGGGATGAGGACGTGGACGTGGCTCGGGAGCGACAACGCGTGCACCAAGGGGGCGGCGGCGGCAAAAGCGACCTCCTGCGAATCTGCGATCTCACCAAGGTACCGACGCGCTCGCGACGGGTCGGGCCGTGCGTTCACTGGGTCTGGGCTCCGGGCAGGTGTACGAACCACGCGTGACCATGGGACTCACATTCTCCGTTAAGTTTGAATAAGTGGTCGGTTTCGGATCATAAAAAGATCCTCACCCCTCCCAAACATCTCGCCACACCGCCAAAAGCCCATTTACTGCCACTCAGTGTCAACAAACGAGAAGGCAGGTTGGGCTAAGCTTTGGTAAAATGACATCCAGCCCTGGAAGAGGGTCTCTGCTGAGTCGGATTGAGACATGACTCCAATTAAAATCAGACGCGCCGGTGTTGCCAGCTGTTTCTCTCTGGTGGCTTCCTAAGTATGTCATCCAGTTTTGGATAGGAAGCGAAAAGGACTGTCGAGCCACAGCTGTGGGCACATTTTATTGAGGGGTGTGTGTGTGTGTGTGTGTGTGGGAGGAGAGGGAAGAGGGGGGGGGGGTAGGATCTTCTTTGAGGAGCACCAGCCATGGTTCTCAGGGGTGCTAAAGCCTTAGCCAGCTGTCGCTAGGTCTCCTCCCCCACTCTCACCCCCTCCCCACCACACCTCACCAGCGTCAAGTGAGCGAGTGCAGCTCGGCATGCTGGGACGGCGCGAGCCTCATCACCGCCCAGATTAACACCCTGGCCGAGAGCAGATGTTCCTCCCACGAGCGCCCGGGAGAGGAAGCGAGCGTGGCTACGGCAGCCCCCATTGCCCGACATCTGGCCAGGCTTCAAAACCCTCAGACAGCTCTCTCTGACGCCCTCGCTCTCTCTGGCACTCAATCATTCACCGCCTCTCGCCGAGGACACCTCTGCACACTGCCGGGGTAATTAACGAGCAGGATTTGAATATAACAGTTGGAGGAGGACTGTAGAACTTGCAGACTTTCACAAGGTGAAATGAACTGGAAAGACGGGGAGAAATGACACCTCTGGTTTCTCGCGACGTTTTCAAAGTTACACTTAGCCTCCGTTAACCTTAGCTAATCAGCCTTAAAGCTATGCATATTTAGTCTTCCCACGTATCAAAATAAAGAGCATCTGAAGCATCATACCGTATCTATTCATCCTTTCTTCAAAATACGTTTCAAAGAGACAAAACAAAGTCTCCTTGGTTTACGTTTGTGTGTGCACACCCAGCTACCGAGACCCTCTACAACAGGAACAGCAGGCATCAGAACATAGCCCTCCTCATCAACGCCCACATCAGCTACTCGCTATCCGAGCGGTGCCCAGATAACGGTTGATCAATGAGCATGCCAAACCAGACCGCCGGCCCACCATAAATCTGAGCCATGTCTCTCAAGCGATTGACAGGAAATCAGTCATATGACACTGTCCTCCCCCCCCGGTCTCCTTCTCCCAGGACGGATTTACAAATGGCCAACGGCGGGCCGAGGGCCTAGCGCTAGCCTCGCGTTAGCCTAGCGGTGTAATCGATGGGCCGGGGTAATTGCGATAGATACGACCCCCTTAGCGCTAGCAACGCCCCACTCGCTGTCGGCGTGACCTTACAACTGCTCTGCGGGGGGGGGGGGGGGGAAGTTTGATGGAAGACAGTGACAGCTGCTTGGAGTGCAGAGGAGACTTGTGAGTTATGAGTGCCGTGGCACCGCTTCGAAAAACTACACAGAGATCTCGTTCAGGCCCGTTTTAGAACTTGCTTTGATCATATATCAATGCTCTGAAGTTTTCAAGTCGGAGTGTTTAACTTGTGAAAGCCACAAGTTATTTTTTCACTCAAAACGTGCATTTGTAATGCCAAAAAGCCATAAGTAATGCAGATGTATGATTTATTAATTAGCCTTAAATATTTGATTGTGATAGCGTTGATGTTACTTGTGGTTGAGCTCAATTAAGGTAATCCATCTGCAAATTAAACAGAGATTCCCCGACCCACTCTTCCTTTGCGTTTGAGGCTCTTTTCTCTGGAAGTTTCCCTGTCGCCCCACATCAGGCTGTCATTCCACAGCTGGTCTGATTCTCCAGCTGGTGTGTGCAGGATACTGCTTGGCTCTGTGAAGCCCTCTGTCTCCTGTGTAGACCAACAGCATTCTCCCTCAGTTTGGCTCTTTTGGTTAAGACACTCGCCACCCCCCCCCCCCCCCCCCCGGCCCCACACTTACACACTGATTCGCTCTCACACATGCTCTCACTCTTTCTCCCAAACACATACCGACACACTCACTATCTGTCAAACACATACTCACGCTCACTTTCTTTCCCTCCTGGATATACACCCCCCCCCCCCCCCCCACTCTTGCTCTCTCTCTCCAAACACATACTAACACTCTCTGTCTCTCCCAGATATACCCACGCTCTCTCCCTCTCGCTCTCTCGATATCGCTCTCGCTCTCTCTCTCTGTCTCTCTCTGTCTCTCGCTCTCTCTTGCTCTCTCTCTCCCTCTCCAAAACACATACCAACACTCCCTCCCACGGGTTCGGCTTACAATGGCTTTATTTGATTTATTATGCCTTTTTCCCCCAAACAAAACTCCTTGTCTTGAGTTAGCAGTGTTTCCCGGGTATGTGAAGGAGAGTAGTTGGTCACGATACTGACAAAACATCCTTGATACAGTTAATCCAGGGAACAAATAAATGCAGTAAAACGCCATCTTCAGCCTGCAATATAGACTATGACACGTAGGAGAAGCGTGTAATTTCAGAAGTCATTCAATATTTGTGGTTTATTGTTTACACTTTATGGGCCATCTTCAGCAAGACCCAGAGCAGGGTTCACCCAGACATCACTGGACTTGATATGATCATATACTTCAAGAGTGTTCACACAAAATACCCCCATGCAAACATGGACATTTGACACTGTCGTCTCTTCTCGGGTGACTGTAAGACTTTAATGACGCCAGGCCCAAAGCCCTTCGGTCTCACCGTGGCTTGGAGCCAGACAGACTAATGCAGGAAAAAGTCACTGATGGCACTAAAGAAGCCAGCATTGAAGAAGCGTTCAATCCCCCCACCTCCCACCCCCCACAAAACCACACAAGCACGCACAGCTGGACTTCACCCCTCCCTTCCAACCCGACCAGACCCACAATTACCAGCCAAATGATGCCGTGACACTGGATTATCAGCTCCCCCGTGGCCCCTTCTCCAGGAAAGGTGTGATTTCATCCAGCCAAGAGGTAGACACACAGCTGACAATGATCCACGAACCCCCGGCCCCCAGAGCAAGGCAGAGATGTGGCCCTGACTTTGAGTGCTTAATGAGTTCTAAATCGTTCCTCACACCCACCATGGACCACGGCTGGCATTGGCTCCTCCCCCCCCCCCCCCCAAAGTTCCTTTCGCACCCGCATCCAATCTATTCTCTTCCTCTGCGTGCATGCCTTTTGTGAGAACCCTTGCTTGGTGCAAAGTGCTTCATCCGGTCGATTTTCCCCAATTTGTGTGTTTATTCCCGACAAAACATTCTTTTTTTTTCCCCCTCCCCCAAATAGCGGTTTGTTTACCTCTTAGAAACTGCCGGATGATGCTGACTGAGTAAGGGAAGTCGTCCTGGGTGATTAGCTTGCGCGCAACGCGCTCCTGCGGATGATGTTTGCAGGAGGGGGTGGAAGAACTTTGGGAAATGCATAAATCGTTTTGGAGATCTGGTCCGAGGGGCTGGACGTTCAGGGATATGGATGCGTTGTGTGGGGAGGGAGTTTGTTGTGAGGGAAGTCTGGTTTGTACTCTGAATACCAGATACACTCTCTCTCTCTCTCTCCCCCCCCGACACTCTCCACGGCATGGAGACGAGCTTCCCCATCTTTCACTTAGCTTCTTGATCTCGGGCGTGCGTGTCAGGAGTGGGGAATTCTCTCAGCACTATCAAGCCACACTCTGCCAGCGTTGCTCCTCTTGATACTGGGGCGTAATGGAGCTTCTGCCTGTGTCTGGAGGGAAGAACTTCCATCTCTGTTCCACCTGAGCTGCCCGCATCCTGCCATGTTGTCTCATTATCTGTTCCCGTCGACTGTATTTTCTCTCTCTCTCTCCCTCAATCTCAGCATCCTTTCTCATCTCCGCCATCCCTCTCTCTCGGTTTCTCCTCCGTCCTGCATTGTTTGACTCTCTGATCGTTCCTCAACTCGTTCCCTCGTTATCCCTCCCCCGCCCCCTTCTCTCTGCTCGTCCACCCTTCCTTTCATCCCTCATCCTTTCCGTCATTTTTCAGTCGTCGTCCCCCGCTCCACCCTTCCTCGCCCCTCTCTCGCTTTCTGCCTCCTTCTCCTTATCTCTCTCTCCGTCTTTCCATCCCTCTGATTAATTTCCTTGTCTCGTCGCTGCAGGTGTACCGAGGGAAGAAGGTTCCCGCTGTGGACAGGGTGTGTGTGGGCGTGCCCGCCGCTGAGGTAAGCCACACGTTTGCAGGAACACGCGTGCGTGCACACACACACACACAGCAAACACCAAAACAAAACAGGGGCCTCTGGAACGGACTCTGTGGAGTCCTGAAACAATCCCCAAAAACAATAAACACACGCACGTGCCGCAAATAAACAAATGGAACGTCTCTGCAAGAGCAGTGAAGCCATGAAACACACATACCTACACCAATCAACACCCAAATATGGATTCCGCCACAAATATGACCAGAGGGAGTATAGTAAAAAAAAACGAAAACAAAAAGACCTCTTCCTCTTCCTCTGTCTCAGAAGTCTATGATTCCCACTGCAACATCACACACACACACACACACACACACACACATACACAGAACAGGCCCTTATCCTCTCTCATTGCCATGTTTACACCTGACTCAATGTAAATGCCAGTGGGATAATGTGAGCCAGCGCCTCACCGATCCGCACACTGTGTTTCATGCATTATTTACCTGCAGCTTAGCCCCTCTGCCTCGCACTCACAAGGCCCACGTCGCAAACAAGCACGGATCGATGAATGACACGAATCAAATATTTATTCGGCGCGAGCCACCCCTCTCGCAGGGTGGGGTCACCTGACCGCGGGACCCCTCCCCCCGCGGGGGGCGCTCTTCCGCTAGCCGACTTCCTGCGGGAAAGGAGATCAGTAGTGGCAGAGAGAGGGAACCAGAGAACCGGAGGGGGCAAGAAGGAGAGAGAGGGGGAGAGAGAGGGGGAAAGAGAGAGGGGGAGAGAGAGAGAGGAGTGCTCCAGTAGAATGGGAGGGAAAGGGAGAGTGAGAGAAATGTGTCTGACTTATCGAGCGGCTGATGTTGATCAGTGCTTTTCAGACACAGCTAGGGGGAAACCTGCTTGGGGATTTTCTGTTTTGGAGGGGATTTTGCGCGTGTTCGTGTGCGCATCTGCGCGCGTTTGTGCTGGTCTCGATCTCTTTATTCTGAATGAGTGTCTGCTCCCCACACACTGTGCCTGTGAGTGGAGACTTTGAGTTGCGTGTGGAGCACATGCATGGCATGAGTTGAATTTCAACATGTACCCCATCCAGGAAGTTGATCCAACCAGGAATTGGTTTCCTCTCCCGCGCTCAGAAAGAGGTTACACCAATTATAAATAACCCGGATCACCCTCCCCGTGACTCACAGGCGCTCAGCGCTGAATTACAATGTTATCAACGTGTACATTCAAATTCAAGCTCCGTCCGTCTCCTGCGGTTTCTAACGAGGCCTGTGTGTGTGTGTGTGTGTGTTATTCTTTTTGGTGGGTAGTGCTTCGGCTTGCTTGGAATCAACGGCGCGGGGAAAACCACCACCTTTAAGATGCTGACTGGAGACATCGCCGTCTCCGGAGGCGAGGCCTTCCTAAACGGATACAGGTGAGGCGCTAACAGCTGTTAGCCGTGCGCTAGCCCACTCATCATAATTACCCACACAAGATGGCTGCTCATGAGGGGATTGAGCCCAGGGAGGTAGCTGGCCAGGTTCTTCTGTTTTCTCATACTCACTCTTTCATGTCTCTCTAATGATTTGTTTAATGTTTTGGGGGGGCGTTTTTTTAAAAATGTTTTTTTGTTGCTGTTTTCAGTTGTCACATTCTCACTGTCTTGGTCAGATTCTTTTTTCCATGTCTGGCTGTTCTCTTGGTGTCGTATATTACTCGGTCACTCTTAGCTCCTTTCTCTTGAACTCTCTTTATAGCAATTTTCGACCCTCTCTCTCTCTCTCATTATATCTCACTCGAGTGCTACCTATGTTAGGCCGTCATTCTTTCTCTCTCCCCCTGCCCCTCTCTCACTCATTCTTTCTCTCTCCCCCTGCCCCTCTCTCACTCATTCTTTCTCTCTCCCCCTGCCCCTCTCTCACTCATACTTTCTTCTCTCGTACACTGTATTTCTCCCTCCTTTGCTCTTGTTCTCTCTCTGCGCTACACCGTGCCTGACACATTCCACATTCCCTCTCTTCCCTCCATCTCTCACATGTTCCGTTGCTCCTCACATCTCCTCCCTGCCTTTCCCTCTATCAACCTCTGCCGCACTCACAGCCAGACACCAGAAAAGCCTCGTACAATCTGTGAGGCAAGAGTTTCTGTGCTCAAAAATAAGACACTTTCATCCACTCGAATGCAGCGAGTGCAGTTCTTTTTCGAGTTTTTATTTCTATCTCACTTTTCTTTCTATTCTTTTTTTCGAATTCCTTTTCGCAGCTCTGGTATCTCTATGGAAACAATCCGAGACGAACGGCCACAGCCAGGTTGTCTGGCGTCACTCGGTTGTTGCTATAGTTATGTATGTGAAAAACCTGTAATTGGTTTTGTGTTCAACAAAAGCGACATTGAGCTGGATAAGGAGAGACCCAACACGGCAACGCTAATGTTAATTATTGTTGCTAACGGAGATCAAAGACAATCTCAGAACCCACAGGGAAAGAAGAACAGACGAGGGGGAGTTGACAAAAGTCCCCCCCCCCCCCCCCCCACACACACACACACACACACACACACACACACACACACACACTTTTTGTTGTTTTCAGATCGAAACAATGCATAAGATGTGGGGGGAGTTGTCAGAATCTGAACTGTGGGAACAGCTAACAGAGAATAACATCCTGCCCCACAAAATCTGAAATGGGTATTGTCTAAGTTTAGGTAAAGCGTGACGCAGATACAGCCACCCTGCGAGCGATTACTTCCTATTGTGTCACAGCGGGGTGACGTTTTTGATGTCATTTTGAACCCCCCCCCCGCCCCCACCCCAGCCGTCCCCCACCTTGGGTGAGGCAGATGAACTCCAGTCTCTATAGACAGCAGGAAGCTGTTCAGTTTACCGACACGTTGCTTTGTGCACGTCTCTTCCCCGTTTTTGTCCTCCACCTTCCAAACGACACACAAAGATAGGCCCCATGGTGTGAAGCCAACACGCATGCCATAGCTCGCCTAATTTTAGATGACAGATAGTTGAGAGGCGGAGTCACTAGAGACCCTCTGTGTTTTCTCACACATGCACACACAAAACAAAAGCCTTTTTTTTGTGGGGGGGGGGGGGGGGGGTTGGGGGATTTATTTATTGCCTTATGTCGCGCCACGTTCCATGAGTATGGAAGATAGGGTCTTTTCATCACATACGTGCGTGAGATGAAATATCTGAAATTCTCAAATACCGTCCTCACCTCCGATTTTCTGTAGGCCGCCAAATTGATTTCTCAATCATACCATACCAGAATCAACATTCGAACAACATTCATTTGAAGCAAAGTGGTTACGATATGAGTGTAAGCCCCAACCTCCTAAAGCAGCCTGAAGGAAGCTGATAAACTGCAGGTCGAATCCCCCAAAATCAGAGCAGAGCACAGCAGAACACGTCAGCTTAAAGCAACGATGTGTTTTCACACGTTTGCAGAACCACGTTTCCGAGCACTGCCTTGTCTCCTTCCTGTCCGCAGAAAGCCATCTAACGCCCGTCTCCCCCTCCCTCAGCATACGCACGCAGATGCGGGACGTGCACCAGAACATGGGCTACTGCCCGCAGTTCGACGCCATCAACGACCTCCTGACCGGACGCGAGCACCTGGAGTTCTACGCCCGCCTGCGCGGCGTAGCGGAGAAAGAGGTCGCCACGGTAACGTCTCCCCCTCCTTTTGACCTTTGCCCCCACCGGATGCGATTTGTCCAGTCCGGGCGTACGCCATCGTCGCCCGGCTTGATTTAATTAGCTCTACGTGGGAGCGCCTCGTGTAGGTTGGTATGGAGACAGAAAACAAGACAGACAGACAGCGAGGCCATGGGGGTGCGCTAAATATCTAAACACCGGACTGACACCCGTTGTTATTGGCGAAATATGTACTGCAATCTAACAAGGAAACTGACATGTCATGAAGTTTGCCTTTGCAGTGAACAACACTCGTGTTTGAGAAGTCCCCCCCCCCCCCGTCTCACAGCGGCAGGAGTTTTCCAGAAGCACACAGAAGTGTGGACAGCCCTATGGTGGACTAGCGCAGACTAAAGAGATAGATCACCTCAATGGAAACAGCCATATATTATAAATAAGGGTAGCTGGTTGAAGAGTGCTGGCCACAGGGTAATGTCGTTCTATTATTCACCCGTCCCCAGTAGTATGGCCAACTCCAGCCTGCCTCCACTACCCCCCCCCCCCACCCCCCTTCCCCTCAACAGCACCGAGATCAAAAGGGAAGAAGCCTAGCCTCCAGCCCCCACCACCACCTCCTCCCCACATCCCCATCCAGGCCCTCTCACCACTAGCCAGGCCTTTGATCTAGGAGGAGCACCACGGGGGCACTGGGACCCAGTTTCATGCCGTCAGCACCGAGCCCAAGGCAGTCAATAGGACCAACAGTGGCCATTTTGGCTCTGCACCCCCAAGGGGAGGCTGTCAAGTTTGCAACATTGTCAGAGGGACGTGTCAATTCACTGTAAATGAATGCCTGGCTGGGTTGGGGTGGAGCCTCTGGAAGGTTGTGGTTGTTGTGATGGAGTTTTTGGAAGTCTCCCCTCTGGCGAATGTGTTGGATAGGGGGCTGCTGTTGTGGGCCTCTGCCTCACTGCGGTGGCCCTGGATCAAGGTTGTGTGTGGGGATTTCCAAACAACATGCCTGCTCCTCCGAGAAACTCACCCTACACACACCCCCTCCCCCCAACGACCATAAATCAGGTTCTGGAATGACCGCAATGACTGTGTGTGCATGTGTGCGAGCGGTGGTGTCTATGTGCATGAGCAACAAAAAACCAGTACGATTTCCAGAGAATGAGAAATTGGGATTTGTGTTTTTATTGATCAGGTTGCCGCATGGGGGATCCAGAAGCTGGGCCTTCTCAAATATTCCAACAAGTCTGCCGGGACCTACAGCGGCGGGAACAAACGCAAGCTTTCCACCGCCATGGCCCTGATTGGCTGCCCCCCCGTGGTCTTCCTGGTAAGAAGGCGGGCCTCGGGCTGAGATGAGAAGCATCTTGCTGCGGACTGGACCGAATAATCACAGTTAACGTAGATTAACGATTAAAGAGCGTCGTTAGTTCTGCACAACAACTTCATTTAACTGTTGGGTTTTCTAGCTGTCGACCATCCTAAGACCTTATAGTCTGTAGTTCACCCAGTAGTATTGTGATTTGAAGCAGAAGAGGCAAATTATAACAAAAATGAAATATTTCTCTTTCCTTTGGCAGTTACTCTCTTTTTGCTGTAGCAATGCATTTGAACAGACCCAGCACTTAAGCCAATTACAATTTGAATTCATATTTGTTTGCTTTTCACGAAAGAATGAAAAATGAAAGGTAACAGACATTGTAGGGGTTTTCTGGAGGCTATTTGGTATTTTCAATAAAGGAAAGATGGTTCTATCCTCCATTTGTTTTCATCCTACTATCAAATCCTTATTGGATTTCCTGGAGGATTAGAAGTAAATTAAAAGAAGATGGAAAAGGGATCAGTTTTTCAAGGGTCAGCCTCTGGTCACGTTCTCATTTATTTTTCATGGACTGCTCAATCTTGTTCTGAGTTTAAAGCATACAGATCGCTGTTTGTCTGGTATTTAGAACATGCGGTGGGCCTTAGGACTTTAACAAGGACGCTTAGTGGCATTGGCGATGTTCTAGAACGTTCTTTCTCATGGAGACTAAATGGAACCTTGATTGGCCCTCATGCCATCCTTTATGATGAGGGAAGTCTTTTTGTCATTTTTGACAGAGATTAAACGCATGGTTGATAGAAAAACCTGCTTACAAGTCAGTGACCTTAAAAGTGATCTCAAAGTACTGTCATTGAAATCTTATCTTTTCAATTTCAAAAAGCTATATACCTGGGTTTGTTAGCACCGTCTCTGCAGAGTGCACACAGAATAACATTGAATAAACAGTCACAGGAAAATAAACTCGAATCCACATGCTTGTGCCCAGACGGCTTACTGTATTTCTGTCAGCAAGCCAGGTCGGACTTTGAGTCAGGGACTGTGTCTGTTCTGTGTGGGAGAACACAGAATCATGCCCGGCTGGCCTTAAGGTACCCTGGAACCCCCGGATTTGCGCGGGGACACAGTCGGCATGGCGATGTGGATCCCTTGTGGGATTTGTCTGGGGTACTGGCAGGGCCTGGAACACAGGCAATGGACTGAATCCTGCCTCCCTCCCTAATCGTGCATGGGCAGACTAGCCCGAGGTCTGACAGAGACATGGAGAGTGTGGGGATGCTGTGTGTTTGAGAGAGAGAGAGAGAGAGAGAGAGTGAGAGTGAGAGAGAGATTGTCAGGAGTGTGTGTGCGTGCGTATGTCACGTCGAGAGTGCCAGCTCTCGTGCACAAAATTCCCGTGCATGAAATACTTGCATTTTCTATGCTTTCAGATTGTGTGTGTGTGTACAACAAGTGAGTCGATGTGCATGCATATGTCGTGTGTCTGGGTGAGAGGGAGGGAGAGGAGAGTCTTGTGTGAATTCATTTGGCTGCCTCTGAAAGTGTCTGGCCCCTCCGGGCTCCCTCTGGTCTCCCGGCAGCTCTCTGAATGTAAAGCTCCTCTGCTCAGCTTTGATCGCACTGGTCAGTGTCACAGAAGCCTCCCCAAACATAAGCACACTTTCATGTGAAAACGGCACGAAAAAGCTGTTATAAGGCAGCCAATTACAGAGTCGTTTCAAAAGTGGTCTCCAGTCATAAGTTGGTCCAACGTTTGTCACCATGACACTTATTTAACGCACTGAAACTTTGAAATGTCTTGACGGGTACCTTCTATTTCTATAATGTATGTCTATATAATGTATGTCTATCTCTTGAATGTATGTCAAGAGAGCACGAGTCCGGTCTACATGATGTATGTCTACTGTACACTAAGATGGCCTGTGAGATATGCGTGGAGGTGACGTCTGGTGTCGTGTGACTGCAGGATGAGCCCACGACAGGGATGGACCCCAAAGCTCGCCGGTTCCTGTGGGACTGCATCCTGAGTGTCATCAAAGAGGGACGCTCGGTCATTCTGACGTCGCACAGGTGACCCACACAAGAACACGCCGCAAAGATGGCATACACTGTGCATTTCATACATGGTACTAGACTGGGGGTGACTCACAGTTAGACGTGTATTCCGAGGATCTGGAAACGATAACGGGACTATACCTCTGGTTACGTTTTCCGTTTGCCCAAATCCACACGCATTTCCAAATCCCAAATTCAGTTGGATTTACAGCAGATAGGACGGGAACAGTCTTTGTACGTTACAGCTCGGAATTCATCATCCATGTCCCCCCCCCCCCCCTCCACCACCAGCCCGCCCCCCCATCTTCAGCAGCCCCAGAAAACAAAGGGGATTTGTTGTCTCAGCGTCAACGCCTGACTTGCGTCCAATCGTCCATGTCGACAGCAGGTGCTTTTGTTTGTCAAGCGGACATTCACCAGGTTTTACAAAGTCATAATCCTAATGACGCCATCCTTCATCCTCCAACCAAGACGGCGGAGGGAGCAAGGAAAAGAGGCAGGAGGAACGCAGCACACCAGAGAATAGACCTCGTGTGCAGATGTTCTCTACCGCCCTGCCTAATTGCTCTATTTGTCGTGGGGCGGGCCCAGGGGTGTCGGACGGAGGAGATATGAACAAATGACCACGCGGGGGGGGGGGGGGGGTCGTGGAGCATGCCATTACCCAAGTGGGCGGCGGGAAAAGCGGATTGGGTCTCATGCCTCGCGTTATTAAATGAATCACGGGAGGGTAGATATTTGTAATCAACGCACGCTGGCACCTACTCTGCATAGTTGACCTGGACACCGTCCAGGTGCGTAGGTAGGCCTTGTTCACACAGAGAGTAAATGCCTTTTTTGGGAGCGAAATCTAATTGAACTTGGTCCTAGAATTTGAATGAAAATTAATAATCTGTTAAACCTCTGTTTCCCCTGAAATTGATCCATATCCCTGTTCCTCCCTGTTCCTCCCTGTTCCTCCTGTTCCTCCCTGTTATCTCCTGTTCCTCCCTGTCCTCCTGTTCCTCCCTGTTATCTCCTGTTCCTCCCTGTTCCTCTCTGTTCCTCCCTGTTATCTCCTGTTCCTCTCTGTTCCTCCCTGTTATCTCCTGTTCCTCCCTGTTCCTCCCTGTTCCTCCCTGTTCCTCCCTGTTCCTCTCTGTTCCACCCTGTTCCTCCCTGTTTCTCCCTGTTATCTCCTGTTCCTCCCTGTTCCTCTCTGTTCCTCTCTGTTCCTCCCTGTTATCTCCTGTTCCTCCCTGTTCCTCCATGTTCTCTCTGTTCCTCCCTGTTATCTCCTGTTCCTCCCTGTTCCTCTCTGTTCTTCCCTGTTCCTCCCTGTTCCTCCCTGTTATCTCCTGTTCCTCCCTGTTATCTCCTGTTCCTCCCTGTTCCTCCCTGTTCCTCCCTGTTCCTCCCTGTTATCTCCTGTTCCTCCCTGTTATCTCCTGTTCCTCCCTGTTCCTCCCTGTTATCTCCTGTTCCTCCCTGTTATCTCCTGTTCCTCCCTGTTCCTCTCTGTTCCTCTCTGTTATCTCCTGTTCCTCCCTGTTCCTCCATGTTCTCTCTGTTCCTCCCTGTTATCTCCTGTTCCTCCCTGTTTCTCCCTGTTCCTCTCTGTTCCTCCCTGTTCCTCCCTGTTCCTCCCTGTTATCTCCTGTTCCTCCCTGTTATCTCCTGTTCCTCCCTGTTCCTCCCTGTTATCTCCTGTTCCACCCTGTTCCTCCCTGTTATCTCCTGTTCCTCCCTGTTCCTCCCTGTTCCTCTCTGTTCCTCTCTGTTCCTCCCTGTTATCTCCTGTTCCTCCCTGTTCCTCCCTGTTCCTCCCTGTTATCTCCTGTTCCTCCCTGTTCCTCTCTGTTCCTCCCTGTTCCTCTCTGTTCCTCCCTGTTATCTGCTATTCCTCCCTGTTCCTCCCTGTTATCTCCTGTTCCTCCTGTTCCTCTCTCTTCCTCCTGTTCCTCTCTCTTCCTCCTGTTCCTCTCTCTTCCTCCTGTTCCTCTCTCTTCCTCCTGTTCCTCCTGTTCCTCTCCCTCTCTCTGTCCTCCTGTTCCTCCTGTTCCTCTCTCTTCCTCCCTTTCCTCCTGCAGCATGGAGGAGTGTGAGGCTTTGTGCACCCGCATGGCCATCATGGTGAACGGACGCTTCATGTGCCTGGGCAGCATCCAGCACCTGAAGAGCAGGTAGGCTCCACGCGGACACCGCCTCATTCTGGCCCTCTCTGGCAAAATCATGATGACAATGGCTTCCTCCAAACGCTTTCCCCCCCTCCCCCTAAAATGTGTGGCCTGTTTATGCTCCATCGTGCTCTGACTAAAACCCAGTTTTGAGCACCCAGGACACTCTACTAAAAAGCAAACGGAACTCCATTAAACGAAACAAAGCAGGTTTTATGTGTTGTTGTAAAGAGTGTGTAACTACACAAACGGGGAAAGGGACTCTTTATTTGATTATGAGAGGGCAAGGCACTATCCCTGAGGCTCATGGGTAATTTGTGGCCATGACTCCCTTGTCCCCCATTCATGGTATTTTGTTCTAACCTTGTCTCAGACATGCGTCAGGCTGAATGGTACGTTTGCCTGTTCTACCTTGTATTTCTTGCCAATTAAACTTGACTTCTTTGAACATTATATAGGATGTATGTTTTTTTGAAGTCGTATTCTGCTTATTTATTTTTCATACCGGCCGTGTGTCTGCAATAGGAATCAACTTCATTCTGCGTCACGGCTGTTGGACCAAACCATTTGAAACCTCCCTCTTCTGTACTAAACGCCGCTTTAAATATCTGCCTTCCTCTTTGTGGCCGTGAATCTTTTTTTAACTCCTCCATCTTAACACATCCACTCTTAATGGCCTTTATTCTAGCCTCTTAATACATTGTGCCAGGTCTCGATTACCAATTTCCCCTGACCTTAACTCACAGCACTTAACTGTGCTCTCTGGTATTCACCTGACATTTTCCTGGCCTGCCTCCTGCCCCGGCACCCGGTCTGGTGGTAGGGGCCGTGCATGAGGTCAGGGCCACCTCTGTGACATTATCACAGCTGAGAGTGTGTGATCATCCATCGAGGGAGAACATTGCACCGTCAAAAGGGAGAGTTCATGTGTGTGCATGGAGGACACTGTGTGTAGAGAGAGCAGTGTGATCGTGTGTGCAGTGGCAGGAGTGTGTGTGTGTGTGCACGTGGGGGAGAGTGTGTGTGTGTGTGTGTGTGCACGTGGGGGAGAGTGTGTGTGTGTGTGTGCACGTGGGGGAGAGTGTGTGTGCAGAGAGAGCAACGGGAGCTGTGATGGTGCCACACCTTCAGCCGGGCAGGGAGGGGGGGGGGGGGGAGGATGTGACGACCAACACCTCACCAGGTGTCTGGGGCAGGATGGACCATTTGTCAAATTGGAGAGAGAGACAGGGAGAGCGAGAGGGAAAGGTAGAGAGAGAGAGACGGGGAGGGAGAGAGAGAGAGACGGGGAGGGAGAGAGAGAGAGACAGGTAGAGAGAGAGAGAGAGAGAGACAGGTAGAGAGAGAGAGAGGGACAGGTAGAGAGATACAGGGAGAGAGGGAGAGGTAGAGAGATAAAGAGAGAGAGACAGGGAGAGAGGGAGGGAGAGGTAGAGAGAGAGGGAGAGGTAGAGGCAGAGAGAGAGGGAGAGGTAAAGAGAGAGAGACAGGGAGAGAGAGAGGGAGAGGTAGAGAGAGACAGGGACAGAGATTGGTAGAGGTGGAGAGAGAGACAGGGAGAGAGAGGTGGAGAGAGAGAGGGGTGTGCCGACCCATCCCTCCCAGATGTTAGGATAATGGACAGATCCTCCGTGTCTATTACATCCCGCCCTCACGAGACGGGAAACGCAGCCACAGAAATCATTTCATGAACACCACCGGAGCGCAGGGAAGGTGAACGGAAGAAGGGACAGGAGAGGGGGATGGAGGGAGCGAGGGAGGGAGGGAAGGCAGGATAGGGTTAACAAGCTCTGCTATCTCTCCAGCGTGTCAGACCACACAAATCACTCACTTCGGAGAGATAAACAGAGAGTGAGGAATCCATTGATGTTTCTTTTTTCCCCCCTCCCTTTTTCTCGTGGTAATTGAAGTCCTGTGAAAAGGTTGTTGGGGGGGGGGTGTGGGGGGGTTCCTTTAGAAGGTAACGATATTGCTTGGTTTGCACAGACACAGTGAATAATTTCCAATTAAGCGTCCCTATCTGGTCGGCGGTCGCTGTAATTAATGTTTCATGAGGTGTGGGCTTTAGTAATGACCGAAAACGCAATTAAGGGACTGTCTGTTCTGTTTTCGTTCCTCCTTGCCGCCACGCGCACGCACCTGAGAAATGCACTCCCCCCCCCCCCCCCCCCCCCCACGCCGTCAGCAATGAGGACAGACACCCAGAACTCACCAGGGGGCAGCCCATGGCGTGTGATCCAGGGCCTTCTCACGGCGCTCGCGAGTGACGTGCGGCCCAACGCAATCCGTCGCCCGTCAGCCACGGTCTCTTACGCTGCCGCCCGCGAGGTGACGGGCTTCCCGCCACCTCTTGCTATCACCCGAGCTGCCGTCGATTTGGCGGAGAGGAACATTTCCATGAAGCTAGCTGGCGGTGTGTGGCGGCGCGAGGGGCAGCATGCCGGTGGTGCGTTTGACCTGTGTAGATGATGGTGTTTCCCCCCCCCCCCCTCCTCCTTCCCACTCCCCCCCCCCCCCTCCCCCTTCTTTCCTCCATCCCTTCATCTCGGCCCGAGGGAGAGTGCTGAGTCTCACTGCAGGCGTGGGAGCTCTCACATGCCGACCCCCCGTGGGGTGTGTGTAATACACGCTAGCCCCCTCGTCCACCACTCGCCCCCTCCCCTCCTCCTTATCCTGCGCCCGTCTCCTCTGCTCACCTACCTCCTGTCCTGCGAAAAACCTCTTGCCACATTACACTCATTTATTCTCTCTCCTCCTCCCCAGCACTTTCTCTCTCTCTCCTGCTTCCTTTCCCTAGCACCATCTCTCTCACTTTCTTTCTCTCTCTCGCTCTCTCCCTGTCTCTCTGTAGCACTCCCTCTCTCTCCCCCTCTCTCTGGTGGCCAGGGCTCGCCCGGCCCGCTGTTGAGCTTGTTAGTGCTGCCCTCTCCAGGACGTCCGTGAGCCTGTCTTTACGACGGTGCTGCCTGTCAGACAGCCTCACAGCACCGCTGGCCCTCCTGTATATCAATCAGGCTTAACCGGGACAGACCGAGACAGTGGGAGCCTCTTAAGGTGGGTTAGGGGGCATTGGACGCGGCATTGAACACGCATAGTCCATCTCTGTGATTGTTGGGTTGTGAAAAAGACTGTTCCGGCACCACCACCTTCACCCCTCCCATCTACTCAATGCAATGCATTATCTGTCAAACGCTCACAAGGGGTTAGGATTATTTATGAAAGCTACAGCCATGAGAAAAGGGGAAATGAATGAGAGGCCGTAAAGTCTTTTTTTTTTTTTTTTTCTTACTTTACAATCCAGAGAGCTCCCAGGTGTTAAGTAAACCAAAATGAAGTGCACTGCCAATAAAAAAGTGCCAGAGAAAGCCCCCCTTCCTGTAAACTTGTCAACTGGGAGCACCACGCAGTTTCTCTCTCTTCTTTTTTGACAGCCATCTCTCATATTGCTAGTCTGCTTATTGAGGCTGTTTCAGTGCCACACATGCACTGTCGGGCCTGCATCAAGACCTTTTTATTTTCTCCCCTCGCTCACTATGAGGACTGAGATATAAAAAAAAAAAAACTGCAAAGTGCCTTTAATGCATTAAGGCAATACGGCTCAGAGTTTTATAAGACCGCGGAGAAAGTTTGGATCAATCCTGTAGAGTTGCCGTTGAACACTCCAGTAAATAAAGTCTCCTCCTTGGTGGATTGACTCAGGTGCACTGTGGCTAAGTGTCTGTCAGTCGCTCAGATGGATGGGCAAATAATGCTGCTCGCACTTTACAGTGAAACAGCGTTGGAGCTACAATTAATACCGCCTGTGGCGGACCGATACTACAAATCCCATGAGGCCGTTGGTGGTAGGACTTGAGTCCACACGTGAACTGTTCCTGTGTGCCCAAGTGCTCAAGAATAGCCAGCTGTAAAAGTGTAAAAGAGCAGTGTATCCATGCACATCATTACAAATGGGCATTGTTACATTTTGAACAGTACATGTCCTGTACTGCCTGTGTGTGTGTGTGTGTGGTGGTCTGTGTGTGTGTGTGTGACCATGCTTGAATAAAACATGCATCCAGCCGTTGATGTGGCGGTGCCATCCACAGCTCTGCCCGGCAACCCCACCGCGACCCCCAGGAAGTCGACCTCCAGCCTCACTCCAAACTCCTCACGCCGCCAGCCCATGGTGTGACTCCCTCCCCCTCCACACGTCAAATACGGCGGTAGTCAACGACTGGGGTGGGGGGGGACCTTCCTGTTGTCCCAGGTCACGGTGGAAACGCGCCGTGTCTTGGTCCCCTCCCCCTCGTCTCCGAAGGCTGGCTGTTATTCCTTGGAAATGACCCGGAGCGTGGGCTCTCCCGCCGGGCTGAGAGGAGTGTAATCAGGGAGCAGAAGCAGCGGGCGGGGTCAGGGGCCACAACCACACTGAAGGGGTCCGATCCCCAGACGGACACAACATCCCATTAGTGGAGACCGCCTTCATTTGTCCACGGGAAGAGAGAGGGGAGGGGGGGGGGGGGGAATGGCATCTTAAAGGTATCCGGCACGGACGTCAGGGAGAGGTTTCTGAGGGGCCAGCCAGGCGCTCGTTCAATATTCATGCCGCTACCTCTGCTCCTTGTACGCTGTGTTGTGGTGACCCACTGTGATCAGTGGTTTCACGTCTCTCTCTCTATGAGGCGGGCTCGTGAATATAGCTTGTTTAAGGGACCGACGCCGAGAGGAATGAATTAAAAGAAAAGCATTCACCTCCTGCTGCTTTCCCTTTTAGCCCAGACTGGTGACGGCGTGGAAGACAGAAACATAGCGGGGCGACAACTAGGGAGAGCTAATTGATGTGCCCTTAACAGCCATCGGTGCGCCACGTTTGATTGCCGCGGTCGACAGACACCCTTCAGCAGTACTCTACAAAATACTTCTGGAGCGTTCCGTCGCTGTGAAATCGTCGCCGGTCCTCCGACTCTTGATTGGCTGGTGAATTGAGCTTGATGAGGGCGGCTGGAAACGGGGAGGGATGTGCAATAACAACGACTGAACGCTTTTGTGTTTTGTTAACTTTGCGGTTTGTGCACAACACATGCATAGGCCTACTGAAACGATGTGCTGGCAAAGGAATTAGATGGGTGATGTTTTGATTAATTCTGAGAGGTATGTTGTGGGTAACTTTTTTTTTTTTATTCCATTACTCTGTGTTTTGCTGTTTGGGTGTTTTGCCGTTGAGTGCTTTAATCGTTACGATCCCCTTGCCGTCTCTGAGCCATCTTGTTACGAGAGGACTTGCCTCCTTTTCACAAGGCCTGTAGCCTACTGACCACCCCCCTCGCTCGGCCCCCTGGGAAATGGAGGCTGCCCATTCACCATAACTCTAATTGCCACTGAGGGAGCCCCTGCCTCCTCCTGCACGTAGCACTTACCAGGCACAATGGACACTTCCATGAGTAAATGTAACATTAAGGGATTAATTAGGTAGAAAACAACGGGTCATAAGAGTGCTAACGACAAAATAACAAGGCAAAGTGTCTTGCTTCTGTGCACGCTAGACTTAGCATTATGCAAGGACTATTGCTGAATGTTAATTATTGGGTTGTTTTTAGCACTCTGTGAAGTATTTTATACAACAATAAGCATCTGCTTTTTATGCCTGGCCCTGGTTTTGGAATATTTATTTATTATCTAAGAAACAGACCAATTTCATTCAGTCATGTAACCAGATTGGAGCGTTTGATAATGGGTGTTTAAAAAATGTTAATTTAGCAAGACCTCCTTATGACTCTGCCATACATGTAATTAACTTGCCAAGGTCTTCGTAACAATGTTTTGTTTATACATTGAGTACCTTCTTTGGAGACATGGGCATAATGAGAAACCAGTCATTTGGGCCAGCGCTAACCTCCAAGCACATCATTAATCTTCATTGCCACCTTCAATTAATTTCCTAAGGTTTCACAAAAAACCTCTGACTTTTTGTATCTTACTTGTATCTTCTTAGGCCTCACTGTGGTGTGTAGTCAGTGGTCATGCGACTCGTTCTGAATACGTGTCGTTTTTTTCAAGCATCGAGTCAGGAACAACACATCCATGGGAAATGAATCTTACCTTCAGCCGGTGTTGTCCAGCAGCTCTTGAGCTCTTCCACCCGGTCACGACACGGCGTCCCATCCGGCCCCCCCTCCCACTGTGCCCAGAGGGCGAGCCTCCTGGAGCAGCTCCCACTGCAAGCTTTCAGCGCTTTGGTCTCAATTTAAGCGCTGACGTCAGTCCTCCCGGCGCGTGCACCTGATCAACAAGCACAAGCCGTGCAGGGATAAGTGGACGGAGAGGGGGGGGGGGGCTCATTCCTTCAGACGAAAGCCTGGCGGATGTTCCGGCACGCAATTTTGCGGTCTCACGCCTCTCTCCATCTCTTTGCCTCTCTCTTTCTCCCCCTCCCCTCTCTCCCCCTCTCTCTCTCTCTCTCTCGCTCACCTCCTCGTCGAGGCACCTGCTCCTCGACTCTGAGCACCCCGACACGCCGGGAGCTTTCAGCCAGCCGGGGAAATTAAGATCAATTATACATCCTCCCTACCTCCCTCCCTCCACCCCTCACTGCAGTCCTCCATTCCCAGCCCCCCCCCCCCCCCCGTGATAGCCGTGCACATGCAGCTACTGTGTCATGCCACGTACAGAGAAGGGGAAATGCAAGCACTTTATTTAGTCTCCCTCGTCAGAACTGTGAACTTTACCTTGGATGTACAACACGGTACTTTGTGCAGGTTTGAAAAGCTACAATTGCTACCAGTCTAAATTAGATTTGGAAAACACTTTCTTGTGTCTGTAACTGGACTCGTATCTGCTTAAGTCAGTCCTCCCTTGACGCTTGTGTTTGTCCATGTCAGTCATCTTCATGACATCTTCAAACAAATCTGCTTTTCATTCTTTGGATACTTGCGTACGTACATCACTGTGTCTGTGTGTTGCGCTGTCACCGCCCCTGGTAATATATATGTGTGTGTGTGTGTGTGTGTCTGTTGGGATCAGGTTCGGCGAAGGCTACACACTGATCGTGCGCGTCGGAGGGTCTCCGCCGACCCTGGCCCCTGTGGAGGAGTTTGTCCAGGAGACCTTCCCCGGCAGCGTCCTGAAGGAGAAGCACCACAACACCCTGCAGTACCAGCTCCCACACAGCGAGGGAGCCCTGGCCACCATCTTCAGCCAGTTCACCACCCACCAGGAGAGACTGGCCGTGGAGGACTACTCGGTGTCGCAGACCACCCTGGATCAGGTGGCCCCCTCACCTCCTCTCAGCCACGACACATCATTTCTCTTATATCCTCACACTGATTTGAAGTTGTCCTCACAGTGTCAGGCAGGTATTGAACTAGGAAGCGTGACAGAGGCAGTGTTGACGTTCTTTGTGGGGACCCAGTCTTATCATCCAGGACTGTGGCCTGTATCCTCTTGCAGTGTGTGTCCTTGTCACCCACAATGCTCTGTGTCTACAGTGACACTACTACTCTGTGATGATCAAGTTATCTGTAACAGTGGCACAGAGGCTTGGAAAACGGATGATTGTAGCTCACCTGTGTTCTCCAAACCAATGCCTAGCATTCGGCTTGCTGGCCCAGTGAACAGTAGAGTCCAGCGAACGGTCTGTCAGTCCCAGGTATGAATTGAATTCCGTGACAGTCACTGCACTTGTGTTTTCTGAGTGAATCTCAATCTGATGCAATCCGGCTTCTCAGCAGCGAGTGTGTGCGTGTGTGTCTGTACCTCAAAGGCGCCCATTAGCTTGGCAGCGGAGGACTCTGGGAAGGCGTGCCTTCGGAGGAGGTCAGGAAAGGTTTGTTCGCCCGCCCCATGGGGGAGGTAGAGGAACTGCCTGGAACCAAACAGCCCTCTTTATTTTTCAAGAGGCTCTCCAAGGCTGTGTGTGTTATCGTGTCAAACCCAACCCCCCCCCCCCCTCAAATAAAACAAAAACAAACGTGAAAGCTGGAATGCAGTAGCTTCTATTTACCAGATCAGAGGGAGTAAATAAATCATGGCCAGGCTATAAGGTCAGCATGTTTAAACACAATACTGGAGACGAGAACAGTACTGAGACCCAGACGGTCAGTTTTCAGATGTTGATTTATTGAGGGCAGCAATGACCTTATAGTGTAACGCCCGTCTTGCACTACAATTATTATTGATCCTGCATCAGACACAGGCTTCTGGGCTTGGTGTTGACTTACACAGAGCTCACGTGAACTCATGGGCCACTGGTAGGGTTTGACTGGAGAGATATTTAAACTGAATGTTAGAATCCAAGGAGGGGGGAAATAAGCATGTTAGTATTCACCTTGAGCAATATACCGCGCTATCAACATTACCCGAAGAACACTGGGTAGAATCCTTCCCACACATCCACTACTGAGATCGAAAATATACAACTAAGCAGTTGCCGGACTGAGATTCTTTGGAGTCGACAATCCAGCTTGTCATTCGATAAATCCCTTAAGGACGGATGACGCCTGCACACTCCCCCACCGAAGTGTGTTTGATAGCTGGAAGTGGACTAGGCCTTTAGTTAGAGTATACCTTTGTCCTGGGGAAGACACTGGCGCACATGGGTGAGGTTAATTGAGCATGGCTGTGTCCTTCCCCTCTCCCTCCACGCCTCAACAGCCATCTCATAAACACCCAAATGCCCCCTCCCTACAAGAATGAATGCCCAGATCCATCTGTCATTAAGAAAATGTCACTCATCAGCACCAGAGCATGGAATGGAGGTCCTCAACCTCGCGAAGATACACGAGCTCTAGTTGATGAGGGGAAAAAACATGCATGGATTATCTGTGTGCTTTAGTATGTCGAGCAGACCTTGTCACAAGAACATTTTAATGAACTATTTGAAATATATTTTCTTGGGAAACGTTGACAAGGAACAGCCCGACTGACGAGCTGCATGTGTCGTTTTTCCTCAGTGAGTAAGTAGGAGGTTTTTTGGTTTCTAGATACCTAGGTACGCTGCAGCAGATGTTTCAAGCCTCAAGTCTTCAGGCAAAGTGGAGCCAGCAGAGTCCAAAGGGAGATGTTTGTTTATAGCAATGGAGATTTTTTGTATGTGTTATTTTGAGTCTTCTGATATGGTCACAATGTTTGGTTTGCAGACTTTGACGAAAGGTCATGCTGAGGTTTTTCCACGATCTGTGTTTCACGTTGGTTCATTTCCGGCAAACTCAAGTCTGCACTTGGTGTTGCAAGCATCTTTTAAATGGATCTTAGGCCCAGGGTTGTCTTTCAAAGGTATCACATACCTACCACTCTGTCCTATGTTTCCCCGAGCCGACAACTTTTTTCTTCCAATTAAGATGGCAGACATTATCTGACACCAGAACAGATTGGGAGAAATCGGCAGAACAATCCCTTTCTACTGAAATGAAATACACTAGGCTGATAAAAAACTGAGTTCTGCGCTTTCTCTTTGACACAGAGTTGGTAGAGGAGATATCATTTCACAAGGGGATTCAAAAGGCTGGAGGAGGGAGGAGGCTATTTTTTATTATTCTCTCACGTCTGGGCAGTCTAGGAAAGATATAAAAGAGCACTTGTTTCATGCCTAAAAGTCTACTGTATGTTTATGTGTTCTGCACCCAAACACTTTATGGGCTGTAACTGTTGAGAAAGATATACTTCATAGGCTGGTCCTAATGGACAAGGCGGAGCAAGTGAAAGTTGCCCCATAAACTGTTTTGTTTGTAGAGAAAAAGAGTTGAGCATAAGTGCTTATCATTGGCTCTGGTAACACTAGTCAGGAAACATCTAGACGTTTGTTCTCTTCAGGGACTCGTTTCCTCTTTAAAAATATATAGAACTTTAATGAAATAGCAGTGAATTTTCATCTCACGTTCTTTTCTTTGTTGCCGCTTTTCATGAATCAAAGCAGCTCTTTTTACTCAGTGACTTTGAAACTATTGTTGAAGAAAAAGATCCGGTGTTCAATATTGCCAGGACGTGTGAACACTCAAAGACGAAACAATAAGGAACTCGTAATAGATCTTGTGTAAGACACTTCCTTGTGTCATTGAAAAGGACAGAACACAAAAGTGGCTGTTTTTTCTTTTATGATGAAGGTACAGGTTTTGGGAATGTGTTGACTCTGGGCCCCTCTGTTGGGGCAATGATTTGAGCTACATCACCTCCTAACCTGATGACTCAGTTAATATCAAATGTTCAAAATGTTTTTTAGCATTTGGAGAATGAAAACAGTTGTCATGGGGCATGATTACATTTTCTGATTACTAAAACACAACAGCTGACATTACTGTATCTAAAACTATTATTATATGGAGCCTTACAGAGAGTGACACCTTTTTCACATATACTCTAGTGCAAAAACTGAGGGACGAGTAAGGGTGGGAATAATCCATATGTGAGATAACAATAGCTGATGTGGAGGAAATTGGGATTGTGTTTGTCAGGTTGAATAGATGTTCGGGGTCAAGAAAAAGTACTGTGTAAACATCTCTTGTGATGACGACAGGGAGAGCACTGAGAGTGGTCATGGACTGGGAGCTGTGAATCTCTTTCTCTGAGACTGTGGTCACGTCAAGGTCTGGTTCTCTCTCCAAATCTGCCAATCAAATAGGTGGAGCTCTCCCTGTCGTCATCAAGAGACGTTTACACAGAACTTTCTCCTGACCCCAAACATCTATTCAACCTGACAAACACAATCTACTCATCAATAGCAGACTCACATGAGAACATACTAACTCGTTTCCTATGACTAGTTCTATTGATTACTGAATAATGCAAGTACACAGGGATTCCCAAATTCCTCCACACAAGCACCCTGAATATTCTTTCATGCTCAAACATAAGATTCCAGAAGTGACTGTCAGATGCCCAGTTGTGCCCTATGGTTTGTCCATCAGCTCGAATCACAAGTGTCACCTCAGTGTGTCTGACCATCTCGCCCTCACCTCGCCCAGGTCTTCGTGAACTTTGCGAAACACCAGCATGACGAGAGCAGTCCTGTGACCTACGACAACCCTGTGGACACGTCAGACGAGGTGCCCATGGAGGCCTTGAAGACAGCCCTGGCAGCAGAAAAGGTCTAAGTCCCGTCCCCACTTCCTGGTTCTGTCTGCTTGGTGAACCCCTTCACACCATGTCCAGCTACCTCAGGTCCTGGGTCTATACGCAGTGGTTTTTTTCCGCTTGTAAGCACATTTCCCACGTTTTAGATATATCAAATAGTTGCACCTTGTAAAACAATTACGTAGCTTTTAAGAAATATTGCAGCAGTCATGCTTTTTTTAACATATGTAATATGTTATGTGCAATCTGAACATCATGTTTGTATCCAGAAATGTAGCTGGTTTAAGTGGGGATCACCAGCCAGTTGTATTTAATGTATGCCTATTTAAATGGATACCAAAGCAATCAAGCATAACACAGCACATATATTATTTGAGTAATAAAGGCAAAGATTTATGAAATGCAAATGAGGACTTGGAACCTAATGTTAAGTCTATGCACTTCTTCGCTTAACATGTATTTTGTGCAATACCAAAATCTGTATATTTACTGCAGTGCCTACAACACAATACCTGACTCAGGAACTCTTAGCAGAAGTGAGAAGGATATGTTTACTGTTTCAAATGGTTATGCTACTACTCTGCTTTTCTGGAGGGGGGAGGGGGGAGGGGTCTTTTTTTGCTGACAATATCCCTCAAGGCCTATGTTGGTCGAGCCCATTTGGTACTCCTCAACTGATAGATAACTTGAGTTTTCTATGCATGCATAATTTCGTATGTCACTCAATGCCATTGCATTTATATCTTGTTAAATGTGGAAAAAAATACATCCTATTTGTACTGAATATTGCTTTATGCCAAGGCAGATGATTAAACATTTACACAAATTGTAAAGACAAAGAGCGACTCCCGAGTTTAATTTCAAAAGTATTTGCTTCATTTGTTTAGAGATTCATTGGGCCCTGTTTAAACGTCAGTTTGATCTGTTCAGCTAGTCTTTAGTATTTACTCTCAGCTGTGTAAGTGCCTCGTTATTTATTTATTTTCCGATGTTATTTGCACCTTTCCTATGAGTCTTAAATTGCATGCCATCTTTGTTGTCACTCACATGTGCAGCTTTGACAAAGAACTCTGAATTGCACGCACGACAGTTAGTCGTTTCACTTAGACAGAATGATCCTTTTCTTCATAATAAACAGACAGAAAGGCATACTTTAAGTCAGTCTTCCTTCTGTGAGACTTTTAAAGGATTTAAAGAATAGTGCTACTCTCAAACATGAAAGTCCTTTCATGCATCCTACCCAGCTCTCATGGAACCATCGAGTGTTCAACATTTCATTCTCCTCACAACCTTCAGGCCCCTATCACTGTGTACACTACAATAACAATGACATGAAAAAGTATCACACTCACAGTGTAGACACTGTACTGACATCAGTATCCTTCAATTGACCTTTGACCCCATTCAGTCAGAAGAGGAAGGGAATAACTGCCGTTCTCCAGAACCTTCTAGCGTTCTTCACCTGGCGTAGGTATCTACCTTGCCTCCTCCTTGCCCATAGAAGCATCTGGACAGTTAGCAGACTAGCGAACACCGCCACTACAGAGAGATGTGAATAAATACCATATTAACTATATAAAAACCATATAACGTTTAAATACAACTGGGTGAAACGTTGACTTGCAATTAGTCATTTACTACCGTACCTGGAACGGTTTGGGTCATGATGGATAACGCTAGCCAAGCGCCAATCTAAAGAGAAGAGAAGACTTTCAGATTTCAATGAGGCGGACCTGGGTCATTTTAAGGTTTTAACAACACCGTACGTACATTGCATAATAATGTGTAGTGTTTATTGGACGTCTGGGTTTCTCCTACCTCGTACGTGTACTGGGGGCAGTGGACCAGCGTGAAGAGCCAGGTGAAGGGGTTGGAGGTAGAAGTTGGATGTGTTAGTTCATTACCTGCAGACAGGGTCACAATATGCCAAACAAACGCCTCTGAAAAACATGCACTAAAGAATTCCGCCCCTCAATAAAAAGAACAACCCTCGTTTTGTTTTTCGGAAGGTGTCTAACCTCGGCCACGACTTATTAGAACAACATTAGAACTGGATGCCACAGGCGAAATGACTCAAATCATACCCTCAGAGGGCAGGAAAACCGCATCTCTCTCTGCCAGTTCTGAACAGGGTTTGGAGAGGGAGCTAATGGAAGCAGCCCCCCAGTTCAGTTCGTGTCCTGTAGCTCCACACGGCAGATCTGGCAGAGCTCCTTCAGATGCACTTACCTGTCTGTCTGTGTCTCGCCAAACTGATGTGGATGCACAGATTGCCGCATTCGCAGACCTGTTGAAATATCAGATGCCGATTATTGCCTCAGCAACAACAAAAACATTTCGCTGTGGCTTCACAGATTGAACAGACCATTGGCATTCAAGACAAGATATACATCTTTTCGGGGGGTGGGGGGGGGGGGAACCATCCCCGATAATCTGCTTTAGACGCACGGGGACAGTCAGCATAAACCAAAATACAGTCAGTTTATGTATGTCTAATCACACGCATCGACGCCTAACTCACCAACACATTATTGCTGCCAGTAAAATGTGTCACTTCTGAGTGTGTGCGCGTGTTTGGTTCTGTCTCTACTCTGTGTGTCATAGGGATGATAGATAATACAGTATGTGTAGTAGCTCTGCCACTGTCAAGACAGTGGCAGGTTGGGTTAAATAGGGTTTCTCAGACAGAGAGCTGTAAGCAAAAGCATCAAAACAAACCATCTACTGGTTGATAAATTGTTCCTATTATCAACATCCAAGTGAATTGCCTACCAGAACTGTGCAGACCATACTTTTGCTGCTTTCTATTTGCCTGTTGAACAGTGAGACTATGAGTTACTGTACCGTTTACTGACATTTGTAGTATCTTCATACTGAGTTCAACATGTGACTTCCGCTTATCCATTGCCCAAACAGTGCCAAATAAAGCACCTTTCAAGATCGTCTCTCACTAGAACTCTCCATGGACATGGACAGTCAGAAAGCAGTATTACTTCTCGTGGTATCATGCCTTTAAATCATATAGCGTGATGCGCTCGCTAAACAGAAACAACTTCTGGGGAACAGCTCCTGGTGAATGATTGATGAACCCAAGAAAGGCTTAGATGAGTTTCCTCCAGACCCCCTGCCTGGCTTCCATTTGTATCTTGGCTTGAATGCCGACATACCTTTGATTTTCAACACCTCGCGCATCCAAAGTGAGACATTAATGAGAAATAGTAAGTACCTTAGCCATCTTAGCTTATGACCCCTGGGAAGTTAATAGTGTGCAGAGCAGGCAGACTTACTTCCCTCCCTTCTCCATGCCGATGCCGGCTTGACTTAATCGCAGACCCCTGGAGGGTTTCTCTCGCAGGGAGATGGGAAGATATACCAGAGATGACAAGCCAAAGCGCCTCACCTTCGTTAAAGGCGTGTTTGAGTTTATCCGCTCGCCTTTCCACAGCCGGCTCTCTCGTTTCTGACAATCCACACCGTGGGCCGGTGTGGATTCAACGGAAGCCTCGTTCCTTCGTTTTGATTGGAGTTCATTTCGAAACTCCACAGTGGGGGGGAAGGGGGTCTTCCCCAGGCCAGATATACTGCTTCTGAAATACCCACGCTGCTCTGCTCTATTAGAGAGAGTGGGTGTCCTCCACAGGGTTCACTCTCATGGCGTGACATGACGGGGCAGTGAGCGATTATGTACATATGAATAATTGAACATGCTCCGAGTCACCTTCGCAGTCACTCTGCCAAATCATTACTTCAGCTCTCCTTTGCTCTTTCCCAACTAATACAAAAGATAATTGTCTTTTCTGAACATTACAGAAATGACCGCCATGATTTTAATGAGAAAAGTGGAAGCGTTTTTTTTCATATTGATGGAAATGCATCATTAGCACATCCCTCTGCTCTACAGAGTGGGCTTAACGGCTACATCAGGCCAAATTGATCTGGTACGATCCTGCCATTGCCATTTGTTTCACAGCAGTGGTAGCTGTACATTTTCTCAGCATGATATCTTCACATGGATCCACGAACATCTCAAAAATCACAAGTGCCGTTGCAAACATTGCCAAATCTCAACTTCAAGGTTATGGCTATCCAAGTCTGAAAGCCTTTTACTATCAGAACACAGTAAAAGTAATTATGTGCCTTCCGTCTTTGTGAATATAAATGAGATTTGTGCTCAAACGGCTGTTTACACAACGACTTCCTTTTCAATTATTTACAGAACAGCTTTTAGTTGCGTCCTTCGGTTTTCTCCACTGGTTAGGCAGAAATGTTGCTCACAACACTTGAGGCTTTCTCAATTCTACTGAAATACAATTCAGACAAGGAGAGGTTCAACTGTGACGCAGGCTTGCTAATAAAAATGTCTCTTAAAGTAGTTGTTTTCAGTGACTTGACTGACTAACTTAGCATTCTTCTGCGATGCTTTAACTTGGAATTGGAAGTTAAGTAGCTATTATCATACTGTGCTTGAGTTCAGGCCAAAATGAGTCATACTGAATACAGAAATTAAAACAACACACAATGACAACTGTTTACTGTCTTTTTTAAATCTATAAAAACTAGAAATGGCAACAATCCTACATGACATGTAACTCACCAAAAAACAAACCAGGGAAGGAATCACCTGCTTGCCGGAAAAATCTGAAAAAAAAGAATACAACAGGATATACGTCAAATTGATGATATCCTAATAAGAACTGAGTGAAAAAGTTGCTTAATTTGATTGAACTCTATTTTAACATTTAACTGATTCTTGGTTTCCAACCTATTAACTGAGAATATTTCAATTATTTTTCAATTTGCTCTTTAGAGAGGCGCGTTCCACCTCCTGTTGTGCCTTTTTTATAAGAAACCCTCAATGATTTTCACAGACACAAACCCCATTGAGAGTGTAATGATGTTTTGTATGTTTAATTCATTTTAGATTATTTTTACTCAAGTTACTGAATTAGCGTGTGGTGCCTTTCCTGTACTGTATGAGATGAGAGGATCATGATTATGAAATCTGAGATTTGTTTTTGTGAAGAAACATCTACAAAATGTTGACTTGAGTTCTACAGAAATATGGCAAAATCCAGCCCAACGCAAATTAAACTTCAGTTCAAATGTGGGCGAGCCCAAAAGTGTCATCTTTGTTGTGTTGTGTGGAGACATGAGTGGAATGAGCTATATGGAGACTGTCATGGTCAAAGTTAACTGTCATTCCATGTTGTTTTAGCTGTACCTTAAAATATTGCATATACCATCTAATTTGCAATTTTTCCATCCTTCTCTCCATTTTATTTTGAGCACTGCTGGTTTCATTTGAGGCGTCTCACCCAGGAGAGTGGGCCGTGAGGTCTCAACAATGTTCCAGACATTTCCTGTGGTTTTGTCTACAAAGAACAGCATCTCTCGAAAGCGCTCCGCCAATCTCGCCGACAACAGAACGGAAGTAACGAGCACTCGCCATCACGCTCGCCACTTCAAACCCCGGCCGTCTAATAGAGTGGAGGGGAAGAGGTGCGGGGTACGTTCGCAGCAAGGTTGATAGAGAGGGGGAAGGGAACGAAAGAGGGAGGGATAAACTGAAGGAGAGTTCAAGGCTCAGACGAGCTCTTCTCTCTAGCTGTGCTCCTCTCCTCGGCACCACGGCCTCCCGCCGCTTTCCAATCTGTTTTGTGGGCGGGCCGCCCGCCACTCCGCTCCCTCCGTTGATCTGACATCATGAAGGGTCTCTGCTCCCGGAGCCGCTTGACGACGGAACCTGTCAGCCGCGTAACCACGACGACGGCGGATGAGAAAGCGAGCCGAGGCCGCTGAGTTTGAGATGCCGACGCCGCGGCCCGCGCGGCTCCCAGCATGCCTTGCCCCCAGCACGTCACCTCCCCGGCCCGCCGCAGCCTGCGCCGGGCGAGTCTCTCATTATTCACTTTGACGGGGCCTCGCAGCCCCGCGGAGAGCGCCGGCCGTGTTCGCGGGCCCAGAGCAGATGTTGAAAGCTGCACTCCTGCCACAGTTATGCTAATGCTAGGGAGGACAGGTACGCCGCTAACTGTGAAAACGAAAGGCAGCGTTCCCCCCCCCCAACAAAGCGTGTCTGTTGGTCAGCGGTACTTACATGGAGGGGTGTACAAAGGGTGGTTGATGTAGTATCCCAGCCAACAGGTGAAGCCCCAGTAGAAGGCACAAACCTGCAGGAGAAAGAAAAGACAGATGCGGTTGTTTCCGTTATTTAATTGAACGATTCTCCTCGCCACAGTGTTTTCCTCCCTCTTCAGGGCAGGGGTAAACTCCAGAGAAAACGGCCCTATTCATGCAGCTCACACGCCGCCTCGCATTGGCATGCCCGCCGCCAGAGCCTGATCGGAGCACATCATAATTCATCCCCTGTTCCCCGTCTTGATTGAGGGATCCATGGCCGTACACAAAGAAGTGGACCCCCCTTCCCCTCCCCTCCCCCACCCCCAAGCCTCGGTGTCGTCGTGGTGACAGAGAGCACCACCAGACCTGGGCTAAGCCCACAGCAACGTGAGCCCCAGGTCCAATGCTGTGCCGGATTTGTGAGACATATTTTTCTGTTCCTCTAATCAAATGAGGTTTGACCTTCCCGTCTTTGGAATACAAAGTAGGCTCAGCAAAGTCCTTCTATCTCGGAGCCAGATTTGAATCCAGTGTGTGGTTGCTGCTGCAAGGAAAGCAACAGTATCAGCACACTGCACTGGCAGATAAGTGGAGTCGGCAGGAAAACAGAGAGGAGATGCATATGTTTACCATCTATATTCTTTGCTGCGTCAGGGAATAAAAAACAAAAAACGATAAAAAAAACAAAAAAAAAACAGAAGGACACAAAAATGGCTGACCTTCCAAAAGCGTTGCCAGCTGTGTGAACTCTTCAGGAAATCCTCTTATTAACAAACACAACACTCCTGAAAAAAAGCCAATATCATCCATCTGTTGTCAACTTTTGAGTGTGTGCAAAGTGGAGTTACTCGAGTTAACACAAAAGAGAATGTCAGACAGACATTTTTGTTGAAATAAAAAATAAAGGTCCTTTATCCAATATTCAACTTATTAAATCATCGTAAATGTGTTTTCTTTGTTAATAACTAGAGTTTTAATACACTCAATCCTTTAACAAGTCTTGAAAAATTATGACTTCTCTGTGACAATGGCCCTCATTTCCATAAAGTTAATCTCCTAAACGTAACAAGCATGGCAATTTTTATTTTGCACTTTATTGTTTAGTATGAAACACTGCGCCAGAATCCCATTATTTTATCGGCTTTAACCGGTCACTCCGTGTGTGGGGGAGGGGCAATCACATTCTTTCATGTAGCTTGAAAATGCTAATGTGCCCTTTTGGCATTCAGCAAAACTCAGGAGGATCCTCTTGGAGACGAGCAGACGAGGCCATCGTTGGCATCCTCGCTGGCTTGGCCCCACGGTCTTAGTGACAAGGAAGCAATTTAAAGGAAATGCAAATGGCCCCCCTGGTGTGGGGACGTGCATGTGGCGGTCTCCCACGGTAACAGACAAGGGTCTCTTTCGGTCCGTCTGTTCTGGAAGCGCGTGGTCAAAGCGAGACGGACGTTTGTGAAGCATCTGAAGTCGACGAGATGAACTTCAAAGTTTGCGGGGTTTTTTTTGTGTGCGTTTATGGTATGACTGACAAGCATGCACATTCCCTGGTTGGAATGAACAGATCGATTCTGCGTGCTGATCCGTCTGCACACCTTGTGTTGCGTTGGGTGAAGTGCGCGCGTGTGTGTGTAGGGGTGTGGGCGCAGGTGGACGTGTGCTCGCACTGCCAACACAATTGATTGCCGGGGCTTACAGGCCTCAGTGAAAGGCCCTGTTTGGGCACCTTCTCGGGGCTCAGTGGAGCCACTGAGCTGCCCATGGCTTCCTCCCCTCCCCTCGTTCCCCATGCCAACAAAGCATGCCAAAAGGACACAGAACTGATGGAGAAAAGTGTGAGGGAAAGAGTCTAGGCTCCTAAAAGAGCCTTCCGCCTTCAAACCCTTACTCCCCAGTGATTTCTGCAATCCCAGTCTATTCTGGTCATCGGAAAAGGCTTGACTTTTGTGTTTTGTGCACAGCCTTCAGTGTCTCACGTCCCGCGGCCGGCCCTTTGCTACCACAGCAGGTAGCGACACAAAGGAAAGTAAGCAAGCACCTGTGCGCAAATGAAAACAAAAAACAAATCCGAAATATGACAACCATGGTCGGCATTTCATTTGACTTGTTTGTGTCGCACCTTGAGCAGGCTTCCCAGTGGTGTGCAGCCGTCAGAGACACTATGAACAAACAGGATTTCCAGCAGGTGTTTCATGTAGTGCAAAGAATGGCAGAAGCAGGCCAAGCTTGAATGGAGAAAGGGGGGGGGGGGGGCAGACACAAAATGGTGGTCATTTGTCAGGAGGCATAGTTATTTGATGACATTTATGCTCCACTTTACTGATAAGGTGCGTGCGTGTACCACTGTATATCACTGCAGATCATCCAAAACCTCATTCGAAATGGGTCGTTTGACCGCATTTCTTAAACATATGCAATAACCTCACAGTGAATTAGGAGAGCATAATCTGAGCTGGTCTCTGTGGCATGGGGGGATACTTTATTACTTACTCCACCACCTGGTGGCGCCGTCTTTTGGTTGCGTCGTCATACACGCTCGACAGTCGGAGGTAAAACACCAGATATATTAGCAGAGGCCCCACATACTGCGCAAGAAAGACCTACAGCCAAGGGGGGGAAAAAAAAGGTTGGAGACGTGATTAAGCATTAAGATCGACTAGCTTCTGGTTTCAAACAAACCAGGCGTGCTTCCATTCCCACACAGCCAGGACTTTCTTCATTCAGTTTGTGAGTCACGACATGCAAGTTGTCAACTCGCAAGGTCAAACAAGTGTACTGACATCCCACTGTGTGAAAGCACTGTTCGGGGAGGGGGGGGTTGGTTACCGTGTTCCAGCCAACCTGGCGGCCCAGATCTTCCGAGTACACCGAGAGCAGGGGGGAGGTGGCGACGGACCTCAGGTCACATTGGTCCCTGAGGAAGGCGCCGTCTGGAGGGGATGGGGGCAGGGAAGGAGAGAGAGGTGAGGAGAAGGAAACAGCTTGTTTGTGGAAAGCTCACCAACACAAGCATACAGGAAGGGAGAGAAATGGATTTTATTTCTGACGTGAACATTGAGAGCACATCGACTAGTCATGCTTCACGTTGCAACGGTTCACAGTTTAAAGGCAATTCCTACAGATACAGATGGGGTATGATAACAGATAACATGATAACAGAACATTTGGTCCATGTGCTGCGGTGACAATGTCATCGGATTGCATCATCTTGTTTTCTGTAAGACGAGGCAGGAAATTACATGAGCCTCCTCTCATTCAACCAATAAAGCTCTAAACGAGGGTTTGATTAGCTACCGACATGAACATTATTTGGATCCTACACCCTGCAGATAGATTCAAATATATTCCATCCTGCTATTCTTTCAAAATGCAGCTATCATACCCCCCCCCCACCTCTCTCCCCTCCCTCCCGCCCACCTCAAATCTGAGGGACAAAGTGCTGAATATTTGCATCTGAGATTTGAGGTCTTTTAATAGGGTGTTCAGCCGACAGGACACGCTTACAAAGTAACGCATTTTCACCGAACATTTAACCTTGCTGTACTATAGGGTAAGTTCTCATGAGATTATTGCTAGATAAAAAACATGTGAAAGCGGTGCCGGATGTTGTTCACCTTATATAAAAGACAACACTGCTGAAAGCAGAACAATAACTTAATAAAGATAGATATATGCTTAAAGTAGACTAACTTCCTTTCGGGAAAACTAATCAATTGCTTCACTCAAGATGCATGTCTGGACACGCCAAGGCGAGTTAATCGGAGACAGGAGTTACGTTTCTTTAGGAGCTTAAGCCATCCTCATACCCAATCTCCACTGTGACCAACGTTGGAAGCGATATCTTATTTTGAGGAGGATTCGTTTGTCCTCCGGTTTGATCCCAATAATATTTGGAGGGCAAGTTTAATAGTGATCTTGACACCACTGTACTCCCCCCCCCCCCCCCCCCACTCTCTCTCTACCGCCTGTGGTCCCAGAGAGATCTCATCTTCAGGAAGGGCCGAGGGTTTATCATCCCCCTGCCATTGTTGGATAGAGGGGACATCTGCGGTGACGCTTCTTAACAGCTGGGAAGGTTCCATTAAGGTTGCCCCCGGCAACGCCGCCATATTTCCTCCATCAGTGTAACCGTGGCGATGGGGTTCTCAGGGAGATGACCTGAAGCCTGGCCTCGTCTGAAGCCCAATCTGTTTGGATGAGCGCGCACACACACCCTAATGCAGACGCACACACCCAATGACAGACACAGTCTCTCTCTGTCTCCCGCACAGACACACACACTGCAGTCCCAGATGGGCCCATTGCTTAATGAGGGTCACCTGTGTGCCATGGAGGGGAATGATTGACAGGTGGCAGGTGCACTGACTGGCAGGACCATCCACAACACAAAAAGATCGAGATGCCAGTGTCACAAGAACACTTAAACACACACACACACACACGCGGACGAGGTTTCCACAGCCTGCTCTGACGAGCGTCAAAATACTTGACCTGGTGCAATGGTGAGCTTCCTCTGGAAATTGCTACGAGGGAAAGCATCAACATTGAGATTGATAGCCAAACTTTTTTTTTTTTTTTTTTTACATTTTTATGGAAAGCAATCGCTGAACTCTTTTGATGAGCGATTACGTCCGCCATCAAATCTCGTCTGATTCATTGGAGAGAGAAAAAAAAAAGTCCTGACTGCTTGAATGTGATTATAGACACCCTGGATGCCCAGCCTCCAGAATTCAACCAGAGAGGACCTCTCTCATGATGGGAAAGGAGATATGAAGTCATCCATCTCTTTGTTGTTTATCTCGAGGTGTCCTTGTTGCTCATCTCCTCGATGGTTCAGCATCTGTTATTATGACAGCGGAAGGGGCAAAGACAGAGACGGATTCGCTGCGAAACTTTGGCGCTTTCATTAAAGTTCCCGCGTGGAACGTTGATGCCATTTTGATAACAAAAGATGGAATGGTTGCGAACGGCATCGAGGGGCGATAATCAAGCGTGCGGACGGCATTCTAGGCATCTTCTGTAGCCTATGACGACCTGCGAGAGACGTTCCTCATGAGGTCACCGAGGACTCTGACTGCCGAAGGGCTCCATCTGAGCGACACGTTTCCTCCAACCTGTGGGGTGTTCTGCTGTTGGTTATGTGAGATACTGTATACCGCAGGTGTCTGCGAGCCATTTGGCATCTTTATTCTCATGTAATTATTTGTGATCTGGATTTTTCCATTATTGTCATTTCTGCTTTATTGGGATAGACAGTGAAGAATGACAGGAAATTAGAGGACAGAGGGGGGAGGAAATGGTCTGAGGCAAATTGTGCCCCGTGCCCCTGTGGTAAAGCGACAGCCTGTGTGGTACAACCGGGTTGTTCTGAAGCGAGTTGAAGATGTTAATGATAGCTCTATGTCTCTCAGTAATTACCTCAGCGCAACTGAAAGAGGCAGGATTGGTCTCAAGTACCCATTGTTTCCTGTCGTCTTTCAAGCCTGTCTAATTGTTATTGTTTTCTTTTTCATAGATTCCCCCCCCCCTCCCCCCCACGAATGATAGAACCACTTTGGAACACAGCAAGCAAACCATGAAGTGGCCGAGACATTCATCTCAGAGATAAATTGAAGTTGACTATAGAGTTTAGACAAATATGTGTTGATGCGAGGAACTATTCGGGCATCTGTTGGGGCACCATATGGGCCCACCTGCTAATGAGTATGATGGACCTTTTAATAACTTGCCTAATGTCTGCTACAGCCGAGTGAGGAACTTACCCAGCCAAGCCCCACCTAGTATTAATGAGCTGTTCCGTGCTGAGCCTAGCCAACTTGGTTCACCATGTGGAGACATTGTTGGCTGTACTTCGCGGGGAAGCTTGTTTGAAGCATCAATGGAATTTTCATTTCGACTGAACTTTTCCCACCCCCCATCCTCAAAAACAACTGACCAGAAAAACCGTTTCACCAGATTCAAACTCCTTGTGAATCTTTCCTCACAGCTGAAGACGTCCCAACTTTATTTGAAGAATGTATACTTACTGACACTCATCCGCAGTCCAGTTCTACACGGGTGTCTGGCAGGACCTGAAGCACAGAATGGAAGAAGAAAAAGTTGAGAATTTGTAAATGGCTCAGTATTGGTGCTGCCAAAATATCTACAGTTGGTAGCATTTTTTCAATGTAATTGTCTTTTTAATCATTCAATACCTTAGGATCAATTTGCCTGAACAGTTAAGGTAATGATTTACACACTGCCTTGGATAATGCTAACATTTTGCATTGTCACTCTCTGTGTGCTGTACCTTGACATATTTGTTCATATTTACTCCTTAAGCTTAGGTTTTGGAAAGTGTTTCAAAGCTGTAGACTATGGATACCTTTTTTACATTTGAAATTAAAGCAACAGGTGTTTCTCCGCTTGAATGAGGCAGTACCAATAGCTTGTTCGTTCTCATCGACTGTCAAGAGAGCAGAATGTCTTTATCTGACTGATGAAGACATTTAGGGGACTGATTCATAAGCCAAATTGGCTTCGTCTGGAACTTGATCAAGGTAGTTTGATTGTAATTTTTTTGTTTGTTTGTTTTTCACATTAGGTGAATGTGCCATCTGTTCCATATGTTCTATCTTGCATCGAAACATAGCCTACTATCATGCTTGAGCATTCATGCTTAAGCATTCAATGTCTGTCAGGTCCATTGCCATTAAAAGTTTAGGCCAACATATCTGCCCATGATCCCCAATCACGCCATTGCGGTACATCAGTGAGGCCATAAGACTGGGTTGTTTACAAAAGCTAAACGGGTAAAGAAAAAATGATTCCACGCAGGATGTTTTGAAGTTGATATTGTGGTGCTACTTGATTTGCTGGGACCAGGCATGCTGACTGTGTTAACGAGCAACTCCCCGTAGGGTCTGCATGACCGCCACACATCTCCAGGGGCATGTGCGCAGCGGTTGGTGCCTAAAAAGCCCCTGATGTTCAGGCGCATATGGCTATCTGCGCCGCCTGTCAATGGATGGTGTGTACAGCACAGTACAACACCGAGATAGATTAGCACTCGCCTTCTGAAACGTTTTCCTTTCATCTTGACCCTTTTTCACACTTTTTTTCCCCACCCAACGGGGGGGGAGTGCGAAGGTGGTGGCAGCAGCACTGATACAAAGTCAAACATTCCTCGACTTCTCCGATGACAAACCAGAAAGCGGTTCATCACACCAAAGCTGGTCCGAAAATCTAAAAACGTTCTGGAACGTCAGAGAGTAAATTCAACACCCCCTCCCCTAAAAGCAGACCTTAGTCTTATTCTGTTCAGACCACTTTGAGTTCTAACATCTTCCACTGACCGAGTTAAGTCGAATATTTACACGTTAGTCAGAAAGCTAAATATGAACGACCGCAACCGTCCCCAACCTCAACTGACAACCCAGTTTACATAGTGAGGTAGTGTAGTGTGTTGGACTGTTGTCTTCCCCCCCAGAGTCCTAAATCGTACTTTTAATTGTTAAAACATAATTGCTAAAGGCCATGTACAGTAGCGATGACGCACACATTTCCCAGCGTGCCTTCCGGCAGGAAAAGGTCGATCAACTTCACCGGTCTCTGCCTCCAGTGAATCCTCCAGGCGGTAGCTGGAAGCAGACTCTCCCGCCGCGAGGCTTCGCCTGCCCTGTTTCCTGGGGTCAGAGAACAACTCAACATCCACACCCAGCGAGGTGCCCGGTTGGAGCAGGGAGCGCACGCTACCGCCGGGGTTCTCAGCTTGCAGGGCCAGAAGTCTGATGTTCCATCTCCTCTCCTGCTCTGTCCATCCGCGGGTCTGGAGGGGCTGGAATTTCTGTAGATCCAACTTCGGACACCAGTGTATTGTCCTGCCGCAAGGCATTCTGGGAACCAAGAGCGTCATCTCTACAGAATGTTATCCTTTGTCTGGCTTGTCGTTCAAGGTTTTGCATCTGCAACACTCGCATCGCTATGGTAGCTTGGTAACGCAATGAAAAAAAAAAAATGATTGAAAGTTATTTATGAACTTTCGAGTTTATGAATATTCAGAAAGGCACGTTCCGGGACTCGGAATTCCTTCAGAAAAGGAAGTACTCCAGTAACGGCGACTTACCATAAGGCCACACAGCTTTTGATAAATGTCAGCCATGACAGGCAGGGGTGGTCAGGGACCAACATGTAGAACAGCCATGAGAGTTGGAAGCCTTAGCCCTCGTGAAGCAGGCTCGGCCCAAACCCACAGGCCGTCCACGGGGAAATGAACAGACGAGCACATGCCGCAGCTATCGGGTTATCATACACACATCAAACGTATGACTTGATAGTCTTTTGAGGAGAGCGGCAAGGGGCTGAGACCATGGAAATGGATTGGGGGGGGGGGGGAGCTTCGTAAGCGGGGTATGACTGAGTGAGGGGGTGGGTGGGGAGGAACTCAGGTGAGGGAGACTGAGAAGGGAGCCCAGACAAGAGTGTAGCAATAATAGTTAACACAGGGAGGGAGGGAGTGTGAGTGAGAGAGTGGGTGAGTGGGTGAGTGAGTGAGCGAGAGAGTCAGAGAGCTGTTTGCTTGATACTTAAGAGATGCTTCGAAGGTGGAATTACTTGTACCTAAAAGTATAAGGCTATTGCTTCCCCCCTCTACCAACATCAGTCAGGCATTCAACATCTACATAGCTGGTGGTGTGGAATATGATATGGGAATGTTTGAACTCCTGTTGTCCACAATATAACCGGCGTCTCAACATCCTAACTGTGCTTGATGATACTGTGCTTTTTAATGTAAAACCATTATCTTCCTCTTATCGTCCCTAATCTACTGAGTGAATAGCAGAACTGTCCATGGGTCTTTAGAGAGTGATCAATTGTAAAATTGCATGTTTCTGAGGTAGGACAATTTTAGACAAGAGTGGTTGTGAATAATGAGAAGTATTGATTGGCTGGGAATCACAATGGATGTACCGATACTGCCCCCTAGTGGTTCTGAGAGCTAAATACTTTTTCTTTGCAGTAACAGACAGTGACAGCCAGGGAAGAGGGATGTGACAATCAACTAGCTCTTTGCTTGAACTGCATAAATGTATAGCAAGTGCACAAATTGTAAACATAAAACCTATCCACGGCTGGGAAAACAAGCTTTCCCCACACTGTCAATTTCAGTGTTGAGGGATCAATCTGTAAGTAAAGGCAAACGGAACATAGTGATATGAGCCTGTGTGCCCATTGGGTGGATTACCAAAAAACCTCACCTCCAAAAGGACGAGAGATTATTCTCTCTCCAAAACCCTTCTCACCTCTCCTCGTCCCTCCCTCCCTCCCCACTCCCCCCTTCACCTCCTGTTGCCATCTCTCCCCTTTTCTTAGCCAGTGTTCCCTCTGATATCTCTCTCTCACACACAGTAGATCCAATTACGTTCACCTAGCCAGCAAGTCAGCCCCCCCCCCCCCCCCCTGACAGAAACAAGGGTGAAACCTTTAACCTCCCTCTCCCTCTGTCGCTCTCTCTGTCTCTCTCCCAAACGCCCATGCCTAAGGCTAAAGCACTTTGATAAATCTGTGGGGAAAACAGCGGGAAAACCGCCCACCACAAAGACGATACTTACAGGCTTTATGGAATCTATTTTTCAGGTCAAGAACAGTTGAGGAGGGATGCACCTGTGGAGAGAGAGAGAGAGAGAGAGAGGAGATGAAAAGTGATTAAGTAGCGACCTTCATTTATTGCCGTGGAAACCAGGGGGCAGGAAGGAAGTGATTTATGACTGTCGAGGCCTGTCCTAATTTCAGTCGGAGGTAGGTGACACGAGAAGCAAACGTCATTGTGAGCCGCGCCTCGGGCGATGACAGGAGTCGCCGAGCGATCACACCTTCCTTTCTTTGTCAACCCCCCCCCCTCCTTGCCACCATCCCCCCCCCCTCCCCCTCCCCCCCCCTCCTCCTCCTCCCCCTCAGAAACAGTTGGAGTGTGGATTGAAGATTGTCATGCAGAGGGAGGTTGTCACACCTCCACAGAGTATGGGTGCCCTCTAGGAGAGTGTTTCCACACACACAAAAACAGAAAAAATAAATAAATAACATTCTACCTTCCAGCAGCTTCTCCTCCCCCATCTCTGTGCATTGCTGATAAGTACACAAAAAACACATACAGGCATAAAAACACAGTCTCATACAAAAACTCAAAAATAACTATCGAAATACACACTCTTCACACACAAACTCTCAAAACACACACCCAAGACTCGAACACATTTTCAGACTCCAGTGATTCACCTGATACACCACTCTCTCCAGTCTCTCTTCTATATTTATAGAGATTGCTGGCTTCGGGAAGTGTTCCTGGATCCTGGCCTTATCACATATTTACCCAGTCTGGAGTTGAGACGAGGGGAGGAGAGTCTGAATGTCAGCCCTCTGCCCCAGCCTGTCTCCACAGGGAGAGTGGCCGCAGAGAAAAGGGGATTGTGGACGCTCTCAGGGTAGTCCTGATCCTCTGCCTGGGGACAGATGGCGCCATCATGCCCCTTGGACAAGCTAACGAGCCCGCCGTGCCAGGCGGCGTGGGGCGAGGGCCAGGCGGGTCACGTCGCTCAATCACGACCGCCGGGCGCGGCGCGGGCAAGGGTCAGTCAACAACCGGCTGCCCCAGAGTCCAACAACGGGTCGGCGGCCAGCGGCAGGACGAATCAGGCGACTCGTCCGTGGCACTCGCCCAGACCACCTCTGACCGGGCCGCGAGGGAAGGGGGGGGGGGGGGGGTGAACGCACGTGGCTGGGTCGAGGTCGAGGCAGCGTACGGTGGAGGTTAAGCAAGAGTGTGGCTGGAACTTTGAGGTGAAGAATCACAACTCATCGTTTTCTTCAATGAATAAGTGACTGCTTCCGATCCCTTACCCTAATCCATGTTTATTTCAAAACGTAACATTCCAAAAGAGCATCCTAAGGGAACCAAGTTCGTTTTGGCAGTCTATTCAGTGTTGTGCAGTTTTTCTGCAAAGCGACTTGAAAACCGCAAACAGGATAGATGAAGATTAGGTGAGTCGACCTCTTCTGTCATGAAAATTAATGCATCTGTGGAATAGCAAGTCTGCACTTAAACTCCTTATATCCCTCAGATCCCCCTGTCCCACCGCGATAAAGGTTAGCATCTGTGCCTGTGCTTTTAATACCTCAGTTACTGCCAGCTGTGTTCTCCAAAGTTTGTCATTCGTGAAGACTTTGTCCATGCTTGTCTGGACTCCAACAATATGCCATGACTCAGCCATTTCTTTTGTGAAAGCTCCCTTCCTACTACTGTACATATCCTCTTGATGCCAGGGAACAGCATACAAGTTCAAGTCTTTTATTGTCAGATGCACAGACCAACACAGTGTCAGACCGGGCACTGAAATTCTTAGGACAAGACAACGCAAAGCAACCTGGCATAACAGGACATACAAGTACTCTGAACAAGTTTATACCTATGACAAGTTAACATATAATGTAATAGACCTCCAAAATAATAATCGAGAGTATACCAAACCTATATTACTATTACATTATTGACAGGATGTAACTTATTTTCCATGGAGGGGGTTAGTAGCGTTTGACTCTACTTATGTTCATCCAGGCCATCAAAGGAAACATCGCAATGATGGGAGAACACAGAAGCTTGTTGGACTAAGTGTCATTGCATTGGACCGGCCTTTTGTCTGTCTGGATACATGGAGCCTATTCATCCTGGCTGGAGCTCGGAAATGACCTGCACTCCCAGCATCGATTCCTCATCCCCGATACATTGACCCTCTTTGCTGGATCCGGGCAAACCTTCAGCCTCTTCAGAGAGAAAGGCTCTCTCCTGACTTAGACACGGGTTGGAGAAGATTCCGACAGTCCTCACCCAGGGACCTCATTTGTAAAGAGTTGAGGTGTGAAGAAGATTCGGGAGGGGCCAGGTAGGAACTATGATGGATGATTGTTGTACGCCGAGGACGAATGACGGGTGAACGTCAACGACTAAGGACATCTATGATGTATTGCATTTGCACCCGGCGCTCTGTCTGGTATTAAGTGGTTCGGAGCACGGAGTCTACATTCAAGTGTTTTGTTTTTCTCCTGAGGATTTCGGGACGGACGGAAACAAACTCAAAGTTATGCAGAGAGTTGCAGTGGACAGATTAGCATGCGCAGTCAGTCATTGGCTGATTCAGTGGAGGCTGCTTTGTTCTCCCAATCAAAGAAGCTGGAGGTAGATTGATTGATGGAGCATTGTGAAGATTCCCCTGGCACGCCTGTGTCTGTTCCCCTCTTTATAGAGACTCTGATGAGCGTGGCTCAAGTTTGATTTTGTGTTTGTGTGGGTGTTATGCGTTTGTGTGTATGTGTGTGTCATTGGCAGATTTGTGTATTAGTATTAGCAGTTGCCTGTACTAAAGTAATAGCAAGCACTGTATACATTGAAGCCTCCTCTTTATCTGCATGATGTCCTCAGGAAAAGGTGAACCTGTGCCATTTCCTGGAACTCTGTCCATTGAGCTATACAGTAAATGATCTGCCTATGATGTCATCGATGATCTGGGATGAGGCGAACATACCGCTTTCCTGTTCTGCAGAGAAACAGTGCCATCTATGGCACAAAAAGGTTCCCCCTCTTAGAAAAGACAGGCCGTCGTTATTTGACAGAAACGCGTAAACATGATTCTCATCCTTGTGCTTCCGGGTACGGATGATGACACGCACAGACAGTTAAAGGTGAATCGAGGTCAGATGTTTCTTTGCTGCTATACAAGTATTCTCTTTCGCATGTATGGATTTCCTTGGAAGAATCCTCAAAGGAGATTATGCGGTATACATCCGTTCAGCAGGAGATGTGTCCGACCAGCTCCTTAATAACGTGAGCGCGCCCTTGCTCCTCTATTGTAAATATCCAGTTGACCGTAGAGAACAGCTCTAATGTGTCAGGCTCCGGTGCTCCTGGAACTACTTACTGTTGAGGTGGAAGCCTGACAAGCTGGAAGCAATACTCTAGCCACCTCAGGATTCATTAGTGCTTTCTTTCAGCATGAGCTGCCCCTGTGGCCTTTCCCGTTTATTAAGCCCTGAAACTCTGCTATGTGTGGGGATTTCGATGTATCAAATCATTGTTTGTTTCTATGTAATACAATCTGAGGCTTTGAGACTTTGTTTCCCTGGCCTTGATGTGAAGCTTATTTGTTTTAGTGTTTTGTCCAAGTTGGACCAATATTACAGAATGTAGCTGGAAATGTTGCATGGTTGGTGATTCAAGTCAAATTCAGCGTAGGCCGGGGGACAACTCAATGCATACTGTTACAGCATTTCCTCTGATTCTGTATTCAACAGGAAAGTAAAAGTACGAAGTACTAAACCTAACATGTGACGGGTTACAGTTTGTCCAGAAACTTCCACGTCAACCGTTTTCATTCAAGCACCTCAATGCCTAGAACACAAAACAGCTCAGCACAATGTAATGATCAACGAGCTTGAGCAGCCCACAGCCCTTGAAAAACATGGCATTAAGTATCCTGCTTTTCAGAACAAAACGGCAAAGTGTCTGGAATGAAAAGCCACCAAATGAGACCGTTTGCCCGGATAACACCGGCCGTACACATTTGATTGTCATCTAAACAGGTGCTTTTCAGGTAGTTGACTGGAATTGGTGAAGTGACAAAGGAACAGTGCTGGGAAAATGGGGGGAGAGCGTGCGAACATGCAAATGTATGGTTGTCGGGCTAAAAACAAGCTGAAAGTCACATTTACGCTCCTCCGAACCGGAATACATGGCTCTCTCAGCAGGTGGCCCACCTTCTGCGTCATCATCGTTAGCCCAAATGCTTCCGTTTTCCGGCACAAATCACTACAAATGCTCATAGTTTTTGGGGCTGAGGACTCCACGGTATTGGAGTAATACGCAGTATTATTTCCTCGGATGAAACCCTGCTAATATAGCTCGCTCTGCTGTAAAACGCATTGTTGTTGACTCACTCCGGGGTGCAGCTCCCAGCGTCTGCTCTTCATCTACCCCTACATGCCCTGGCAGGAACTGGAGTTTTAGTCAAGAAAACAGGAGATCCAGGTGTAAAGCCTCAGCTGGGTCAGGCCCCTCGCAAGCAGGCTTGTGCGCCTATTATTTCATTTCCAACATGGCCCCTCATGTCCTCTCTCTATGAAGTGTGATATAAGGATGCAAACTGTACAGAATGTTCTGGCTAAGAACCAGGAGTCAGAGGTGTCTGGGAGCTGAGGGTTCTCCAGGGCTAGGAGTCTGCCAGATCCCCTTCCTCTCTCAGACCTCAATTACAGAGTAAAAGGAGAGGGGAGGCCAAATCCCACGTGGCACCCCTGCTTCATCTCATTCCGCCGGACCTGACAGACGAGCCCTGCATGTTCTCTGCCCTCTCCTACTCGTCGTACACACTGGCGTACGCGCACAAGCCTGCTCGCTCGCCCGCCAACTCTAATGCCCCGCTCAAAGCACACACGCGTACAGTGCACAAACTCTCCTGACGCGCACGCACAGAGACAGAGGAGCAAGACTTTGGAGAACTTTGCAAGTGAGTTGTTGGCTCCTCTCGCACTTCAGAGAGGTGCTTCAAAGTTCACCTCTTCCTCTTTTACACACTTGCCCTCAGTATAGAGTTTACACACATTTCAAAACTTCTACCAACTAGTTCCACCTGAGACAGTGCTGTGCAAAACCTATGCAGGTGTCACACACATTTTCATACCAGCATTGCATCTAAAAACATCCAACCAGTCCATACAAACACAACTGTATTCTTTATCTCATCCTTGTTTACCAAACCTTTCTCACAGCTCACAAAAAAAAAGTAGAGTGGCTTAATCCAGAAGACTGCAATGACAGCTGGAATACTAATGTGACTTTCATCACTTGGTTTATAAGAATCACTAACCACCTAAAAAAATTGCTTCATGTTTTCCCTGCACCACAGCATGCACACAAAGATATTCTCCAGATGATTCCGCGCTAAAATGGAGGAAAGACCACAAATTTCCTTCAGTTGAGTAGTTCTGCAGCTGTCAAGCATTTTCTTTAGCATATTATCATTATTATTATCTTATTATCAGGTGTGCTGGAGCAGGGAAACATCCAAAACATGCAGGACAGGTACTCCCAATGACATGGGCTTGAGTCCATGTGTAAAGTCAAAGTCACAATCTACCGAGTCCTCATTTTCTACATTTACGCCAACCTTAAATATCTCAAAATACCACACAATAACAGAAATGCCAGTTTCTGACCTCCTGCTTTTAGGATGAAAGTCCGGCTGTGGTGAAGGGGATTGGTATTAAGGCCGACAGTCTCCTCGGCAAATTCAGCTCAAGGGTCGAGCGAAAACAAGTAGCGGATTCGAATTCAAGGCAATATTCCTTATGGAACTGTGGCTATGGCTGCGCATGAGTTTCTAGGGGAATTTCAAATGCTGTGGTCAGTGACATGGATAGCAACATAGTTCAGCGTGTACTTACCAGAATCTTGTCTGATGCATCTTAGTGTCACACTCAGGTTCCATTGCGTCGCTCGTGGTGGGTTCCTGATTTCCAACTAGCGTCCACTGACTAGCACACACAACGACCACCTTCCACAAAGAATGCAATTTAACCTAGCTATGGCAACGGAGAGCCGTTTTCGGTAGGAGTGAGTTTAACCAAGTATACTTGGCTAAGGGCTTGTAAAACCAAGGCAAGAAATGAAAAGGACTTAAATTGAACGGAGGAGTGATAGCGTGCGGTGCAGGTCGCCAATTTCGCGTTTGCATGACTGATGCTGAACCATAGGGAAAGACTTGGCGCGGTTGACCTCTATTAGGCAAGTTCTTAATTGAAGACCCGGACCAGGGGCGAATCTAGGTTCCCACTTTTGGGGGGGGGTAAGCCCCTAGATAAAACCTATTATTTTTCCTGTGACCCAGCAAAACTAGGGGGGTCTGGGGGCATGTTCCCCCAGAAGAAACTTTTGATATTATCATTTTAGATAGTGTCCACTAGTGGGTTTTAGGAAGACAAATTAGCAAAAAAAAATTTTGGGGGGGGGGGGGGGGGGGGGGGGCTAATGAAACTCCAACCCCTCCAAAAATAGGGCAGGATACGCCCATGGCTCGGACAATTGCGGTTTCAGGCTATCCATGTTTGTGTAACTGTAAACTCAAAGAATTTGAGAAACCAAAAATATGCTGTATAGTTAGCAATCCGTTACAAAAAAGCCATAGATGCTAAAAACGGTGTTCGGAATAAGTTGCATCCAGGGTCAATGGTAACAGGTGTCATGGTGTCACTCATCAGTATGATTTTCACTTTCTCGGTTACATTAGTCAATGAAAAATACTTTATGTTCTTATTGAAAAGTCTTCAGAACAGGCATAAGACATGCATGAACATATCACAAATCAGATCAATCTTAATTGGATTGAGAGGTGATTTACACATACTAAGTAGGAGAACTTCAGAAGTATAAAAAAGGATCCACTTCAGCGCTAGGCCATGGATTTAAAATCAACCCCAGCAAGCAAATCCTGTTAAGTGGGGAAACGATTGATACAAGGGAACACACCTTAACTACTGAGGACACATAGCAGAGGCTGCTGATAAGACACAGCAGCTCAGCTTAAAACCGGTCTAATCCAGTTGCTAATGCCGCAAAAGTCCTTTAATGCAGGCGACTTTACCTGCACAAATCCCTCCACCCTAAACGAGAGAGCCAGGATGGAGTGTGGCTCACGGTGAGTAGAGATCGCAAAGGTTCGATAAAAGGAAAGGAGGGAAGGGCAAGGGGTTCTGTTATCCAGTCAGCCTCAATGATAAATCACTGTCCACACAGGAGCCCCAGCAGGTACTGGCACCGGGCCATATTATCTCTCTTTCTCTCCCTCCATTTCAATCTCTCTCCTGCTCTCGCCCTTCTTTCTCTCTCTTCTCCTGGCACTAAGGCTGGTGTTGGATCTGTCAACAGGAGAGGCAGTTAAGGGACTTTATATTATTGCATCTGTCATGACTTAGCTCGACTCTGCTGCGGACACTAGCTCAATTCCATTATCAGACACCACCTCCCTCTTGCACTGCCCCATTGTTGTGAGAGGGAAGTGTCTCATCCAAAAGAGGAGATCTCTACTACTCCGGGGTACACAAGTTTCGGGGGGGATTGTAACAAGGAAAGGATCCTTCGCCAAAGTTTAACTAACACCCAGTAGGTGCTAAACAAACTACAGGAGAGAAAAACACACATGCAGATACCCATACATGTGCACAGCAAAAACACACTACCTTATCGATGACACACATACTCCTTCCAGTTTGAGGGTTCAGGACCTCCACTTCTATGTATCCTGACTTGTTCCCCAGTCTAAAAAGGGTTCCCTGAGGATCAACCCTGTTTCCAACAGCCTGTACATTTCCATGGAAGTTTCTAGTCGCATTCTGTTGCATCGGAGGCATCTCTTGACATGGGATCCTTAGAACTTCCAGAGCCAGGTTCTGGACTAGACAGAGTACCGTCTTGGAAAAGACAAGTTGTTCTCTTAAATAGCACCAGCCGGCTGAAGTAATTCAGGGAACAGGGAGTTACATGCTGCATGAAGTGGCATAATGTGCGACCCAGAGACAGAACAATGTCAAGCTAACCACAGATACTATATTTAAACCTGACTGATGAAACATCTGCTTTTTTCTGTTCCTCGCCTCGGGCCTTCATCCTCCAATCAGCCAAAGTTAGTCAGCTTATCTCGTCTCGTTGTTGACGGCTCACAGTGTGTGCAGAGAGGGATGTGTCTCATGCTGGAGGGTACTGGGAGATAAGTGTACACATGGGAACCATTTTCCGTCAGTAAACTTTGGGGAACCCCAAATATAGCTCAGGATGAGGGCATGGTGTAGCATACTATAAAGAAACACGACCACTCACAAAAAAAATCACTAGGAGGAAATATACATGCAATTACATGTATTTGTGGATGATGTACTGTTTGGATCTATGTCTTAATTTACCCTGTGCACTCTGCAGAGGGAAAGCTAGGTCATTATATCAATGTGATCCACATGCAGAGCTGCATCGATCAGTTATGACACCCTTGTAGCCATAGGCAGTGGTTATTGATTCGGTCAGTCTAGCTTGCAGAATTACATGGCTCATTAGGTTATAGAGATTTCTGTCTAACATGGTCACCCACACAATTAGGACAGAGTTATTTGAGTCTAAAAACAGATTCACATGATTATAAGCTGGGATAGACTTTCTAAGGTGTGGAAACTGGAGTACCCTGTGTTTCAATGATGTTAAGGACTATGCAACATAAAAAAGGTGAATCCTTCAACATGACTTGTCGTCTTAGTACTACCTTGGATTTGTCCGAAATGTTTGTACTTTAGTATCTTTGTTTCGGCATATTTGACCTCCAAACCTTCTAATCAGACAGGCCATTCTTCCGTCCATTGGACATTCTTTTTTTAACTCAAATGTCAGGAATGTGCCTCGCTGTGAAGGGTGTGAAAGAGGGGTGACAATGACATCAAATGACAAGAGCCTGTTTGGAGGGCCGTCTTAGCGAGGCTTGTCTAGACCGGAGTACAGTGCCAGGCACAGATATTTATTGAGACTGCTATTTTAAAACCAGGGCTTATAACAGTCTTTGCACTTTGTAATGGACTTTACGTAGTTAAACGTGTATTTGAACTGGGGCATCTATATACCTTTTTCTCCTTGTGAAGGTGTCAAATGTTTTATGTTTGGAAAAACATTTTCTTATTGGATTTAGCTACACGCTGCCTACTCCAGAGATTGTTAATATTTCGGACTTCATTATAAAGCCCAGGGTGTCCTTTTAATTGGGCCAAATAAGTAAAGGTTATATGGTTGCAGGGTTACATTCATGCATTTAGCAGACGCTTTTATCCAAAGCGACTTCCAAAAGAGAGCTTTACAAAAGTGCATAGGTCACTGATCATAATAACGAGATAGCCCCAAACATTGCGGGTAGCCAAAACATGAAGCATACATTGTGAAAACTAAATAAGTCCCAATGGGAAGAACCATAAGAGCATGTAGTTAAACAAGATACAATTAAACAACATGAACCTCAAAAAAGTGCAAGGGTGTACCTGTGGAAAAGGCAAGCAACAAAAATATATTACGCAGCAAGTACAATAGTTTACAACTGACCTACAAGAGCAACAAGTCTCTCAATAAGAGTCATTGTGATCCTGGGAGAAACATCAGGTCCAGACAAACATTCCTAAGTGCCGTTGTACTCCTGGAACAGGTGCGTCTTGAGCCTTTTCTTGAAGATGGGGAGACAGTCAGTGTCTCTGATGGAGGGGGGGAGTTGATTTCACCATTGGGGGACCAGACAGGAGAAAAGCTTGTGTTGGGACCGGGCGGTCTTGAACGGTGGGACCACCAGACGGTTGTCAGAAGAAGACCATAGGTGGCAGGTGAGGGTGTAAGGCTGGAGGAGAGACTTGATGTAGTTGGGTGCAGTCCCATTCACCGCTCAGAAGGTCAGAACCAGGGTCTTGAATCTGATACGGGCCGTGATGGGGAGCCAGTGGAGGGAGATGAGGAGCGGGCATAGGAGCGTCTGGGTAGATTGAAGATCAGGCGGGCTGCTGCGTTCTGAATCTTCTGGAGAGGGCGGGTTGGGCATGCTGGGAGACCGGACGAGCAGCTAGGTGGAATGCTCCGACAGGTATCTCCAGGGTTACTGCCAAAACCACTATAGGGACATAAATGAATTGTTGATATATAATATATTCAGCAGTATGTGTTTTAATATGTGTTCTCCTCTCTCTTTCAGACAAAGTAGGGCTTGGTGAGTCAGGAGGTGTTAAGTGGTGAAAACAGTGGTTGTGATTCACTGGAATCTATGAGCATTGGGTCAAAAGCCCCTTCAGGTACATTAAAATGAATGGAGTAGCAAGGCCTGTCATCTATTTAAATGTTATTTCAATGAAAAATTGACAAGCAATTGACCTTTTGTTCTGCTGTGCTAACATCATCAAACGGTAATTTTGCATTTCCATAGACCATAGCGTTCTACAGAGGTGAGCCCATGAAGTGACTCCCATCTTTCAGTTAGCCACAGTTGAATTCAATGAACCTCCTCTTATTGGACGAGGAAGGACGAGTTGCTCCAACAGTTAGGCAGTGCCACACACATAAAGCTCGGTACCCATTAAGATGAGTAGAATTCAAACTGAGGTCGGCCGGCATGATTACCACCATGTGCCCTGGTTGGGATGAAGCCTGGACTGGACTTACCCGCTAACACGCTGGCAGGTCAACAACCCACAATTGATGGTTGTTTTTCCCCCATATGCATGGTTTTCCAAATGCATTGGCCCTGCCCGCTGTGCCACTGCCACCACAGAGACCTTAACAAGGCGATATTCCCACTCACAGGAGCAGATGTTGCTAAGAAAACACAGCGTGACATGATTGTGATCGATGCTCAATGTCCCACCAGATTCGCTGCATAATTTGGCGGATGGCATCAGGATAACAACCTGCATTAGCCGGAGACAGCTGTCGCCATGGTGCCCAGGCATCGGGAGCCCTGCGATATTCTCCCCGCCTTTTTACCAGATAAGAGGCAGGACAACCAATTAGAGTGATTTACAACTCACCGGCGCCGAGACCGCCTTGAAAGCCCAGTTTCTGTCATGCCGAAACAAATGCAAGGGCACCTGAGGCCTCAGTGGCTTGGCCGCTAAAGACAGTCAGTATTGTTTGTTCTTACCTAGCCTGGATCTATGTTTAGCTTGTTTTTTTGGGATGCCTGAGTGTTTTCCTGAGGAAAATGGGGCCTAACCATCCTAGGTCTAGCAATTGGAGTGAATATGGGATAATTCATTGTGCATTTGCTCACAGTGAGCTGTTTAGTCTGCATTACAGTAGATGTGGGGTGTCACAGCATGAATATGTTTTTTAGGAGAAAAGAGGCCACCTGACCTGTTTGCAGGCTTTGCACTGTTTATCCAGCAGATGGCGCTAGTGCGTGGTTCTCGGACAAGCGACGAAGAAGAACTTATTTGTACATCCGTTTCGTAAGCTATCTGCGACAGTGTTTTTGTGTTAGCTTGATAACAGTAACTAGGCCGCTACCTAACTATTAGATTTAAAACATGCTAAAGAAGAAATCTACAAGCAGGGTCAGGGATAACAAAAGGAAACATTCACAGTCAGAAGAGCAGCATGTAGACAGAAGACCCAGAGGCACGGAATCCAACGTGGAGGTAAGGCTTGCTAGCTTAGCTACTTTCGAGCTACATTAGTACCATGGCATAGGATTGTAGGGTAGCTAGCAGTGAATTACAGTGGTTGTAGCTGATCTAGTAGCTATCTTACCACATCACGGGAAGCGTACTGCTCCTATTCATACATTGCTGCCTTGAGTTATTGAGCTAAATTGTGACGGACGTCAGTATGTTGAAAGGTATGAATACGCATCACTGTAAACTTGTAGCCTGTAACTGCACCAGGTTGAGCACTTTTTACCCCCTGACACAGGACTTAAAGGATGAGTTGGCAGACCCCGAGCTGGACAAGGTTGGCAGTGATATCGAGGAGGGAGGACTGGACCTGAGTGTGCCGTTCAAACCGATCAGTGCTTACCTAACCGACAGACAAGAGATGCTGGACCAATGCTTCCACGTGCTTGGGGACAAGAAGCTGCAGAAAATGCTGCCTGATGAACTCAAGGTGATTCTCACCATATATATATATGCAGCATTAAATTAATATGAAAGGCCAATTATATTAACGGGCCACACAGCAACTTCCTCCCGCCGACTGAAATTGCTGTCTTTCATTTCTTTGTTTCAGAGTTGTAGTGTGGAAGAGATTAAGAAGCTTTGTTTGGAGCAACTGGAGCAGCTCTCACAAACCAACCTCCTTCAGATCCTTGCAGGTACGACAGGGTGCGTTCAGCAACACGCATAACTCTGCTGCCTACTTCCAACAGTTTGTCATCTCTTTGCATGTTCTGCAAGACCATGTATGCATTTGTAACTCTGGTTGTTGTTTTGACAGGTGAAGAGCTGACTGTTTCCTCAGGAGGAGAAGAGGAAGGTAAACTGGGTGTTTCTGAAAGCCAGTGAGTGACTTCCCCTAACTCCCACAGCTCCGCGTAGTGCACTCATAAGAGTTGGTCTTTAACTAAAAGAATGCGACAGAAGGAATCCTTGGATTAACATTTGTTGTTGTTTTCACTTTCAAGGCAGGATAACATTGTGGATTCTACGTCTTCTCTGAAGGAAACTTGCGAAACGGAGGATAAGCAAGGTTGTCCGTGTCACCATTTTGTGCATGATCTCAAACCAGCACTTCATGTACATACAGCATGCATTTCACACAGTGTGCTAATAAAAAAAAAGAGTTTTCCCTATGTGTCTAGGCTAACCTGCAACCTTTCATGTCATTTGACAGAGGATGCTGGCTCGGGAGAAGAGAGCGACGTCCTCAGCATTAACGCGGACACGTACGATAGTGACATTGAAGGACACAAAGACAAGGATAAGCAGGCTATCAAACCCGAGGAAACAACGGAGGCCTCCAAAGAAGTTGCCACGGCAACGTCTGAGCCTGTCGAGGACAAGCCCATAGAGACCAAGATTGAGTTGGAAAAGGACATAAACAAAAGTGTGAATGAGATCCTAGCATTAGCACCAACTCCTAGCCTTGAGGATGATAAAGAGCTGGTCGGAGCACCACCCGTCGAGGCCCCAGTGCTCGTTGCGAGTCAACCCGTCCAGAGTGCACCGCTCCCTGGACCGGCTCCAGCGGCGTGTCAGCCCTCGGTCCAGCAGCTGGAGCTTCTGGAGCTGGAAATGAGAGCCAGGGCCATCAAGGCCCTGATGAAGGCTAACAACGTGAACAAGACATCATGAAAACTCCTCAAGCAAAGACTTGCATACCCTTACACAGTGCTCATGTTCATTTCTACAGGAATTGTAGAATGACTTGAGTGAACTATTCTTGTTCCGTGTGTACATATTTGTCCATATTGTATGGAAACCAAAGTACAGTGATTTTATGGATCACTGTTTCTGTGAGATAAATATTGTGAAACCTAAAAACGTTTGATAAAATAATTTTCTTTACTTGACTATGGATGTTATTTATTTGTATTTTTTTTACAGAATGATTTTCCTAAGTTAGTATAGAACATTAGAAGGCAAGGACTTGTTGTTGTTCAGCAGTTAAGGTGTGTCTGAAAAGGTTTGTGTCAATCTCATGCATTTGCAATACGGTGTACTACCTCCTCTGTGCACTAGGTGGTGACGTTACTCCACCATACACATGGCATTGCATGCCTGAGATCTTTGTTCCACCCATTCCTCAAAGTGTACACTTCCACCCTCCTTCCTTTATGTTTAATACAATGGATTTAAGGAAGCATTGACTATTGAACGTCCACTAGGTGCACCTAATGAATGTCCACTAAACCATGAGTTCATGTAAGGCTCATTGACCTCACTGTATTAACAGTCATGGAGCAAAACCAGGTTATAGTCTATATATTAACTACCTGCTCGCAGACATTAACAAGACAATTACCTATTAAGAACTAGATGTGTCAGGGATATGGTGCAGTGCTGGCAAACAATCTTGTTTTTAACTAAGGGACTTTTGGTTCATGTTTAATGAGTATGTTGATAGTGTGTTGACCTTGATGAGAGTACAAGTTCAGCACATACTGTTGGTCAAGGGAAAGGATCCCCCAGAGATGTTTAACATGAACAGTCAGCACCCCCATACCAAGCGGATAAAACGTCTACGATGGGCAACAAGTCGTGTAATTGGGCAATTCTCTTCACCCATATCAAGTAAAGGACTTACCCTATTTGATCCATTAAAAAAGCTTTTGAATTAATTTCCGGTGCTTTTACCTCTTCTCCGGAACTAGAATTAATAGCAGGCTCTCCTCTCACCTAACAGTTTTCTGCTTTTTCTTCATAAATGTAGTGCTGCCTCTTTGTGCTGGTAAACTGTCAGGCTGGGGCATGTGCAATTACACGCAGGTTTCCAGCAAAAAAACTAAACAAAAAAACGCCCCGCCCTGCGGGATTGAATGAAATGCAGGATAAGCGCCGAAGTGCCTCTTGGGTATTTGCATTTAAAAGAGGCTATTCTTTGGTGTGTGTGGGGGGGTAAATGCAGATATAATTATGCTATTCTCTACATGGTGGTTTAGTAGCGGGTATCTCTTGTTACTCATTGCTGATCTCAAGGGGAAAATGTCCACTTTGCAAAGTGAGTACAAAGAAACTGAAGTGGCCGTGGTGTGTGATTGATGAATATTTGTTGGTGTCATTTTGCAGCATTAGGGTGTGAATTATTATTTCGAATGAGTGAAAAAATAGCTCCGACAATCAAAGTGAAGGACTGGAAAAGAGAAGGATGAATGATGAGCTGTGCTCTGCATATAGGTTCTTTTTGGACAATGCTTGGGCTAATTGTAATTTGTTGGAGCATTTTCGGCTTTCAACCTATGGTTGCTTGTCTAGAGGAAAAGCCCAAATATAAAATGCCCTATTCTAATTGGTCTCAGTAGGAAGAATATCAAATTAAAATCCCCCCTAGTTCAGTTGCACAGCGTGTACTTAAAAACACCCTCAGCTCAACTCATCACATCTGTAAGTGCTCCACGTAGATCTGAAAAAGAGGTGTAAGACATTACAGCACTAGGGGGACCCTTAGTGGTGTGCTGAGATACTGTCACTGAGGTTTCATCTATTTGCTTCTGAGATAAAGAAGTTAGTGTGCAAACATATCGACTTATGGCAAAAATGTAGCTTTATTTCAAGTAAAATCCTTTGATTTAACCTATACACTTTAGTCACAGAAGATTGTTTGTTTTCTTAACAATATAGTCTGACCAAAAAGAAAGATAAAAATCTTGTTTGTGTATTGTTTTATTTCACATCCCTACCGAAAAGTTACATGGGGCCTGTCAGCTTAGCTTTGGTGAAAAAATACACTCATCATTGCCAAACATTTCCCATATTCAGAAGCATCCATAAAATACAATTTCATAAAATAAAGTGTTCTGTCTAATGAGATAGAAATTGGATTGAAGCTGAATAAGTTAAGTAGCCAAGGGGGTCATATTTCTGCCAATGTGTTTAGCCTACACTGGGGCGTCAGTAACTATTGATGGGAGTGTTTCCTCTGCCAAACTGTGAACAAATGACGAAAGGCAAATTCTGCATGCATCTTTCAGTTTTGTTTTCCAAGATGGCCGTCTGCCCACCATGCTATCAATCATCAAGTTCTGAGGCACAAAAAAAACAGAGAGGTTTTTCCTCTAAGAGGTTTCTAAAATCTCGGTACTCGTCTTTGTGTATACTCAATCAATGTGATTTCAATGCTTCTTGTGCAAGATTGTTATTACACAGCTTGACAGATCCTTAATCTTCTATTTTTTTACAGCTATATACATGTATTTTACAGATGCTAAATTGGCAGTATACTGTGTATCTGCCCATCAGAGGCAATCTCTACATTTTCATTATCATTTGCTTATTTTAAAGCCCAAGGAAATCTGATTGCACAGCAATCACAGTCACACAGCTTGTCTCAAAGCGTCTGTGTCATTTTTCTCGCTGTCTACACCTCTCTGGAACCTTCGTTCTATACTCCTTCATGAAATTAAATTGAACCAACAGCACATGCTGACAAGCAATAAATAACTTAGCACCTCTGAGTGACTAAATTAATTGATTTCCCTGAGCAATGATTCATCATGCTCATTTAATTTACATCAAGTTAAAGCAGCATATATGTTTTATCAAAGGAAGATATATCAAAAACATATAAACATATAAAATAAGATATCGCGGAGCATTTTTTAAAAATTAAATGGCCATTCCTTTGATGGTTTTAATTGCTGTTGAATCACTAATAATCAGGATTAGAATCTTCAAAGATTCTGCTCTGAGGACTTCAGTACATTCACAGTGCAGTCATGACTCACCCAAGAGGGAGTTTGGCAATTTAGCAGAATAAATAGACTGGTAGTATTGCCAGAAAACATGACCTTGCACACATTTTTGGGACCAGAAAGTGATATAGAGCAGTGAATTTTTTACCTCAACATAGTTGACGTAAGGTGCAGTTCTTCAGATGAACAACCACAAAACTGACATAAATATTTGCCAAAAATGACTACAGGCATTTAAACAGCGAGCATGAAAACTCATACTGCTAGAACCCTATAAAGGCTCAATTTTTCTGCCTCTTTTTGGAATATTCGAAATACTGTTCTTTTACCATATAAAATCTGCATTTTGAAAAATTCCTCCATCCTTTGACAATTGACTTTCAGATTCTCTCGGTCCTCTCCGCTTGAGTTTTTCCCCAACTGCAAGGCCTGCATTCAAATGGCACATTAATGCCATCAAACAGTCATTGATATTCCGGCGAGTCAACCAGCGGGCCAATAAAGCAAAATACTCCTGACGGATATGGAGAGACATCGGGCAGGATGGATGACCTCGTACAATCAAACCAGCATAATCGAATGAAATATCGAAAAATTACATCAAAGCCAACTCCCTTCGCGACGGGCTCAGCTACAAGATCAACAAGCATAGTCCTCGGAGGATTGGTGGCGTGCTTTCTGAGAAGACACCATCAGCATGTTTAGGATTATTCTTTTCTTTTTTTTTGCAAACTTTTATGATGTCTGGCTCTTATTTGTTTTGATACCTTGGTCTGTAGGCTAAATGTAGGGCTGCAGTTGTGGTGCTTCTGAAACGCCTTAAAATATAACAATACCAAGAAAATGGATGAAAATAAGATTAAATGGTTTGTAAGAAGTTACAAACCTATGGTTTCAATGCTAAAAGCCCATTCTACACCTGGATTGCCATAAGGCAATTGACAAAACATTAGGTCTTCTTGCAAGCATTAGTGACAATAAAGATTCCAGTTTGAAAGTCATTTGAAACAGGGAGCTGTATGTAATTTTTTACTGTGATACACTTGTTATTTTAGCGCACATCAAACCCTACCGAGTCATTCAATAATGTCACTCATTACATTCAAGAGCTTTAATACTTTATAAAGTGCCATTGTCGAAGTTTGAAACGAAACTCCTGAACATCATTAAGCTGTGTGTGCGTCTTTGAATCTAAGACACTATCCTGCAGGCTAAACTTTAACAGCTGTTTAATTCCAGCCCCAGCTGTGTTAGAACATCTATACACTACCAAAGTGTCCCGAGATGGAAGATATATCACTGTGTATACCTCCAAGTATATGGCCCTGGATTCTCCCCACGTTTACGATGGTGAGTGAATAGCACCTCAGTTCTGTTGGCGCTGGGGAGACATTGAGTTGTCAGACTCCCTGTAGGCTTCTCCTTCTTTTTTATTTGGACGATCTATTCCCGGAAGAGTCGCAAAGGATGGTGCTGAGTAAATTACTTTTGTCAAACTTGTGATAAACCTGTCAAATGGTTCCTCTACCAGGTGGCAAGAAATGGTCTTACATAAGTAATTGTCAAAAGGGATGTCAAGAACAGCATATGCCCAGTGATATTCTGTCAGTTTTTCCACTGAGTCTGCTATGGCTTACTGGTCCTGTCTAATGTTTCAACGAGAGGCGCGCTACATTGTCTTATTGGTAAAGCCCAAACCCAGACTAAAATAGTATTCACACAGGCTTAATATTTTTGAGAGAGCAATCTTCTGTTTCCCAAGTTAGCTTTTTCTTCATTAATCAGGGAAAGCTTCCTTGGCCTATAGGTTGTCATCTGTCGAGCAAAAGTACATCATACTGAACCAGGACTGTAGATTTGAACCACAGACTCACAATATAGTGTATATCTAGATTTTATGCCTCAATGTGAGATCGGTTAAACCTTTGGCCAGTCCAACTACTTGATGTACCCCCAAGACATTTTAACACCAACCGAAAACCACAAAAAGCTTTAGAAAAGACACACACATACACACACACACACCAGCTCTCAGCTCCACTCTGCCTTCATCACGACATATGAATAGAGTGTTATTTCAGCCCAACGTGTTGACAGCCAATTACCAGCTAACGTCCGCATGGCGCATCCAAATGTGATTGCTTGTCCCCTTCTTTGATTGCGAAGGGTGTTACAGAGACAGTGTTTTTGTGGCTTTAATGTCATTTTGAAGGCAAAACAATCAGAAGCAATGCCTTTTAAAAGCCACAGCGGTTTGAGGATTGAGGGCTTTTCAAAATGGCTCTCTCTTTCTCTTTTTCTAAGTTGTGCTGAGATGAAGGTGCCTTCCAGTTCTATTTTGATAAGTGAGAATATGTGTTCATTTACATAAATGTTCCCCGTTGTTGGAGTAGAACTCCAAATGAATTTCTTTTGTTGCATAACACAGTTCTGTTGCATAAGACTTTTCTAATGGCTGAAGGATGTTCTAAGGGTTTTGGTTGGTATAGGGCTGTTATAGTTATATGTATCGGCAAGTCATCACAGGTATCATGATTTGTCGGCTATGCGCACAGTCATTTTTGCAACAATCACTCTCCCATTTGAAAAGACGAGTAAAAAATACAGTTCTGTGCTACATTTACTATCTGATGTACTGCACTTAAAATGATTCAGCGCCTAGTTAAAAAACTAACTATTGGTCCTGCAACAGTTACAAAATGCATCCATCTAACAATGTTGTCTTAACACATAGCTGTATCAGCTTGCAGTTGGTATGACTGACATTTATTAACATTTGATCCCTACTGAGAACAACTCTCTCTCAAACTCAGTTCCCATTAGTCAACTCAGTTCTATTAGTTCTATTCTCTTACAAAAAAAATACACTTTTTAAATGTGGCACAGTCAAGTATTTGACTCCAAAACTCATCATGATAGTTATGAGGCATTTTCAGGCACATTCATGGTGAAGCCTCCATTTTGTGACTCCTTGTATATTAATAACCTTGTAGGGTCATAAGCAATTTCTAACGTTCTGAATCACTCAGAGTACTAATGGCCAGTCAACAGTTTGAGCAATTGAAGTCATTTCTATTGAGAGTCATGAGAAAAAATGAATACAGTGGTGTATGTATGCAAGACATGATATAAGAGGCCCTAGTGCCAAGTTGAAGGACTGAATACGTTTGACATTTGGAGACAGATCCCCCCCCCCAAAAAAACGATTATCCTCTGGCCGTAAATAAAACAGGTCCTTCTGCCAACGAAAGTTAAGCCCAACATTTACCAAATAGCGGTTCTTAGTCTGTGTAGCAGAGAAGTCATAATGGCCTATTTGGATCTTTTATCAAGGTCTTATCATCGCAGCACCAGAATCATTACACAGCAGAACATGGAGGAGAGACAACATCATAAAATGAGTCTCAATCAAAACCAAGCAGAGCCAGAGAGTAATGGCTCCCCGCAGCTGAATATGCGAAACAATCAGTTTGACACTAGTGTGCTTGTTAACCTCATCATACGTCTTCATTTAAAAGATGGAGGACAGGGGGGTGCTGAAAGGAGGTGACTGTTTGTTATTTAAAAGTTTAGACTAGATGAAATCATTTGGGATTTGGGTTTTGGCTTTTGAGGTCCACGCCAATGGAAAAGGTAAATGATGGGATGGGAAGACTACTCACTCACTGTCGGTATAACTCACAGAAGTGGAGCCCTGTGAGATCGATGAAGAAAGGGGAAATGGTATCGGCCTGGGTGTGTCAATACTTTCACTGCTTTGTTTTCAAAGCATGGTGCATTTCAAGCATCTGAAATTGCCATTGACAAAAAGTTTTACACTGCCCATTTAGTTAAATATTTCAAAGAAGCACAACTGATCGCTCCCTTGCAGGAATTTCCGCCATGATAGAATCTATTGCACATGGAATGACCCCGCGCAAAATGTCTCCTTTGAAGACAAAAATGGGTACGGAGCATCAAACGACACACCCCAGTCCTTCAAAAAAAAACAAAAAAACATCCACAAAGTGCCTCCATCTTCTCATACAGGTAATGCAAGAGGGTAGAAGTTTAGGCGATGGAAAATTGCAGCCCTTTTACACTGAGAAAGAAATCCCCCTGAAAGCTTTCCTGAGTGATGTGCAAGTGTCTGTTTTTGTAATGGGCTATGCCATGGGAATGTTTCCATGGAAACATGGCAAAGGCGCGAGTACAGCTCAGGGTTGCTCTCCGGGGAGTATCCGGGTAGTTTCAGTTTAGTGGGAAACGGTGATAATAGCAGCGTGTGTCAGATAGAACTCGACTGCTGAAGACTATGGCTTGATACTGTGTGGTGAAGTTAGGGTTAGGGTTTCAGATGTTTCCACATGTTTCCACATGTTTCTTCTCCATTTATGTTTATGTTTAATGCTCTACTGATGACAGAATTGAATGTGTGTATAAAGCTCCAGATTAGGTTTAGCATGCCTGGTAGGCTGTTGGTTTAGAGTGGTAGGGTGGCCCAAGTTATCATTGGTACTTAGTCTGCTGTGAAAACATTGAATCCCAACTGCTGAGTCAAAATGATTAAGAGTTTCGTATGCTTTGACGGCCCCCTTTGGCCCTGGTTTTGCCATGTGCCATTCCTCATTGCCCATTTCTTTCGATTCCGCCTCGAGTTCTTAAACCCAGAATCGGTGGGTGTGGTTTGAGAAGAACCTTGGTTCCATTAGATAGTCCTCCCCATCCCTTTGACATGGTTCTTCTTCTCTTTCACAGGCATCATGTGCGTGTCATTCTCCTTTAGCTGGCCTACACCGGTCGCTTGGAAAACAGGGCGATGTATTGGATTAGATCACAACGTTGCATAAATTACATTCACAGCAAGTATGCGATGACAGACCAGAAAAAAAGAGGCCAAAACCCTTTGGAGTAGAAAATGTCACATTAATTTCAAACACATTACCCCCTGCCGGAAGACCTAATGAAAAAGCCCATTAGAATGTCATACCTGCTTACTTGTGAATTCTCCAGAAAGTTTATTTGATATGTCTAAGCCAATTACCCAAGTCTCAGTGATAAGAAACTGCTCAGCAGACCTGAACTAGGGTCTGAATGGAACGACGGAATTGCTGAATATCTCGACAAGCCTCCGTTTTAAATAATCAACCGAGTTCTAAGCAGAAATCTGAGGAACTAATTTTCCTGCCAGCGTAAAGGTTTCGTCCTTGTCCCACCTTTGAAAGGTTCAACTGATAAAGCCAAATTAAAGACAGGCTTTATGAGAAGCCAGTCTTAACTTCTTCTCTGGCTCAGTTCATTCAAACAGAGATTGGAGAATTTGATAGGCAGAAAACACAGCATAAGACAGTCAGTGTTTCACGGGTTTCTGACGGTTACTGTAGTTTTCTGTATGAATTGTCACTGAAAAAGAATATTCAATCTGATTGAAAACTTGGCAAACAAGCAATTTTTTAAAATTGTGTAACTACATTGTAGACCTTTTGTGATTCCCCTATTGCTTTCTACGTCTTAGCATTTTAAAGATCCCTCATATCTCCCATAAGCTACTGTAAGTAGCTTGCATCCACAGTTCTACACGATGTATGTGTACTGTATGTGTTAGATATTGACACAAGGGTTTGCCATTTTTGAAAAGTGACAGTAGACCTTTTACTTTGTGTGTGTTTGCAACATGGACTCTCCCCGGATGCTCACTGTTTCCTGTCCTCCTAAGATGTCTGCTGGAGCGAAGGGACAAACATTGGATGAGTCATAGCGCAAACAATTCCCTTGGATATGCCCAATGTCTTTCTCTCCCTCCCTCCCTCCCTTCCTACCTCCCTCTCCCTTTGGGGTAGAATCGTATTTCTTTTTCACCCTCTCCCTGTCATACACACATGTGCAGGCACGCACACACACACACACACATTTTCACACACTCTCTTCTAAGACACACACACACACACTCACACAGAAACACAAACACACAACCCTTCTGCGAAAAAGTCGATAAAAAAATACATTGTCTTCTCACTTTCTGCTGTTGGTGTCTGGCTGTCTAAATTGTCTGAGAAAGCAGTGGAGTGTGAAATTGAGTTCAAAACTGTACGCAGCGCGAGGGGGGCCCAAGACGAGCGTATGTTTGCTTATTTATTCATATCCCGTTTAAAATTCACTTGCGGTTTTGCATGAAGAGGTCAATTAACATGTTGTGGTGTTGTTTCCTCCTCTCGGCAGAATTCTAGAGTCGAGGTTGACACTATGAATGGGAAAGGTTTTCAACGCTGGCCTTTGACCCCCTCAGATTGGCTCCAATAGATTGGTCATCTCAGGGGTCAACGCCACTTTCAAGTAAAAATGTCCAGATAAACGTTTCTTATTTCTCCGTTAATTCGAGTGCTGTGAACCAGGGTGACTTCTTCTGAGGTGGTCCCATTGTCACATTCCCCCATTTTCTCCCTTCTCTCTCAAAGTTTGGTGCCTGCTCATAGACCGACAAGGTCACTTTTGCTGGATCTACTCGGCAGTAAGGAAGCAGACTCCATGATTGCGTGCCATTTCTTAACCCCCCACCCCTCTATGAAACACTAAAGAAAAATTGGCCCTCTTCGCCAAAGTCAAAGAGCCTGTACCAGACTAATAGCACCTGTCCACAGTAATTCAGTGGAAACAAATGATTTTACTGGAGAATGTGACTTTTCGCTGCGTTTTTGAGATTTAATCAACGGCATTACGCACTGGCTCCTTGGTTTCCATTCTCTCTACCTAGGTGCTATGATGAATGCTTTGTAACCAGATGATATATGCCTACAGATTGCCAGGCGAATTGCTGTCGTTTTGAAGAGTAATGGCTTCTCTGAGTGTCTCTATGCCAAGATCATTCAGGGATTTCAGATTCTTCTTCTCAGGAACCGGGGCGAAAAAAACTGTGATAAATGCGCAACAGTGGCATTGTTAATATGGTGCCCTTCTAAACTTAGTTTGAAGGCTTTGTGAATGTCAGAAGCCCTCTAACGATCATCTCTGTCAGTGGGGGGAAAAAAACGAATCTTGAAATTAGTTTTTAACATGAGTAGTACTTCCTCTGCCCTTTAGTGTCATCGAAATTACAGATAAGACGTTAACCTCCTCAACTCTAGACTTTACTTTGTGACTGACAGACATGTACAGACAGAAAGAAATACGACCATTTATCCATGAACTGTCAAACGGTCCTGGTAACATGTCGGAGCCTCATGTTACATTGTTGAGCTCTGTTGCACAAGGACATTTATGACTTATCAGAATGCAATTTGAGGCAAAAAAATAAAATGCTAATCAAACCGGAGGGTTTTAAATATTAAAGAATGGTAGGTATTCTGTTTAAGGACACAGCAGTTTTAGACTTTTGTTGTGTTTGATGAAGAAGTGTTTTGTCCATCTCAAAGGTCAGTTGAGTTCTGGATTTGAATAAGTATTTATCAATCTGTAGATTGGGAGAGAAAACCAGACCTTTGACAATAAATGACAACACAACACCAAGCTTAGGTCTCAATCATGTCTCTCTCAGTTCTGAAGGCCGGAGGACCATCTTTTATAGGGCACAAGAATGTAAACATAGATAGTGACAGTCAGGCAGATATGGGGTTACAAAAGTCTCAGAGAAAGAGATTGACCGCTCCTTGTAGTCATGACAAGGAACGTTTAGCCAGTACTTTCTCCTGACCCCGAACATCTATTAACCCTAACACATAGACACAATCTACTCTCATAAATAGCAAGCTCACATGAGAACATACTAACTAGTATCCAATGACTAGTTCTATAGATTAGTGACTGTTCTATTGATTAGTGAATAATGTAAGCACACAAGAAATCCCAATTTCTTCCAAAAGTTCCTAATTTCAGTCTCTGTACAGGTTAAGCACATACAGTATCCATTGTGTATCAATTTTAACCAGCTTTTTGTTCCTGAATCTCAGTTCTGAATCTTGTGTGTTTTTAATGTGGACATGGATATTTCAAATACCGATTACGGTATCCAGGGACCTTACTCCTTCTGGCGTTGAGCCAGATGAAAACCGCACTGTTGAAAACCATGCCGAAATGACAAAGGCTGCTTTTAAGCTAATCACAGTACCTTAGGGACATGTTGGGCCATTATCTACTTTTAAGCATCTGCACTCATTAACTGGGTAAATACATAATTACTGTCATCCTAATTAATGTGTCATTTGCCCCTGTCTTTGGCTTCCAAGAGCTGCCATCCCTCTCCCCCTACTAACTCTGACATGCAAACTAGCAAACAAACAGATTGCATTTTATACTTAATAAGTCATTTGCCCTTTTCTGAAATGCAAAGATGATTTAATGCGCCTAATGATGTCATTATTCCTTCTAGGAAAATACTCTGCATCCAACTAATGCCCCCAGTTTAATTTCCATAAAACTGTCATATAAAATGGAGATTATCTTTGTCTTTAGAGTGCTTCAGGGGTGCTTTTAGGGTGTAAACTTTATAAAGAGAAAAACCTGGACTTTTGTACGTAAAAATAAAGGACAGGTGTTTGTGGCATAAAACTGTCCTGAGACAATATTGTTTGTATATCTGGACCTACACTGTAGAAAAAGTTTATTTGTTGACAATAATAATGATTGTTGTGATTGTGTATTAGAAGCCATTTGGGTTTATTTCCAGCTCTGATGCTTGTGTCAAGCATTCTCCTGGGGCTGTCAAAACAATAAATTAGTAAGTTGTTACTGGTAGCGATCTCCGGCAGCTCTGGTTCCTCTCTTATTTTATAGTACTCTTATACTGCAGTAAACATCCCCATTATCTCTCCTATGTCAGAGACCTTGGGCACTTTTGGATGGTTTTTGATGTTTACAATGGTTCGCCTCAGTACCCTTAACTTTGGCTTGTGTGAAACTATGGGAGAAGAAAACATCTTAGAAATCTATTTTCTATATTTTTCCATTAGAAATGTGAACATTGCAAGGATGTGACTGTAGGACTTCTGAGGTCACATTTATAGGACACAGGACTTACTGGAGCAGCACATAGCTACTAAAGTCACAATCCATTTGGACAGCTTGCTAGTGGTCTCTTCAACATACAGGTTTAGCGTCAACAACCACACCTCCACATCGCCGGCAATGTTGGAAGGGAGAGAAAGTGACATTTGGGGGGGCTACAACAGACCCCACCACAAAGCTGTCACATGCCATCGATAGTGCACTCTCTGCCACCCCCCGCCCCTCCCCTTTTTCTTTGGAATCAATATTTCAGCACCAAATGGCAAGCACCTCCCTAAACAAAAATAATTTTCCTTGACAAGCTGAACAAGCGTTAAGCGGGACCATGGAAGGTAGCTATCCTCCGAGCCAGTTAAAAGGATTTTAATGAGGAAGGGAGCACTAGCAGGGAGAGGACCCCCACAGACTCCTAATACAATGCACTGCTGCCTCATTAAATGATGATGAACCTGGGCGCCAGGCCGCGCCAGCTCTGGGACCAAAGTGCCACTCCACGAAGCGTCCGTTCACCGTTGGGGACAGCGGGCACCAGCTGGCAATCGCACCACAGCCCTTCCTTAGATGCCCGTAATGGCTTCTGTTCCTTGGACTGCAACTGGGACAGAAAGGAAATGGCTGTTTGGCTCCTAGTACAGTATATCATATATTGGATGTGGCATAGAGGCTGGTTTTATTGGCATATGGTTGACGGGGATAATGCCGCAGGGTTAGGGTTTGGCTTTCTGTCCCTCGTTTGAATCTCTTGCTTCATGTTTTGTGCTCGCTATCGTGACAAATGGTTTGTGTCTTTGTCAAACAGGCTCTTGGAATACACCTGCAGTTCTGATTCTAGGACCTCTTCTAAGGCAGTTATGCCAAACTCATTTTTCTGCCTGTTTTTGGTTTCGCGATAATGGAAGGGACGTGGGTTTTTGTTTGAAAATGTAAAGCATTTCCAGCTCCCCAAATTAAGAGGCTTTCAGCATTGAGAGAACCCATGGCATATAACAAGCATGAGCAAATCATGTCATCGCCATGAGGCGATATTGTTTTTCAATTTGAATTACTGCCTAAACGAAGCATTATGATACGAGCGCACACATACACACACACACACACACACACACAAAAAAAATGCTTGCCTTATTCTCCGGGCTTTCCATGGCTCCTGTTATTTTAATCACATTGAACCATGGTTTTGTGGAATAATAAAATGAATGGGGAATCTAATTTTAAACAGCTTTCATTTTCATTCAATTCAACCAAGGGCATATTTTGGGGCTGTTTCTTTCCACACTTTTAGTTGTTTTTCTTGGTGCAGCAGGCGGTGAATGTCCTGAAACGCTCAAAGCGTTTGGATTACCCACATAATATTCGGTGCCAGCCTGCAATTTAATCTCTGTATTGCTCGCACACTGTCAGTAAAGTTATTACAAATCATTCATTCCACAACAGGAAGTACATTACTGTTTTTGGCTCTCGTTATTTACAAGCATACATGCCGAGCATGTTATGCAACATAATGACAGAAGTCTTTTCTAATGTGGCACAAACACATCAAATTGTCCCTGGGACAGAACGTTTACTGAAAAGCAAACAAGTGACAGACAAATCACAGCATATGTGAATCTATCAAGAAATCCTCTCTGTCTTTACAACAGCTCCCTTCAAAATTGTTTATATGCTCAGAATTAGCTCTTACTTCAGACTGACAGCAGCTATTTGCAACTGGCATTTGCAGCATGCCAATGACCCTATATTTATAGGTACCTAGAGTAGAACTATTTCCAAAGCATTTTTGTGTCTCCCACGGAAACAGAAGGGGCCATTTTCCCACGTCACATGCCCCCTTGTCCGGTGAAAAATGACTGTTTGTTATTTCCATTACTGTCTGCCAAACCGCACAAAGATCATACTAGCAAAAAGGGATGGTCTCATTTAATTTCTAGCTATCATACGTAATTTTTGATATTGTCTTGAAAAGGGTAAGTCAAGTTAGGATGTTGGAATTGTTTCCCCAAGTTATAAAAGCTATATTTAGTTATGAAAGCAATATATATAGTTATTAAATCAAACAGTATTTGAACACACAGGCACTACACTGTACCAGTAAAAAAAATACTGGAGTTTGAGGACCTTTGATTTTGCATGTATGATTGAGCAAGATTGTTCAACCAGGCCAGTGCAATATTTCTAGGTCATACTCTTCAGAATTAATGAGCATAATTAAACAAGTTTTTTTTATTCTTGCTGACTGCAGCTTTCACATTCACTTGGTTGAGGTCATTTCTGCCCGTTTCGACATACTGGACAGGCCTCGTGCGCTTCTGTCAAATGGAACAGATTTCCGAGCCAGAACCGTCCCCGGGGAACCAATGCACGGCTAAACAAATGACACCAGTTTGAATAAGGGTCCAAATGAACTTTCCTTGAACTAGAGGTGACTGGTGATCCATGCAACGTTCGGTCTCCCTTCCCTCTCTCTCTCTCTCTCTCTCTCTCTCTCTCTCTCTCTCTCTCTCTCTCTCTCTCTCTCTCTCTCTCTCTCTCTCTCTTTCTCTCTCTCTGTCTCTCTCTCTCCTTCTATTCATTTTCAACTCTCTAGATCTACTTCTGAAGCAGCCCAATGCTGTGGTACTGTAGTTCTTAAGCTCGAGTCTCTAACAAGCAGCTGTCACAGCGCAGTGCCACTTCGCTGCTTCCTCATCATTGGGGACTTTGTTTGAAAGACAGCAGTTCATTTTCCGACGTGCACTTCTCCCTTGCGCCTCTCCCGCTGAACGCGACCAACCGACTCCGTTCATAGGTCACCGGTTTGATTTATCAGCTGCACCGAGGCTTTAAGCGACAGCAGCCGTAGTGTGCTCCCCGACTTGAGCTGTGTGGCGAACACTCTTGGCTGTTCCAGCCAGCTGCTCCAGGGTTTCGACTTCCGTGGTTGTGTCACAACAAAAAGGACTAAATGTAAACATCCACACGCATATTGTGGGTTGGGAGAGCTATATCAAGTAGAGGTATGCCCTCTGTAAAAATCCTTTGGAGTATTTGGCTATTCCACAAACCTATATCAAACCTGTACTTAATTCAGAGGCCTAAATGAATAAGTGATAGTGTGTGTGTGTCTGTGTGTGCCAAGTTACACTGAAGGTTTTATATCCACAGTGACATTTTCTTGTCCTGATTTATGGCCAACAGGGGGCAGTGTAACGTCTCACAAAGATGGGCTCAGAAGCATTATCACAAAGGAGCAGAGAGGAGAGACTTAAACACATTTGGGCCCCACCTGCAAACCAGATCTGGTTATTACACAATATGTGTGTGGATTCATCCTTCTGAAGCTCATTCAATCTTCTTAATATATTTGGATGCCCCCCTCCCCCCCCGCCCCAACCTTAATTTATATTCGAACAATGTGTTTGACTGCCGTAGAAACTAAATCACTTAAATTGCATAACTACACTTGAAAGTCCTTGTAGAAAGTGTCATTTAAGAGAACACACTTGCCACACAGCGCTCGACCTGGGCCAATCAAGAGTAACAGATGCAACCTTTGACCCTAGCGTGTTCACAGATGGCTTCTTTGTTTACAATTCAAGCTGCTTAATCATTTGGTATCATGCAGGGTCTAGAGCAATGTAAGAGCTGTAACCCTCAACACGTCTCTCCCCACCTATAACACTTCGACCCAAGTGTCAATGTGTTGTCGAGTGTTGATGTCTTTGGTCATGCATTTTGGAATGTTGCTCTGCGCTACGCACACAGTTTGTTTTGGTCAACATTTTGTTTTCTTGAGCCCTAGTGTCCACGTATTTGTCAGTGATAGGGTGTTGGTCTTTTGAGCAAACCTGTAACCTGTGACAGAGATGATACAGACCTTAGTAGACATTGTCATCGAAGTGGGTTAGGAATGAAAAGTGCTCAAAGCTGCCCAACAAACACTCTTAAGAGTGGCAATATAACTGTTAATGATCTGTAATGAATCAGTAATGAAGCACCACTTTAGCATTCTCCAATGTGTTTAGCCTTCACATCCACACGAAGGTTATTGCAATTATTAATCTAAAGTAAATACCAATTAATATGAAATGAGTATTGAATAGAGCATGCGGGATTCCATAACATTGAGGATATTCATTACCTGCCTATTACCGATTTAATCAGTCTTAATTGTTGTCAAGTTACTTTCATTATCTTCAAATAAGCCATTTTGCACATTAGACAGTGACCCAAAGATGGTTCCGTTTCCACTTCAAGGCCTTTAACGTTCTGCTCTGGGATATTTTAAATTAGCTTTAAAAGATACGACCAGTTTAGCAACTGCGTAAGTATTATCTATTGAATTCAAAAGTATAATCAATTGAAGCATCTGGAGGTGTCAAACTGAGGACTTTGAAGTTGAAACTTTTGAGGGCAATTGTAGCTGTACCTGTGAAATTGTAATACATACAAAACTCTCTCACTTACATTGAATCCATCTCTGCATATTTTTGGAAATATTTTGCCTGATTATACAAAAGTAAGCAAATAAAAAACTCTCCCACTCTCCAAAACGACACTTGAATCATGATGGAAATAATAACCAGTCTGTTCCAAAAATCAACACAGTCAAGCAATTATTTCCTAAACTGTGATTCCTCCAAAATGTTCCTTCTTCTGCCCTCAAATACTTTAATTAGCAGTGACCTTGAGAAAACATCCAACATCCAACCACATCAGAAACAGTGGTGGCAGGGGCGAAGGGGGAGCTGGCTGGCTGGCTGGCTGATGCCCCATCCAACCTGACTTCCTGCGGCCACAGGAAGCTTCCATTTTAGGGATTAAACCCACCAGAACACCTCCTTATCTGTGGCACAGAGCTCCCTACTTGGCCAGCTGGTCCTTACAGATGAGATCTGGACCGCCACTGCTCCAACCGCCAGATAGGCAACCTCCATCCCCCCCTTTCCGTTCCTCCATCCCCCTTTCACCATACTGGTTCTCATACTAAGAAGACAAGCTCACTGTGTTAATGCAAAGTAGAAGCACTTTTTACCCCCTCTTGTTGGCCCCCAAATAGAGCTAAAAACACACAATTGCTATGTCCTCAGCCCAATTCCAGCACCCTCTAGCCTTGTGGGAATAATAGTTGCCACATTGATGGTAAATCTGAATTGAGGTAAACAAATAGTTTGCTCCGGAGTGTCTCCATTTTAGTCACCATCATTAATTCTCACTGTGTCAGTATATGGAAATGGATTTGTACTTCTTAGCATGTAGGTTCTAATAGGGCGTCATTAAACAAAATAATTTAAAAGCCATTATTCATTTCTCCCGGCCTGGTATTGTTTCAGCGGATCGTTAAAACAGCATGGTATACAAAGTACAATTAAAGCGTTTAATTGATTTCTCACACCATTAATGCAAATGAATGCATTTCGAACAACACTGAAAATAAACTTGCAAAAATGGATATCCTGCTGTTCCCAGCAAATGAATAACACAAGCCTCTTATACCTTTTTTATTGTTGGTGTGGTGCCGCAAATGCATCTCATGTTTGAGTCTTCACATTGATATCTGTTGTTTGGCAACTTTTCCTTTGAAGTGAAAACTGTGCCAACGCTCACGTTCCTCCCCTGTGTGTCTCATTTTGTCAATCCAACAGGGGGGGGTGGGGTTGTGTTTCCATGCTAGCCCAAGTGGCTGCAACCAAAACAGCTCTTCTGCGAGCCTCAGGGTATGAGGATGGTTGTTTTGGACCATTGTTATAGCACCATACAATTTCCACTATGCCCCAGAGCTTATTAGAAGTACTGCTATCTTCTTTTTTATAGCTTAAGCATAACTTTAGAAATACTGTCTTTCTCAACCATGCTTTTGAATTCTGGACCAATACAATACAAGACTCATGGCCTGCTAAATTGTGTAGTGCATTCCCCCAACAACACTCCACGAACACAAACAAAAGGTTCACTGATTAACAAACCATTCAGTGAACCTAGTGGAAGACTCTTTGGAGGCAGATAGTTTTTTAAGTTCAAATTTAAAAAAGAGCAAGGTCACTATCACATTTCCTCCGTGTTCAGCAGATTCTTGCCACACAAGCCTGCACCCGAGAAAGATCCACTCTCAAATCAATACGGCCCTGGTCATACTCAAAGTGGTACAATGTCATCGCAAAGACAGAAATACACATGGTTTCCATGACAGAGTCCTTGACGGATACGTTTTTTTTCTTTCATCTTTTAGGTTGTGTCTGACGGACTTGAGATATTAAAATGACTTTCAGGCGTTCATATCAGGTGAATTGTTTAGAAATCACTGCAAGGTTTGTGCACAGTTTGCCCATTTACTATACATTTTTGTCAAGTTGGGTACAAAAGCTATGGTTTCACAAGGTAGTTGTGTAGTCAGTGCACAGTTAAGAGAGCTGACTGTTGATGTCTAGGTTTGATTCTAGGCCTTGCAGTGGCCTTCAGAGACTAATGTTGGGGTGAGAGACGCAATGTCGATGCAAATTGATTCGGCCGTCATAAGGCTCAAAAATGAAGGTCGGTAAATTGGAAGCACAGCAAAAAAACGCAGTTCGGTTCATCACTAACAAACAAAACAAAGACTGGTAAGCTCAAATGTGGAAAACAACCTGATCAGCCAAAAAAGGCCACTATATAGAACTATAAAGAACTGAATTGTGGAAAAAAAGAAAAAATATGACAATGGGCTCTTTTGTGACGTTGTTGATTACGTTACTGTTGATCATCTGTCCATCATCGTATAAAGCCCGCCCTGGCAATTTCATTGGTCCGTCCCGATTCTGGGTTTTCTGTAGTTGTCCCCAATACGAGACCCTCCAGACCCAACTTCCCGAACACATTTTTTTGTGGGCGGGAGAAGTTGGGCTGGCAGCCAGGCAAGCCATTTGTTATACAGCTGTAAAAAAAAAAAAAAATGTGTTTGGCTTCAGCTGGAACCAGCTTGCTTGTGTTCATTGCTCAGGTGACTGCTGACCGCAGCGGCAGAACTTCATACGGAAGTGTACAGAAACATTTGATCTGCTCAGGTAGATCCAGATTTCTTCAAAATAATTTTCTTCATCATGAAATTTGTTGAAACAGTGATAGCAAATGTACTGTCCAAGCAACCGAGGAGTCCAAGTCAACCCAAAGAAACTAATTAAGTGTTGCATTTACATGCTGAAGAGGAAACTGAAAGCATAATTACGGCCTTCAGAAATGTTTCTTGATATACAGCCTAAATTGGGTTTCCCACAAATGTTTCATAATTATTCTGAAGAAACAGGGGCACAGCATCCAATCAAGACATGTTTGGGTCATGTGGGCAGGGCACTTTCGCCTCCCCAAAACCAAGCACATAGTTATGCTAAATAGTGCACCTTCCTCCAATCATCCATCCCTCCCTGGGTTGTCTGCGTACTTCATACTACACAGAGTAGTTCATAAATCACACACTTAGCTAATGTGGCTTCCCTTTTTGGGGTGTAGGGGAATAATTACTATGGATTGGTGGTGGTGGTGATTGCAGAATGAAAGTAAGCACATTTGTCATTGTTAACATGTAGCTTGGAGCATTGGACCACAGAGGATTTTCTGCATTAAATGAGTGTCCAGAGGCCCTGTCAAAGCTGACTCTTGTTACAAGATTTATGTCAGTATCATTGATGTTAAAGCTGCACGATATATACAAATAATAATTTCATGTCATGTTAGTCCATCACTCGTATGTTCTCAAAATAGCAATTGGTTGAAACAAACTTCGATCCTTCAATTGGAGGCCCGCGGTTGTAGTTCAGGATAGCATAGAGGCTTGCTACAGTACCTGTGTTGTCAAAATGGCTACTCCTGAGTCATAGTGTTTCTCCTACTGTGTTCAATCTCTAGATCCTTAAGATGTCTCGCATCAGGGTACAAGACTGCTTCTTTTATACTGATGGGAGAAAGGGGAAACAAGATGCCCTTTCTGAATGATAACGGTGTCCTGTTTTAAAACAAGGTGCAATGTCCACCATTACAGCACTTTTCAGTTTGACCGCCTCGGGTCATTGCAGGGAGAACGAGAGAGAGAACGAGAGAGAAGAGAGAGAGAGAGAGAGAGAGAGAGAGAGAGAGAGAGAGAGAGAGAGAGAGAGAAAAGTTTTTTTTACAAAATCCAATTCGATACAAATTTAATTTGCTCTCCCAAGTTAGAGACATCGGAACCTTTTCGCAAGAATAAGCTGACACTGATTTCATTTGTCTAAGTAGATAAATCATCTATATTGAACTTGTCTCTCACTACATGTCACTGCTTAAAGCTGATTTAATTTGCCTCTTCTTGGTAAGGGAAGTACTGATGCTTAAACATAGGAACTCTGAAGGTTATACTGAGGCAGCATTTTAATCAGAAATGCTCTCCTCCTCCCCTTCCTTCAACAAGGTTCACCCCTCCAGGAAAAAGGGTAGGGGGTCCTGCTTATCTCATCCAGAACTTTCCTTACCAGGACATGTATCCGCATATCTCAGAGTCCGTTTCTGAGGTTTCATTTGCATTGCGGTGTTGATAGTGTTTGTGTTGCTAAGCACCAGAAGCACGTTTAAGGTCGTCCATAGCAAGAGTACTTCCTGTGGTTGAAAGAACAGGATGTTTCCTCCTCTTGAACCCTTCTCTCTCTGCGGATAATCAGAGCTCTCTGGAGGGAAGACATCTTTGTTTGGGCTGACGAAGGGCGTATTTGCCCCACGGCCCTCACACCATTACTAAACGTAATGTCGCTTTGAGAGAAACGAGCGACATTCAAAGTGTGTACGGGCGAGCGATGTGTGTGTTGGCTAGGGGATTCAAGTGTATCCAAGGTGGGATCAAGTGCCCAAGGTGCCAGGGTATCTCTCATGGAACATGCTGGAGTGCAGATTCGGGTTTGGGGTTTTCCGTCTCCCTGACAAGTAGATGGAGTTACAGACAGAGAGGGGGAAAAATGGGATGAAAGACAAATCATTTGTGCCCACGACCGAATTTTGAAAGCTATACTTTATGGGGTGCTATTCTGACAAATTGCTTTTGTACATTGGGGTGGGCTTTTTAAATAATGCAATCGGTTAAAAGCTCTCTATAAATGCTATGATTGTACAGAGTGGGTTGGTGGAGGCTTATTGAGTGCATTTATAGGAAGAAGGGTTGTAACTTATGCACCCGTGAAATATGACCACTTTGTGTTTTTCTTTTGCACTTTGACGGGGAAGGATTCAACAAGAGAACAAAGTGTTAGACAGGAGGCAGGAAAACGCCACTCATGTCGATGAGCCCAGAGACCTTTCAGCTCGAACGTCTAGAATAACGATTACTTTGCGACGCCAGATACTATGTTGGTATCGGGACACTTTAAATGGACTGTAAGGAGATGACGGTAATGGTATGTTCTGTTTACCTTTGGTCTGGATGATGACGTGTGATGAGTAAATGTCCGCTGCCATTCCCAAAGATGGCTTCCACAGTTGAAGACATTTTTCAATCCCCCTAAAAATCGGCTCCCTTCCTCCACGTTGTAATTAAGAGTTATCCAGGCTGTCTGGTCTCACAGACATCCAATCACAAGGGACGGCCCATGTCTTATCACACAAACACACATACAGGTCCACCATTTTACCTCTCATTGGCAAGGCATCCGGCTCGCCCCCCCGGACAAAGCCTGACAAAGTGATGCATCAGGTTCTGGGGTATTGGCGTGTTGATCCATAGTCCCACCCCACCGCGGTGGATATTGGCATTTGCCACTCAAACGCCTGTACCCCCCGAGTCTCGTAACTGCTGATTAGTCAAATGTCCCAGCTTGGAATAATGAATGTTAAACACCGGGGTCTGACCTCGGGGGAGGAACGCTCTTGATGGAACGGCGCAGAGGTGAGAGCATGGCAGGAAGATTGGACAGGAGGGCCGCGCCCCCCGGAGGAAGAAGGGGGCCCGGGGATCGATGCTAACGTTAGCACAGGTTAACCCCCGCTGTCCTTGTGACTCGACGAAGCGTGACACCCCCCCCCTCCCCCCCAAGAGGGGGAGTGGAGGTGAGGGTGTCTGACATTGGCCCAGACGTTTAATTGTCCCTTAATTCATTTGTTTATTGCTTATTGAATGAAATACGGATGTGTTTATAGTGGTGGGAGGAAGGGGCACGGGGGGGGGGGGGGGGGGGGGAGGTTACCTGTCTTTGTGAACCTTAAATGCAACTACCTACTTTGTTTTGAAGTTATATGTTCCATTTAAACATGACAATTCATCAGGGGAGAAACTTTTAACTCCAGTGGTTCTATTTGTGGCGAGACGTTTTAATTGAACACCTGGTTACTTTACATTTCTTCTGAAGCTACCACTTCCCAGCTCAGAACTACATTTTAATTATTTTGTATCTCGGTGATGTAGAAAAGTTACTTTTTGTATTAGTTTAAAGGCATTTGTCACTTTGAAAGCAAAAGTAGTTAAAATCAAATGAACATCAATGAAAACCAGTTCTTACAGCCAATAAACACTTACAAGATGATATCCTGCTTGTTAATTCTCACTAATACAAGACACAGGATAAATATTGTTTGCCACATGAACATAAACTACACAAAAGATCTCCAACCAGCTTATATCATCTGAAGCATCCAGTAGGTTCCATAAATCACCTGAAGGGATGTTTGAATTGGAAGTATTATTTTTCATTTTGATGTAATAAAATATTTAGGGGCAGGCTGAAGTCTGAGGGACTTGTTTGACCTTCAAGGGAGAAAGATTACCCTGTTATTACAGTATTTATATGGCTGTCCCCTCCCGCACAGGCAGAGGTATAAAAATATTTAATTACTCAATTAACTGGGTGGAATATGACCCTGGAGTCGACAGGTGAGGGGAAAAGGACACGTGACTGGCTTCAACAACACAGACAAGGGTGTTTTCACTGGTTTAGAAACCTAATATTAAATTCAATCCGAATTTTTGATGTGATGTGTTTATGCAGCAGAGCAGAATGATATTATTAGTACAGTGAATTGGAAATTGAAATAGGAGTATTTCACACATACGATTTGAAAGAGCAAAATTATTACAATGGAGACCATGCCTGAAAATCCTTTTCTTGCAAGTCGTTCATTTAGTGCCGTCTTCAGTGCTGACCAGCTGACCTGTGACGGTGTTGGTAAGATTTCCCTGCTCCTCTGAAACGTGACGATGGGACTGAGATAGTGGGTCCAATCACCCTTTGACACTAATGCATTTCGGGGGGGTCAGAAAGTTGTATTGTTTTCAGCCTGACAAAACAAAAAAGCTTTTCAGTGAGAGCACTCTCTCCATTTAGCTCGGAGACTGTTTCAAATCCATGAAGATATGGATTCCTGGAGAAAGATTCTCCACCCAGATGAAAGTCCAAAGCGCCGAGATTCGGTTAACTATCGATTATTCGTCTCTTAACTCGACTGAGAGGGAATTTTGTAGTGATGAGAGGGGGATTATGGATGAGAAGTAGCAGTGAGAGCTTGATTAAAGAGACGGTTTTGCAGTTAACATTCTAAGCTCCTCTTGGAGTGGAATCACAAGTTTTCCACCCTAGTTCTCACAGCAGTCTTGTTGACGGACATCCAATACCTTTTCAAGACAAAGCAACAATGAACCATCTTCACTTGGTGCAGTTGTGATGTAGTCAAACGAATGGTTCCCATGTATGGGTTATCACTTAGATATATTCATGCTTTCACAGACTGTCTATAGTTCAGTGGATTAATCATGTTTTCCTCGGTTAAAGACTGCTGACTGTAGTCAAAGAAACCGTTTTGGAAACAATTCTGATAATGACATTTATGCTGACTGCAGACAAGCACTTGCATTGAGGGGCGATTTTCTCCTGCTTTACAATTTCACTACGTTGTGAAAGTAAGATTTTCTTTCAACATCGTATATGGATAAATCTATCACACGTTAAGCAAAAGCTAGAAGTTCAAGAAAGAAAATGTAAGTTTCAAAGCTACAAAAAAAACCACATACAAAAACAGCAGTCAACAATGGAATTTTTCAAAACTTTGACAGTGGTTTCTGATACCGGCAGCCAAATGCAAAAATTCCCAATTGTCCTAACGTTATGAAAGGCCAAAAAGCAACCTGACCTCCTAATTGGTCATTACCCAGAAGTCTTTAATGATTATAGTTCCCCATTTCATCAGCAGTGTGACCTCTACAGACATCGCACTGTCATTGGCTGCAGTTTTCGGACGTATTCTATGCTCCCGATTTCTACACACACATTTCCACACACTTCCTGTATGCACGCACGTACGCTATGAAACCAAACACACCCATACGCTCAACCCGGGGCCTTGTTCTGGGAAGGCCTGCTGTGACATATCATGTTAATGTATCAAACTACCAAGTGTGAAATCCAGAGGGGATCCCATGGCGGACACACGATCAGGAATAGATTAGCAGTCAGCCTCCCCCATCCCCCTTTTCACCCACCACCAGAACTGTAAAGCCCTTAAGACCTCAACGCATATGAGGATGTCCTACGACGAGAAGCTAACCCTATGCATATTGACAAGCACCCTGGAGATCAGCTCCGTGACCATATTCAGGCCAGACAAGGACATAAGACCAAAACAAGTCATATATATATCATACTACGTGACGAATGTCTCGCAATGTCAGCCACCCAAGACTAAGGTTTTGGTTGTTCTGTTCTACACTGATCCACACCGCTATGTTGAGGCTTACTTATTGCCAATTTTGAGTTGTGTTTTGGGGGCTGGGCCAAGTGTGGACTGACATGATAATATGCACATATAAAACATCTCATTTACATCCTGGTGTACTATACCTGTACCGTTGCATCAGTGGACTCCAAAGCCAGAATCGTTTGACCCAATTAGTGTGTGGCCAGCCGTCACATGGTATCACGATTAGACGTCTCTATGAAGACAAGTTGATTCCCCCTCAGTGGGCTGAGAGCAGTAACGTCTGCCACTGCGACGCCTGTGACGGATCTCTCAACAGCAAAGAGACTGAATTGTCAACCTGATGTCACAGTCTTGCGTCTTAGTGGCAGCAGAGGAGCAGCCGTCTTACGTAAAGACGCTTGCTTGATTATTAAGTGAGGCGATGGCAGACAACTGTGTCGTTTAAATGGCTGTTTCCTTCTTGGCGGATGATTAGTGAACCCCTTTGACATTTTGAGTTTTACCAATGAGTAGTCATGTTGCTTGTTTAAACCTTTTGGTTGCATCACTGTGGTCCAAAACTTGTTTGCCGTGTCCCAAAAATGTCTAGTCCCGTGAATACTTATCAAGTATGGAATTGGGTCATGGCAACCTTTCGACTCTAGATTTGATGTTGTTGTTGCTTTACAAAAATGAAATCCCACTGCTGAGTGTTTTCATGCTGACAATTAGTGGACATAATACGGTTGACATGTCCTTTTCTGTTCTTTCAGGTTAGAATGGTAAAATGACATGACATACAATTACAGTTGTCAGGGATGTCTCCACAAGACATGAACTCTTCCGCAAATGGATTTTCCAATCTCTCTCGTCCTTTTCGCAGTAGACTTTTCGGGGGGGGGGGGGGGAGGGGGGGGGATCAGTGCGATTAAGCCGTTTGGGTCTAACAACATGTCAAGTCACGGTGATTTGGTGTTGTGTATAAATGGCAGGATTCTAAACGTGCTCGATTACAATGTCACAAAGCGAGGATTATCGTTGTTATTGGCAGATTTGTCGGCTGGCGTGCCACCGAGGCGTTGTGGAATCTCAAAGAGAGCAGCAGCGGACGGCGTGTCCTGTTTCTGACTTTGGAGAGGAAACTTTCTTTCTCTCTATCTCGCACATTCCCCCACTCTCTCTCTCTCTCTCTCTCTCTCTCTCTCTCTCTCTCTCTCTCTCTCTCTCTCTCTCTCTCTCTCTCTCTCTCTCTCTCTCTCTCTCTCTCTCCCCCACTCCTTCTCTGTGAACCATTTACTGACAGGAAACATTACCCCCATCACAGATCACTAGATACTGTTCGGCCAGATGTCAAAAGAATCAGATTGATCACGCTGCAGTAGAAGTGCTGCACTGTGGCAGCGGGGACAGTCAAATGGCAGAAAATAATAGGACGCTCACTACAGGCCTGACAGATAACTTTGAGGGAATCACACAATAGCCACCACATCATGGCCAAGCCTTCACAATGGCACAGACAGGAAATGTTTTTTTTACATTTGAGCTGTCTTCTTCTTTTCACGCATATTCAGATCGCATGCGATAAACGTACAAGGAGAAAAATATCAATACACAGAAACTGGGAGAGGATCGTGTGCATATATGCTGACACGTTGAGGAGTTATGTTCCATAAATGTGTTGATGTTTCGAATAGAAGACACGGTGAGCAGGCCAGTTATTCTTGTTTGTTTCCAACTCTGACGCCTCCATGATTTATGTGCAATTTGCTTTTAATTAGAGTTCAATCTCATTTGAATAAAAACATCAATGCTTATTCAATATAGACAATTTATCAGCAATTACAGAACCCATTAAAGTATAATTAGACTTTCACACACACACACACACACAAAAAAAAAAGAAGAAAATAGAAAAATCCTATCGGGACAAAATGATGTGCATCGCAGTGCATATCTTAGCAACATGTAAGAATAGCTGTATTACATGTGATGGTATGGTGTGATGCTTTCCAAGAAAGATGTCAGGTGGCTGTTAAGTTACCTGATTGTTTCCTGTACCGAGGGTCCTGACTATTTTTGCTGTTGCAACACTATGACACAATAAAGATGGAGCGCCAACTTTGCCCTCCACTATTACCATCCCACAGACCATCCTTCATCACTTTGAGCGCGTCATAAAACTGTTTCTTATACTTAACAGCAATTGTTATACAGCAGGTTAAGTGATGTTTTACTATCAGTTCACCATGTCTAACCTCATGTTACATCTCTTATCAGTTAACATGATTTCATTTTCATTTTTTACCTGAGAAAACCCAACAGTGACGGTTGTATCGTAGAAAGCTGTTCCTGTTCCTAACTGCTGCTCGGCGGTAAACTATAATGAGTTATTGGTTTCGAAACGCGTGACCCCTCGACCCCAAGATCAATGACGATGTGAGCAGCGAAAGGCAAACTGTGACTCCTCATCCCAGCAAGTTCCCTCTGGTATTGTGTTTGCTGTGTGCTCTTCCCTGCGGCAGCACAAGCGCACTGAGGAACATACAATACGGACACGGGCTGTGCCTGGGTCGTAGCCCCCCCCCGACACAAACAAAAACACACACACACCGTCCGAGCCGTTTAACCTTGAGCTGCTGCGAACGTCAAACACATATCACCCCCCCCCCTCCCTCGCCTGTGCCTCGTGATATAAATCAAAATGTCCGCCGCCGTTTTAGCATGAATCAGCAGTTTAGAATACTGATTGAATTTTATCTTGATTTCATAAAACATTCAGACAAACCAATTAAAGAGGTGGCCGACTGCAGCCACCAGCACTCAATCCATCATGCTGTCACGAGTGTAAAATCAGAGTGACACTAATGTAGTCGATATGTTGATGTATTTGCGATCGGGTAGGCCTACAAGAAAGAGGAACTTGATTAGGGTGTGGAGGATGAATCCATGATTCTAGCATGATGCTGACTGAGGCTCTCTGGCAAACAGTGCAATGGGTGAAGGAGAAAGATGGCCTGAGAAGGTTCCAAATCCAGAATGAAGAGTGTGTCTGTGTCCGAGCCCTTTCATTAAAGCTGGCTGAGTTAGACGACTTTTTTCGCTTTTTCCTTCAAGGATTATCTCAATGTGTCAAGTCATTTGTCTACATTCACAAAACAGCCAGGGCTACACTCTAAAGCATCATCATGCAGACCTGCATTATATTGTGTAACTATTAAACTAAGACCTTTGACAGCTTTAGATCTTCTCGGCGTTCACAACGTTGCTTTTCCACCCCCTCACCCTACAGCCCCCCCCCCCCTCCCATTTACATCTCCAGATACGACCCCCTCTGAATCCCCAAACGGAGGTGAAATACAGAGCAGACGTTACCCCCCACCTACGGCGTCCCCAGCAGTTAACGGTGTACTCCCGGCGAGGACTCCCACTTCACTTTGTTTTAAGACGGAACACTTAATTACTTGCCGTCCCGTCCGGGCAGTAAAAAGCCTTTATTGCCATTCTGTAATCAGAATAAATCCTCCAGCCTATTCAGCGGCCTGACGCCCTTCCATTGATTTACAAATGACCCATATATTATTAATCAGATGTTTTGCCTCCCCCACCCCTACCCCCCCCCCCCCCCCCGACCAAAGTTCTCCCACAGACAAACAGGGTTAGGGTTAGGGCTATCTGTGAGGGCAGTTTGGCCAACAGAGACCGCCGCTTTTGAAGACTCCTACCTCAGCTTTGTCTAAGATGCGGCTGCGAGATACGGTTGCAGTGGACTGATAGGCACAGCCTCTAGGTTGCATGGGCTGTGGCTGCCTCGTCAGATTGTTAATACAGAGGATAGAGACTATCACTGCCTGGACTTTGCACTCTCAACTTTCTCTCTCTCTTGTTTTTAAGTGGTTCATCTGTCTGTCGGCGAGAGGGCAGATGGGATGGGGAGGGAAAAGGAAAAGGAGACACGCACACAGACAGGGTGAATAAAAGTATTTTCACGCGGGACATGAAAGTTTATAGCCGCCTCCGATGCTGCCTGGGGGTCTTTATAAAGATTTATTTCCACAGACAAACAAATTAACAGAAGTGCGTGATGAAGGCTAGTAAATCATGGAGCAACTGTCGCGGCTCAGAGATGAAAACAGTGCCAAAGAAAGTCGGAGCGTAGGATATTGGAATGATTTACTACAAAGGGATACAAAAGTGAACAATAAAAATGCAGGAGGACACAGTCCCTTACACTATTTGACTTGATCGATAGTCATGACCCATGAACCCATACTTCTATGAAGACATGCAGACTAATTCCTGTCTTTCTCTCATTTTTTATTCAAATCAATAATGGTGGCGCTATTGGAAAAGAACACGGTTTTAACGTCTCACTGAACCAACCTGAACTCCTCTGAACTTGTGCTATTTACACAAAGTACTGTTGTACTGCACAAAGACATTCCAGGAAGGGCACAGAGAGAACTTGATACTGGCCAGGCCACAAAATGGTGCAGTCCAAAGGGACTTGTCATTAAAAGCCAAGCAAACATCTGACTGCAACACAGTCCAGCGGTCACACACTGCATGAGCGGCCATTATCGACGGCTTAATGAAACCAGAGACTTGATTTGTTTGGTTCTTTGAGCCAATACGAGCGAGTGCGGGAATTGAATAAGATGTCCGTATTGACCCTTTGTTTCATGTTTCGGCTCGAAATGAGATCACAGAAATGAAAGACGCTCCGATGATCTCCTCGGTAGACAATGAAGATTAATAAAAGTCTGGAAGATATTTAGAAGGTTGAGTACTTGAGAGAGGTTTGGGAGGGTAACTTTACTTCTAAAGTGGTTCTGTGAAACTATTTGGATTTAAGCCTACATATGTTTGTATGTTCAATACAAATACATTTAGGATAATGGATTAACATAATGTTATTGTGTTCAAATCTCTAACCTTTAAATATGTTAATAATCTTTCATCCCACTCGACACATTGGCGATCTGAATGCAGTGCAGCAGGTATTACTGAATCAACAATGTTGACCTTGTATAGCAACATTAAGCAGCTTGACTCATGGGACAACAAACAGTAGCAGCTGTAATAGATTTATGACGAGGCTCTAATCCAAGCATGCACTTTGTTGTAGTCCTTGAGCTCGCCTATTGTTTTGCCCAATACTGAAACACTCCCACCCATTCACTCATAAATCTTTATCGAGAAAGTCATATGCAAACGCCAAAGGATAGTCCTCGGAGCTTGTCTCAGAAACGGCCGTGACAACACAAGGTAATCGTTCAGAACAACATGCAAGGGAAGGAAAATGAAGATAAAATCAAGAGAAAGTCAAAACACGAGAAAAAAATGCAGACTTAATTTATTCCCTTTTTGTTTACAAACGCACTATCTAAACCGTCGAATTGGAAGTGCTATGAAAGGAGAGTGCTTTGACTTTACACGTGCCTTTGAGGATAAAGAACAAAAAGAATCCAAATCTGAAAATTGTGTAGGCATTTATTTGAATACCTTCTGAAACACAGTTCCCCTGCTGTATGCTTTGATTACAGAAAAGCAGCCACAGTTAAAGCGAAATGTGGGGACATGTAATGGAATGCAATCTGCAGTTCTAATCCTTCACTGTGCACGTCCATCTTCCTCCCAACTAAGTTGAATTTGATCTCTGAGTGGAGACTCCAAAGTCCTCAATTCCAAATCAGCGTTATAAAACAACATATTACAAAAATGATTTACGATTAGGCCACGTTAAGTTTTGGGGAAGCCTACACTGAATCTCTGCCACTCTTGTTTAGAGATGACCCACATGTACTTTTAACGCCCTGTTCACATAATCACATCGTACAATTAAGTCTGTAGCAACTGTTTAAGTGTAGTTCTGGTGAATAGTTGTCACCAAGTTTTATCAACAATCTTTACACTTTTCATTGGCTTGTTTTTGCTCAAGATGAAGGCACTCCCATCCTTCATTATCCACTGCAGAGAGAGCTGACAGTTGACCATTAGGTGAGAAAAATGTTTGTGTAAACAGCAGATGCCACGTCTCCCTGTGATAGGCTGATCAATGAATAACAAACAAGAAGTCAAGGAATTTCCTGAGGAGAGCAAAGAGCGAGAAAGTCCCGACGCATCCGCTAACTGTCAGAAACAAAACAATCCCTCAGCTTCTCGAAAAACAAACAGCTGTCAAAAAGTCTCTCAGGAACGCCTTGCACACCTCAGCCGCCCCCCCCCCCCCCACAACCACCACCACCACCACCACCACACCCTCACCCCCCCTTTCCGGAAACCGAAGCCCAACTCACGAAAAAAATACATCTTTATTGTTTATTTTCTTTTCTTTTTTGTACGTCTCAATTCATTTTTTTATGTAACCTGCCATAAAGCAAATCAAGCAAACAGCATACCCCTCTGAGGTGCTCTCCTTTAATGCGTCATCTGGCTGTGTTGTGGTTTCTACACAGAATTACTTCCTATAGCCTGAAGAGCCACTCATGTGATCTCCACCTTGGGAGCTAAGGAGACTTAGCAGCAATAAAATCGCCATATTATTACCTTGCACTTTCGCACTCTGAATGCAAATTATGTGAATTAAGGGGAGGATGCCATTATTAGATGAATAAAAACTGTGGAACATAAATTACAACTTTTCTCTAAGTGGGATTTTCCTCTGCTTTCCTTCCTTGTGTGACCTGAGTGGTTTGTGAAATGAGCATTTTTCAAGTCTCACACACTGTAAAAAAAAACATAATATATTTTGCATAGCAGTGTATTTTGCTTAGACATCAACCAGCCAATGTGTATGAGTCGGTTGACGTCGGTTGACCTTGACCAGCCTTTTTACATGATAGTAACATTGGCTGTTCTTTGTTTGTTTCCATAGCCAAATAACTCCAATCTAGCCACTCTTTGGTTATTTCTATTGAGAATCCTATAACAAAGTGCCTTCGGGTGTTTCTACTTCCTCCCTCCCCCTCTACCTCCTTCCTCTGCCCTCCTCCTCTCCTTCTCCTCCTCTTCCCCCCTCTATCTCCCTCCTCCTCAGCCGCACCCTAACTATCGTTCTTTTTCCTCCTCACGAATTGCCACGGCACAACTCTGGCATCTAAACAGAGAAACACATACAGACAAAACGTTGCCCTAAATAGCATTATGATGTTAGTAATTATAGTAGCATGATAGTTACTGTGAGTGGAACCCCTGTTGACGTCACTTATTGACTTTTTGGTTTATACTGTTCATCAAACAATCCCATGCCTTATACCTTGTTTCCTTGCATTTGTTTCAATTACCCTAAATATGATGAATTTAATTGTCAGAGCAATGTTGATTAGTCATTTTGAGGCATATTAAGGGGCTACCCAATGTCCAGCCTAGACATCTACATCATCTGTGCTACATTAATTAGTCACTTTCACAAAGCTGATTCCAACTTCCCTAAATCGATTTGTCATTCTGTTTATAAAAAAAGAAAATACGAGTGAACCTTTTCAACCCTTCTTGTGAGTGATCTCAGAAGGATGCAAGTCATATTATTTCAGTGTTTGAGTGTCATTTATTGTAGCCATACTCAAAACAAACAAGGAGACACTCAAGAAGAAATCACAGCACTCATACCCTCACATTCTACACCTTGCTGATATTGACAAGTAGAATCAAATATTTGGATAGGATATATAGAGTTTCCATGTGAGAAACGATAGGTGGTCATAGAATACTTGCTGAACCAAAGCTGTGATTCTGAATTACCAACGTGCCTCGTCCTAGGAATTCATTTTCAACTGTCGAAAAATGGATGAGACGAAAAGGAGAGAGATGGAGTTGAAGGGGAAACGTAAAAAAAAAAAACGTTAAAAGTTTTAGCGCATCAATCCTCTCCACCAGCTGTCCAAGGTGACATTTCATTAGTACATTTCGTCAATAGAGAAATAGTCCTGAGAGAGGGTGTAGGGTGGTTGCAGGGTATAGGGGGAAGGGGAGAAGTCATTGAGAGAGAGAGAGAGAGGGAGAGGGAGGGAGAGAGAAAGAGAGAGAGAGAGACTGGCGGACAGGCACAGTCCTTTTTCATTAGACCCATCCTGACCAGCCACCGAAGATTACCAAAAGCCGCGACTCACGAAACGAGAGCAGGGGGAGCCCCCACATCCCCTCTTTAAACTCTATTAATCATTCATTCCTCGCTTTTCTTCCCTCTTTCACTCTTTCTTCTCCTCCCCTGCGTGGCTTCGCCAGCCCAGGCCACGTGTCGCTCCGTCTGCCCAAGGTCCGAGAAACCCATCTCTCATCGCCTCCCCCCGTCTCCCCGTCTCCCCAGCTCCGTGTGACAGATGCATTTGAAGCAAAATCACCGGCATAACGACTGCTGCCATTTCCCATAACGTCCTCATCCATCAATTAGGACGTTTCCAATAAGTGGGAGATGGATATGGCAGAATAAGGCCGGGGCTTCGATGCAAACTTGCACAGACTCCCAGCCAATCGGGGGGGGGGTTCGGCTGATTGGGCTCCTCCCTTTGCGAGGCCGCTGTGTGGACCTGGCTGTTTAGGAATGGAGAAGGAAGGGATGGGTTAGTCACCTGGGAACTTTCTAGAAGGCTGGGGTTACATGATCGAACAGTAGCAGCAAGCGTATGTAATTTGAGAAAAGATACAGTCCAGCGAGGAATTCGATATTCCACAAGGGTCAAAACATTGATTTAGCATTGATGGTTTGTTGGTTTTGGTCTTGAAATGCAGTTGAGTTTCCATCTTTGAGGCAGAGGGTATAACCTTTTATGGATTATTAGCAGTGGGATACACAATTGAGATGGTCAACAAAAGGGACACATTTCTATGTTGGAGAACACAATGTACTTTTCCAATCTGCCGCAAAGCAAAGAAGTTCAAACCGATACTGTTCGTCCTGTGTCAGCCTCACGCACACAGCAGACCCAGAAACACTCAGGGTGTGGGTTTTACCCTTCCCCATATTCCCACATCCTCTTCAGGCTACTGGAGTCGTTGGCATAACTGTTACACGTGGCTGGTCTGTTGCCCGCTCTTGAATGAGAGAAGCATCAGATGAAGTAAAAGGGTGGGTGAAACGGAGTTTTTTTTGTTCTTCCTTGTGGTGGTACAGAACAACCTCTAGGCGCCTGCAGCTCAGAGCTGCAGAGTCAAAGCAACCGAAACGACTTGCCCAATCACGCACAATAGGAGCCCGATCCTGCTGTGGCTGTGCGCTTGTTTGCTGATAGAAAATGCCAAAACAAAGCAAGGGAAGCCTGTTGGGCAGTTTTTTTGTCTTCAATTGATTAAGGGAAGGGGGTGCAAAGTGTCTGGAGATAATTAGTCCTTTTGGGGTAAACAAACACAGCACTTTAACTGCTATTTTGGAGCTGTCACCGCCATCTATTATGGTAATTTTGCATCACTTGACTGTCGCTAAATTGTAATTAAGCGCTGATCATCAGAATGACTGTGCTAGACTGTGGTTTTCAGTGGAAGACCCCTCACCTTAACATTGGCAATTAGTGAGGAGGCAAAAGCTCTTCAATCTTGTGTTTGTTAATGAATGACAGAGTGTTTTGGACCTGGTAACACAGAGTGAAAAATGTATGGTTTGGTTGTGTTAGAGTGGACTGACAGTGGGAGAAGGAGCCACAATATACAACAACCACATTTGTATTCATTTTCACCTGTGCATTCTTTTTAAATCCCACCACAGCCATGGGAATAATCAAAGTGTATTTTCAGAGCCAACATTCAGGGAAAGGGAAACAAGAGGTGAAAAGGTAGGAGATGAATGTTCAATTCACTTCCTCAATTATTAAAGGGATCAAGTCATTTCAAAGGAAGGCCCTCATCACAACACGTGATTTAACAGCACTAAAAGAGAAACTGAGATTGCGATAGGAACATGTGTAGAGTCAATTAGCAGTTAGCTGTGTCAGAAAATTGAGCGCTGTTTGAGGCCATGCATCTTTATTTATTGAAACAGAAACCAAATGAGTGATTTCTCAGTAATGGATGTAATTGACTGAGTCTGAAATGTTTAAAAGACACAATTTTAGTTAGTTCAGTTTTATCGCCATGCCAAACATCATTTATTGCTCGGCAATGCAAACTTCTATGGGAATCTATTTTTTTTACCCAGTATGAAAACAGCTTGAAGCAAACCACACTGTTCTGAGGCACACCAGTTTTAGGTTTCATCCATTTCGGCATGGGGTTTGTTTATTGATTACAGACCCCATTGGCAGAGTAATCCTCCCTAATCCTTACACGGCTAGTACAGTCCACTGGGAAGAAGATCACAGGAATAGGCAAGCTTGCCATACAGGCATTTAAGCTATTAATATGGAGGTTGGTTTTCAAGGGATCTGTCCCTGAAAAAGTGACAACTGGAATTCAATATTTTGTTTATTCCTTTGCTCCTTTGCTTACATGGCAGTAGATTCCTTTACTTGTGTATCAAACCTTGTGACTCACATTTTCTGTTAAAAAGCATCTTTACATAATGTTTCAGTAGGCGACCACGCCCCAATGTTTTAATGTGATCCAGATGTTGGTGCCATAGACGCCCTGTCATTGCTACACGCTCGACATGTCGACAACCCAATGCGACACACACTTACAAATACAGTTGTGTCATGCTCCAGTGAGGAAATTGACCCGCAGACCCATGGCGCATGTGTGATTACAGCAAGCTCCGCTCAATGAAGCCATCTGTATCGATTGGGACCTTAACACAAGACACACTTAGCTTCCGGAGTCCTTTCATGTTAAGAGGTTTAGCCCCCTTTAGAAACTCCATTTAGATGAAACCCACAATGGTGGATAAAGACAACAAGAACTGCTGTATCCTGTTTTGCAGTGTGCATGTGAGTGTGGGGTGGTTGAAATTGAACTGTGTGATAGGATTATGAGGAAACAGTGAAAATGCCACCATTTTCGTGTTTTCACAAAGCATGAAGCCACCATTTAAAGTCCTGTCAATGCCTGAAACTAAGTATTGATCCCCCCAGACCATCTTGGAAGGCCCCAGAGCTTCATTGTGTATTGACATATTATGTATAGCAGATTCATTTTGCTGTGTGTGGGTGAACAAAAAAAAGAAGCTATCTGTTGTGTAATATGTAAGCCTGACAATTTTATCCACTTGTGTGGAGACGAGTCGCGACGATCAATTGAGAAAAAGTTTGTCATCGCCATTATAGGCAAATTGCCAATCAGACCCACTTTGGAATAAATGGATGCCTTCGGAGAAAACAGAGACAATGGTTGTTTACAATATAGCAGTGTCACCCCAAACGTGACCTGGCAACCCTTTCTGCGGTCATGATCGAAAATAACCCTTTTAACGCAAGCCGATTTAAAGTTACGGAGGTTACTGTTTTTCAGTTTGCTTTAAGTAGGGCAATGTTGATATCACTTTGAAAGGGGGGGGGATTACTCAGTGAAGTAAATTGCCCTGTCACTTTGCGATGGGTATCGAGGCTGTATTTTCCTGTGACACCCGCGTTACAGAGGCTGACTTTAGCACCGGTGACAAGGTGTTGCTATGGATACCTGGAAGTGAGCAGCCCACTGTGTATCCATGGACAGTTTACACACTGTCAGTCTGGAATAAAACCACACCGCCTTTTATCTGTAGAGAACAAAGAAGGAAGTGGGCAAACATTTCTGAATATGTTAATCGTACGTAGCTTGTTCTTCATTTGAGGTGTTTGGGTATTTCATTCTCTGAACCCGGTCTCCCACTGTCATGCATTGGAAATGAATGTGGCATGTTGTGAAGGGCATCAACAACACAAATGCACCTGTAGGCGTCGAGTATTGAAATGGTTGAGCATTTGGTTAGGAGTACTGTCTGCTGGGAAGTAAATGGCTTGGGTCTTGAGACAAACACCGGCTTTGTGTTTTACTGCAGCTGCTTTTTCTTGTGGTACTCTTTCAAAAACCTCAACCACAGAATACTTTTTAGAGCATATTGAGTATGTGTACTATATGAGTTATATGTAGTGAATATTTTGCAGTTGTTTATTGAGTGATATTTGGTAGGAACAGAACAAATCCCATTTTAAATTTGACATTACACAGACATAAGTAACCTAGTATTGTTGTTCCTTCAGAGCAACATTTCAGTCAATGCTCACTGCATGCTACAATATCCGTCATACAGAACGGAAATACCAAAAAAAGACGGCACTGAAGGTACCATGACAAGGAAACTACAAGGACAGAAAATCGAACATGGACAAAGAGGAAAAGCAAGTCAACACACGTTACCTTTTGTCCTGTTAGTAATGTGATTTGAGCTTGATCTGATTGTGCACCCTGATATCACGTCTGTGACATGGGCAAAAGCTTAAATATTGGATTTGAATTCTTATCAGAGTCCATCTTTTTTGATCTTCCTCACCGTATGATAACTACCACACACTAAGACCATGACGCAGGTATGAATAAAATGGATCCATTTAACCATGAAGTCACATTCGTCCTTGGGCTCCCTCCTTCCCTGTTCCTCCCTGTTTTGCAGAGCTGAAAAGAGAAACCGTTTTGAAGCTATCATTACTCTCTCTGCAGTCAAATGTGACAGTCAAATTGAATTTCAAAACTATGCTTCACGGCAAAGTGTCCCTGAATCTTTCTTTCTTGTCTCTCCCTACTCCCACGTCAAACCACTGACCCAAGAAGAGGAAACAGCATTGTATGTGTGTGTGTGTGAGAAACTGAGAGAGAGAGAAAGCGGGAGAGAGAAAGAGAGAGAGATTGAGGTAATTCTTTTGAAATAAAAAACCTTTAGCTCTTTAACTCTTTTCAACAGAGACTAAATGTAAAGTGTGATTGTCAACACAGTCAGAATGTCAGCTTGGTAAACCAACATTTATGATTGTTACAGCCATGTCCTTGGTCAGCGCTCCATATCCTTTAAAGAAGTTTACAGATAACAGCTTGAGCACTATCCAAAACTATCTCTGTTTCCCTCTCAGAAAAATAAGACTGAAAATTGGATAATCCTGGAACCTGTGTAAATAAGCTTGGCAAATCACCATAATTATTATGCGTTCACACAAAAAAAAAAAGAAAAAAAAGATGAAGCTTGGATTTTGTAACATCCATCAATATGGTAATTTTAACATTTACTTTCTCAGTGCTCTGTTTCTTGGTTCTGTACTTTCCACTCACTAAGTCCTGAAAGAACCACAATGCTACACACAAACGCATACACTCACACACACACACACGCATACACACACACACACAGACACACACCAAGCTTCAGAGAAACTATTTCATCCTGAGAAGTTGCCTTATCTCCCCACAGCTCCTTACCTCTTTATTCTGGCATTAACATTCTGAAATATTAATTACCAAATTATCCTCAGCAAGATGTTTCCCTTAATGGGCTCCAGGCCCTGTTCTTTCCAGACAATCCCAAACACTTTGTGACACGCTGTGACTGGTCTGTGTGCACAAACACTGTGTGAGCCCTCGGTAATAATCAAAACCATTTCAAACGAAAACGCCAATGTCACCAGCAAACATTGTCTATTATTAAACAAATTGGGCAGGTTCAGAAGCAAGTGTTATCATGTCAGCAGAAGGGGCTATAAATGTTTGTGAGAGTCTTTGGGGTGGATCGTAAACGCATAGCTGATGTATTGAGATGTTTAGCTTGACTGATCAACATCTCAAGTGAATCTCAAATGAATATGACCGGTGAGCCACAATCATTGGTGTCAACATAATGTGGAAACGTATGACATCTTGTATTAACATGATCCTGAGACTGATTGTCACCATCAAAGGGAGATGTTTTTCAGTTTTCCATTGAGGGCCTTGACATTGCTTGATCAGTGGTCAGTCAAAATGTCATTATTGTTGCCCAAACTAATTTAAAGGGGATGTTGCTGCTTGTTTTTCAGCTATTCATTCAACTGGATGTAAAAGCATATCTGAAGAAACCCATTACTGTCAAAGTTTCTGAATTTCGCTTGATGTTTTCGTCTCAATCCCATCCAAAGTCCCTTCGGCTCCCAAGAACCTTCTAGTCCTTACCGGCAGTCTCTCCACCAAGAAAAAGCTCCACAACCGTCTCAACGCGACACAAAGTCAAGTTTTGCTTCTCTTTAACGCCGACTATAAATAAAGCTGAATCTGCGGCCAGAAGAAGGTCAGGATGGATTGTGGAGCGCTGCATTCCCTGCGGAAAACTCTTGTTTGTTGTCCGTTCCAGTGTCAGATAGAGTATTGGTGAGGAAAGTGCCCGACTCAGCAAGCTGCAGGCTCGCCGTCAATGATAATCCAATGGAAGGCCCGATCTGTGAGCTGCTGGACCCGGGCCCATGCACAGGACGATAGGCGTGATGCTAGGCTGCACATTGTCTACTGTTAAGAAATTGCTTTACAGTTCGATACTGTAAGTGATAGAAATCAATTAGATACACAAGCTGGAAGACCGGTATTGCAGTTCTGGAAGTGTAAAGCTCGTATGCCGTGAAATGTTTTGCTGCTGCCGTGGAAGCTTTCCGTCTTTCGATCGACTGACGTCGAATGTATCGAGTGGTTTTCTTGTCGACATGTAACATGGACCACAATGGATTTCTATTGAGAGCACCTTAATACAGTTTGCTCTAAAGCTGCAGGATAAAGGGAAGCCAAGTCTGTTTTATGCTTTTTGAATCTTCTGATACTGCAGCCCTCAATGTGATGGCCCTGTACAACGTGTGGCGCTGCAATGTAGACTGTCAGTGCATTCGTTGTGTGACTGAATGGGTCTTGAAGTCAGGGTCGCTGTCCATTGTGTTGGGTGCTGAACGGTAGAAAGCCCTGTCCCTTGGATGGAGTGCTGAAACTGAGACAACTCTGCTTGTACAGTGGCGAGGTTTGAAGTGCTGAAGCTGCCCCATGCAGATGTTTGCTAATCCACTACTGCCCTTGTAAACAGAGTAGCAAACTTGTGCTTGGTGCAGGAATAGTTGTATATGTGGTGTTTAGATGATCTAAACCTAGAATGCAGCACTACATAACTATCATAGTTTGGTAGGATAGGGTTAGGGTTAGCATATTGCCAGGGTGAGTACACATGCACACAGATCAAAATTGGTTGTATAAGTTAGCATAAAATACTTTATTTATGTAGCACATTTCATACAAGAACTGCAGCTCAAAGTGCTTTACATAAAATCAATAAAAACCATATTCTAAACAATGAAAGTATTAAAACCCTTCTGAAAACAGACCGCAGTCTTTGCGGTAATCCAGAACAAACAAGCTGCAGTCTTTGCGGTATCTCGAGCCACAGTCTTTGTGGTTAAACTTGGCATAAACTCGCTTCTATTTGTTGGCGTCTTCTTAGACTGCTTCGGGTCTCCAGGTATCTCACACAGACATGCAGAGGACATCAAGCAATCACCACTGAATTAGAGTTCAATGGCACCAGTTACATACTCTACTAAAAAGATCCCAGTGGATTTGCCATTAACACACACATGAGTACATACACACACACGCACACACACTACGAGCAAATGTTGCCGGCATGTCCAAATCCAAGTTTGCTTTTAAATATTTCAAAGTCATGAATACCATTTCCGGGCAGCATGATTAAGTCCCTCTGCGATGCATTAGGACATAATGACAGTCACTCCAAATACCCCGCATGTGTACTTTCACCCCAACGTGATTTAGCCCCCTTAGCACCTGAGACCATTTTTTTCCCACCACAGATACAGAACAGGAGCTGCTCACTGCTAATGCTAATGTGGAATTGATTCATGCACTCAGTACAAAATCAATAGGTGAGCCTGTTCATTTTGACATGAATCAAAATGGCCTTGCTCGTTTATTTGTTGTTTAGTGTTTGCTCATTTCTCTCGGGTACTCTTGTTGCCCTGTTTGTATAGATGAGGGTTTTTATACAGCAATTGGGATCATATATTTTATAGTGACATACCTGCAAGTGACATTTGAGCATTTAGCATATACAGTCACGTGAACGTATTAAGATAAAACATGTTATCTTTAAGTTGCGTTACTTTGTGCGAGTTGTTCATAAATGCGAGTCTTTATTACCTGCCAATGGGAATTAATCGTGCAGGCTGCGGCCCCTCCTTAAAGGATTGTACCTTTGGTCGGTTATAATTATGTGTTTGCATGTCTTTAAATGGCACGGTTCATTCATTAAAGACCACGGAAAACCTTGGAAGGGACGAAAGTTGACTAATTCCTGGAAAGCAGGACATTAATTATGATGTGCTGTAATTGCACATCTTCGGGCCAATTATCTAGTTCAAGTGAGTGCTGGCAGTCCTGCCCTAGGTGAATTGAAAATAACCAACACAATGTACCACTGATTCACTCCGTGGTTGCACCCAAATAATGGTCTGTCTCATTAACCCATAACACAGGGAAGGGTTCAGTAACTCACAACACAGGCCAATGTTCAGTGATGGTCTATCACATTAACCTGAAAAAAGCAGAGCTAGAATCAGGCATACTATCAGAATCAGAATGACATGAGCACATCGACTGAAGTCTAAATCAAGCTCCGTAGCCCTTAACTCTCAGAGTATCATGTATGTTGCTTTGGATGTGTATAACTAATCAATTACTCTTGAACAGCGCCTTTCCGTGACCGATGCCAATAAACAGCTTGCTGTCTTTTTTCAAACATTATTTTTGTTTTTTCTTTGCTCAAAATGTATTCCATGTAACACTTTTCGTCTTAGAATTTCTCATCTCTCTGAGAACATCCACAGGGTTCAAAAAAATCCTGTGTGTGAGAAGTGCAGTTGGGAAGGTGATCAAATGGTGGCCCACGTAGCCCTTAGAACCGGGGACAGGAAGTGGGCGGACAGGTTCCCTCCAGGAACAGGCATTTTAAAACAACAAACTGGTCCTGTGGTCCCCATTGTTCCTGAAGCATTCGGAGCAGACAGTTAGGATGTATCTATCTCCAGCGGTTCAACAAAGCAGAGAATGAAACGGTGGTACAGTATCAGTGAACGAGCAGAAGGAGCAGCACGTCTCTCAAGGTCTTTCAGACAAGTTTGTGAATCCTCTACTGCTGGTGCCATCATTCACGGTGTGCAAGATTTCTTTCATTTCTGAAATTTGAATGTACTTGTCTAAGAATATTTGATAATAATAAAAAAAAATGCCATTGGCAAATTACCAACAATTCTACAGCAACACGAGTCACGACAAGTCTGTGATGCTTCCGTGATACATTTACAAGAACGTATGTGTAGTTACCAAAGATATGTTACTTTGCAGCAATATACCAGCTCTCCATACACTTACCTTTAACCAATGAATCATATGTCAATCACTGAACACGATTGAACATCTTAAATGTCTGGGAAAGAGTTTGTGCTAAATTCCTCACTCGTCGGTGTGAACGTTCTCATTAACATTCCGCTATGGTTCTTCCATTCCATCCGTTTACATTGAGAAGTTCCCCCCCACCCCCTCTCTCGGTGACCTCCCTCCTGTCCAACTTGACCCCATCCATAATAGGAATGGTTCTGAGTCACTAAACAATTATCGCCACCTCTTTAAAAATGCACACGTCTTGGTGACCTGTGGCCGCTTTAGCAGGCTGATTAATTTGCCGTTTATCTTGGAATATCCTATCGATTGCGATGCTTAACGTGCCCAGATCCCTTTTGGAGTATCCCTGCCCGTACCCAATCAAAGCTTGCGCCCCGGCCCTCCTGTCCAATCCGACTCCTCTGGGAGCCCCACGGTGACAGGCGGACGAGTGGGAGACATGACTGCCCTTTATTCTACACCTCTGTGACCTTTCTGAAGTCTGGCAATAAGTCTCTGGACTTCGTGATGGTTAAAAGGCTCAAAGACTCAAAGGCTGTTGGACCTCAAAGAAATGATTTATTGTTTCTGATAATGTGAGTCAGCCCTTTTTGGAAGAAGTTTGACAAACTTTTTTTTAGAAGGGCTTCCATGATGTGATAAAAAGTGAACACCTTGTTGAAGTTTAATAGATTAGCAAAAAATAGTTTTTTTGACTTTTAAAACTGTACACTTCTTAAGTCCTTCAAGTATATCATTTCTTAAATATTCCCCTAGCACTCATGTCAGCACACATACTCTTGATTCAGCCAGGACCAAAATGGCCACCTGTTGAGATATGAGATATCATATATATATGAGCATGAGATAAAGTCCACCTCACTCCATTCCCGATATGAAGACCACGCATCCCCCCCACCCCCTCCCCCCAGCTCAATTAAATACACTTGCCCTTTCAGCCCCACTTACCTAATGTCTGGCGACGCATTGATCAGGTCCCCCTTTCTCTCTGTCATCCACTGTCCACGGGGTCTAAGTACTGATGAGTTTGGACGGGCGCAGTCTCTCGCGATACGCTGTCACAAGGTGACGGGATCTGTGACCTTTACAAGTTTGGATCACAATTTGAGCGAGATTAGCCGACACCAAAAATGTAAATGGAAGAGAGAAAGGCCAACAGAATCAATTTCTTCGTAGATATTGTCTGCCAGAGAGGCGGTGGAACGGAATAGAAAACAATTGCACTGTTTTAAAAACAAAATAGAGAAAAAAATAAGTAATGGTCTGCACTGACCTTTTAGTCTAATTCTGACTATTAAGTGCAGTGTTTGTTTGAGAATCTTCCATTGGCCTAACCTGTGATTAATGACATCTACCCCTGAGCTCTTAAAAGCAGTGGTTTAGTATTTTCACCCCAGTTTAAGATGATATAGGGTTGTTGTATGATAAGAAATGCCTTTTTTAATCCATTTTGAAATGGAGGCACTCACCGGCAAACCACTTAGCTTTTGAATGTAAATTTCACAGTATTTTTCCGATGGCGTGAAATGCTCTTGAGCTTGAAGGATCAATACTTTAATATGCCTCCATGTCAAATAGCCTGGGAATGAAACACAGCTCCAAAGGCTAATCATAGTTAATGACTAACTATGGCTGAGGGGCTCATCATATGTACTCGTCCCAGGGTTTAGCAACTTATTTCCTCACTTTGACTTATCTCAGGTCAACATAAACAACCTTCACCAACTCTGGAAGAGGGAAAGCTAATGCATTTCAGGGGTGTGGGGTCAGGGGGGGTGTACAGGTTAGTGGAAGATGAGTTCCCACGATAAGAACTACCCCCCCACCCCATCTTCCTCCTCTTCTGGGAAGGGGTCAGGGTTGGGCGGTAATCCAATATAGCTGATTCACTGCGGCGCTTTAATATGAGGTCACAGATGCTCGGAGGAGGGGGGAAAACGAGTGATTGTCCTTGAAAAATGCCCTTCCTGAAAGTGAAAAGATGTAATACAGTATATAGGAGTGGAGCCATAGGTGGTAAATTAAATCTATCGGTGAAATGGATGTCATTTATAACCAAACAAAGGGCTGACCAGGCTTTTATTGGAAGAATTTCAACTTTACTGGGAGACTTTAGATATTTAAGCTGGCATTTGAGTTTCCAAACCAGTCAACGTGTACGACCCAGTCTTGCCTGGACAGATTGCAATCTCAACAAAGAGCCTCAATAAACAAATGCACAGGAATTGGCCTTGGGACTGCCAATGGCTGCTGTATGGAAATTGCATTGGCTTCTTGTCGATGGTAATGTCTTGGGTGGCAGGGTCACCTAATTGGTTTAAAAAGTAATTTGCCATCAGGGAGAAATTGTCAATGCACCGTGTCCAGACCTGACCTGGCAAAGCCATGACCTGGACTTGCATGTGATTCAGTGGCAATTTGTTGAAAACGGTATGCAAACGATCAAGATCATTTTATTATCTTGTTGCAGGGATTGTCACTTTTACCTTGATGCAGGGTTTCATTGTTGTCATATCTGATGGTATAGAGACAAAAAAAAGCATATTGGACAATTGGCTTTTTATGAGAAATGGTAGGATGTGTATTAGGATTGTACTTTGTTGAATTAAATTTGATAGCTTTATCAAGACTTTATTTAATCAAATCAATAGTCATTTTTGTGCAAACCAACATGCATAGAAACATCAAAAGAAGATCAGTTTGAATAATGGTTTGCGTTCTTATAGCAAGAGTACCGAAAGCAAAACACTCTCACATACATGCACAAATGAATTTCATGAGCATTTCAACGTCAATAAAAGGTCTATTTGTGACAGGACAACCAGAGCAACAAGACAAACTCCACATTTACCCACATTCGCACCAAGCTTTGTCACTTCTCAAACACATCTCGCTTCTCTCTGGTCAGTGCTGCCCTTTCCGGAGCCTGAAACACAACATATTCAACAGACAGAGACAGGCACATGAATGGACGTCAAGAGATGTTATCACAGACATTTCAACCTTTTTGAAGTATCAAAAGGCTGCTGAAACATGTTTGAACACCAGACTGAATTACGCTGGCTGCCGGCATCCACTGATGTCCTTGATGGGATGTGATAGCCATGTAATCAGCTGGTGAGCGGACGCCTTCCTCGCTCAATGGGCCCTGCATTAAAATGACTATAGATTTATAATCTTGATGACGGAGATGGACAGACAGCCAGCAAGGAATGAGCTGCATATCAAATCATATCGGCACCTCAGTCCTTTCAGACCTGCTTTGTGATAAGGAGCAGTGCTGTCTTTGGATACAGAAGTGATAGCAAGCTATGGTGAATACTTTACACCGACAAAACCGAGGTCCTTCAGACTTTGTTTAACTTGCTCCTGTGGAGATGTAGCCTATATGCTGAACTTGAAGACTCACTCAAGCAAATAGTAATTGTAAAGGTTTGCCGTTATTTGTTGCTTCACACACATTAAAGGGGAGCAGTTAGCACAAGGCAAGTGCAGTCGTATGCTAACATGCAACAACAAAAACGGCCAAATACAAATACCGAACAGATTGCAAAGTTATGGGGTAATGCATCGCGCCCCTGTGAGGATCTTTGACTCTCGAGTCGTGAAAGGTGCGTGGGCAAGTGCGGCGGTTTTTCATTCCTTTGCTAGGCCGCCGGTTTCATCTACTGATATTTCTCAAAGCATGACTCAACATCCTCCTCCAGTGCAGAAACCTGCTGTCGCCGACTTCACATCTCATGTCTGCCCAAGAATACAGGATCAATCACTCGCTCTGCAAGAGTGAACAACATTGATCTGAGACTTAGCAGCAGCAGCGTTAGCGCTAGCCGCTAAAGAGAGTGGCAGCAGCGCTTGAGCCCATTTGGATCACAGAACTCCATCCTCTTTTGGTCGACGCACAGCACACATTCTACCTGACTAATTCTCTTTTGGTTTTGAACTCACAAAAGCAAAACTTCCTGCATTTTTCTCATTATTCTGTGCTTCTGGACTGTCAACTGGAATGACAATGCCCTTGAAGATGATGGCCTCTGCTGTTTTCTCTGTTGCTGAAATGACAAGAGTACCCAAATGTTTCATTTGTGATAGGTAATTGTGAGCCATGGGGTGCTAGAAGAACAATAGCAGTGACAAGAGGACAGCGCTAAAGTGGCGGATTCTTGGAGCTAATGGTGCTGTCACAGGCTAATTACACTGTCAGCCACTATTACCATTGAGACGGCCATCTTGTCTTCATTTTGCTCTCAAGTCTCAACTTTAAGGCACTTAATAGTGAAGCCTTATTGTGACACAATGACATGCTATAGAAACTCATGTCCCTTGAAAATCGAATCTCTTGGAATTGAGAGGCATAGTCGAGGAAATCTCCAGAGATTGTTCATTTCTATGTTTTGATGTGCAATTATGTTGGCAGTGTACTTGTAAGTTATAGGTGATATTGGGTGATATTGCTTTGTTGGTTTGATTGACTGTCTGAAAAGCTCCCTGTTTGTTTCACAGCTAAAGGAAATGAGTCATGATGAGAAGAATATGAAAATAATTGACTTGTAACTGTTTATAGGTGTCATAACTGTACATAGTGAGGAGTAAATTGATTTTTGTAACCTTACTTGCACAATAGTACAGTTACTGTGTGCACACGTGATGCCATATAATTACATGGTTTAGTGGATTGCACGAAATGATATATTGTGAAAGATGTACAGAGCACAGAAATGAGAAAATGAAAATATCATTTTTAATTGGATCTGAATTTGTGCATGTAGATCACAGTGCCATACCAATTGAGGTTATTATTTTTCGATTATCAGTACAGACCGTTGTCAAACCTTTTAAATACTGTTTGCAAAGTATAAAACGTCCAGTTTCAGAGAATTACCTGAAAGACGAACACTGAAGGGTACATTTTCCTTTTGTTTACAGATCTTTTGACAATATGACACAGATGAACTAAAAACATTTTACATGTGAAACCTTATCCGTATCCCCGAAATGTTTTAAGGCATCAAAATGGCAAGCCCACTCCTCAAGGGGCTCTGCATGTCAACAGCTCTGACTCAAGCGTGCCACATCAAAGCCTCCAGCAAATAGATTCCTCCTCCAAATCCAGGCAAATCAAACATGGCGGTTGGCGTTTGTCAGCAGGCAGAGGTGCGCGCACTCTTATTCATCTCTGTAATTTCGGCTGACATAAGTGGGGATGCTATAGCTTTTGTGTCACAGGCTGAGCACTGGAACATTGGCTTATTGGTTATGGTTGAATAATTCATTTGAACTGCGAGGTGAACCTTTGCTATGTGGTCCATGTCAATGACTCCATCTCGGAAAAGGGAGTTGAGGGTTGTACAATAATATGAGGGTGAAAATGATCTTGTTTTTTTTCCTGGTCCCCCCCCCCCCCCCCCCCACACACACACACACACACATATCCGTAGGATGTCTGCTGTCACAGCAGAATGATCTCCACACACCAAGTCTGACATACTGAGGCTGCACCAGCAGCAGTGCATGTTGGCCCCTAGCCCACATTGTTATTCACGCTGTCATAGTGAGCGAGAACAACACGTCGAACCGCTCATGCTTATCAACAATTCCCCACATTTGAACTGCTCTCCATCGCTGCATCAACATGTTGCCATCTCGCGATGATGAATGTTTCGAAACGATTCAATAATACCTTTCTGAGTTTGTGCTGACGTACACCCGACAAACATTCAACAGAATCAAAATAACGTTTTCCTTCGAATACATAGACATACTTCCAGCGCTTGCTGCTTTCACATTTCTTGGTCATACCTCAGTGTCCACATTACCTTGGCCTGGATCCAGCAGCACAGCAAAATCGGAAGAAATGTTCACGTTGTACGTGTTAACACTCGTGAGAAATGGCTCCCATCCTTAAGCATACCAATGATACTGCCAAATAAAATCTAATAGCCCAGGAGCCTATGATTCATGTTTTGCTCCCTGCAGCTACATTAAATACCCATTGATCGTCCTCCGACACCCACCCTAATCCTAATGCAAAAAATAAATACCAAATAAATTCCCCCAGCAGAGGTATCCAGCTCCTGGAGAGGCCGGGGCGAGCGCCTGCAATCAATACACGCTATTGGGTGTAAAATAACCTTTTGATGACCAGAGAGAAAATGCGAGCCACTCTGACCATTTCTCACACTCCTATTGATCTCTCCATTTGCTGGTGTTCAGGTCCGACCGTGCCATCGAGGCCTCTTCTCTCCTTTTTTCTATTTTCTTTTTTGGTAGCGTCTGTGTTTAACAAAATCCTCCTCCCCTGCTATATGTAAGGGCTACTGGTGTGTCCCCCACCCACTCACCCACCCCACCCCGGTTGCCTTAGTGTTGTGGAAGGTTGCTTTAGGCTGTTTGAAGTCTCTCTTCTGAGAGAGAACTGTCCCACTGTGCTTTCTCAGCTGAAAAACCACTGCTTGGGTCCATTTAGATTTTTTCCCTGTTGTTATTTTTGCTGGAGTTTACTGTAAGTAGTAACAGACTTACTGCTGCAGCTTAACTGTTGGAAAATTGATCTCAAACAGAGAAAAGAGGAGGATGTTATTTCACAAAATATAAAATGTAGGCAAACAAAGTACAAGCAATCTGTTGTGGAGACACGGTGATTACATTCCCATGAGTGGGAAATTAACATTTGTTACACAAACAGGTTGAGACACAGTTTCAGTCTTAGATTTGTTCGCAGTAACAGAATAAATATAAAACCCTGCATGACTGTCTTTAAAAGCGTATTGTCAAAACATACTCTTGAAAAATAGTTTCTGGTAGTACACTTACCCCTGAAAAAGCATTGTATGAAATGGCAGTGACACAACAAACAAAGTTTGAGCAGCAATCCAATCCTATTACTTAACTTGCATTATGCCAAGTACTTGCATTCTGCCTCTCACAGGAGAACAAAGTCACTTAGCATTCTCAGGGAAGGATCGAGGCCCAGGACACGTAACCAGACTGTCATTTTGATCAAATTTCCCCTGAATTTCCCAGTTAGCTCTTGCATCCAAATGCTTTAACCTGTGATCCCCTGCTGTTCAATATATTTAATGAAAAATGTTCATAAATCTTGCGGCTCCATCAGAGTCGCCGACTCAGCATTCTTTGTGGGCTTTTGGCGCCGACCAAATAAGATTTGTACCCCTATACGAGCGGACATTTACTTTGTCTGGAGTCTTATTACTGTGCCCATGTCCAGGCATAATGTACAATGATGCCAAGGAGCATGGCTTATTTGCTGGGTCATTAGGTTAAGGGCTAAAAGTTATTGAGCGGATGAGGAGGTGTGGCAGATGGGATCAGGAGACACACAGATAGGGCTATGTGGCGCAGTGCAGTCTGCCAGTGGTTTTCCTGAGTTTTGTTTTTTTTCACCTTTCTCCGGGACGTCTTCTGAATAATGTCGGTGCCGAGATCCAAAAGAAAGATCTGCCTTTAGCGCTGTCGGCCATGTTGACCTTTCTGCTGGGCATATGCCACGGATCGCCAGCAAACTCTGTGTTTTTTCAACCTCAATGTTTTTTCAATATGTAGCCTGTATCCTTTCTGGGTGTGCACAGTTGGTCACAGAAGATGAAAATCCCCTTTACAAAGAAGCCTGAAATGGAATGGAATTCATACATTTCTTATCAGTGTCATTCATCAATTTTTACTGCATGCTAATTAAAGTCAGGATAGTTAAAGTTATTGGCTCACAAAAAACTCATTACTTATGCTTGCAGAATGAGTAAAGGATTTTCCTGAAGGAAGGACTGAGCTGAAAGTGCTTTTGAATTCATCTCCCGGTGAACAGTCCGGCCGTGAATGGGATTAGCGTCCCCCCAAAGATGGATTATGATAGATTACGCCACCCCTTTGTGATATGATCTCCAGGAATAATTGTATGGACTAGAAATAGAAGCAAACGAAGGAAATGGGAAAAGAATGACCATTTTCACAGACTAGCAAATGAGGGAGGAGGAGAAAAGAAAGGTGAAAGGAAGCAAATCAATCGTTCAATCACTCGCTTGTGTTGATGTGCACGTCCCGGCTCGTTTGTCATGTTACCATCAATAGCAGGGATTGATCCCACTGCAGTGGCTATGGGGTGTTGGCAGTCTGTGGAACCCCGTCTCTGGATGGACGCCAAGCTGGTCCTACATCTCTTGTGATGGAGCGTGTGCGTGCGCGTAGCAATAGGCACGTTTGTACCTATGTCGTTTACATGTAGGCCTGCTTGTATATATAGAATCAACCTGTAAACAGGGCACACGTTGAATGATAGAATACAGCAAGTACTCGTCGATCGCGCAGTTCCACGTTGGAGGCGGGTGTCGTGTGTGCATGTCCAGCCTGTGTGGCCTAAAGGGGACGGCAGTGTCGCAGCATGGATCTGCATCCATCCCAGCTCCAGCTCCAGTTCCAGCTCCAGCTCCGGGCCGGCCCTTCAGCAGCTGCTCCCAGACACCCTCATCACTCTTCCCCTAATGAGCCCAGGGTGAGATGGGAAGGGACCGGGGGCGGGGTGGCTAGCCCTGGCCCGAGCAGCGAGGAATCATCCCCGCCGTGTCACAAGCTGGACACGCAAACGTTCGGAAAAAAAACGGCCATTTTAAGACTCCTCAGGTGAGGTCTGAAGGCCAAGCAGCTGCCCTCTTTAACAAACTGTGGATCCGTGAGTTTGAAAAGTATGAGACTTTGAAAGTATCACTTAACTTGCAATACTTTTATAGCTCGTGACAATATCATGTTCTGTGCCCTAATAATTGCACCTCTGTTGCTTGCTCAGGTGAATGAATATTTATGTCATCAAGCAGGCATCACTTTCAGTTAATTTTATAGGAAGCAATTGAACAGAAGAACCTGTTGTCATTCCAGAAATATCAGCAATTATCATATCATCACGTTAAAGTATGCCTCGTCTGACTGCTATCTGGCCCCAGACAAATTCAAGGAGCTCTTTTGTAAATGATCGACCGTTTGGCAATTTACCGGTGCCCGGCGTCATTCCCTGTTCCCCGCAAAGCATATCTCGGAGGGCATTCGCTTGCCGCCAAATCGCTTGCAATTCCTGTGAATCAGCTTAAGAACACCACGATTTTCCTTAAAGCAGCCCCCGCCCTCCTCTCACAGAGCCCAAGAAAGCCCGGCTAAGAAAAAGGCAATTAAGCTAATGCAGTGTGGGTGTCATAAGGTTGGAGATATTTCAAGAGTCGAGCAATTTACCGCCTGGAAAAAGAAGGGGAGAGCGCCTTGCATAAAACATCCCCTTGCCTACAGATTTATTATGCTTTTAGTTGTGTTATATGTGATACAATTAGCGCCAGGTGCCAATAAGGCTCCCACTGCTCAAGGACGTGGTCATCGCCTGGCCATCTGTCATTAATTGCATTGTCCTTTATGTGTCAGACGGCCAGACCCTGGGGGACGGAGCGGGTTGCCCCTCCAGACACAGATAGAGATGGTGCAGTCCTGGGAGTCAGGTGGCTGAGCGGTGAGGGAATCGGGCTAGTAATCAGAAGGTTGCAGGATCGATTCTCCGCCGTGCCAAAGGACGTTGTGTGTCATTCGTGTGCCTACTTGCCGAGGGGCAATGTCCCTGTCCTTACTGTAAGTCGCTCTGGATAAGAGCGTCTGCTAAATGTGAACGTCCTGGCTGGTGGGAATCCATCTCCAGTAGGAGATACAGTAGGGAAGATGGGATGTTGTCGTTGTCAGACCCAGTCACGCAGACCGTCCCCAGTTTTGTTACTGTATATGCAGTTTTACGGACTGCTACGTAAAACGGTCACTGGACGTTCCTGGACGATGAAACCAAATTGAACTTAACTGAAAACCCATTAAGCTTTGCCGTACAAAGCTCTTTTTTTCCCCCCGCCCTCAACTTCAGTTGCCTTTTTGCGTATTTGTCATGCAATGTGGTGTTGTCTCAGTTGTTTCACACTGTGGCCCATCATGTCCCTATCAGCTCATTGGCTTGCAGTCATCTTCATTAGGGAGCAAATGGGGAAGAACTGCAGAGGGCAGCAATGATATGCAGAAGACCCTTGAGCGCCATAACACATTGTGGGAAAGGGAGGGGAATTCTAAACACCAGACTGTGAAGCGACGGAACAGAGCCGCCTCATCATGTCACGTCTCACACAACAGCCCGTCCTCCATATCTGAGAGACCATTGGAAGCGCCTGAGCAACTGTGAAGGGTTGTGTGACGTTCTGATGTCGCGCAAAAGGTGTTCAAACACAGACAGACCTGGATGGGGTCTTACCCCCTGGGGTGGTGTGTAACACACATTGTCTAACTCTCCAGGTAAGATCTAAAGAATGTGGTCTCTTGCTCACTGTTTCTTCGGACGTCGGCGAGACCGGCTTCGCCATGGGGGGTGGAGTCATTCAATGGTTGTGTGATTTGTCCAGTCCCTATAAACAAGCAAAGTAGGATGCAGAAAATTCAAATATGTGTGTGGTGGCTAAAACCTTTATTTTGTATGGGAAATAGCTCATTGTCCAAACACGTTGTGAATTGTGAGTTCTTCTTGTTTTATGATGATAACGCATCAACATACAGGGTATCAGCAAAGTGAGCCCAAACCTTAGCAACACAGGTTGCTACAGTACTCAAACAGCTGTAACACAAGGAATACACTATCACTTTCAATTGCCAAAAACACAAAGAGTAGAAATGGTAGCTGTTTGTAACATGTGTTAGTAGTGTTTAAATTAAAGAAGTGTGATTGAATTGAGTGACCTTTGACCTATACAGAAATTTTAAGAATCTTTGGCAGGATCTTTATAGTCCCTTCAACTCAATTCACTTCGATTCCCTTTTTTGATCCTGCAGGAAATTCAAGTGTTTTTGTAACGACCTGTGCACAGTAACATCATAGGGAACAAGTAAGGAGACACACAAGAGCAGCAATGGCCAATTGCTTCATTGGTGTTCTTAGTGATAACAAGGAATTCATTTACTCCAATGTGTTTTCCTTTGGTTGAAAATGTTGTCATGGTTATTTTGTACAGAGTGCGGTCTGTAATGAAGCATGCATTATTGCAGCCTCTAACATTTGCACTAAGGAGTGAAGCGCTGTGGAGACTGAAAGTGTAAAAGAAGCGTGAAAAGCTTCCTGGGTCAAAGGTCAAATCCTTTGTTCGGGATTTGTTCTTTGCAGCTTTATGAAAAACATTTTTTTTTTTGTATTTTCACCACAGATATGTTTAGGTACTGTGAAAACAAAACAAAATGTCATTGATGAAAACAATGACTTAAACACTGAAATACATAAGAATGAATCAGTAATGTTTTAGACTGCTTGTGAGAAAACACTTGGGGAGTTATTTTGGGGGCTGACTGATTGAATGTGAAAAGGAAATAGGACTTTTCCTATTCCTATTCCTTATTTGCTGAATGCAGATATATCCAATATGTTTTTTAAAGGAAGATCTTTTTTTCTGAAGAAATTATTTGCAGAAACATCCTTAAAACTAAAAAACCTGCATTCACTAAGCAAAAGTAGGCTACATGAACATACAGATGAGAAAGCACCTTTTCGGAAATAGTTTTTTGTTCAGGCACTCAGGAACAAATGTCAAATGTTTGCATGCCAGTCTTCAACTGTTCAAAAAAAAATACAAAATAAAAGAGCAAAAAATAAAGTGAAAGTGGCAGACATAAAGACCGGTAAATGAACATCCGGTTTTTGACTCGACACGTTCAACTGTCATTGATGTTTTCAAGCTTAATAGGATTTGATCTAAATTTAGAGGGATCCTGTCTTGCTTCTGCAGGAAGGTATTTAACATTGAAATGGAGATACCGGTGCAAATTTCTACTTTGCATAGCTTTCTGACAATGTGTCATTGCACCGAACACTCGTGCCTGCATAGAGGGTTGCGGAGAACGCACAGCGAATGTGCAAGGGGCGTCTATTTTGGGGGATGAGAGAGACACAGGGGCTCAAGACCCGATCCCCAACTGCGTGTTTAAAAAAGAAGATGGCAACCTCTTTGCATTGTGGAACGACAGGTGGGGAGACGGGTTGATGACACGAGCTCGCGTGAGCGCTTGTCACGTCAGAATCCCGACAGTGTTCATTTGGCGTCAGAGAGGTGTGGAGCTGACAGGCCGGAGGAGATGCAAATGATCGTCTACGTTCTACTTTCAGGCTCCATAAAAGCTACTTGTTGGAAGATAAGTTGGTCGGGTGATGCAGGGGCTGTATGGCCCATTTGTGGCACAGATGGTGAAGCTTGATTGGCAGGTCTTCATGACTGAATTGGCATCATAGTCAAGAAGGAGGAATTAAATGTGTATCAACCTGTTTGTTGGAAAGTTATACTAGTATTTTCATAGTCAAAATGGCAAAGTTGTCTGTGGTAGATGTCCCACAGAGACAAATATGTTACATTCGTATTTGTGACAATAACATAAATATATAAATATATATATTTGCTTGTGTTCTTCCACGTGCGTTCTTCCAAACGTCAATAATGCAGTGCTGGAACTTGGAGGATACAATCGGGAGATTACCTTAATGCTTTAATTAGAGTTGTTTTTGTTCAATAAATAGGCAAATTGGTTCATCTGAGACAGCTTGAGACTTGTAAATATTTTGAAATTATTTGTTAAAGGGGCTACAGAAGAATAGACACAGAAATGACTCTGAGATGGGCAGGGGAATACCAGGCAGAGCTCAACCATCTGTGCTGTTCTTCTGCATCTTTTTATCCATTAGGATTTCAGAGAGGAGGTACGACTAGGATTTAGAATCCAAGCTGGCAGAAATCACAGGAAACTACCAGAATGCGTCCATCTTGCGAGCGAAGACAACAAAGGCTTTACTCGGATCACATCCCTTTTTGTTAATTTCAACAACTTGCATTGAATTGGCAACCTTGCAAATGTAAAGGAAAGATCCCTCTTGAAAACATTTTTGAGTGTGTATAGATGTTAGAGCTGAGAAGAATGATAGTGAGATAGAGAGTAGTATTTACAGTACATACTTGAGTTTGAATCACATTGAACATAAAAGCCACTGGATATAGGTCTATAGGTATTGAATTGCATCCCCTTTTGAGAGTATGTATTGGTGTTGAAAACTGCATCCCTGGTACTTTGAAATAACAGGAATGAAACAACAAAGACCCAAGTTGAGGCAAGCAAATGAAGTGAATTTATGATTTCTGTCACAGATTGGACCAAAGTCAAATCAAATCAAATGTATTTGTATAGTCCTTTTTACACGCGAGCATGTCACAGAGGGCTTCACAAACGCCCATAGAACTGCCCCTCAACCAACCAAAGTACATCCGTTTACCAGCTGGTGAAAACAGGTAGCAGGAATCATGAACAAAGGGAATGTCATTACCAATACTAGACCAGAGACTAAGTTTGACAATGGTTGTGATTTGCACCTAGTCACCCCTGAACATGAGCATGCATCATGGACATTTTCAAGGACTTTTGTTTTACTCCACACTTTAAAAATGTCGAGGTAATGTGCAATTGTGGACAGTGTTTATGAACAACCGTAAAGTAAAACTTAGTGTTGCGTCAAAGCCAAGCTATTATGCAATAAAAGTTAATGTCCATGAAGAAAAGAGGAGGACAATGCATCATTAAGGGAAGATTACTGGACTAACTGTCAAAAGGATGCACTGCATTGTAACAACACCATTTATTATGATGGCATGGAAAGATTCTGCCTAATTTCCCTTAGAAATGCGGGAAAAGTTGAAAAAAGCAAGTGTACATGCAGTTATAGCAATCAAACACAAACCTGAGCTCCAAATGTTCTGGTGCTTCTTAAATGCCCATATAACACCCTAATAGCAGCATTAAATCAAGCATCCTAAACTCTGAACAGTCAGTCAAGGAAAGAGTGCAATTTCAGGCAGGCCAAAAAATATGACACTTCTCAAGCACTTTGGCACTGACTCATAGCAGATGTTGAAAAATCAATAGCACCAGCTGCCCTATTTTCCTTTTCCTCTTTTCGAAAACATATATATATATAAAAAAGGCCATCCTCAAAGGTTAATGCTTGTTCTCTCTGTCCGTGTAGCACCACAGCCTGGAGACACAGGGCCTGATGGGATACTGGGGTGGAGTGTCCCGCGGTCAGGAACATCTTTGGCATTTCAGCCTACCCTGAAGATGATGTCATAGAACGTTGACATTACACAGCTCAGAGGACGAGGCCTGTGCCGTCTTTGGGGGTTAGAGAGTGATAAACCTGTACAGAGGGATCAGTACAGTGGGTTAAACAGCTCTTTGGAATGATTTGGGTTTCAGAGGAGAGATATAAAAAATGGGATTGCTATTTGGAGGGGGGCGAGGTGAAGTTCTAAAGCTGTTTTTGTTCAAAAACCACTTGGCGGCTTGGAAAGGCACAATTTGTGTGACTCGCGAGTTCCACAGGAGCGTCTTGGTTGAGGAGTGGATGGTGGGGGTTTCTGTGTCTCCACGGGTACGAAGAGGCTGTTGCTGCTGGGTAGACAACATTCAGGCCCCCTCGGCGTGTGGGTTACAAAGTGACATCCAGGAGGGCCGTCACTGTCGGTTTACAAAACTGTTAACACTGATCCTAGTTCGTTCACACCTCTCTTTTAACTTGAGGATTCCCTCTTGCTACTGTACTCCTTCATGGTGACAATGACTTCGTCGAAAGCACTTAGCTCAATGCAGTCGTTTGATGGTGACATCACCACATCGCATCCCACACGTTTCACCATTCAAGACAGCCCACTTCAGGTTGAGCTAGAGGGGGCCTTATTTTCCGAGCAGTCGCTCCTTTCATTTGACAAAAGGGAGATGATGAGCTTGAAGTCTGCCATGCCATTGGACGAGCTGTCTCCGATATTCTCTTTTCCTTTCTTCTTCCCCTCCGACCACGTATGCAGCCGGGGCTTGGAGGACATACCACAAGGTGACATGTGACCCAGAAAGGACGAGTCTCAGGCTTCCACAGACAGCAGATTACTCTTTATCACATTTCAAAGAGCGGGGACCTTGAAATAGTGCAGCTTTAACATAATTAGCTGCCAATAACACAGGCACAGTAGTGTATCCTGTCTTTTAAAAGATGAGTTTTTGGAGTGTCACCTTAACTCCTTTCTCTCCACCTCTGACCCTGATATGCAGGCTTTCTGCTGGCGTCACGGTTTTCTTTCACAATATCTTTTTGGAATTTGTGACCCAAGTGTTAGTAGGGTTAAATAAAAAAATAATTGAACAAGTGTTCTTTTCAACAGTATTTGACAAGGTGACAAACAGATGACACACTGTCATTCCTTCTGTAATTATTCTGAAACTGAATAATTTTTTTTTTTTAAATCCAGTTTCTACAAGTTAATTTGTATTTTTGAATCATTTAGTTTTGAGAGAGTTAAAAAAAATTATACTTTCCAATGCAAATGATTACTTACTTAATAATGTAATTACAACCCCCCAAAAATGAGAGAGTCATCTACCATGATTCTGTCTTACCTGGTTACCTGGCTATGAACAAGTCAATTCCATTATAGGTACATATTTGCAACACAAGGAGAAATTGGGCATGATAACCCTAATAGCTGTTGACATACTGCATCAACAGTCAATCTCTGCTCCATAATTGCATCGAGATCTACCTTAAATGAATCGCATTAGACTTGCCTGGCTACAAAATTACCCCTCAAACCAATCCAAGGAGAGGAGGGGGGATGTGGTGGACTCAGTGAGACTACCTTCATATTACACCACACTACCTCTGCTTCTTTGTGTTAAATATTGCGATTATTCATGCCTCGGTACAAAGCCTTACTTCGATCATCCCTTGTGGCACATTAGATTGTGTACCCTCCACTTAAGCGACTTGCAGCTATCTTGCTGAACACTTAGCTTTTCCTCAGAAATAATTGCGAGTGTACGATACAGCCATTTGTGAGAGCAGCAAGCGCAAATATTCGAACATTAATGAAGTCTTCTGTTCCAAACCCTGGCCGCCATCGCCAAGTTTCATTGGAGGGTTTTTCTCTCTTGTTCGGGTCAGTTCGATACATTTGCACAGATTGTGTGTGGCTGGCCAAGTCCTTGCTGGGGCAAGACATAACTTAATTGCCCACTGGTAATGATCTGCTTTAGCTCCATTATTGGAAACCATAAACCTCAACAGTGAATGGACTCAATCTTGTTAATATCGATTTTGTTAATGTTAAAAGCACTGAGCAGATATCTTAGGGGAGATATAGCCCTGATGTCCTTTTTGGTCTAGAAGAGAGGGAGAGAGGGCGAACGAACGGGAGATGGGAAGAGATGCACTCTGATGCACTGCACCAAAGAGAATGCGTATCTAATCGGACACCTAGCAGGCCTGGCTAATGTCTTGATAGGGCGTAAGTGGATCATTTCTGCCCTTTGAAAGTTACCTCTAGTGCAGCTCGAATGAGAGACAGGGAAAAAGCTCTTTTCTGGGCTGTATTGGATCTCTTATTTTCCTCTTGCCAGTAATATTTTCTGTTTCCAGCCTTATTGATTTTGGATTAGAATGGTTTTGTGTTTTGCCCCGGCAACATTTAGATGCATAATGATTCTGCCAAGTTTGTCATTGAGCTAAAAAAGCGTATTTCTTTTCGATTTTTGTTGAGTCTTTTTCCCCAACAAGAAATTGTTGGGAAGGTGGATGTATATGTCTCGCACGAGGGGTAAGGAGCTTGATCTTCCATCTCATTCTTGCAGTGTCATGATGGAGAGTGTGGCCTGTTGCCGGGTGGAGCTTGTAAAAGTGCTTACTGAGGAACCACGCCAGCTGGGATTGGCCAATGTTTATCCAATCACGTTGAAAGGTGTCCTTGATAAAAAGAGAGAAACACCATTCCATCACGTTTGAGGCTAAGCCTACCAGTTTGTTTCTTTAAGTCTGTTACATCATAGTATAATTTGGAACTACTTGTTTAACATTGCCTTTAGCGTGTAAGCTCCAGGTTTGTTAAAATCTCCAACTTAACGTAACATTTCTGTCATACTTCAAATCTTCCCTTTTGAAAAACTCCTCCATGGCATATGAATGAAAAGGTGTGTGTGTGTCGAATGTGCAGAAAATACCACGGGTGACTCATACCTTAATGCTTCATGCATTCATATGGAGATTTTTACTCATAGATCATTTAAGGAACAGTAGCCACTCTGATTAGTATTCCTAGTTCTAATCGCGTCGGGAAAGAAAGTAGACAGCCAGCAATGGCGCAAGTCAACAATTACCTGATGGCCGCTCAAAATGACAGGGTAGCAGTCAGCCTTCCACCATCCCCACTCACCACGATTGATGAGTTCATTTATCTCCCCCAAGCCTGTCCCTCCGCCTCTGTTACTATGAAAATGAATGGCCCTCACAAAATGGAGGAATCGTGCCCTGAAAGACGTCTCTTTACAATACCACAGAGGCATATTTATTTCATCTTAAAGGGGAGGTTTGGGGTCACCCTCCCTAGTCCCTCTCCAGTGACATTTTCCGGCTTGACATTCTGTGGCATTTCCAGTTAAATATTGCAGATATTCCTGCAGTGGAATTAAAAGCGTGTCTAAAAGGGACGTCAGCATTAAAAACTTTTCCTCGCTCTCCCACCGTCCTTCCTTAATTCACTCTCTATCTCTCTCTCATTCCTCCATCCCCTCTCCTTCCCTTCCTTCCCTCCCTTCCTCCATGCAGCTGGATACACAGGTTTACATGTGTTTCCTGCTAAGTGTGGCTCACTGGCATCTCCAGGCATGATAGGGATCCTTTTTAATCCAGGAGGATTACAGGGAATTCTCCCTGGAATATGGCAGAGACCGACAGCCTGTTTGCCACGCAGTAAAGGAAGCTTATGGTGCTTATAGTGCAATTTTGAACTCGTTCAAATGCTCCGCGAAAACTCAGCAAGAGCCATTTTTAAACACACCAAACATGGTCATCTTCCATGACATTTAGATAATATCAAAATCTGTCCATATTATAGACCCTGGTATGATTCCAACTATTGTCAGAGCTGGATAATTGGAGCATTTTCCTTCTACCTCAACCTCTAATCTAAAATAGCATTATGCATCAGTGGGTCAACCGTCTTCACAACAATTATTGCACATAGGCCTGCTCCTCGAAATGTCAATAATGACAATCACAGCCACTTCCAACCAGCCATTTTGTCAGCTGTTTGTCTTTCAGAGCCTCCGGGTGGTATAATTTGCCCAGTCACTCAGAGCGAGCAATAATTGTGAACCCTCTGCTCCCATGGGTGCAACCCTGAACATTCAAGATCCTCGGAGTGCTCCATATTGATTCACTACTGTAAAACAAAGACAGGATGGGGTCTTTTTTACTGTCCCCGAACAACACTGTAATCATAGTGCTCGTGCTTTCTTCCTTTTTTGGCTATTGGCTTTTTGAAATGGACTCGAGTGAGTCATGGTGCTCGAGGAGCTTTGTCGTTTGACGACGTAGCATTGCATTTCTGTGTGGTGTTTGACTGTGTGCGATGGGTTTGTTTTACCCTCTCCAAGGGTAAACTGTCTGTAGTCAGACCTCACATCGCTGTGAAGGGTTTCTACAGGGTGCTGTGGTGGAAATACATCAGCTGACAGATTTCCTTAGACTGTCAAATATTAATGCCAGTGACTCATCCCCAGTGATGACACATAACAGAATGGATTTAGAAAGGTATGGCTTCCTGGTGGTATTCTTTGTTGCACCTGACTCATCACTTCAAATATAGGTCTTTTGTATATGGACTCACATGCTTTGCTTACATTTTAAACGAAAGCTATTTTAAAACAAGGCGTACACCATACATTGCCGTTATTCCTGCAGACATAGCTGTCTTGCATTTTAAAGAAAAAGCAAAACACAATCTACTGAGACGAATCCAATCGACTAAAACCAACTCAGTAATCCGAAATGACTGTGTGAGAAATTGAGTTTGATAAATGTCCCTGGCACACGTGTACAGCCTGTCTATGTTTCTCGCTCTCCGAATGCAAGGCCATGGCTAAAAGTTACATTAAAGTAGCCACACTTTCTCCTGCTGTGTTAGCCGTGTGTTGTATTTGTCCTTGGTAGAGGAGTTTAGGCTTCGGCTGTTGGGACTGATTCATGTGCCGCTTCTCTACACTCTACACATCATCCACACTCATCATGGAGAATCTCCCCGTAAATAATCCATGATGAATATGCTGCAACACCCACCTATAAATCTTAGTCATTAGAGGCTGGGATTTCATTTTCCGCTTCCCTCCCAGTCCGGAGAGATAACGATCGGGTCTCGAGACTACCGAGGAACAGGGTAAATACACCGAGTTAAAGGCCAGGCAGAACTAACTTTGCACAGTTTAGGCTCGTTTCAGTTCATCCAATTGCTGTCCGGCCAGAGGGTATAAACATTTGCTTTGGTCATTTGAACATTTTCCTTCCAAATCAAATCCAGAGGGACAGGAGATAGTAATTGATTGTAATCAAAATGTAAACTAAGTCTGAGCCTTCCTACTAATGGATTTAATAGTATATTTGACTCGAGAGGTGAATCAATCTTACATTATTGACCGCAGAATCCTGGAGGATTAGGCGGGGGGCAAATGGGTCACCCCATCGGCCACTGTTTGCCGTGAAGAGGCCCAGCGTTCGGAAGAGGTCCTGGGTTCTAAGCAGTTTAGCATATTGAATGGAAATTAACCTTCCTCTCCAAGGGAGAACTCAGGACTACCAAATCCGCTTTCATTGGCTAATTCATCCATTATTGTCAAGGGAAAGATATGACTGCTAACGACCACTGCGGAGCAATGCTCAGCTGGACTTGTTCCACAAACTTTTGCAACAAAAACAAAAACGATTGCAAAGCTTTCCTTACACGTGCACTGTCGTTGATAGTGTTACTGTCGGTGACATCATCAATGTGCTGGCCGTCTTACAATCAGTGACACCGTCAATGTGCTTATGTGACGGGTATGTAACAGCCACGCTCCGTCACACTGTTACACTCACCCCTCTGAGACTCACTCGGGCGGTTAGCTAACGCTAACCTAGTCAATCTGGGTCACAGCCTAATGTGACGGGTATGTAACAGTTGTAGCCATGCTCCGTCACGACAAGGTATCGTTCGCCACTCGCGGGATTTGAACGCTCGACCTCCGACTTGCCAAGCGCGACCACTACCAACTACGCCCAAGAAAAGCTAGCTCTTCATCGATGCGACTGGCCTTCTACATACATGAGGAGTGAGTTTCACGGTTTTCACACCGTTACACTTACCGTGTTACAATCAAAGCCGTTTGGATATGTATGTGTCCTTCTTTCCTAATGTCAAAGTGAGACTTTGACAGAAGGAAAGAAGGACACATATATATATCCAAACGGATACACATGTCCAAGTGTGGTGGAATATTAGCTGTGCTCTCTTTGTCAGTGTTTTCCGTGGCAAACGTTTTTATGTGGCATCAAGTGGGCCTATTATTGACACAGTAAGCATGTCTGTGATGGAGCAACTCAGCAGTTAGCGAGCCCCATCAATGGAGCCAACAATAACTTCTGCAGCAGCCCAGCGACAGCACCAATCAATGGCACATTTCAAATCACGGCTCCACCAAGTGAGATATGGATCGCAAGCCCTGGAGTCTCAGGCTTTGCTGGTATTGAACATCCGTGGCATATATTTACACCAAAATTGAGAAGATAAACCATTCCGCCTTACAGACAACCCGAGCCGTACTTCTGTTGCCACGAGGCCGATTTTGCAGACCTCTTAATCAACACGGGCCCTGCCAGCTTCGGTCTGAGAAATTAGCGATGAAAAATTTCTGATTGTGCCATTAAAGAGGCCTCGTTACGGCCTCTGCAAGGACAATTTACACACTCTAATCTTCTGAATGTGAATGAGGCTCTGATCAATTACACACATTACCTAGGCAACTGATTGGTATGTGGTTGGGCAGTCGCCCTGCTAGGGTAGTGCCGTGGCAACTGAGCAGACTGCACACACACACACCACACACACTCTGTGTTCTGCGGCCACTTGTATAGGCACACACACAGACATACACACACACAAACTCATCACTGCTTCCCAGCCTGTGTTGACGCTATTGTTCCAATGTCAAATTAATTAGCTGTGAATAGCATCTGCAGTCATTAGTTTGCTTTTCTCCCCCCAAAATGTCTCTGTGTGTGTGGTTGCACCCAGATTCTCTGTGCATAGGCTATTTGGGTTGACGAGGTGCGCTGGTAAGTACTTAATGAGGACCTCTGTTTCAATTTCAGGCTCGTCAGGATGACAGCTGCACCAAGGTTACTGTTGAAGTTGTCAGAGTCAAGATATAAGGAACTGTTGATTTGGAAGCAATAGAAAGCTTGTCCTTGGTGTGCCTTCCCTGCAGTTTAACTGATAATATGCATTTGCAATGCTTCAAGGAAGCTCAACTTTTAGTAATGTTTTGTACCGGTAATAGCATTCAAAAGAGATAGGTACACGATGGTCATTGGATATATTGGGCCACATATTAGTTTTACTGCATATTATTTAGGATGTTTTTATTTTATTTCGACAAAACAATCGCACACATAACCAGCCCAATCGTCCCAAATATCTTTGCAACACTTTTGCTGACACGACCATGTCTTGGAATAAATATTTGTTTCGGCTATTACGTTTTTTCACAATGTAAATCAATCGGTTTGAAATGCAATCTTACGCAATCTCCTTTGCATGGAAGTCAAAATCTATTCGGACATATCTTCAATCTTGACTGTTAACAACTATTATGAGGGCCTCACCACCCACTCACTGTTTATGATATGCCTAAAGCTAGATCAAAGCCTTGAGTTTTGCTAACCATGGCCGCGACCAGTGCTTGCTGGCCAATTTGTTGCTTTTGAGAAATCCCCCAGTGTGCCTCCTCTAATAGCCAGGGGTGCTTCCAAATGGAGCACCCGCCAAGACTCATCCTCTTTGAAGAATGCCACGGCAGTTAATAGATGCCCTGGAAGATGCCCATGTTCTTTTCTCCCGTGGCACCGTGGGCAGATTGCCCCCTGCCACCCCACAGCTCTCCCAGGGCCTCCGAGCTCATGCTAACCATTGGAAGGGGTTAAAACCCTGGACTACAGCCAGATGCATTATGGTCCGGGCTCCCACCACCAATCATCAAGCTCCTCCGGCTAATATATTTTCCAAGAGAGCGTCTTACGGATGAAAGAGCTGCTTTTGAGTGTTGGGAAGAAAACCAAGCCCACAGATATACATGTTGGATTAACCTTCACTGTCAAAGGACACGAGCAGAGAGGAGCAAAGATACCAGGGCTAATGTTTTGTGCACTAAACCGCAAATGCCATGATTGCTTTGGCTATTTGTGTTTGTCTATAGAGAGATGTTCTTTCTGACAGACCCATTAGTTGAGGAGATACCACAAAATTCATCATAGTCACACTATGGTTGTTTCCCAAATTTATCATGTCATTACTGGTTCCCACACGAGCCGCATGCAGACACAATTTTCTGATATGATCAGATATTTATCTGGTGTAAGGAAAATCACTTAAAAAGGTGGTGGATCCAAATTTTCAATGGTAGTCATAACCAGCACCAGTAACTGAATATGCAAATGAAGAAGTCGTTCATCAGAGGACTTTAAAAGGTCTTCATTACATCTTGATCAGAAAGTCATTTATCTCGCCGACTCTAAGACTGGCCTCTCAGTCTGTCTGCTAGATAATTAATATCTGCTTATTGAGTAAATGAAAGTCATTATCTCGATTTCCAGCGGATAATTTATCTGTCTCTGTCTTGCTGCGACAACATTTTACGGTGAGGGCCACTTTACACCGGTAGGTATTGATCAGACTTTTGTCATGTGCCACAAACATCCTCGGAATGCTTCTCTTTGAGTATCCATGTTGTTTCTCTGTATGGTTCCCAAATAAACATCACACCTAGATGTATGTGGGAAACAATTGCTGTTTGTTTCTCACTACCCCATTCTCCTTTTATGTTATATTACATTGTCTTAAAACCTTCAAGAAGATCTTGTAGTTATTGTTTTCAGGCAGCAAAGTCCATGTGTGCAAAACACCAGATGTGGCCTGATTAATCCTCATGTAAGCTCAGGTATCCCAGAATGCTGTATCAAACAATAACCATAGCAACATATATTGATTTCAGTGCAGAAACAATACCCACCTGTGGGTCACTAATGAATATTTCTGTCAACAGTTCCAAGTAAACACCAAAGATAGACCAGACCATTGAAGGACTTTCAGATCCTTCCCTATTAGTGGAATATGTGAACATGTTCCACATCTCAGATCTCACATGTGAACTTATTCTATTGGAGGATGGGGAGAATATAAATAGTCGTGTAATGCTGATGTTATGAGATAACGTTTTGACCATACTCATATAAACTATATTTCTCAGTTTTATTCTTCTCATAAGATATAGTACATGACATGGCATTTTGCATGGAAAGTCTCCTCATTTTCTGGGCGGAACACACACATGCAGTGATTAAAACTTCTGTTCACAATATGTAAAAGCATTTGTAGATTTGCTAAATGATCTGTGGCATGGGATGATTTAAAAAATGATAAAAATCAGAAAGCTAGGGGTTTGAAGCTACGGTGATATCTGTGTTCATTTTGTACACGTAGCCTGTGCCACATCAAGCACGTTTATTATGGGTATTTGTGGGGCACTGGAGAGGCTTTCTTAAAGTTAAGACACAGAAAGTTACAGTGGTTTCCCCTTAAATCATCCAAAAGGAAATTGAGTTTTTCTTGATGCGCGGGGATGCTGGGACTTGTAGTCCCCATGTGTCCTGTGCACACACACGCATGCATGCATGCAGAGCAGGGACTGGTCTCTCTATCCGGCCCCCGCTGTGAGCCCTCGGGGGGGGGGGGGGGTGAATGAAGTCTGTGGCGTACATCTCCCACATGGACAATCCAGGGAGAGAGGCTGCCTGGAGTCCCCGCTGGCAAGCCTCCGGCCGGGGGTCGCCTCTGCTCGCCTGCTCCCTGTCGGCTCGCCTGGCGGGTGGCCTGCATTTGGCTCCCGCCCGCCGGGGCTGCCCCTCTCACTAGTGGAGGAGGTGGAAGAGGAGGTGGAGCAGGTGGCGGAAGAGGGGGAGGCAGAGGAGGCGGATGAAGGGAGGGAAGAGGAGGAGGTGGTGGCGGGGGACATTCTGCGGGACTGCTTATCTAATACGGCGAGGCGTAACCGCGAGATAAAAGAGCTAAAGCTGGGTTTCACGCTCGTGTGGAAAAAGCAAAGCAAACTGACGGGAGGTGGCTAGCAAGGGACACATCTCAGGTTCCCGCCGTCGGCACAACATCCATACACCGCTGTTCAGCTCATTTAGATTGACGTTAACAGCCAACTGAACATCTAAACAATACAGGGTTAAGTAGAGTATCTCCGAGCATGTGCTGACACTGGTGTCCACATGCAAATGACTAAATACTTTAAAACCGTTGTCTAATACATTGTGTACCATCCTCTTCATTAATCCTTCTGAATGAAAGTGGTGTTCCGTTCAGATGGATAAATGACTCTTCAACTTAAAATAACAAGATGAGTCACGGAAGGCTCTTTTGAGCACCCGACAAGTCAGTCAGCTTTCACGTGGCCCCAGCTTACCAGCAGATGAGTTAACCAAAGAGAGAGAGAGAGATTGAGAGAGTGAGAGAGAGAGAGAAAGACGGCGAAGAGACAGACGAAGATAGAGGCCTAAGTACGAGTCTCTTTAGAAAGTGGCCATTTGGCGACGAAGCTACCTGCTACCGAGGGGCTTGTCCTGCTGACGCCCTCTGGGGAGTACTCCGACAGGAGACTGACAGGAAGCTTTCTCTTGACGTCTCCATCGTGGCCTCCCTCTCTTCTTCGGCTTTCTCTCCTTCGTCTCGCCCGGTTCCCTGCTGTCACGACACGCTCCATCACACCCACGCCCTCGCCCCCACCCCCTCGCCCCCATCCACCCCGCTCTTTCCCCTCACTCGCCGACACATACCTCACCTTGTTACATAAGACACACCCTTTATCACAACATACAGATTCACACGCGCACACACACACACAGACACGAACTCACACTCACTCACGGACACACACACGCACACTTTCGCGGAAATGAAATGTAGCTGATCCGAGCGACTCATGCTAAAAGGGCTGGGAGAATGAAGTCTTGTTGTTTTGATCATTCTGATCATACAGTGTTGGGGTCCAAAGCAATTTCCTCCGTCCCTCCCTTCCTCCTCCCCTCTCTTCCCTCATTCCCCTACCTTGCAGCAACAGACATAGATCCTGAGACGGCGGAGATTGGTGGCCAGGATGTTGAATATTTCATGAGGCGAGAAAGGTTAGATAAGATCCTCTGGCGCTGAGGAGATACCAAGCTTCTCCTCCAGCGGATCTTTTTTTGGGCGGAACCAGAGAAAATACATTTCAATGAACCAGATAGGGGTTTTGAAAGTGACCCCGGTACAAGGAATAACATCTAGTGTGCTATGGAGATAAACAACTGAGTGCCATCTAAACAAGGCGTGGAAATAGGTTTCCTGGAATGGAATGATTTTTTTTAGCCCCCCCCGTGAAATGTTTAGATCCTTTATAACAGAACTGTGATGAAGTTGAATAGGTCCATTGTAAATAGAACACAAAGCTTCTTTTTTTATGATCTCACATACCGTGGCACGCACACACACACACACACATACGCATGCCAGAGTGTCCACTGGAGAAATTCTCCTCTGCCTTGTCTCCCAGTCATCCTTCCTCCCTGGGCAGCCAGGAGCAGCCAGGGGCCCAAGTGCTCACTCACATCCTGTCCAGGAACATGGGCAGGAGAACTGGGATCGGGTCAATATTGCACTACACACACTGTGGCCAAACACCTCAGTTCTGTTGAAAATGTATGGGGTATCTATCTGGTCCCCCCTAACTATCTGGGATGTGAGCACAAGGAGAACATGCAAACTCCACACAGAGAAGCCATGGAAGACCTTCCGGTATGTTTACCTAGTTGTAAACAGCTGTGTGTACTAAACACATTTCAGCCCCCCCCCAACAAACCTGGCTTGACAAATCCACAAAGTATTCTATTTTCCCTGTGCTGTACTGTATCTATGTTAAATTGTCAAACATGTACACTGGGCAGGTTGCTTGGGTTCCAGATCTCTCCAACAGGATTAACACTCTTCAAAGCGATAATAGATCTTGCGGAGCTGAATTTCTGGTAGATCTAGAACCATGGGCTGAACAGAAGTACGTTTAAATCGTGTTCTTTTCCATTAACATCTTCTTTATTAAATTGCTGTTTTCATGCCCTAAATACAACTCTAAAGCTAAATACTAATAGCCTGGCCCTGGGGTGAATAGTAGTATCCACAGTAAATTACTCATGTATGCATAACTGACAGTTGGATAGCAATAAATCCAGTGTCATTGGTACTTGATTAATTATGTTGCTAGAGACGGGAAACAGACATGCAGGTACTGAGTGATTTAATGGCAAGTTAAGGTATAAGAAAGCCAAGACAACAAGCTGAAATACGTTGGATTGTATTATTAACAGCAGTGGACATAACAGCGTTCTATTCATAGTTATGCATTTATTTCAATGGGTGGGGTGAAGCTAGGGTAAAAAAAACTGTCTCCAAATGTACATTTCAAAATAAAAGCACACATTTGTTGTTTGGACTCTTTGACCTGCCCATTCATGTTGTTTGTATTATAGATACGGTAGTCTAACCGGTGTCTGAGATAGAGGGAGCACGTGCATCAGTAGAGTCACAGTTTGTTGAATTTCCAGCAATAATGTGAGGTTTTTGCCAACCCATTATATCAAACATTGTAGTTCTTATAATGTTAGTCAAACAGCAGAAAGAGTGCCATGATAGGTTTTCAGGACATTTTCCGAGCCACTGACATTTGCATGTTCTTATTGGCTGAAGGGAAACACAAATACAGAATGGAGGATTTATGGTGGTTCAATGGGAGGATGGGAGAATGGGGGGGGGTACTGTAGAGTCATTGAATGTTCTCACAGGCTTTCACCGATCGGAGAGATCCTCAAACATTACCGTTATCACGAAAGAAGCCTCCGCAACTGAGACCAAAGCTCCGACAGGCGACATGTTTGAGTTCTTAACGGTAAAGGTCAGACACGACTTCCCCTTCTCTGCCATTTTCACTGGCTTTCACAAAACGGAGGCTGCACTGTTTTGATGTTAAAGTGTTGCTTTTTCTCTTGCAACTGAGAGAGACACGCAACCTGAAAATACAAAGTATTTATTTATCTGCATGGGTATTTCCAGTGAATCTGCTTCGGAGATATATAGTTTAAGCCAGTATCTTTCCTGACAGTGGTAGTTTGGAATTAGACTCAACGCCCAAACCTTTTCGATAGATACAGTAAATTCTATCAAGCCAAGCTTTGCCTCAGTGGCAGCTTATGCTAATAACAAACAGTGGTGCACAAACCAAAAACATTCCGATTTACAAATGTCAACACAGCAGGCTCCCCCTCTCTGTTTGCCCTCGCCCTCTCTCTTCCCTTTTAGGCAACAGCCTTGCTGTGCCCGGTGTGCTTAATCAGTTCAGTGTCTGTACGAGCGAGCTCATTTTCGGGCCCCTTGACCGCTAACTTTACCTGACACGGGGGTGACGAGCAAATGAGACTCGGCCACCATTCCAGCTAATACAGAAATGCGCTCCCCCTTCTCCAGCCGACTGGACGGTGAGTCACTACTCGTCGCCGCCACAGCGAAGGCGCGCGCCCACCCACATCGGTATAGTGAGGCCTTTCATGTTCGAGGGCCTTTCCTCTCAGTGATGACTCGTTAAGGGGGCTTTATTGGAGTGAGCCTCCGCGGCCCGAGGACCCCACAGCACAGGAACGGCGACCTCCAAAGTGCTTGTCAAAGTTGGAGGGCTGTTGAGGTGTTCCGCGGAGCCCCGCGGCGTATAATGGCTAATTGGATTGGCTAAACGATACACGGCCTGGCGGTGTGCATTTGTGCGCAGGCACTGGCGAGGACGTGGGGTGGTGGTGGGGTGGGGGGCGGGGGTGTAGGTGGTGGCAGGGTTGTTGGGCAAGAAGCCACTCCCAACTGATCCCTGGTGCTGATCCCAACAGCAAACCATTCAATCAACTAGCGACAGCCTGATTTGCTAGTCGCCTCGACGTTCCCGGCGTTGCCCACACCTGTCCGATGTATTCAGATGTCAGATAGAGATGCCAGTAGGGCAGACTCTAAGGGTTCATTTGTGAAACCTGCTTCCGTTGTTTACCCATCCCAAAGTTGGTCCATGGTACCCAAGCTTTGTGCCAGCTCTCTTCCCACACTTTCATTGGCCCTTGGATCTGAAGAACACCTTCATAAACACACAACGTTGATTCGATCCAGAAATCCCCTTTCTCTGTCAGTTACCTGTCAGTTTTAACCATGCAGGTAATTACCATTCTGTTTGGTGTTTGGTCCAAGGGCACAACCGGGACAGCGTCAGTGTCCGCGCAACTCATTTGCAGACCCCTGACGACAAGCCCGAGCTGAATAAATATGCATACGTCGGCCAGGTAGCGTGCAACCTCCCAAGGTCGCCGTACAAGGGCGAGCATTTGTAACCCACAGAGGAACATTGGCCGTGTTGTTGCATGTGGTGATAAGACAAATTCCTACGTTTCGGGAAACGTGACCACCCCCGGGCTGCTTGAATTCATTTGTGTCACTCCCTCGGGGGAGGGGGGAGGGGGGGGGGGGGGCCGGTGGGAGATGTACAACCTGTTGCACATTATGTGCAGGTACATCATTTACAACGTTCATGTTTACATGTGCACGATGCTGTACTTGCCATGGTGGTGTGGTGATAGCTGCATGCGTGAGAGAGCATTTGCAGTGTTTTCATATGCTTGGGTGTTCGCTCCCATTCACATTTTGTTTGGAATAACAGTTTTATATTTTCTTGTCTATTTAGAAGACACTTTCATCCAGCTACATCATCAAGTCAGCGAAGCAGACAAGGAATTACTAAAAGTGCACAGTTAACAGTTTGTACAGTACATGTTCCTTTTTCAATCTAATGCATTCAAATGCATGAATTCAAAAAGAATCTCCTTTAAGAATGTGCAACCGACTCCCAGTAAGGAGAATGTGGACTGTCGTTTGATTTGATTGGTGTTGTGGCAGTGTTTTTGCCAGAGAGCTTCCCCGAAACTAATAGTTTGTCCAAACCAATAACGAATGACCTTCTGCTGTGTACAGTAGGTCTTGTGGGTGTTGGCATATTGCTGCACATTATCGTGAATCACTCGCATGTTCATTGCCTGTGACAAAAAACGCTGTCAGTTCTAGTAAGTCCTTATATTTGCCCTCATTCCATTGGGGGGTATTTTGGCCATTGCTTAAATGCAAAGAGAAAAATCCACCTCTCTCTCTTTCTCTAACTCTCTCCATCACTCTTGCCATACATGGCCTAGCTTGGTCCCAAGGGGGTAATCACTACATTTCCCTGTGACGCCTGCTTGGCTAAGCAGTTTTAATACACAAATCAATTTTGCATTACCCCCTTCTGGCGGTGAGTGCTCGTAGTGTGAGAGCTATGAAACTTTGATGGGCCTTTAGCATGCAGATTGCAGCCCCAGTGAATCTTAAATCCGGTCAGGGATGTTGTGTTTTTTTTTTTCTTTCTTTTTCTTACCAAACAATGTCAAGGGAGGTTGAGGCGCCGTTTTTTTTCTGTCAGAGTGACTGGTGAAATTGTTATTCCATTTAAAGTTTTTGCAGTATAAATATAGTTTCTAAGAACTTCTTGTGCCAAAGAGATCAAGGAAAACGGAACTCGCGGTCTTCCGGATGGTTTGCCACTGCGTTTTCATTTTTTGTGAATACAAATAGAAGTGAAGATGAGACTGCCACCAGAGAGAGCCTTGACATCTGCTTGTCCTGCATCCAATAAACCCCCCCCCCACACACACACACAGACACACATAGACCATGTGTATAGATAAGTGTTATTATATATACGGCAGAGTGTATTCCAATGTTCCAAACCAAATGACTGTTTTACGAGACAATAGTTTGCTTTGCTGCGGCAATTGTATTGTGTGACGCTGTGAGAAGCACTGTGTTTTAGGTGTCGATGACTTGACTGCAGTTAGAAATTATGCTGGCCATAATTAGCTTTCACTATGAAATGAAGCTATCAGGGGAGCAAATGAAGAAATTTCACACTTTGGAAATTAGATTTCGCAAGGTGCTGCGTCGACGTCCTTGAATACCAAAATCCCTTTTTGTTCCTTCTTTTCTCCTCCAGCCCCTTTTGACGATAGTCGACAAAAATCTGCGCTGAATGGCAAATCTGACTCTGACTGGCTCTTTGAGTTGCTAACTGCCACATTTGTTAACGTAATGACTTCTTTGAGTATTGAAATAGGGAGTGATCTAAATCAGCAATGGGTGACCTCTACAAGGCACTGGCACTGGACCCAGTCATGTGTTGAATAGTGGAGTCTGGCTACTGTACATTAGAGGTGAGATAAAGGTCATTTTAAGAGGTAGAAGCTGTCATCTTGAATGATAATCAAGGGATTTTAAGTCAAGTGTGTAGTCTATATCACTTCAAATGCGGAGGTAAAAGTATCAGGTGACATAAACTGAAATGAGATGAACTAAGAAATCTCTAAATGTTTCTTGTTTTAAAGAGGTGTGAGGTTGGTGTTGCTGACTGTGATATCTTGGAACTGAGGACTTTGATAATATGAGTTCTCAGAATGGAAACCACATATAATGTACTGTACATATCATGTAAACCTGCATAGTTTAAGAAATACTTTATATCAAGCTGTCCTTGTGGACAGAAGTGTCTAACTACAGTTATATACATTTACATGTAGTCATTTAGCAGACGCTCTTATCCAGAGCGACTTACAGTAAGTACAGGGACATTCCCCCCGAGGCAAGCAGGATGAAGTGCCTTGCCCAAGGACACAACGTAATTTGGCACGGAAGGGAATCGATCCGGCCGACAGTCAAACTAGTTGAATATTTGGATATATCCATACACTCTAATTCAATGCATTTGTAGTTCATTTCTCAATTCAATGCAGAAAGGCTATTCGAATAGTGTACATTTGATGTCCTGTGATGAGGGTACAGGATGTGCACAGACTTAAAAAATACGGAATACCTTACTGCAAAAAACAAGATGCACCACTCACTACACCTTCGTGTGTTCTGAAGGGGATTGTTGCCATGGTAATGGTAATGTCACTTCAATGGTAAAGATGGTAAGATGGCGGGTGGGATGCATTTTATATGCAGGTGCTACGCAGAGAAAGAGATACAGATAATGGAATCAATTTCCTGTGATTCCTGAAGCAGAGAGCCCAGTAAAGAAATAATGAAGGAATTAAATGAGCTATTGCTAAACATCATTTGGCAGTTTCCAGAGGCTATTGGGCTCTCAATATCTTTTCTGGTGCTGAAATTGATATAGTATAAGCTACTGTAGGCTTTCAACCACGTACCAATCTCCCAGTATTTCTCAAGAAGCTTTCTCCTATAGGACTGCTGTGATAGACAAAAATTGTGCCTGGGTGGTATCATTATGGCAGATGTATCTCCAATAACTAAATATATAAACAATTGCCATTTACTTGACAAGTAGTGACATTCAGAGTTCATTGTGTGTTCTTGCCATTGCAGAGCCCCTTCTGTAGCCAAGCTAACAAGCTAGCGACCTGGCCCTCTGGCCCATGGGGCATGAGAAACCAAACTGAGGAAGGCCCTGGAACACCTGACTGATCTGTACAGAGACGGTCGGATTTGCTTTTAAGAGAGGAGAAGATGGTGTTAAGAAGTAGTTTGAGAGACGGTGTGACCATGAAATTGACTGGCATATGTGTCAGAGGGTGAGAATGAGAGGAGCAGATAAAGGGAAAAGTCCAATTGGATGGAGAAAGAAAAAAGCCCTAGACTGTGGCCTGTACACTTTCAAACGGGTGCTCTTTAGAGGAAGGAGAGGCCATTGATTGAACAACCTCCATTAGGTTTCCTGTTTAATACGCAAGCACATTCCAGTTGTTATCGTATGTTGAGGACCATCTAATCTATTTATGTCCTTGCTTGTGTTTGTATCTGATAGTCTGACTTGTGGCTCAATGACAAAGATTTTTTGCTACCATCTGCTGGTTCAATACTAACATGCTTTCGTTGCACTTTCGACCAACATTGTCCTTTGGACAGCAGTGTCTAGATGAGGAGCATCTGGAGTAGCTACAATGTACAATCTTGCCGAGGCATTTCTGGAAGGGTCTGTTAAAAAAACAACACACAATCGCAGAAACTGCCATGTCAGCTGGAGTCAAAGAGGTTATGGCAAGAACATGTGAATTGACATCTGTGTTTGTGACATTGAATAGGAAGTGCCCTGGCCGACTTGACTTTGGTCGTCGTGTGAGTGAGCGATGCAACAGAAGAGATAGTCACATATAATTCACATAGTGGAGTAGAGATCACCCACACGCTCCACTGTAAAACTTGGAACGACGTTCTCAGCAAGTTCAGGTTCCTGAATGTTTGACTTGGCAGGTCACTCTCATGTTTGGTTTTGCAGAAACTGCCTCTTCCAGCACAATCTGCCAAGTCTCACTAGCCAACCACAAGTCAAGGTGACCAAAACGCATTTGACATAAAATCTATGTGAAGGCCTCTGTAAAGTGCATGTGGGTGGCGGTGACACCTGTGTGTGTGTGTGTGTGTGTGTGTATGTGTGTGTGTGTGTGCATGTTTGCTTACAGCAAGTGTGGGTGGGTGGCCATGAGTAGTTGGTGTGCATGCGCGTTCCATCGCAAGTTTGACCGCGTGTTGCTTGTGTGTTTACATGTGTGAGTGTGCGCGAGGGGCGGAGCCTGTTTTCACGCGCCTGCTGTGTGCGTGGTGCTAGCTCGCGTGCTTGAAATAGGTTCCTGACGGCTATGTGTGCATGCAGGTGCTGGGCTATGTGCTGGCCACCCGCCCAGCAACCAAACCCCTGTCCTTGTAGGAGTGCATCCCCAAGAACAAACCCTGGGGCGACTTATTATGGTCGTACGATGGCTTTAGCCAAGCGTGATGAAAGCAAACAGGAGTCCAGATGTGTACTCGGCACAGAGCCTTATCGATTGACAATCTTCTGTACATATTTGAGATCTGTTTAGAGCCAAGCTATCTCCCAGGGTGAGCTTGTCGAGGGAGGAGTGGCCTTCTAAATGTACCTCCAGTTTGGCCTTCCATCTATGGCTACTGTTGGTTAATATATATATATATTTTTTTTTTTACATACAATGGTAGTTTGAGAAAAAGGAGGAGATTCATCAAACAACATAAACATATGTCCTTTAAAAAAGGGTTACAAACAACACAGGTGTTTTATTTGGGGATTTGCCCCTGGTGTATGACTCAATGAATGTTTCCACAGGGTTTACAGACCCCCCAAAAATCTTCTTCTTTGTTTCTTTAAAACTGAATATTTCAGAAGCTTAGTATTTTATCAGCCTTCTTTTCGTTTGTCTGCTTGATTGGAAAGTGTGTGGGTAACTGAACTTTCAATTGAAGTAAAGCAAACAAGACTGTTGACACACGCAGTCGCTTCCCTTCAGGAGTGCCTTACACCTGCTTTCTGCCCGTTTCATTTATCTCGAGCAAAACTGACGCCCCGTGTCTCAATCTATTTTGTGTATCATGCGTTCACAACAAAACGATCCCCCTGGAAAACATTCTCACCGTCAGAGCTGGAGAAGGCTAACGATGCCGCTTTGAGCGTGTGTTTTTTGTGTACGCGTGCAAGTGTGTGCGTGAGCACGGGACAGGGAGACAGGGGAAGAGGAAAATGGCGAAGGAGGGTAAAAAAGATGCGAGTGGCCCATCTATGAAAGCGCCATTAAATTGTCAGTTATGATGGATGTTCTGCCTTTTCTGCATTAACTGGTACATTAGAAGTCATTAATTCTTCAGGAAGTGCACTGGAGATCAGTGACTCCCAGGGGGGTCTCAGTGCCTTGATAAAGCAGGAGGGGAGAGAGAGGGCTGGAGAGTGAGAGAGAGAGAGGGAGAGAGAGAGAGAAAGGGATGGAGGGATGGGTGAACTAGATCCTTCCTTATAGCAGGAGGGAGAAAGATCCTTTCAGTGTGATGACCAATTTTGATGTAAATGACTGCTTTGTGATTTTTCATGGCCTTGAGCAAGGAGACCAACATGAGCTCTCTCCCTTTTCTACTTAAAAAGCTGCTCATAATTGGATTCTAAACCAGCCTCTTTTGTGGCACTATAGAAATACAGCCAAAGAACAAGACAGTTAACATTCTACAAGGCAGCCCATTTCTTTCAGCAGATATTAGCAGGAAACTGATTTAGGATAACTTGTGACAAACATATTCAGGATTAAGGGATTCAGTTACAGTGTGGCAAACAGGTAATGTATTGCTAGGTTAGGCTATTCAATACATCATATTTTGGGGGGAACAGTCTGCACCGGTTGGGCGTGCTCCAAATTATCGAGCTACATACCGAGAGGCTGGGCTGGAGTTTAGAAACATCTGCGCACTGAGTTGTCTTACACGTCCTTTGGCATAAATTTAAGACGGTGTGAAACGTAATCTCACATAGGGAATTGCATTGAAATGCACCGCTCTGTAAGTAAATCTACACAATTAGAAAGTTGCGTAAATCGATGTATTTTCAATTGGGTGCATGTTAAAATGCATAAACGTGACGTGTGAAAAATGGCAATGGTTAATTTTTCCAAACGGCAGGTTTATTCACAACTAGATAATTTTGTACAATGCCATTGAGTGATCATAGGTATTCTACGGTAGCAATTATTCAACTCCGTTTGTCAAGTGCCTAAGTGAGTTTGATGTAGAGGAAACCTATTGAGCAGCGCCAGAGAAAGCAGTACTTTTCCCCTAACACCCATTTTCCACTTGTCAACCAGAAAGCAACATTTCACAAACAATTAAACAACAATTACTGGGCACTGTGCACTTTGTAGAGCGGCTGGAAATTGCATACAACACCATCTCTCTCTTTCTCTTTCTCTCTCTCTCTCTCTCTCTCTCTCTCTCTCTCTCTCTCTCTCTCTCTCTCTCTCTCTCTCTCTCTCTCTCTCTTTGTCTCTCTCTAGCTATCAGGAAGAAAAACCTTGAAAAAAGCATTAACATTAAGAAAGAAGTGGGAACATGAGACCATTGCATTCAAAGTGATCCCACTCCTGACACCAATGCACTTTCCTCAAGTTCCATGCCACCCGGCGCCTACTCCTCCGGGATTCGGAGCAGTTCCATGTCTTCCCATAGTATTTTTCTTGCGACCTGCACCTTGAGGCCTTGCCATCTGGTGTGTTTACCGGCAATAAATATGTTAGATAGGGGTCGACGGGGACGAGTGGAGAAAAGAGGCCATCACGCCAAACTGAAATGTGGTGCCCACCCCAGTCGCGCAATTCCCCTTCGACACTCACGGTGACCGAGACCGCCAGCAGGTATTTATCATATGGCGACAGGAGGTCGCAGGCTAGCGGATGACCATTGTTACCGCCTCTGTATTTATTGTCGGGGCCTCCCAGGCCAAGATCGCAGATGGCTTTTCTCCTGTTTACTCATTTTTAATGTTCTCTTGCTCCGAACGGAGATGTGAGAGGAAATTGGCTGAAGTTGGATATTTACGGTCGCCCGCTCTTTTATCAGGAACTCTAGATTGATGGCGAAGGCGGTTGTCTTGTGCTGAACCTTGACGGTGACAGTTTGATCATTTTCATGAATTTAGCAGTTCTTTGACAAGTTTAATTTACACTGTCCAAGTTTTATTTGACGCATTGACGGTTGTTAAATTGAGAAGTTGCATCATCAATGGGTCGCCTCAACGAACCATGACAACTCATAAAACTGTTGAAATGTTCATGAAGATTTCTCAGACATAGCTTCTTTTTCAGTTTTATGTTCAGTTGTATCCAGTCTGAGTTTTCCCTATAGATCATATTTAATTTAAAATACTATTAAATCATTGTTTCAGCCAGCTAAATCTGTGCCACAACTGAAAACCAGTTTGTCACAGACTTAAATTTAGGTTTTGCATGTTGAGGCAAAAAGCCAACAGTATACAGGAGATAAGTGTTTCTTTCTATTTGTCTGTTCACAAAAGCATAGTAAAGCTGTATGAATCCCTAAAAACATTAGATTATTTATATACATGAACATACCTTACTAAATGTCTAACCATCAGAATATATTTAAACATCAAAATAAAACAGTGAATAAAATGCCATATGTATCTTTGTTTTAGTTTTTTTACAATCAATATCAGTAAATTGGATCCTTAACCGTATCTCACTTTACGTCAGTGGCTAAGATTCCACACTAAGAGAATAGGCATGTTATTGTTTCATCAATATCAAATATCTCTTGCAAACGTCTTTTGTTTTTCACAGACATCGATGTGCAACAAAGCATGAGGAACACGACCCTACTTAACCTTGCCACTCCAAAGAGGTCAGATCCAAAGACCTTCTCCCCCCCCCCTTCTCCCTCCCTCCTTCCCGTCCATCAAATTCAACACAGAGACGACGCAGGCCTCCGGATGAGCCACCTCACCGTGGTCCATTTGTCTCTTTTATGGTCTCGTCTGATGATGAACGTTCGGAAAAGAGAAGTGGACTCGGACCCCCGGGGGTGTGAAGCGTGCCAGAACAAGCACTCCAGCGTCTCCCACGCTGCCCACACCTTCTTCTGAAGCCAGACTTATGTGGAGAAGGGCCGTCGTCGCGTCAGACCTTCCCTCTGGCCTGCTAACCTGGACTCACCTCTACCTCATTCCCCCGAGGGATCTCCCACAACACAGAAGACCTTCCGGATTGATCTTTCCAACAGAAGGAGGAGGGGAGAATTGTCAGTAGCGTAGCAACCGTATCGTTGCTTTGCAGTCCATCCACATTGTGTAAAGAACAGTGCAGGGGAATCTTCTGAGATCAGTGAGTGTGCATACTACTGCAGAGATTAGGCACCATTTGATAACAGGGGAGTTTGGCTGTGAGATTTTTCAAACAGGCATCACAATCGACATAGAGGGTCCGTTTCACTTTTAGAGGCTTGAATTACATTTATGTGTTTTAGATGAGGAATCACACGAGATATGGATTATTTCCCCCATAGTTATGAGGACTACAAGCCCTGGGTTATCGATCCAAATAGTACATGGCCAAGTAACCACACACACACACACACACACACACACATAGATCTCCACCACAAAATGTGACGGTAGCCCCACATTGTCAATTACTTGGACTTGAAAGTACTCTACAGTGGCAACTCTCCACGGAATGACTATCTGAACCTTGAAGAGAATGTGGAAGTTCCCATAGGGATCCTGAAGGCAACAGCCAGAGTGCAGTCCTATCAGAATTCAACAATGGACTCACAGCCAGCAATCACAGCGCACAATATGTTTATCAAAGGTTTGAGCCAATTGCTAGTTCTGTGGAAAGTGCACCTGCACGTCTCTCTCTCTCTCTCTCTCTCTCTCTCTCTCTCTCTCTCTCTCTCTCTCTCTCTCTCTCTCTCTCTCTGCCTCTGTCATTCTCTGTCTGTATCTCCCTCTCTTACTCTCTATTTCTTTCTCACACACTGCATTTATCGTAAAGATCAATAAATGCAAGTCTGATGCTTTTGAATTGTTTACATTTGTGCCATGCATCTTTCAGTTTGAAATGTCTGGAGAAAAAACCCCAGAAGTGGATGGAGAGAAATATTATGAAATCCATTTTCCTCTCACAATGTACGAGCCTGTTGTCTGAGTCAGTATTCATCATTCTCAATAAAGCCACGCGTCCGAGACTCTTTTCAGAGCAGTTGTAATTACAGTGCATTCAGATACAGCCATGTTAGATTATTCGGGGGCAGCAAAACTGTGGCTCTCAATAATGGAGATTTCCCTTTCACTGTCATGTGTCATCTGAGTCTATAAAGAAGATAAGAGGGGGAAAAAAAGGTATTTGAAAGCCATATATTAAACACGAAAAAGACGTCTATCAAAAGCAACCCTTAACTTGAAAAAGAAAATATATTGAAACTGGAATTATGAACTGTCAGGAAAGTGGTAAGTCATTTCCTTTCCCCCCTGTGGCCATTCATGGCCTTTGCTGCCTCTGCTACTGTAATATTAGAATATATTAAAACAATAATTATTTTTTGACATTTAAACGTTATTGCTTTCACAAAAGCCTGTTCTTTTCAATCCGCCTTCTTGTTTTGGCTAAGAGGAGTTGGCACATATTACAGACGTATTACAAATGACAGGTTGTCATGTTGTTTTCTGTCGTTCCTGGAACTCCCCTTGCCTTACTGACTTACTGACGTGACATCTTGGTCACACCACAAAAGCATCAATAATAGAGTGGTGTCCACGAGGGAGAGCATACTGAAACTTTTATGCTGTATGTCAATTATGTGTCCCCTCCACCCCATTGGCTGAAGCACCCAGGAAGTGCCGTGACACTTGTCTCTCGGGGGGGAAAATGTTCCACGCTCACCATGCTCCAGTGACATCCGCTACCGGCCGGGTGACATCATAAGCCATAAAGCAGTCTGGCACGTGTACCTAAGCTAAACCCGCAAGGAATACGTGCGTGTGGAAATGCCACGCGTTATCAACCACTTTACTCACCCTAGTGGCTCTGAGTATAGTACGTTCTGTTGAATGTGTCATAAATGATTTGCTGTAACCATGAAATGACTTTATCTGTTATCCAGATATAGGTTATGAAACCATGCCATTCCTACTAGAAGGTTCCCAGTGTTTAATGATACATGGGCCGGTAAGTCAACATGAGTCATCGGATGTTGTGTCTAGACACAACGTTTGGTTAATTCTTAGGTCAGACATTTTAATAACTTATGACAAACATGTTTGCCCTCTGTTGTGTTGCAGGGTATAGAAGCAAAGAAAATGGCTTCTATACAATTTTATGTACTTATAAATTAACAATACAGGATGGAAGATAACACTGCTTAACAACAACAGCACAGTTAACTCATGTTGTGAGTCAGCTGAACCTCACCTAAAGGATGGTTACGTTTTGATACTGTGTTGTGTTCAGCATTCACGAACGGCTTATAACATAAAGGGACTCCTGCATATTCTCTGGTAAAACTCCCCCATTTCCAGTCATATTTGTTCTGGACAGCAGAGAAGACAGGAAACTTTTGCGTAGACTCTCCCTGCTGACCCATCTTGACAAGAGGCCATTTTGTTTTTCTTTGTGCCTGTCAGGCTCCTCTTCTATGTCTCCCTCCTGGCTTTTGGCGCGCCATGACATGGTGGTCCTCGCATGTTCGCCGAAGCGTAAAATTCCGTCGTTACAGACAGCGGGATTCGGGTACCTGCCGTTTGACAGCAGTAGATGCAGCCTTCACAGTTTCTGACAGGGCTTTCACGCTGGCCTGTGGGGTGTTTTTTTTCCGCAGCGCATACAGATTTAGCGACGGTGTGCCTCTAGGCGGATCCATCCCCACAGGAAAACTGTCAGCCGTCGACTTGATTGGCCCGCGGTCACACCAGGAGCATCAGGAGGAGGAGACGGACATGGTCTGACCCCCCACGCAACCAATCACAGTGTCTGTCCACGCCACAACTTAAACGGTGTGTGCAATGAAAGCCGCTTCTCTCATTTGAATGTCTCGAAGAGCCGTTCATCTGAACGAAACCGCGTTTCCGTGTCCTTACCGGACTGGTAATGCTGGACAAGCCATGATCAGGACTACACTGAGAACACAACTTAAAACCCTTATGAAGGATGTTTATTAGTGGTGTTTGTATCTCCCTCGATGCTACAAAGACAGCATGAGGGGTCAAAGTAGGGCGTGTGTGATTGTGTGGGAGGGGTTGCGGACTGACACTATGGTAGTACCCAATAGAGCTGCTGTACTGGTAGTGCCAAGAGGCTCCACGCTTTCTGGAAACCACACTGGCCTGTCAAAGCAGTCTCCAATTACAGTAGTCCTCTTTCTCTCTCTTTCTCTCTGTTTCTCTCTCTTTCTCTCTCTCTCTTCTTTTACTCCTCTCTCACTCAAAGCTTTGTTTTAGCGGTATCACTCAACGGAACCGAGAACCATTACGCCAAAGTTGTCAGAGAAAGAGTCTCTCTCGCTCTCTGTGTTTCTCTCTGTTTCTCTCCCTCTCTCATTCTCACCATCTTTCCCTCCTTCTCCGGCGTCTGTGTGTCATCCTTCTCGTCTAATGAGAGGCAGGGAATCTGAGCAGGGGGCCCCTGGAGTTTGACAGAGACGCCCGTCGAGTCCTCCGCAGTTCTCTCTCTCTCTCCCGGCTGCAGAGCTGTCTTGTCCTGGCAGCTTGATTCTAAACTGCTCCCCAGAATGGGCCTGCTTCTTCGAAAGCTGCCACGGTGGAGAATCAAAACCAAGAGAGATGTGGAGTTTGCCGGGTACGAGACGAGATATTGGACCTTTGAACGGTTTTCTCTGGAGAGAGGGCCTTAGGGGTTCCTGTTTAGCGTCACTTCCAAACCAAAATCTCGGGTTTAACTTCTGTATGTCTGTATTGTGCTGTATGTTTCCAAATGTCTGTTTGAATGTTTGGATATGAAGGGGAAATTGTTTGTTTACATTTTGCTTCAACAGGCTGGTACAAGGGTCACTTTCTCTGATTCTTTCTTTTTATTGTTCCCCCGGTGAGTAAGTGAAGAACTGAAAGAAATTTATGAAGCTGATATTAAACCAAAAGCCAAAAAACTGAAGCCCCCCCCCCCCTTCCCCAGTATAAAATACCACTCCCAAAGCTTTAGACATGACATGATAGCTGACATTGTGAAATAACCAGTCCCCACAGTACCTGAAATGGCAATAGTAAAAGTGCTTTTCTGGATCAGACTTTAGTGTGAAATCCAGGCCACGTCTCTGCTGGCGAGTGGTAGCTAGAATCCCTGAGGTGACATGAAATGCAGACACAGTGTGACTCCCGCCTCAGCGCCACAACACCTCTCCACTCACACATCAGGCCGACAGCGCAACGCTGCAATGCACGTCCCTCCCTCTCTCTCTCTCTCCCCGTCTCTCTTTCTCTCTCTCTCGCCCCTAGACATTTTGACACACTTATGTATAGTATAACAAATGTATCTCTGAGGTTTTGGAGAAATGGTGACATGTTTCATTGAGACTTGCAAAGCGCAAAAAGGCTATGTGACTATTCAATCAAACTTGCTCCACAAATCCTTTTTTTTTTTGTATGCGTCTGTGCTTGTCCCAAATTCATTGCTATTATAAATTCCAATTGTCAGTCTTGGTTTTTTTCTTTTATTCATTTGGTTCTTTTGTTCAATTCTTTGGCATGTGACAAACGGGGGGGACTTTGGACTGGCAATGTTCACAACTCTGGAAGTTTATGCTTTCTCTCCTCCTTCCTCATTTGGCTGCTTACAAACTTGAGTGGATTTGTTGCATCCACCCTTCACTATGATATGAGATGATATACAGCCCTACATCTGAGATCAGAATCCCAGAGAACTGGGCTAAAGAAGGAGAGATAAAGGGACAGTGGGAAAGAGAAAGGAAGGGTTGCAGAGAGAAACAGAGAGAGTCTTCAAGCAATCATTGCTCTGGCATACATGCCTGCCTGTCAAGTAGGTCAGTACGGTATCTGCCCCAGACAGGTTTGTATTTCAAACTGTCCTTCCTTTCAAGTACATTTTTAAACATATAAAAAGGGAGAATATCTGTTTTGTAATGTGTGTCCTTTAACCACCAGCGTGATCATTGGACCTTAACAATAGACACTGCATGAATATCTACCGACAAGTATCCCTTACTTAACTCTTAACACTGTGCTAAAGTTATTCTTGACATGTACAGTAAGAGCCATACATAAACTCAATATCTATCAAGATGTGAAATTGAAGAATATGGGCCAGTGACAATAGGAAGAGCTTAATCCTGTTTTACAGCAGCCCACAGTCTGCAACAACCACAACAAGATGACGACTGTACTCAGGTCTGCTAGCTGCTTTTTTTCAAATTATATTTCCCAAATGTGGAGACTGGCCTCTCCATCTTGTGGACTCATTTCATGCACACTCTGCTGGTTCTGAAATAACCACATCAGACTCATAATAGGCCATATTAGACCAATATCGAACAAGCTTTGAACTTGCATAACTTGAACCTCGCTGCACAGTAGTTCACTTTCCTATGTGTCCCTCTGGAGAATTAAAGATTAATTGGCACCCCCCCCCTTTTCAAAATTGATTAATTACAGTAAGAATTCTTGGTGAATCCAGAAGATTAATGCTGTGATATTTGCCCATTTGGATTGTTATTGATCTATCTTGATTTGTAAAAAACATTTTAAAAATAACTGTCTTTTCTTCCCAAGAGGCAGTGTTTTGTTCAGAAGTGCAGACATGCTATAAACTACCAAAAGACTGACTGTGATTGTCCTGTTTTCTGAAACTAATAGGTAAAGGACTGTGTAAAATAAAGGTTCAGTTAATTGGGCTGCAAATGGTTGAGATGGTTACCAATGGCAACAAAAGAGCAAATACTGTATTACACAAATAGTCCTCTATTTTAGGTCAGTCATTATCCACAGGGCTCAAGGACTCTTAACCATATAACTGTAGCCTTTTTCAAGTTTTATTTCTATTCACTAACAATGAAAAACGGTGGCCAAACCTTCCTTCTGCAGTAACTTAAATAGCTGTAAAAATTTAAAAATACTATTTTGTAGCACATCTATTCGGTTCACCTCATCAACTTAAGCTAACATTATATAAGCATGCATGTTAAACTTCTTCTTGCCACGTTTGAGAGTTCTACAGTATAGTCAAAGCGACAGTGAAATAATCGACATACATTTCTCTGCTCGGAGACAGGAGAGTTTTTTGTTAGAGTTCCTCTGGGAGGCAGGCCCCTCCAAACACAGGATTATACCCATTGTGATCTTCCTAAGCGTGCCGTATTAGCCATATTCTCAGGGAATCTCATGAAAGCGACTTTGAAACGCAGCTCTTGCTCTGATGTAGTCATGTCAGGGGACAGGCACACAGTATCAGGGAACGCGAATCTCAGATTCAATTATGGATCCATTTTAAATTAGATATATTTTGAGTTGTAAAACAACAAAAAATAACATCCCAGACTGTGGCTTTGAAATGGAAAGAGGTAATTTGCGAGATTTAACGCGGGATCTGCAAAGACTCCTCCCCCGTCTCACATACACACACACACGCACATACACACACACATACACACACCCCCTACGGATGTGGGTGTTGTAGCCTATCAAACAAATGGGGCCTGTAAAGAATAGCTTTTCCTTAACAGCGAGTGCAAGTAATTTTGACTTTGCATGAGAATAGAAGGTAGATGGAGTGTCAAACATCACACCAATAGGGAACATTTCAAATATAGCAGCCGTGATGTAGCTCAGTATTAAACCACTCAAACCCTTCATACTTGCAGGCATCTGTGCTCACGGTATTTGCCTACTCATATTCCATCAATCCCTACAGTATTCCCTACCCTCTGAACTGCACGTACCTGACAAGATCTCAAAGTTTTCCGACATCCAAAACTGCATAGAAGTTTATAGGCCTTGGTTCCTATAACATCGGCCTGTGGCAACAGAAAACCGGCACACACCCAAACCTCCGTCGTTTACAATCCGACTCATCTAAAGATGTGGAGTGTTTGCTTGTGTGTCACTCGTCCCCCGAACCTGTTGAAATCAATAAGGGGACCTGGACAAGCTAAGGCACGCCGTTGGCTGCAGGTCACGTCAGCTTTTTGCTCAGAGTGTTTGTCCGTCTGATTGCAAAGGCCTCTGGGATGGCGTTCATTGAGCTTCCTGTGATCGCACACGGGCCGGCGTCATCGGCGCATGTGATCTTTCATGACAATGCAGGAAGGGGGAAGCTTAAAGGAAATGGGCATTTAATTGTTTTTGTTCTTGTTACTGTTTTTGCTTTTCGCATTGATGGGCATATGCAGTTCTCAGTCAGAACGACACACTTGCCTCCTCATCAACCTTTGGTTGGTGGTTGCGAGGTTCCTGAATTCCCATCCTTTAAGATGATTCATAGGCTAGTGGATTAACTCATTGACAAGAGGTGTCTGAATAACAACCTAATACTAGTGGTAGATGTTGTCAGTCATGCTGGTGTTTAGTTTAGGTTTTGGAGTGTACTACTTCAAATGTACTCATGAGCTTCTAACTAGTAATGCAGATGCAGACATATGAAAGGCACAGTATGACCACACAGGGAACAGATCCTTGCTGTCCTCTGATTGAACTCTGGTCCTTGCTGAAATTGTGCTTTTTGCCATCATGAGCGAAACACATTGTCCATTCATCTTCAATCAGGCAGGATTGTCTCATGATTACAAATGTTTTTACATTGGGGCCATTTGGCTGTTTATTGTACTGATGTGTCATTGTTTTACTAACTCTAGAAACAGGGAAGTGAAAGGGGACCAAGGTTGTGTCTCTATGGTTAAATTACTTATTGGTAGGAATCCATTATCTCTGCAAACTCAGATGGCTGAATAATTAATCATCCTATCACTCGTTTGTTTGACCCAAATGTATAACATTTATCCTTCTCTCTTTGTCTTCTAATGAAATCTTCCCTTTAATTTGGAAAAGATTCTTCCGCTGTTGGTTCCTAGTGTTTAGACCGCTGGAGTCCTAAGTGAATTTCAATAGGGCTAATGCATAATAAATTGCATTTATATGGCACTTTTAAATGCAAGGTCAGAAACACCTTGAAACATGCATCTGGAATATTAGTGACAGCCATTTTGTTTCCAAGAAGTTTATTGTCAACTATTTTGATACCACTCACTTTACAGTAGATGCTCATTTTCATTTCCAAAGCTTCCAGTACAGTAACATGGCCATTTGGTAAAATTGGCTGTTAAAACTCACCATTTATTGGGGTTAATCTTCCTGTCTTGCCTTTCAGAATTAGTCATGGCGCACAGTAATGCTTTACTTGAAGGGTGTCTTCATGTCCATATAGCACCTTTATGCAACCATCCATTGCACCTTTGTTGAAATGAAATTCATATCAGCCTTCATGACATTAATTCAGCATGAGGTAATGGTTACTGAAAATCAGAAATTGTAGTGATATGCTTTTTCAGATAAGATTTAAAATTATGAACAAGGAAACGTCAGTCAAACTTGGTTATTTGAAAGAGCTTCTGCACAGTGATTGGAAAACTCCTACTAGAGAAAGAACCCATCCATGAAATGATGTGGCATGTAAATGTATGCCCACTCAATAACTTAAGGATCAGAAAATCCTTCAAAACTGACCATGACAGTCTATATTGATCAGTTTCTTGTTCAAAAGACATTAAAGCAACTACCATTGGTATTCTTATGGACATTAGTTCTGAGTTGCTTTACTGGATGAAAAGGAACGGCTCGGATCAAATCACACTTAAAACGAGACAAAGCGGCATCGTTGTTTTAATGATGCCCTTTGTTTGTTGTCTGGAAATTCCCTTTCCAATCTTTCGGGCCCTGTGAAGGCTTGCCAAGGAGCGGTGCTATAAAGCCAGCCGATTTCTTATTTTATCTGTGGACAAACAAATCGATCGCTGTCTCCGCGGCACCTGCTGCCCTCCCCCGTGCCCCGAGGAGGCATCCTCTCCGCTGTCCATTCCACTCGCCAATCAGACTATTTAGGCCGACCTATTTCTGGGGAGAATGATGCTCGGGGTGGACAAGCGCCCCTCAATGTCTTAGGGGGGAGAAGTAACGAGAGGAAAACCCCCCAAAAACCCAAACGTTTTCTCGGGATCTTGACACGTTTAATTGAGATTTCATGCCCTATTTTCTCAGAGATCCGAACCCTCGCTCCCTTCTACCACAAACAGTATTTCCCTTAGGATCAAGATGAAAGAAATTGTTTTCAGGGTTTATTTGTTTTTTGCAGCTTAAAGGACTTTTTATCACACAGAACAGCTTTTCAATAAGAGAGTGCCTCTTTTATTCAGCAGACAAAGTGACTCAACTTGCTTTGCTTTGTCTGAAAGGTAATGAAAAATGAATCCCAATCAACTATTGATAAAACGCTCAGAGGAAGTGATGGAAGGCTCACGGTTTCATCTGTTACAATGATTAATTATTTGGAATACACAGATTTGTCAAGATGATCACAAACACCTTTTTGCTTTTTGCAACCTGTTTATTTAAGTTATGTTCAGTATTCTAATATCTGAATATTTTAGCCTTTTGTCTAATACTGATAGCAGTCTATTTTCAGTAGGTGAGACTATAATTTCAGACAGGTAGACCACTGTAAATATAATGGAATACATTTTGCCCCTTAAAGTTAAACCTAATTTGGTGTATTAATTCTCACCGGAAAACCTCACCATAGAACTACTGTGAAATTTAGATTAAACATGGAAAAAAAGGAAGAAAGCACCTGTAATAAGTTGAGAGGAATAACTGTGTACCTTTGAGATTGAGCATATTTATAGTTTGAAATAGACGGTAACTCAAATGCATACTATCATATGCAGCCCATCAACATGGGCTGACTGAGTCCCTTGTGCTCTCGTTATGACATCACCAGAGCTTCCATTAAAATGCTGTTATGGCCCCAGTGGGAGTTCTATTTCCCAGCAGGCCCCAGTCTGCATATGCTACAACCGGTGACATCATGCACCATCACCATGGCCAAGGGAGTTCTATGGAGAGGCAGTGATCTCAGAGCTCATTCGCTTCTGTGTGTCCTGGCTTTGCTTTGGTGAGATGTATTACCAAAATGACATCAGAGTAGATGAGGCCAGGATTAAAAGGGCTAGAGATCAAGCAATTGCTCTCGACTGACACCGACAGTGTTTGAGTTGAACCTTCGCTGTCTGTAATAAAGGCGGTTGCAGGCATAATTCCTCCAGAGTGGAAGGAGCAGCACTTTATAGTGCACCTAAAGCAAAACACCATCATTTTGTACTTGATGAGGGGGAAAAAAAACACTTCCTGCTTTTGCTTTACCCTTCCTTTGAAGTGTTTTCTGTGGTTTCCGGGAAGCATTTACAGGCCTATATTCTCTTAATGTGAAAAATACATTCAATGTTTCCTCTCAAGAATGATAGGTAAAGGTGTGTTATTAATAGTGTTGATAATAATATGCTATGGTCTCTCTCTACGGTGTCACCATATTCTGTTCTGAAAGTCCCATCTGACCATTTGTCTGTATGATATCTTATTTCAGTTTCCCCGTGGCCCTTTTACCTGATAATAGCACTTAACGCCCAACCTTCACGAGCAGCCAAGAAACATGGCCTTAAAAGCGGTATTTTACAGCAATTATGCTCATTATCTACTTTCAGCTATGTTAAGAAGAACATGTCGACATATTTCATCTGGGTCCCAACGGAGTGCATTGTAATCACCTGAGTACAACACCAGGGTCATTGACACTAAAGGGCCTCCAAGACAGAGCGTGCTAATGTCTCACAGGAATTTGTATTGACATCTTCACCTCTTCCACCAGTCTATTGGACACGCAGGGAGGAAATACTTTGGTAGAAGAAAGAAAAAAAAGGGTTAGCCCCCTTTGTGGCCTTGCTGTTCGACAGCAAGTGCTCTTTGGAGGCTGCGAAGGTCAAGAGCGCTCACCACTGACATTTAACGGCTGTGGGTGTGACCCACCAGAAGAGTGATACTGATTATAGCGAAGAAAGAGGAGATGAGAAGAGCTGTACTGTATCCTGGCTCTCCATATCACAGAGATGGATTAAGTTAATGACCTGGCACTGAACGGATCTATCACCTGGGGGAATATACAAGTAGTACATATTTGTGTCCCTGAAAATACAAATAGGCGGTGACCCCCAAGAGCACTGTTAGGTTTGTATGTCTGGGCTCCTCCCTCCATTACTATGATATTGTCTTACAGTAAAGAGACCCTCGATAACTCCTTTTAGTAGACAGTCTATGAGTACAGTATGGTATAATGGTTTCTCTGGCTTGTAGTTGGGCTGCTAGTATTGAAACTACTTAAAAACAACGGAAGCAGTTGTTCAGAGAGGCACAATATGTGCACAATATTTAAACAACGCTTGAGGGAAAATTCCCATATTCATCAATCTTGCCACTCAAATTAGTTTTATTTAGTTCAGAATGAAAAATGGGTTATGCACTAACACTTACACATGGAAATTACCTTTTGATAAGTGATACAAACTGCATTCTATTTCTGTAGTTTCTATAATTTGGAACTTTAAAACTCAAATGTTGGCACTGCTTTTGGACAGATAAAACGTTAATTCACATTTTAAGGGGACAATCATCTTATTTCGACCAGGAAATGGTTTATTCAAGAACAAGGGTGAGGTCGGTAAATAGTTTGCTGACTCCATTGTGGTATGATAGCTGTGAGGGGAGGGTTTGTTTTATCAGGTGCAAAGATGTGTGGGGGAGGTGGAGGTTGTGGTTGGGCGGAAGGGCAGGACCAGTGGAGGGTGTTATTTAGGTTTCTTAAACACACTGGATTATAGATGAAATATATGTTTGGTAGGCTGTTACTAGCTTCACACTCCATCACAGTAGGTGGCGGTGTGTGCACCTTCCAATTGGGTCTGCCAACTAAAACCAAAGAAGAAGAAGAGAAATATATTGTTTGTCAATCTAACAGGTGGTTTAGATCAACTGGCATGGAGTAGGTAGTGACAAGCCATAAAGAATTCAACGTTTGTTTCTTCCTGAAGGATTCTTAAGTGGGAAACAGTAAAAGACAATAATGCCAATTCACCCTTTCTCTGTTGAGCCATTTTGTCGCTACCAACATGGCTGTCACTTCACTGTCGACCAGGATTGGCTTGGCTCGACAGAAGTGTGCTGTGGAAGCCTGACGTTCAGAGAGAACCCAGCTGGATTCAGGCTACCAAAGTCTGGTAAGGTATAGGTTTTGACATCTTCATATTTTGTTTTCCAGACTTGAAGCCATGTGGGCCTTGTAACATCAGGGGTAATTTGAAGACTGTATAGTGGTTGTTCTACACAGAAAGAAGAGTGTTGCTGTTGTAGGTATGTAGTTCTTCTCAGTGTTCATCCAATAGTGCTAGAGAAAAGATTTGTGACAATTGTATCAAGTTTTCAACAATTTTGCTCTGTAATTGAACTGGCTGTCAGTATAGGGGTACGATAAAAGCAACCAATCTGAAAAAAGACACGTTTGACCCAGTGCTCGAGCAGAGTCTGTAACATCCTGATAGCTTGTATGCTACCGTAACCTCTAACCCCTTGCACACTAACCTCTAACGAAATTAAACAGAGGCCCTCCCACTTTGCAATGTGAAATGGCTTTCTTTATTTCCATCTCATGCTGTCACATGGTCACTGTAGTAAGAGGCCGAGATTCTCCCAAGTCACATTAACTGCAACTGTTGAGGTTAGATAGTTCTTATCACCGTTTGAAAGGAGATGATGAGAGATAATTGCAAGGATGTATTAGAGCAAAAGTTTACCTCTGTCCCATTTCTTTGTGTGAACCCATTAGCCATGCCCATTGTAGATGCTACCAAAGGTTCCTTGCACATAATTCAAAATTAATATGCTCCACTTTGTGTGAGAATTTGATCCAACTCCAAGATTTCACTCTATAAAGAGCAACTTTTCTGGCCTTTAGGGATTTGCCATGTTTCATTATCTGCATAGAATGCAGAAGGCTCAAACTGAGTGTGATATGATATACAATTGATGCCTTTCATAGTCAGCCACAGTAAGGGCTGGAAGTTACAACAAAGAAGGCTACTGTCATTAAGTCTAACTTGACTGCATCCCCATTGAAAGATTTAGTAGTTGTGGCAATGGAGTAATGAGACTAGGGGATTGCCATTTTGCACACGTATTTGCTGTTGTTGACACACCCTTTTCCAGAACTGCATGTATGTAGTCCAAATTGAAAACATTTAAAAGAGAAAATTATGCATTTCAGAACATCCACTGAATTGGCTCTACATTTACCGACATGCTATCTTAATTTGTTGACCAAAATATAAGTATCTTTGGGTTTTATAAGGTTATTGAAATTATAAAAATATATAACTGGTACTTTCATGCTACTGTTGACGTGTTTAAAACGACACACAGTATACACTTATGATAATTGTTCTCAGCGACATTGGTAGGGGAGAAATTATTCTGGGCGTGTTAACGTTATAGCCCTATTCAATTCACATAACTGATTCAACTGTTGCAACACCCACCTCGTGGGCATATGTACCGTTATGCCAATTGTGTCATGCTGCAGGGCTTTCACAAAGTTTTCGTTATTCCATTTAGTATCTGCCTGTTTATCAGTATCTTGTATCGTTCCGCCCTCGGAAAAATGTGTGCATGGTTCTCTGTATTGACCAGCAAGTTAAGGCATTAATGAAAATGAAATGTTTTGCTTAATCTCAGCTACATCTTCAAACGTTCTAATAATAAGCGTGGAGCATGTTGTGCATCTCAGAGGGACAGCGCGAGCGCACTTGAACCTTATTCGCTGTCCATGGTGCTGAACAGATTCAACGCTCAACAAACAAGTCATTGTTTTCAGATTTAGTGGTACTGTGCACGTGTAAACGGAGAAAAGCACTCCTTCGTTGCACTGTTAATTTACCAATATATCAGGGTATTTTTTTTACTGGATAATAACCCGTAACTGACTGAATGCATGTAGGCTATTTCGTAAAACGTTGCATTTTACAGGCTGGACTGTTTATCAACTGTCCTGATGTCAAATGTGTATTTTGATATGCTACTATAAGCAAAACCGTCTAGACAAATTGTTCACCCGTTCAAAAGGACATACTGATTGTAAAATAACCTATACCATCAGATGTGGTTCTTGGTCAAATTCGGAAGAGGCAACTTGCAGAAATATACTTTGTTTGACCACAAAATTACAACAGATTGTTTTGTTCTTCTCGCGCTGAAAACCTTGTATATGGCACTGGATGGCCAGTTATGTTCGATTTTAAATTCCATATTTAGAAAAACGCTTGAACATTTTGAATGACATGGAAAGGGGCGAATAGAATCTTTGGTGTGCTTGGATATTGAACCCAAGGAGGACCATGTATAGCCAATTATATTGAGGCACCACTCTGCATCACTGTGGATGCGGGGCGACTCCGAGTATACTTCCGCGTGTATGGTGCTCGTGTGTACGTTGAATGGATGAAACAGCGGAGAGGTATACGATTGCGGTGATACGGCCCTATATATGTGCTGACAGGACTATCTTCCTTTAAAGACAACCTCCTCCTTTCCTCGGTTTTCACTTAGTGATGTCGCGTATTTGTGTGGTGAACCTGTAAAGAGCAAGACAGGCAGAAGCCGACTTTTTTAATTATTTGATTCCTTTTATTTCTTCAGTTATTTTCCTTTCATTTGAGGCATTCGCTCAAAGGGACCCAATTCTGTATCCTGTTTTAATAAATATTTTATTTCATCCTTTTACCTTGTTTATGTGTTAATTTTTATGTTTCTAAGTTTGAGCTAAGAGAAAAGGCGGAATTCATATTTTTAGGCTATTGCCAAGTGTTTTCTTGATTCTCTATTTTCCAAGAGATTGTTTGCCAGAGGACGTCCGTAACTTTCATTTATAGACACGGTAAGATGTTTTACATATTTGCTCATTCATGTATAACATTTGAAATGTATATTTCAATCATTCTACCCTCAAATCGAGTGTATTAGACCATGTTCTGGTATAGCCCAAGACTATCATGCATCGTCTGTTACGGACATTTAAGTCGATGTTATCGTTTCAATTTCATTTGCATTCGCTACATTTCAAATGCATTAATGTAGAATTGTAATATGTGTTTAGCATAATCAATCTCCTTATGCAAAATGTGAGTGTATTCCAGTGATTGCATTCCAGTGTCAGCATACAGCCAACTACAACACGTTGCGTGCCGGGAGAACCTGAGGTAGCCTACTGCTTAGCTTATGTTGCCTCAGTAGCCTATGTATACTTTTGTAATTTTTGTCATGGTCCTTAAATCTTATTGGCTATATGTGGGCTGTAAATGTTGAGCTTAGACGCCCCGAGATTCGCGTTGGTTTGACCATTAAATCCCTTATAGCAACAAGACTTTGATTTACTATTCGGAATGAGCATTGTAAGGTGCATGCAACTGATTTCAGAAAATTGATTATAGTTGAGCTCAACAATAGTCTATTATCATGCCTGGTCCGTGCTCTCCAATATAGCCTACTGGTGTGGTAAATACGTTCACATCTGTCTCTGGATTTAAGGCATACACACCCTTTTCAAAAAGGCCTAGGTGTTTCAACTGTATTGCGCAATTCGAGGTGTGCGTTTCTAGCTTTTCTAACCGTAGGCTACCTAATGTTTGACTGAAACAGGCCTTTCCTGGTACATCCTGACTGTTGAACATTATCTTTGGCTTATCCTATAGGGCCTATCATTAATAACATTTGACATGAAGTCTAGGCTATCCTAATAATGTAGCCTGCCGCCTTTTACAGTATGCCATCAACGTCAAATCTTAAGTTGAGATTGATTTTAAGGCGGATGGCCGAATGCACAGGTCTACTCATGCCACATTTTGGCTTCTATTGACTAATTCAATGCCTAAAGCAATAACGTTTAAATCACTGCCACTGCACATTTTCAGAGCTTCCATGTGCCACACACTTAAGAAATTTGTGTCTCTGAAAGACACCAACTTGCAGCTTCTCGGAATGCAAATGTTGTGTGTATCTTCGACTGTGATTTACGTTCAGTAGAATTTATTACAAGACCAGTCCTTTCGGTTAATATAGCCTACCTCAACACACCTGAAGCGAATTAAATGGCCATCTTGCAGAAACGGACGTGGACTCTTGTCTCTGATTGGCTGTGGTCTACTCAGTTTACTTAGGGTAGTTAGTTTCCCGCCGCTGCCCACCTATTGTCAAGCTTGCTAACTTTGGCGAAGAACGAAGCAACTGATGTATGAGCCTTATCACGTATCAAAATAGCTGTGCGCTGTATTTAGCATCTAAGGTAAGATAACTTAAATGGCCAACACTAATTGAGCCGTAATGTAAATTAGGCTATATAATAACAAAGCCATCTGCAATGCAGCTAGCACAGTCAAACACAGGCACTGTTGCAGTTAGCGTAAGGTTGCTCGCTCTGTTCGAGCTAGTAACTAGTAGCTAGGCCGGGTTGGTTGGCAAATAACTAGTACGACGGCCGCACAACATTCCGAATATAGCCAAACTCCTAATACAAGTTGTGTTTATTAGTTAGCCAATTGTGATTTAAAGCAATGCATTCGTGTTTCAGTTTGTTTCTGCGTGCTATACTAATTTAAGAAGCAAACTTGGATAGTAGCTAGTTATCTTAGGCTACTTTATTAAAGCGTGTGGTGGGAGAATCTTCACCTTTCAATTTAAAATTATTCAAGTTGCCTTGCATTCAATGTGGCAATTTCATTCTTTCATGAATTCGAATTTTTATTGCTTAGGTTAGTTGTTTATATTGTGACTTGATATAGACTACTTCGGATTTAGGTTTGGGGTCCCAAGCCTGAACATTAATCTTGTAAATTGTATGTGGCTAGTATTTGGAGCAAAACTTGATAATCACACACTGCTGTTGCATATTTCATCAAGTTTTCGTCACATTGAGAATAACACTAAAAGTTTGGTTGCCACAGCAAAGATCTGTCCAATTTGCACTTTCAAGCAATTGCCTTTCCACCGCAGGTGTCACAGATTAACTAATTACATGCCCACGCTTAACTCGCCTACGTTTCAATCAATTGAAATGTTATTCGTTATTGCGGACATTTAACCATTTAGACTTTACATCCTAAAATGTAAATCTGAAGCCAGAATTTCAGTCTGATTTTTTGAAAGTTTTAAGAAAATGTACTTCCTAAATTGAGTTATCTTTGTCTAGTAGCATATATTGGAGGGATGTGGAACAGCAGTATACGCTATAGTCTCCTACACTACACCCTCTCAATGACCGCAGGAAGTGCATGTCTGTCCCCTTTGGTTGACACCATAGTAAGGGTTAGGAGTTATTTTGGACATGCATACTTTTCCACACTTTGCTATAACAGGTCTTTTGTCTCATTATATGGGAGATGAGTTAAAGGTATCATAGATACTGTTTAAAGTTTTATGTAGTACACCTTTCCCTAGCACTGAGGTGTTTTCTATTTAGTCAAGGTAGGCCTTACAGTCTGTCTAGTGCTTAGGGTTGGGTTATCTGACCTTGAGTACTGAACAGGCGGTGTGTCAAGATGCCTCAGCATTGTCTTAGGCATCTGGGTTCCAGTGAGTAGGCACTCTGCGGTGAGTAATCGTCAGTCAGGAGGTTGTGAATACATTACGAATTGTCAAGCCAGCAACTGGAAGCGTGGCCAGTTAATTTACGAGGAGGCTGCTGACTCACATGTCAGCCACAGCCCCCCATGGGGGTATAGGGATGGGGAGGAGGGGCTGGGTGGCTACCAGGGGGATTGAGGGCGTGGTGCAGTCTGTGTTGCCCTTTACGATCCAGTTGACCCTGGCTTCTGACTTGCTCTTGTGCTTCTGAAATCTGAATAATTTTAATTATTATAATTTCTTTTTGAGTTTTGTTTACTTTATTCATCTTTCATGGTACTTTTAAGGATGTAGTGTCTACAGAGCATTTTCAACAATTTTATTGTTGACTTAATTCAGTTAACATTTCAAAGTGGGAAGTCTCAAGTGGATGGGATGTTGTGTTTGTTACTATCCAAGGTGTTGTAGTAGAGCCAGCTAAGGTGTATTTTCACCAGTCCTCTTCTAAATCAACACAAGTTGAGGAAGAGTCAGTGGATGTTCACAATTGTTTATATAATCCTGAGCCCCGACACTTGGCTTTCTAAATAAAGACTTGACAGACCTCCTAAATGAAAGGAGAGGGAGTGCACTTTTAAAGGCCAATGTAGAACCTCGCTCCACACAGCCCAGTGTGTGTCTGACCGAGAATGGGGTTAGATTACAGTGGGAAGTTCCAGTGTAGGGAAAATATTTCGACCCCCCCCCTCCCCCTCCATCCTCTTCTATCTCCAGCCCCTCTCCACATTTGCAGTGAAGGCTTATTATGAGCTGTGTGGAGGGCTGGCATGCAGTGTTCACCCCCTCCTCGTGTGCTGCGTGTGTACCACAGGGCGTCCCTCCCCCAGCGTGGCAGATCATTACCTGAGGCATGCTCCGCAGTGTCCTTGGACCCTGTCACTGCATCACAGACGCTCCCCCCCCCCACCCCACCCCCATTGGATGTGGGTGGGCTGCAGGGTTCACTCTGAAAACATGGATGCAAAATGAATGTATTGTAAAGCAATGTTATGCTCAGCATCCTGCAATACTTTCAGACTTGCATGTGTCTGATATTAAACCACATATTCCTGACTTTGGAGGAACTAGCCTTTAGCTGATTTGATTAAGATTTTGCTTTGAAGGTCCACGTGTGTTGGAGAACCTGCACCTCTGAAAAATGTAAATGTTAATGGTATAAGCAGGTGGTAAAGACACCATGAAACCCATTTGAAATCTAGTCTTGATGTCATATCCCCTGACCTCACACAACAAGAAGTATGAGTAAAGTGAATTTGAGGGTTAATGTAGTTTATTTTAATAGCAACATTCCACAGGAGCCTGAACCATATTTAAGAAGCTGGTAAGTGGTGCGTTTTAATAGCTTAGTCTTAGTCTGTGACTCGGATCAATAGTAATGTCCAAACTCCTTAGGCTTGGTGATGAGGTACTCCTGGATGTCTTTAATGGTAGGATGAGCGTGCTGGTGAGGTATTTGGAACACCAGCACACCAACATCTCACACATGCTTGCTTGATTTAATGCCAACTGCAGTCCTTGGAGATCGTTTGGGTCATTTGGCTGAGCAGCTCTGAGGGAGTGGTAGATGAGCGGCCATACTGTCACTTTGAAGTACATGGCCCGGGATCTTGCCAGCAGATGTCTTGACTTCTCACTGTGGGTCTCACTACTGGAGCTGTTCCCCTTGCCTGCCATATTTTATATTTGACAGACTTCATATAAGAAAGAAAAGGGAAAAAAAATCTAATTGTGCCAGTTCTATTGAGTACAGTTTGTCCATGAGAAGATATTCTAGATCTTAAGGCTAGTTTTCATTACTTTAAGGCATTTACTGAGGCTGCCATTGAAAGGAAGAAATGTAACAGCCCTTTTGAAATGTTCAGTCTTGCTCAATGGCAGCTGCTGTGTGCTTTGTGTTCAGTTCGCTGCCAGGGGGCGCTCACTGGCATTCTTGGCTGTGCGAGTTTTAAAAAGCATCCTGAGCTTCAAACAAGCTGCGTTCTAAGTCACCATTGTTAGTGTCGAGCAGTAAAACGAAATTCCAATGATGGTTCCAGAAAGCCTTCACAGAGACCACTGTTTACCTAGGTTGCTGTTGTCCTCCCTCATGCCTCCATTGATTAACAAACATGGCTTATTCAGCAGATTATCATCAATTTCTTAGTCTCATCCAGCAGTCACTGCAGCCAAATTGCCCTGCCTTGTCGCTATGTCAATTAGCCACTAAGGCTTATGTGATGGCGTAACGGTTCCAAATTCTCTCAGCCTCAGTAGTCTTAAGTGTGTGCAGCCCACCAGCCATCTTTAGCAACATTGGCTGAAACTCTAACCTAAGTGTTGGCAGAGTGTTCTTTTAGTGTGTCCAGCAGAGCTGGCCATGAAATATTAAATAGCCAGGGTGTCAGAAGTCAAAAGCATTCACCTCATACAAACTGGTATATTTACCCCCCCCCCCCAAAAAAACAAACAAACAAGACATTGTTGACCCTCTTCAGCCAAGACGTTCCTTTTCTTAGCATCATTGCGTGCGAGCGTTCTCCCCCTGTGAGACGGTTGTCAGATGTGAGAGGAGCAGTAGCTAAGCTTGCTGCACTTTAATGAGTCTTAAAAGGAAGCCTGCTCTGTTGGGTAAAGCGGTGGAGGTAAACGGGTTTATTCCAGCACTCTTGACGGAAGACATAAAAAGAACCTCATGATCTTTAGCCGCCTTTCCTTTTTTTCTTTTTTTTTTTTTGTACAAAAACCCCAACCCTTTCCTGTTCTGCAAGGCCTCCAGGGGAACAAGATGCTCCGCTCTCTCAAATGCCAGCACTAGAAGCAAGCTGCTGGCTGGCTGCAGGAACTAAAAGCCTTTACTGAGATTTTTGGGTGAGGCGTCTTGCCAAGTTCCCTTTTCCTAGTGTTTATCTAATAAAACATTTCAGACTTGTGGCAGTGTCTGTAGCAGGACAATAGCCAATGTTTGCACTCGTTGCTTCTTAAAGGTGAAACTATCATTGGAGTTGTATTGAGTGGTTTCTTAGCATCACAGTTGGGTTCTCTGCATCCTATTCCTCATTTGGCAGTTTAATAACTGCATTGCTTTGGATACCTTTGGTTAAAGTAGCATAGTGACTGGGTGTAGTTGTTTCGGTACAAGTGAAGATCTGAGAGAATATGAAGGAATCAGGCCTATGCAGGAGGAAGTCCAGGCCTGCACTGCATCATCAGCTGTTAAGTCTGTCTGTGGTAGGAGACAGTAAAAGAATGGCTTAGTCTAACTGATGAGCTAGGACACCTTGAAGGCAGTAGACACGTGTGCTATGACGACTGAGAGTGCATTTCCTAATCTGAGGTTTGAATGCGAGAAATCGTCTAACCTGTCATTAATATTTTAAAGTGTTCCCACACCAGCCATATTGGGAGGACTGCAGTCTGTTTTTTCCTGTGGAGACTGCATGATCAGTTCTACGAGTATCCAGGTGCAGCCTAAATAATTTCTTCAGTAAATTCTAGGTTGCAATTCTGAGGCCCTAGTAAAAAAAAAAAAAAAAAAAAAAAAAAAAACTTACCAGTGGAGTTACAGCATCGACCTTGGTTGAGGGAAATGCCAGTGTGTTTCTAATAAAATAGTTCCATTGTACCGGAGCTGTGTAATGTCACTTCTTGATGTGCTCAGGTTTACTGAAAAATGTGGATGTGCTCAATCCATTTGGCGTCATTTGATTTCAGTTGCTTTAGTTTAATGTGTGCAGAACTGGCTGCAGGTATGTGAGACCCTTCCCAACTTCTCAAAACAGATTTTTTTAATTCTAGAGATTTACATTTAGTCCTTTAGCAGACGCTGTTATCCAGAGCGACTTACAGTAGTAACTACAGGGACATTCCCCTGAGGCAAGTAGGGTGAAGTGCCTCGCCCAAGGACACGTCATTTGGCACGGCCGGGAATGGAACCGACAACCTTCTGATTAATAGCCCAAGTCCCTAACCGCTCAGCCATCTAATTCCCTATAGAGAGATGCATGGTTAATACATTGTATTAATGCTCATTTTGTCAACACTGTTCATGAAGGGAAGGTTTGACAGCTAAGTAACAAACAGCCTTGCCAATTTGACAGTCAGTAGAAGAAGAGTTTTGACTCCAATGTTTCCTCCTCTGCTTTGACTGGCATGCAGGTAAACTCATCAAGGCCAGTTGGAGTTTTGGCGTGGGAAGTACTTTCTTGTGAGCCATCGTGTGTAGTGCCACACAAGAATGGCAGTTCAAATTAAAGTGTTCTACATAATCTTACGCAGCCAGGGTTATGTAAACAGAAACTCTGTGGAAATAAACTGAAGTAGAGACTGTAAACAATTGATTAAAACGTGTCATTTGCTTTAAACAATTCAAAGCAAGTCGTCTTTCCATGCAAAGTTCAGTGTCAGACTGTTGCCAGTGGCAACATTTCTCTCTGCCTTGTGCATTTGTACTTGTAGCTAGCTTAGGTGAGTGGGTTGCAGACATTCATATGTGTAGTCACCTTTAATACCCTCAATATTCGATAACTATTTAACACTTTTGACATCTAGAGTTCAGAGAGGCAGTTCATACATCCATTAAAGGAAACAGCCATTAATTGTGATGAAGATGTAGCAGGTATAGAAAAGGCTTTTTGCAATAGTAAGACCCCTGCTTTTGCCATGCCTAGTTATTTACAACTGATGCAGTGTGCCAGTAGTGCAGAGATCTGTTTCCATGGCTTAGTGTAGCTTAACATGGCGGCGGACACTTTTTTGTGTTTTTTGTCACCAACCGCTCCTCCAAACAACTTCACACGGCACGTCTGTGGGTCCTGAGCAATACAGCTGACGAAGTTCAGCTTTATTCAGTGCCCGGTTTCTCAAGATAATCGAGCCACAGACACACAGTCCTGCCTTTTTATTGTTAGATATCGAGAAGAGACACTACCATCTTAGCCTGATGGTTAGCAGGGTGATATTCACACTTTATTCCAAAGGGTCGTTAACACAATGATTGCCTTTTTAGAGTATAGGTTTCTTCAGTGGAGATGGACCTGCTTATTTGTAGACTTTTATTGTAGAATAACATCTATTTTTCAGTATTAAGGAAAGATGCATTTAAAGCCAGTATAGCTTCTCAATTATTTAGAGTTGTTGGGCTGTACTGGTTAACTGGCTACTAGTCAAAATTCATTGTTGATCTGGTTGTGGTCAAGGGCAGCATCACAGAACCTTTCCACCTCCCCCGGTTCTCCCCTCCATCAAGACCACTTGATCATTACCCCCAAATCATAATCCATATGATGGAGGAGATGGAGGGAGGAGAGGAGGAAACGAGCATCCAGGGAGAGGAGGACTGGGTAGTATCATGTATGCTGTGAGTTTAGAGCTGTGGAAACAATGCAAAGCTATGCATTTTTCTGTCAAACCTTACTTTAAAATAATTATTTGGCTGTTGAATATTCAGTTTTCCATCCACTGTATCAAATGTAGCCATTTCTAGTGGCTCCTGAGAAATGTACGATAAAAAATGTCTAATTTGATGATGCACTTTTGACTCTTTAAAATAAATGTGCTTTTCATTCCAAACTATCAGGCCACATGCACTGATTTTGTGCAAACCAAATCTGACACATTTTCCCCATGTAGCAATCTTTTCTTATCTGCTGGGACAAGAGATTTGATTGGGCTACACTTGAGGGAGTGGGTTTTTGGCTGAAAAGCTTTTCCACAAAGGACACGAAAACATGACGTCCATTTGTGCTGCGATTTTTGTTTGACAGTTTGTACCTTCGCTTGCCTCAATTATTGGAACGGCAATCTCTATAAATATGCAGAATAGACTTGATGCATATTCATAGGTTTGGAGGAAACTAGTCTGTAGTGATCAAGGAGAGGAGGCATATTCATAGGCTATGTGATGTCCTTTGATATATTAGTCTCTGAGCTGTGCTACTCGGGTGTGATGTTGGCTGTATGACTAGCTATGTATGACTTGTCTAATGTCTATGAAAAGTGGGTTGATCCCATGCTATGTTCTTGAATAGCAAGAGGGTGATGTTAATGCATAGTGTGCTGCACAAACAGCGTTGGTCGATGTGCGTGTCAGTGTAGACTAGCAGCAGACGCGAGCGCCGTGACCCAGTTTGATTAGCGTCGTCTGATATCCGTCTGATCTCCCTGTGAAGCACCCCATTCACTCATCCGATTGTCATTCCTCATACCTCTTGTGCCTTTTCCTCATGGCATCAACTCCTGCATATGTCTTCCTCAAGTCTAGCTATTCATCCTTTGCTAAAGAGGAATTGTATGAAGGTGAAACACTCCCAGTTTATAGCAACTCTGCATCGCCGGTGCAAAGACTCTCCCCCTCCTCCTCTTCCACAATGACATGTGATCCCCACTGACTGTTGATGTTGTTGCTGCTGATCTAACATACAGTCCTTTTTTTTTCTTGTGTCACATTTTTGCAGACGGCAACTCCAAACTAACATGGCAGTCAGACTGTGCGATGTGGCTTCTCTGCTTAGAAGTGGCTCGTGGGCTGCCGAGCCTTGGACCGGGGTCTGTGGCTTTCCTCCTTGAACTCATTTGGCCAGCAACACTCAGTGCTCAGGCCATACCAATGACTTTAAGCTCCCACAACTTTGTTTGGACGCCCAAATCAAGTTGATCTGAGCCGATTGTGTTCATATGATTTTTAATTTTTTTTACTGCTCTCTTTTTCAAAGTTGGGGTTTAAATAGCTTCAAGTTGCCCATGGGTATTTTGCTTTATTGGTATGGTCTAAAACTGTGCACTTAATTGTTGTTTTGTGTGTTTTTGAATGTATGTATTTTGATTACTGTATGACGGCTTTGGCCTCACAGAGCATGAAATTGACCATCTAAATTTGAAAATAGTGTGTGTATATAATAACCCAATGTGGTTATTACTGTAATAATACTGCTTGTGTCTGGATGTGTTAACTAAGGATGTCTCTTCATTTCCCCTCTGGGAGATGCTGCTAACTGTAGCGCATCAGCCAAGCTGTGAAGAAGTGCCTGTACTCCCTCAGTTTCTTTACAAGCACTTGAGTCTCATGTCTAAATCTTTTGTTTTCATCACACATTTCGCTATTTGGCTGAGAGAGTCGATACCACTGTTGACAAGTTTGTTCAACTTCACTAGTTTTGCCTTTTGAAAGGCCTTTCTTAACATAACTCAACGCACAATTTGCCTCATCAAAGTCTTTGTTTTCTGCCAGATGGACACATGCAATTAACTTGAGGAGCTTCTCTTTGCTTCATCCATAAACTTGAAAAGGACATCTGTCTGCTTAGTTTCAGAAACTATCTTGGGTTTCCTTTAATATAAGGCGTAATATAACCTTTGTTTCATTTCCAACAATAATCCATATTTGGAAAACACTTTTAAATCTGGTGCACAGCCTGTGCTTTACAGTGGAAGGTAGGGTAAAGTTACAGAGAGCCCAATTAACAGTATTCAATACTCATTTCCTGGGTTAGAATGTCTGGTCCCAAATGGTCATATTGGCAATTCCATTAAAAAGATGTCATGATCTTGTGTTTCAAGATCATTTAGGCAACATGCAGTGAGAGTAGCATGAATGTTTTGTCATAGTGGAAACCAGTAGATACAGTATTGCTGATAGGAAATGGAAGCATCCTTTTTTAACTGTCCACTAGAGGCTGCTTAATGGGCTTTATTAGCATGAGGTTCTGACTGGACTTTTCTGTCTTTTCAGCAGGTGATTGCCGCCATGGAAACACAGCTGTCCAATGGGCCAACTTGCAACAACACGAGCAATGGCCCCTCCACAATCTCGAACAACTGCTCCTCTCCTGTAGAGTCAGGGAGCTTAGAGGACAGTAAAACTAACTTGATAGTCAACTATCTGCCTCAGAACATGACCCAAGAAGAGCTGAAGAGTTTGTTTGGGAGCATCGGGGAGATTGAGTCCTGTAAACTAGTGCGCGATAAAATAACAGGTAATGTAACTTTTTCATTATTAGATTTTTTAATTTGATTTATAACATAAACAATTATGTAATTTAGTTTTATTTGGAATATATTTACATTATGCTTTTTACCTTTAATTGTTGTGGGTGGATACAGAAACAGCTCTCTGCATGGGCTACTTTTAGCTTATGGTCTGTTGTACTGCTATGGCAATACTGCATGCCCCGCCACTCTCCCCCCCCTGCATGCGTGATACCTTGGTCTCCTGTGTCATGAATTATGAAATCCCTGCATTTTACCCCCAATTACAGCAGGGCTCTTGCATTCTGAGAGTATAGCCTACTTAGTAGGGGCGAAAGAGGGCTCTGACTGAGCAAAATGTTGTAATTAGATGCCATATCAAGTGAAAACCATTATGAAACGTACCCAGCAGCAAACCAGATTGACTTACTCTATTAAGGACTGATTTAATTGTGGAATATCACTGGTTTCATTTGCACTGGAGTACAGAGGGTGTGCGTTGTCCTCCTAGCCACAAGCAAACGAGCAACGAGCCCCCCCCCCTCCCGAAATACACAGACCAGAGAGAAGCTGAACTGTTGTAGACAGCATCAGGTTTCTTCTGTGTTAATAAAGCACGTTTCTTCTCTGGCAGGGATCATTCTCTTTACATACTCGTATCTGTGTACCTGTTCATGACCTTGTCAGCTGGGAGCTGACGGCAGGGACAGTTCCTACCACTCGTGGTAGCTGTGAGTACAGAGTCTGAAGGGCTGGGGGGGGGGGGGTGATCTGCAGCTGGTCAGAGTGCACACCGCCACTGCTCCTCAGACGTGACTGGATAGAGAATATCTGATGCCGCCGTGTCAGAACTTCTCGCTGCGCAAGTCAAGGTTACTTAGACCTCCCTCCATCTGCTGCACATAACTCACTCTCCTAGGGACTTAGAAGGCAGTTGCGATGGAGTGCAAATGCATCTGTTTCATTAGCATTTTCACCCTGAGAAGTCAACACCGCCTCAGTATAAGGCAGCCAACCCCTTTCTTATGAATGGAGACTGGAGGACATGTGAATGATTCCCACCATTGCAGATTTATTTACTGATGGATCTACACCCCAGGGTAGTCCGAATTCATTAAAAACGCGTGCAAAAAAAAATGGTGCGCACAACCACCTCTCTGGCTTTGAAAAATTCAGAACGTTAAATATTTTACAATGCACACGTGTAGCTGACCAGCATTCCAACGAGAGCCTGTCTATTTGCTTGCTTCTCTGTAGCTCTCCAGCTAGTAATGGTTTGTCTCAAATCTAAAAATGTATGGCTATCTCTGAGCATTTTTAAGCTAAGTGTGTTCCTGTCCTGACATGCCTACTTTTGGCTTCATTTTTTTAAACTCTAATAAAGGGCCCCCATTCTCCCTAAAAACCCATTTGCAGTCATTATGTATAGGAACTGGTTGGCCCGGCAACAACCAGTGACACTGTAGCTCCCCACTTGTCTCTTTCAGGAGAAGAGATGCATTAGCATGTCATCTGGCCACAGGCTCACTGTTTAGGGTGTCACATGGGGCATATGGGAGTAGCTCCCACACACGCACGCACGCACGCACACACACACACACACACGTGGTCGTGAATGTGACTGGTTTAACCACAGAGGATGGAAGTGTTGCCCTCCTGCTTAGCTGGTTAAGACGGGCTGACTGGTGATTTGGGTTTGGATTGTTTAGAGAGATTTTGATGTAAACATGAGCAGTGGTGTTCAGTGCAACCGTGTGAGGAGAGTGAGCACAAACATGCTCACCAAGCTACATATTTAACACGGCAAGTGAGACAATTCTAAATAATTGACGTGCGCGGCGAACCTAAATGAACGGAACTGTTTGAAACCTACCTAGCGTGAAAAGACCTTGAGGCCCTGGCTGCAGTCCCCCGATATCTAATTTCTCTAAGTAAGGTTACTCTCCAGGTGCTGCTCAGACCACAAGGGAAGAGTTTTCAGGTCGAGTTAGTGGTGTGTGTGTGTATGTACAAGAGGAGTAAAATCTGGTTGTTTGCGGCACAGTATGCTCGTCTTGCTGTTGAAGCTTCTGTGGTCATGCTGGCGTGTGCTGGGTATTAAGCAAAGTCATTTGCTGGTTGATAGAAATCAGGCTTGTTGAGTTGTTGCCATGTTTGTTGGGTGGAAACGACACACATTGCCTTGGAAGGTTCTTTATTTGCTTTCCAGCTCCAATTTGGCCTGCTTAGAAATTATGCATTTACTAGCTTTTACACCAATAGCTGGAGAGAGAACAAAAAAAAAGCGTGAATTTGCAGATGAATACAAATAGGCAATAGGCCTGAATGTTGATGTAGACTACGCTCTCGTTCAAGCCCTACTCCTTCTTTAACTAATGTAACAGCCACAGGCCCCTGTGGCTGTGTGTTTAGCTTAAGCCAACCTACTGCGGTGTTCCGGGGCCACCTCTTGTTGAGTTCCCACCAGAGAGCTGCCTCTCTCCCCTTGAGCTGCTGCTGCTCACCCTTGATGTCCTCCTCCTGGCTCGCAGCCGTAGACTTTACCCTGGGCCATGGACCATGTCCTGTTTAAAACGGAGATCCCACCAGACACACACACACACACACCGCCCAGCACAACACAACACGACTGGGGAGCCAATTATAGTATAGGCAGATGTTTGAGGCAGCCCCCTATCTGAACAAAGAGAGGCAGGGGGACTGCCTCCACATAAGGACCCAGAGTAATTGCTGCCTCAGACGGTGGTTTTCTCCCTCTTCACATGGCAGAACCCAGCAAGAGAGGGGAGCGGCTTTGTTTGCCCTCCAGGCTCCTGAAGAACTGTCATCTCACAAGCACATTTCAAAGGCTCTCGTGTTTCTCCTGGCTATAGCACTCCCCGAGATGCAAGGTGAATTTAAGTTTATGAACTGCTCTTCACGGTGTCTGTGGAGCCCGTGCTAGCGGTGACTCACGGTGTTGAGCCAGATAGTCCGAACCAGAGGTGGTAAGCCTTTTGCTGTTAATAGCAGCTAGCATTGGGCACAGTTTTTCAGCAGAGAGCCCTCAGAGCCCCCCTCTTGATAACCCTCATTGAATTTGAATCCCTGTTGAACCATGAAATCTGTGCATTTGATGTCGACAATATTAGCCTTCTTATGTAGCCGCCCGTGCACTTAGTTTGAGGGATAATTTGTGTGTGCTACCAAGGGAGTAAGAACATATCGACTTGCAAGCCAATTTAAGCTAATCTCATATGAGGTTTCTGTTTCATTCCGTTTTTTTATATTAATTTATTTATTAATTCAAAAAAAAAAAGTTGTTGCCTCCGCTGCTGCTTGTGAACTTGACTGGCAGTGGAATTGCACAGAGACCAAAATGGAGTGGGCGTAGGAAATTGAATTGCCGGTGTGCACATAAGGAGTGGGTGTCAATCCATTGTAGATTTTGGAGATAAATGATGGAGGGAGCCTCTGTGGACCTGCTGTGTCAGATGACTCACTGTGAACCCAAGGAACTGTCTGGTAATTTAAGAAAGGGTTGTTGTTTTTTGGTGTGTTTAAAAAAAAAAATATATATTTAAAGATGATGGGCCCAGCTTCAGGGGCCAAATTGGTAGTTGTTTCAGACAGGCTGTTTCTGTGTTCAGCAGCAACCTCCTGGTTTCTGGTGAATTAGAGAAGTCATGACGGAGACAGTGCGTCGGAAGAGAGGGAGGGCTATTGCGTCGCTCCAAAGGATTGAGCAATGTGCCAACCTGACCTTTGCAACTCTCGATTTAACACTGATGGATTTATTTTGCTGCGTTCAAGCAACATACTTTGGATCTTAAACCTGTTTTTTCCCCTTACAGGGCAGAGCCTAGGTTATGGATTTGTGAATTACGTGGACCCGAAAGATGCAGAAAAAGCCATCAACACCTTAAACGGCCTGAGACTTCAGACCAAAACTATTAAGGTAAGCAGTCATTGATGCATTTGTGGTTTAATGCCATGAATTCATGTTTTTTAATCACTGTACACAAATCTCACTACATCCACTTCGAAAGTGATTGATACCCCCACAACAAACCCTTTTCTACCTACCATATTTCAGTCTTATCCGTGCAAGGGATTGAAATTGGACTGGTTAAATATCCAACTTTATCATTAAGTCTGGCATCAAGTTCAAAAACAGCCAGCAGTGAGGGGAGAAAATGGAGCCTTTTGTTAATATCGTCAGCACAGCTCCAGGCCTCGTGTATGTAGAGCAGAACAGTTTCTATGGTTGCATGTGCAGCGGCGGTGTGCGATGCCGGCACAGGGAGGTGGCTCCTATTAGCATTCATCAGGCAGCACAGGACAAGACGTGCTGGAGAGAAACTCATTTGCTTCATACAGTGCATCAGGACCCTGTGAACGGTGGGCTCTGATTTATTGGATGTGAATTTTTTTCATGACCCCCCCCCCCCCCTTCCTCCACGGGGCTGTGCGAGGCGTCATCTGTATTTTGCCGAGGAACAGGGGAGAGGGAGAAAATGGCTGCATGCAACACACACACACACACACACACGAAAAAAAGCTGCATTCAGAGATAATGAATGGATTTTGAATGGCGCCAAATTGTGTACTGCAAGCTTGATTACCGTAGATGTGTATATATATATATATATATATATCAAACATATCACTTTTATTATCACTACCCCCCCCCCCCCCGTGCTCCCCACACACACACACCTACCCACACACTCGCTCCAGCCCAAACCTCAGAAAGTAGAACACCGTTTTTGTTTTTTTGTTTTTACATCACCAAAATTCTCCAGCTGCTCTGTCAGAAGTGCAAATAAACCCTAGTGTGCCAGAGGAATCTACTTTGCAAGTATTAGCATCAGATGAAGTGAGACAGTATGACTGGGGAGGGGGGATGAGGGGAGAGTCAGCTTTCACTGGGGGGGGGGGGGGGGGTCTCATCGATCGGGGAGCACCAAAAGGGATCCTATTTGGAGGTTTAATTAAAGCAAGTGAATTGTATTGATACTATCCATCGGGCGAGGTTGCGAGCAGGCTTAGGCGCAGCACCATTTAGCGGGCCTGACACTGTAATTAAATACGGCGGCAGTGCACTCCTGATAATGGACGGCCCTGTCACAGACCTGCAGGCGCCCAGCACTGGGAGGAGCAGGATGAGGCAGGTACACGCACACACACGTTGATCTCTGCACATACACTTTGTAAACTCAAGCAGGAAAAGCGCAACCACAGTCGTCCTACACAAGCTGTGTGTACGTGAGACACTCACACAAAAGAGGGATTGTGCTCTGAGGAAAATGAATTGATATGACTGCTCAGGGGTGTAATGATGTATTGATCCCCAGCACCTGGTGGATGACTATCTGGTCCCTGTCTACCCCCCCTCCCCCCGCTTTCTATTACTTGGCTGTGTTTATGGACAAATGTTGATTTATGACTAAGCCGGAGACATTGGTTCGGCTCACGACCAGAGAGACAGAATCCACCCCTCAATATCTTGACTGTTCAAGGAAAACCAATGGACACATTAGTCAACACAGGCTTGGGTGTCTCTGCCATAAATACAGTACCAGACTGACCCGGCTCAGCAATCACTCCACAAATCTAGCTCCAGTCACCTCTGTTGAGTGGTTAGGACTCTGACCCTTTTCTCACTGTAAAAGGACTCCCCACACACAACCCCGACACAATACCGGCCTCTCTACTAATATATAAACATGGAAATGTATGAGAAGAAACCCATTTTATTCAAATGAAACGCACGTACATGCAGTGCCATAGAAACTCGAGGCTCAAAGCCTGGCCAGGCCACGCTGTGTTTAGTTGTTTTTGGTCTGTGCAGAAACACTTAATGTCAGTCCCAGGGCCTGGTCCCATCCCTGCTGTTCACACACGGCCTTGTGTTGCTGGAAAGCTCCAGAACCCATCAGAGGAGAGGCAGAAGTCCGCTCATGAATATGTATCTCCCCCCCTTTTAACTGTGCCAGAAGTATTTTATTATATCTATTAATGGGCTGTGGCCTATATGGTGGGGGGGGGGGGGAGACGATGGTGTGTGGGGTGCATTTAATTTATAGCTTTTAATTGTCCTGGCATGCTTTAGGCCCAGACATGAATACATTAGACTGAGCATTCTCTTATCGTTTCTCGAGTGAGCTTGGGGCTGGGGTTGTGTTGTCTGGACGAGTGCTAACGCGTCCTCCTGGGTTCACTCCTGTAGGTATCCTACGCTCGGCCCAGCTCGGCCTCCATCAGAGATGCTAATCTGTACGTCAGTGGCTTGCCAAAAACCATGACTCAGAAGGAGCTGGAGCAGCTCTTCTCTCAGTACGGACGCATCATTACCTCGCGCATTCTGGTGGACCAGGTGACCGGTGAGTAGGAGGTGACAGAGCCCCTCCCCCTCTGCTGTTACTCCCTCCCTCCCTTTCTCGCTCTCTCGGTCTGCTTGCAGTGCCCCCCCCCCCCCCCCCTCCCTCCAGACTGGCATTTTCTGACAAACCACCACAGCCAGGCCAGAGGAATGCATCATAGGTGGCCGTATGCGGTCTCCAAAATGACATTTTCCACTGGAGCCATTCATAAATATGCATAGATGGATGGAATGTGAAATGGCCTTGGAGTTAGAACTCTGTGATTGGTAATTTCTTCTGCCTCTCACCCCCACCGCCCCTCCCCTGATTCCCCTGTCCTCATCCCCTAAGGTGTAGCTGTAGCACTGGGTTTTCATGGCAAGAAATAAAATACATTTACAGTTATAATCTCCATTTCCCAACTGCCATGTGGAAATGGAATCCTTATGAAATACTAATAAACAGAATCTTGTGTTCACCGAGCCATTTCCTGCCTCCTCTACAGAAGAAATTTACAATATTCTCCCAGGCAAGGATTAGAGAAGGCTTCCATATGTCATTTTCTTTTGCCAAGCCAATTTTAGTATGTGTTTTTGTCTTCAATTTAAAAATGTGACTGGAGAGCAAGTGTGTGTAGTACGTACTAATGTATCCGCTGGGTTTTCCATCTGCAGTCATATTTCTGGTACCCTAGTCTGCCACCATCTTGAATCCTGTGGCTTATTTCCTGCTTTGATACATTTCCCTCATGGGAATTGTAACTCTGATGTGTTAAAGACTACTTAGATTTATTTAAGCAGTCTGGAGCTTTGAGCAATGACCCAGTTTGACCACAAATGTTGATATCCCTGTATCTGTCATGGATAATCTCTTTAATTTGCAGTGACTGGATTGACGTGAGCAAGCTCCATTGTGAATCGATGAGTGAGGGGGGGGGGGGGGAACCTTGCTATGCGCACATCTAAACAACAGGCTCTGACGTTTCCCCAGGAGTTTCCCGAGGGGTGGGGTTCATCCGCTTCGACCGGCGAATCGAAGCCGAGGAGGCCATCAAGGGCCTGAACGGCCAGAAGCCCCCCGGCGCCACCGAGCCCATCACGGTCAAGTTTGCCAACAACCCTAGTCAGAAGACCAGCCAGGCACTGCTCTCCCAGCTCTACCAGTCGCCCAATCGAAGGTACCCTGGACCCCTCGCACAGCAGGCACAGCGTTTCAGGTAACGGGGCACACCCACAACCAATAATAATGATGATTAGAGCTGAGCCAAAGGAACACCAGAGATGGCATCGTTTAGGTGTTAGGCCCCCCAAACTAATGAAAATGTTCCTTCTACTCTGTATTGTCGAACTGTTTTGTGTTTGGACTTCAGTTCCCCAACTTTCATTTCACAACCACACTTTGCTGTGGACGTCCCGCTGCAAATGAATAACACACTTTTATATAGAGATGATTTGTGTGTGGGTAGGTGAGTTGACTCGCATGTAATGAGAAACTTATATTGGTCACAGGTGTTTAATGTCACTCTTTGTAGGCTACTGTATGTAATTGATCCCTTACAATGATTACATAAAAGGATGGGTCTGCATTGTCCATCTTTGCCTCTGGTGAACCTTTTTGACAAAGGTCAATGTCAGTGGGGTAATCAGGAAATAGTTTCAAACAAGCCAACTGGAGTGTTCCAAGTGGGGATTAGGAACACTCCAGTTGGCTTGTTTGATTCCCAATGGGTAGGCATTTTTGGCAAATATGAAAATGTGTTCCATCAATGCACCTCTGGTTATGTGCTTCTACTAACACCTTGTTTGTTTTTATTTTCTCCAGGTTGGACAATCTGCTAAACATGGCTTATGGAGTGAAAAGGTAATTTATATATTCAAATCCTCTTTCCTAACGCAGACACCCAGCCTCCCATGAACTTCCAGGTCCCCCCCCCCCCCCCCCCATATCTCCGTAGCTTTGTGGGTGTGTATGCCCAGGGGGGTTTCAAGCCTGCCAGTGTGTAGTGAAGTGTGCCTGGTATGTGAGGCTAGATATTTGGAGGGGGCTTGTGTTTGTGTATGGGGGGGGGGGAGTGTATGGGGTGTGAGGGAGGGAGGCGGTCAGGGGATAACGCTCTGCTAGGCTCTGAGCCTGATTCACCCTGGCAGGAGAAAGGCCAGTGACCGGTCACATGACACACAGCCAGCCCCATACCTGATCCTGTGACCCTGGGCATTCTCTTTCTCTATCCTCCCTCCTTCATCATCCCTCCGTTTCATATTCCCTCTCCTCATCCTCCTTCCTCTCCTCATCCTCCCTCCATCATCCCTCTCTCCATCCTCCCTCTCTCATCATGCACCTCCACCATGGCCTGCTGTGGACTCTCTCATAGCCCATGTTTTTCACTACATTTATTTTATACTTGAGTTGTTGCAATTGGTTTTCCGATTCATTGCAGCCATAAGTCCTCTTCATTTGCCCGCCCTTGGACTTGACAGCTTTCAGTCACGTGTTTTATTACACTTGCATTTCAGTATTTTATACTGCTAATTCTCTCCCAATTGATCTTTCATAAAAAATGTTGTCCTCTTTAAAACATCAGCTACCTTTCAAGAATGTCCTCAATGAACTGTTTGAGCTCAATTTCATAAAATGCCTCCCAGATGCCTGATTTGAAGTACAGTAAAGCACAAAGGCCCGTCACTGGTGATGGTCGCTTTGTGATTGTTCCCCACCCCCCTCTGCTTGTCGGCTGGTGTCTTGGTTGCCTAATCTCTCTCCTGGTCCTTGATGCTGCGAGCACACCTGTCAGGCTGCATGTTCCCTGAGAGGCCAACTGGAGCAGCTAATCTCATCTGACACCTGCTGAAATAATTCATGCCCTCCCATGCACTTTGGTTTTTGTTTCTTCAAACTGCAAAAATTCCATTTACCTACCAAGCAGGATTCCAGGCTACTTTTATTCTAGTCATTTGAGTAACAGCAAATATTGCGTCGCACCCTTCAAAGCTTTTGATCTCCAGGAAATCCATCCCATCCTAATACATAGGAGTGGGTCAGTTTAGGAATTGGGCCATTTTGCCTTAAAAGTTAAAGAAGCCTTTCAAAATACTCATCTCAAGCAACATTTGACCTCTAACAGTCAACTATCATTGGCAGTGGTATGAGGACCTCCCTATCAATTAAACTACAGCTACCCAATAAAATAAAGATGAGTTAGAAATTGGATATTCTTTATGACCAATGTCCAATAACTTGCTCAGTTTATACTGGGTACTTTAAGTCTGTCCTCGGATGGGTTTAATCAATAACTCATAAGGGTTGAAACATGGTAGTCTTTGAACTTCTACACCAGAATGTCCACCTTGCAAAGGACAGAAGCAGAGCAAGAACTGAAGCATGAAAAGACTCCCAAATGTTTAAATTCCCGAAGGTTAGTTTCATCATCCTTTCTGCATAGCTCTGTGGGAGGTTCCAGTTAGGACTTCCAAGTGATGCTTCTATGTACTCTGTCATCCTGACCCGTGCTTGTTTTGTTTTTCTACAGCAGGTTCTCCCCCATGGCTATTGACGGGGTGACCAGCCTGGCTGGCATCAACATCCCGGGGCACGCCGGCACTGGCTGGTGCATCTTCGTCTACAACCTGGCTCCAGACGCCGACGAAAGCATCCTGTGGCAGATGTTTGGGCCGTTTGGCGCCGTCACAAATGTCAAGGTCATCCGCGACTTCAACACAAACAAGTGCAAAGGGTTCGGATTTGTCACCATGACTAACTACGACGAGGCAGCCATGGCCATCGCCAGCTTGAACGGATACCGCCTCGGAGACCGAGTTCTGCAAGTCTCGTTCAAAACCAACAAAACGCACAAAGCCTAATACCCACTCAGATTGTTTATAGAAAACTCTACAGAAAAATGGAAACCTACCGACCGTAAACTTTCTACATTAGTAAAAACATCTTTGTAAATCAGTGTTACGAAGGGAAACGATATTTAGCGTCCAACAATGTGATTTTCATTTTTTTTCTTTTTCATTGCTAGGCTTTCAAACTTCTTACACTACTTTATGTTGAACCAGAAAAAAAAATACTGCAGGTTTTCACACCTGTGACGTTGCATTCTCTTGCTGTCTTTACAGATGGACCTTTTAAAAATGTTACTGATAGGTTTTTGTCGTTTTGTTGCACATCTGCTTTGAAACAGTAAGTCTTGTAAGGCTTTGTGTAGTGATTTACTTTGTATTTTTCTGTGTTCTGATTTGCCTTGGGTGCGTTTGCGTCTTAAGTGGTTTAACAAAGTGTTTATTTGAAAATAATTTGCAGTTTTGTAAGTATTTTGTTAAACGTATTAATATGAGTTGGTTATTGGTTGGCTGCATAATGTTGCTTATTGTAAAATTAATGGCGAAAAAGACAAAAAAAATTCTTAAAGCAGTACCTTGCCAAAGAGCTAAGAACCTCTTTGATGTGGGTTTAAAAAGCATCTATTTTTATAAAAAGAAAAATTTGGAGAAACTTTTTACTGGACCTGGAACAAATATTTTGACTTGGATACTTTGACAAATATCTTCATATGACACCTTGTGAGCTTTTGAACTTTACCAGAAAGTTTGCAGTGGTTGAAATTTCTGGAGAGATTTATGATGTAAAAGATACCTTTTGAGATCTTTGTATTATCTTTAGATTCTAGAATCAATGGCAGTGCTGGTTTCATTTGTAAAATCATCTGTGGGTTGTCCTTACATCCTGGTTGTTATATGACTAGCAACTCACATTCAGATTTGATTTGGAAACAGACAGAAAAATACAAAGGTTTATTCGCAAAAGTGCATGCAAAATTATAACGTGGAAATATCTTAAAGGTAAAGGGGGGATAAAAATCAGTTCTTCCTAAACGATTCCCTTCAGACAAAGCTCATGGTGTTTTGTGGTGTACTTATACTATATCATTAAAGACTGGTTTTGTCTTGATCAAACCAATAAGGGTTGTACCTGCTTTGTATGATAGGGTGGAAGACTAGCCGAGAATGGCTGCAGCTATGAAAAGTAGTTTGAATGAAGAATGGGAAGGATTTCTCCTGAGCTTAGAGCTATGTAAATAAGTCCTTTTTTATGTTGAGTATTTGCCTAACTTAATTGAGTTTTTTTGGACTTTATTGCAAAAGTGCTTTTTGTCTTTTTTAAGAGTACGTACAGTATGATTTAAATTTTTGGATATTGCCTTTTGTTTCAGTTTTGCTGAAAGTTGTTTACATTCAGTTGAAAAACTTGATTTGTTGTCCTATGGACTACATTCGTCCTATGGAGTTGTTGGTTTTCTGGTCTGTAGTCTTGCTTTGGATATAAAAAAAAACTATAGACTTTTTTGTTGTTTTTGTTTTATATATAAACATTATAGATATACATATATATTTATGTGGTAAAGAATGGATATAAACCACAGTTTTGAACTATTTGATTACTTTTTTTTCTTCATATTCATATATACATAATGCATATAACCTGTCTTAAAATCGTAAAAGGTGTATATTGCTTTATTCACTTTGGGGAAGAACAATGAAGCAGTTCGTGACCATAGCAAAAAGGGGTCGCAAGAGATTGCCGAACAACATCTTGCTTATCTCGAACAAACAGAGGCTGGTCGGGCCTTAGATGCACTGAATACTGCACCTGCATCCTGCTTTGTATTTAAACTAATTACTAGTCATGCTTCCCCTTAAAATGAGCAGTGTGCTATGCATTATATATTTATCTTTGCGACTGCTTTTTATTTTCTCTTTTTTTTTTTTTTTCTTCCCTTTTATAGGTTGAACTTTTAGTTTTCCCTTTTGGTTCCTTGTAGAAGTGAAACTTTGAGTCTAGATGAGCTGAGCCCCTCCTGCTGCTCTGGGGTAGGCCTGCCTTGTCTCATTCCAGACCTCACTGCTCTTCACTCAGAGGAACGCCAAGAGAACCACCTCCGTGGCCGTTTGGTGTGTTCCGACGCTGAAGCAGTAATGTTCTGGCATGACATAACAGGACCCTCGTGCCCCCACTAGATCTCAATTCTAAATGTGAGAATGATTATTTATTTGAAGTTGTACAGTATGACTTGGCTCACAGCATTTTTTGGGGGGATAGAATATATCTTTTTGTTGAGTATTTAAAAGGATGTACATGTTTTTTTCTTTGTGTTTGGAATACAATACTTACTGTATTTTTTCATGTTCAGTACATCAATAAATAAGTTGAAGGGAAATGCAATTCTGTGCATGGGTCTGATGTGTACTGCTCAACCTCCTCCAGCTGAACCTTTCAGCCGTGTCACATTTCCTAACGGTTCCAGTAGAGGCAGTTACACGTTGGCCGTGATTCACACAGAACACATCCTTGCAAGTACTGTTGTTGATGGGTAAAGGTAACTTGTGTCATCCCTGTATGCTCACCAGAGATTACCATTCACAACACCAGACTTGTCTGCTGTCTCGACTAGATTTCTTTTTTTTTTTTTCTCTCATTTTTTAAAATGTACCCTCTGACCTTCTTTGGGTACACGGAGGGGGTTTATGTACTTTGTATTGCAAACTGATGTCCAGACTCCATTGGAGTGCTGCCAGTATTCTTTTGCATATATTGATTCACTGATTGGCATTCATACCCACATCTGCATCGGAGCGCAAAAGCAGCGTAAAACACAGGAAATGATGTGCGTGCAAGGTACACCAAATGTTGCCTTGTTTGTAAACATTTAGTGTACGTTTTTCCTGATGCATTTAGATAGATGATTACCATAGCCTCAATTAGGTATGAATCAGCTGTTTGACACAATTAACTCTTGCTTGACCATAGTTGTAATGACCATTCCGTCTTGGTACCAGGCTTCAGGGGGAATTTGTCCTTCTTGCTTGATTGATTTGTCACTACAGGGTAGGAGTGCTTTTAGCATTTTATCTTCTACTGTTGAAGCTTTATGGTGTAGCACAGACTTGGAAGTTATAGAACGCAAATCAATGTTCTGCTTTGCTTAGTGCGTCTCTGACCAGAGTTGTTCTGAAAATAACTGTTTACGAGCTGCCCTGAGAGTTAATTGGAGCATGGTTCACACACCAGCACTAAAACGTGCTGTCACAAAGGCAGCACAAGGCTTGAAGGAAGAAGCCTGATATAGAGTATTGATTTTCCTTATCTCATGCTCCACTTCAGCCCCGCTGGCTCAGTGAAGATGAAATGGCCTCTGCTTTGAAGTGTGCTTCCCTGCTGTGGAGACACCTCACACTGCCCAACTGTCATTTTAACGGGCATTGGAAGGACACCGACTCACCATTACCCAGCCCGCACAGCTTTCCAAACAAGTTATTTAAGTGTAAAAATAAAAAAAAACAACCTTACTTAGCTTAATGAAGACAATATTTACGCTGTGCTCAATCAAGTAGTAATTCTACCATTTCTGCATGATTGCTGATGGATAAGGGGTCTAATCTGCCTCTCAAAAAGCTTTCACAGTTCTCGAGACATTTACTGGCCCATTAGACAGGAGTCCTCTTAGACGCTGTCTTCACAGTCACGTGAACTTGTTGTCGCGTCCGTAAAATACGACGTGAATTGTCTGAAGGCTCCGAAACCTCCACACTCCTCCGCCTTGTGTGTCGATGCCGTTTGGGTAACTGATCCTGGCGTGTCAAGAGGATTTGCATGACTGACTCCGCGTTCGCTCCTATCCTGTGTCTTGACAGGCAGCCAGTATCATCATCACGGACCAGTGCGAGATGTGATTGAAGTTTCTACAGCTATATGTTCCGATTACAGGGTGTGCCAGGAGAAATAGGATTTGGCTAACAGCTGCTTCCAGAAAGCTTTTGACGGTTTGCTTCAAGTTGATATAGCTCAATTATTTGTCATGTAGGCCTGGATTCTCACTCGCAGTGCATGTGTGTGTGTGTGCGCGCGCCTGTGCCTGTGATTTTTCTGGACCCCGTCATTTAGTTTGACTGGTGCTTTTCCCAAGAAAAGACTCTGAACTGTTGTTTGCTTTGAACAAGTCGCAATTCAGATCTTGAGATGATAGGGAGAGAAGTGAATGATTGTGCCAGTCCAGGGGCTAAAATGAGTTTTTAAATTGTAAGTGCACACCATTTTATGTTCTGTGACCCCTCTTCAGCCCTCATACTGGAGGGGCAAAAATATAAAATTGCGTTTGGATTGAAAGCCATGGGTCAAAGCTTAAACCAGACCACAGAAAGAAACCGCGTTCCCTATCTTTTGATGCGCCGCCATCTGCACGGCAAGGAGACAAGATTTTCAGTTTGTTTTTTTCTCCATTAAGACCTGCAAATTTGATGGTGCAAAGCATGTGTGCATCATTTAAATTCGGTGGAGTTGGTATTCCATGAAGTTGTATGACTAGTATATTATAGGCGCATTGATCGTTTCCCATGCCCTTGGGAATAATCTCCGGTTTCAGAATTAGGATCTTGGCTCGGCTATAAACCTAGTGGCATGTGTCTGGGAAAGGTGACCCCCACAGAAGCTTCATTTGCAGTGTCCTCACCGTATCCCCCAACCTTGCACCCACCCACAACTATATTGATGATTCAGTGTTAAAAGAGAGTGGGGCAGTGCCACAGAAAGACAGATGTTCCCTCCATTGTCAAACCACCCATCCCCCCCCCCCCCCCCCTTCCCCTGCTCAAATCACCACGTCGGTAACGGGGGAGCTGATAAATAAAGCATGTCAGTAAATTTGGTCCGGCGCTGCTGATGTCAGCAGACACCAGCAAACACATTTGCATGCGGGTTGTCTGTCAGTTTGATTTATGGCATGGCAGATTTTCTATTACACACATTTATAGCAGGCACATATCTTCCTGTCAATAAAACACTCAACTGGGGGGAATGACCAATCCACAAGGACTCTCTTAGTCCTTATCAGCCCCGTTCTCCTGTATACAATTCTAGTCATTCATATTCAAAATACAAGAAAATGGGATATACTGGTTACATTTTGACATTCATAGCCAACAATGTATTACATGAGAACATTGTTACATGACAATGTTACATTCCTTTCAAAACATCCAAGCAAACCAATTTGCATGTTTACACAGCCCATTGGCTAGCTCATGCATACACAAACACCACCACCCAAACAAGACTCCCTACTGGCGTAGGTACTTGAGGTAAACTTTTTCTTTTTCTTTCTATCTATTATTCATCCTATCCTACTGTAGCTTAGCGAGTTTCCTCGTGTCATTCTGTTTCCTCTCCCGCCCTATCGTTCTCATTCTCCGGCTTGTTCGTCAGATTCTTGCCAGGATAAGATTCTCCCTGTGAGCACTTGTGGCATTAAACATTTATAAGTGTCAATGTATCAGTGAGAATGTGATCGTACCCAGTTGTACAGCAACCACAAAGTTGACATTTTGATTGGCGGTTGCGGGTGTGAGGTTGGGTTGTTGGGGAGGAGCACAAGCAAAGGCCTCGTTCAACCCCAGAATGGGTGTCATGGAAGAACATGGATAACGTGGCTTTAAAGACATGAAAAGAGATGAGTCACTGAGTCATGACTAGGTAGACCAGCAGGATGGGTACTTCAAGTGCAGTGATGGGGTAGCAAAGTTTCAGACGCGAGGACAGTGTTCTCATTGCTAAAATCCGAGCTCAAAGCTGCGGGGCGTGGGAGCGGTACTTTAACTGTGAATGAAGCAGCTTTTCTCCATGAACTGGGTCTTGTGGCGTGTGGGCCGAAGTACTGGGAAGGCACGGAGGGGTGTGGAGATTTTTCAGTCCCCCCCCCCCCCCCCCCCTTCACATTGATTCTCAGTAGCGTTGATCCGATTCTCTCCGTCCACTGAACAACCCGTTCATTGAATATTTGGCCCTCTGTTGAGCGATGTCTTTTATCCGCCGGTGAAATACTCTTGAACGTATTAAATGAAAAGGTTGTAAGTGGTTGGAGAGGGGTCCTTTTCCCCCCCTGTGGGCAAAGTGGCACAGCTACTCCAGAGAGAAATCCAGGAGGGCCCTCTTCTACGCGGTACATCTCATGAAGCACCTTCTGGAATGTCCTTTTTTTCTCCCCAAAGTCATTACAGAAACACTGATTCCAACATTTCACGCGGCGCTATTTAAAAGGATAAGTGGCCAACGAGTTGAGTCCTTGTCAACAGTACACTGATCTGAATGAGCAAACGTGCGAGTCACAAACACTGCCACCCCACGCCCCCCATCGCAGAACCGTGCTGTCGAGACCACAGCATGTAGGAGAGGAAGGTTGCTCTTTTGACTACATAGATACTTTTGACAAGAATCTTAGTAAACTTTATGAATCAGGTAGCGTATATTCCATTGAGAAACGTTATCGCTTGGCGTTATATTATGTGACGCACCCCCCCCCCCCCCATCTTTCTCATTAAGATGGCTGACTCGAAATGTCATTTGAGTGGGATTTCATTTCCACCCATTGATATCCAACCTCTTCACGGAAGTATGTGTTCACCACAGTCCACAGTCTCGTTCCCAGTTTCTCCACTCTTCCCTGTCCGTCGTAGTAGGCAGCAGTCAGCTCTCATCGCCTCTGACAGGATCTGAACGGTGAAAGCCAAATTTGCGAGGGGGGGGACGGACGGGACTCTGGCATCCCACTCATGTCAGATCACCGAAGAGCTGTCAGATCAGTCGTCACCTTCAAAGAGGGAAACATGCATGTTTCATCTGGAATGCTAACAAACAGCCAGACCCATGTAACTCTCCCTATGAGGCCTTGGCACCTCCGTAGAGTAAATGAGGCTGTGAAGACAAGGGAGTGCAGATTAGAATAACAGCCTTAACTAATCCATATCAGGACGACGAGGCGCCTCGTTTGGGGAAAGCGTGTCATTTCCCATTTCGCAGTGCGTGGGCAAAATCGCTTCCCCCGCCCCCACCACCACCCCAAATCAAGAAAACAAGGCCATCTCCTCTCTCTCGCCTCTGTCTGTGTGACACACAGACACATTCTCTTTGCTCGCCAAACTGCGTCTGTTCAAACAAAAAGGAGAAATCCATGCCTCTTGCTGTTGCTTCCGGAAATCAAACCCAATGACTTTCGGGGGGTGATGATTAGAGGAGCTTTCAGGCCCTGTCTCTGGAACAAGTTCTTCCAGCGATCGCCATCGGCAAGTTCTCCCCCTGTGGTTTAGTTCTCTGTGGCAAGGAAGGAAAAGTCAACGGTCGCGACCGTTCACTGGGCAAAGTCACCTGTCGTGAGGAAAGGTCCCCTGTCAGAGGTTCAAACTTTTTCTGTCGTCTGTTTCCAGTCTCCATCCTCCATTTTTGGGACTGGAAACTGGATTTATGAATACGTCTCACCAAGCGCATGTCACTGGCATTTGACTCTACATTTAAATGCGAAACCTCCCAAGAGATAGTGATGGCAGAGGAAGGCACTCGTTGCTAACGGATGAAGTGGCAGACTTCCCTGCGCAAATCATTACGTGCTGTCGAGTTTTTCTGCCTCTCCGATTGTTTGCCAGCAAAGCAGAGAGCTTGCAGCGCCCATTTTGCAGCGGCCTGTGTGCTCTGCACAACCAATGATGGGAGCAACATTGAAAGCGACCGCTCTGGTGACCTCTCCGCTATGCCGGGTGTCAGCTTCATTCTTTCCCTCCCATTCACTCCCATGCCTCGTCGCTGAGGTTTCCCGCATTGTGGAACACGCACTGCACCAGCCGACACTCTCCAGGTTTCTTTCTCTCTCTCTCTCTCTCTCTCTCTGCGGCACGCAGTGGAACAATCCCCGCTGCAGCTGTATAATAGAATGTCAGTATCCCGGCTCGGCGTGTTGGCGCGGGCCCATTGTGCGCCCGGTGGCCCTGTGTGGCGCTGATAAAGAACCCCGTCTCTCAGCCCCCACCACGGAAAAGAGCCACGCGATGCAGGTCCCCGTGACTACCTGCCCTGCCCGCCTCCCCACCAAACGCCCATGCCATAGCTCCTGTCGGGCACACAGCAGCTCGCCGGCGCCCCCGTGAAACCGAATTGAGGCCCCGAGGCAAGGAGGCAGGACACGGCGAGGAGATGGAGAGAGAATAAGAAAAGAGGAGAGAGAGAGACGGACTTGTGTGTGTCCCTGTTCCTTCGCTGCACACGCCGGACAGTCTTTATGGATTGCAGACGCTGGGGGCCTCACTGTGTGTGTGTCGATGTGTGCCTTTGAGAAGCCAAGCATTCACTGGAGTGTAGAGGCCCTGGTGTTGGAGAAACACATTACATTTACATTTAGCCGACACTCTTATCCAGAGCGGCTTACACTAAGTACAGGGACATTCCCCCTGAGGCAAGTAGGGTGACGTGTCTTGCCCAAGGACACAACGTCATTTGGCAAGGCCGGGAATCGAACCGGAAACCTTCTGATTACCAGCCCAATTCCCTAATCGCTCAGCCATCTGACCCCTATACACAGCATGTGTGTGTGTGTGCGCACGCGTGCAGATGTGTGTATTGGAGACTGTATGCACACACACACTTCTGAGCACATCCACCGGTGTCCACGCTGGATGGGTAAGGGGAGAAAATAGCTGATGGCTGTTAGGTTGTCTTGGCTCCCATGCTTTCATCTCTAATAAGTCCTGATTTAGGGATGACCAAGCCACAGTGGGAACGATCCTCTCCTCTCATTTGCTCTGCAGTGAGCCAAGATGAGATCTGCTCAAAATATTCGGTTGGAAAATAATGATGTTAGATTGGAGGCTCAGCTCGGTGGGCCTTAGTGAGGCTGTTTACTCTCACTGGCTCCTAGTAGGAGCCAGTGCTGTGTCCACCAATATAACAGAATGTGTAGCACCCGTTTAAAGATGGTACTTTGACTTTGTCTGCAGACTACAGAACTACAGATGTTTTGATGGTGTAGTGCAAAAAGTAATTCTGATGATTGACTACTGTGATACTTATTCTCTTGGCAAAAAGTACATTTGTGATATGTTGTCTAGACTGTGTGTGAGTGGTGTCTGCTACAGTGCTTCACCTAGCTGGAACTGTTTAGATTACGTCAACTATTAGTGTGGTTCCAAAGTCTAAAGCGCAATAGCCATTAGATGTGCAATCATATTCTCTGTAAGTGAAAGCAAATTGATACTACTTTTATGGCGAATGCCCTGTTGAGTGCAGCGTGTTGAAGCCCAACAGTTGTATTCCTCATGTTTGTTACTTAGAAGAACATAATCCAGATAGCCTACTGCTAGTTCCAATTCTTGATTTTGTTTATTTCTTTAGCGCTTGTCTCTGCACTTGCAGAAATGAGAAACAAGGCCTGGTTAGCGTTCCCTGTCAAAGCTTCATTGAACAATCAGAAATGATTACCTCCATTGGGGTAAACTGCTCTCACGGGACTAAGACAAAAAAAAAAAAAAAGGAGTCATTTGTTCCAGGGTATTAATTAGTTTGCTTTTGCTGACAACACACTTTATTAAAATCTCCAATCTGACTGTAATTTATAGCATCTAATCAAAGTTAAACTGGTGCCTGCAGTTCCCCAGGGAACGGCATTATTTACCCACCTCGAGTTGCCTCAGCAGCCCAGCTCAAATTCTTTTGACGTCTTCGTGAGGAGAAACAGTGTAGTATTTACCTCATTACAGACTCCTATCTTTCTCTGAGGGAAAGCGTTTGCAAGGCCACTTGTCAACATCCTTCTAATATTGACAAAGATAGTCATTCTGAGTTTTTTTAATCACGGGTGCAATAACAAAAGGTATGCAAAGTTGTTTACGACGGCGCTGCCTTGGAGCAATAGGCGTAATTGGCGCGCATAAAGAATATTGCACTTTGTTCCTGAATGCAATTGCAAATCACACACGTCGTACAGGGGAGAGAATAAAAATGACTGCGATGGCAGTCTGACTGTAGTGGAAATGCATTTACAAATTAAACACGGCGCACTGCAGAACCGGCCTTTTAGATAAAATAGCATGCTGAAGCCTTGCCCTCGGTGAATGGCGAAGCCGCCGCCTCAGCTATGACTGCGGTACCGTAAATTCTGAGTTGTTTACGGATGCTGCCATCTTGGCGCGCTCCGGGAGGGAAACTTGGAGCGTGGCCATTTACCGGCAGCTTGATGAGAGTGCAGCGAGGCGAGTTAATTAATACAACATCACCCGGCCCCAGAGGCAATGCTGCAAACCCTACGTGAAGGAAAGAGAGAGACTGTTAGACAGTCAGAGAAAGAGAGACCAGCGAGATGAGAAACCTGTCAGCTGCAGAAGACGTAGGCTACTGCTACTGGAGCAGCCAGGATGATGGAGAGTCTCCAATGTAATACAACTCCGAAACAGAACGGACTAACCAATTTCAATAGTGTGTGTGAACCGAGTAATCTGATTTGACATATGGATCTCTTGCTTTATCCAAATCGTCTCCCCCCCAGCCCATTCAATTCCCATTTTGCTGCTTATCGAATACAACTCACATGCAATGTCCATTTTATATTCCTATAGAATAAATTACAGTCTGAACTTCCCCAATGCAAAACATTTCGAAAGGCATTTGAGCATCCAATAGTCAATTACCTTTCATCTAGGTTTTTTCATCTTTTTTCCCCATCTAGGTTTTGCTTTGCAAATGCATTTTAACTGTTCAGAGAGAAATATGCAATAAATCCAAGTTCTCTCTGACTGTCACCAATGGCACTAACTGTAACTTCAAACAAATGAATCCTCAAGCCTTTCTAGATTTCCTACGAATACAAAAACAAGCCCACAATAACTTTGCTTTCCCTCCAATGTCATGCATTTGGCAAACCACAAGCTGCTGTATTTTCACCCATGGCACAGAGCTGTTGCTTCCCTTTAACTTTGGCTCATTGGGAAAAACTCTGTTGATCTCTGTCAAACGAGTAAAAACATGCCTGGAGACAAGGTGATCCACTGGGAAGAGCCTCTCTCCATATGTATGCATTTATTTTATCGAGTGAAAAATGGCTTTGGAGACTGAGGGTGTCAAATAACTGAGCTTTGCACATTCTCGCCTTGGGAAAGCGGGCGAAAACACACTGAGCAATAACATTCTGCAGACACTGCTTTTCAGGAGAATGCTTTATTGTAATGTATGGACTTGCTATACAGTTCAGGAAAGGTTATCGTCCGAAATGTCACGAATGCAGCCGACGTTTCTTCCTGTGTCCAACATGTACCCATTGCCTAAACGATGATAACATGGTTTCTCACTCAGCACTCCAATGCAAACATTTTGAGCAAATGTATCTTTGTACAAATCAACACCAAGGAGCAGAGAGGAATAATAGCCTCGCCTGCCTACACACACAAAAGAGATAGTTCTATAAATACACGCTATATAAATCTCCCTTTTAAAAAAAAAGTACGAGTTGTGCTAATGCAGAGAAGAAGAAAAAACGCTGGCTGAATCCATTTAAATGCCGGAGTCTTCTTTTGGATAGTGTTTAGAATTCACTCAATAATTACCATATTAAAATGCATGTACGGGCCTGTGCAGTTGTGGGGGAGAAAGATAAGACTGGGAGGGAGAAAAAAAGCTGACTGGAATCCTATCAGTCAGCTCTGAATTGCTTTATAATTACAGAGATGCAGAGACATAATTTCCTTCTAAAAATAATGCAAAGTTTCATTTTCCCTTTAATACTGTAGTGGGCAAACTACGACCGAATCCATTGACTTTTTAACCTCTTTGTGCATGTAAAGTTCCTGTTATTGTGTGGTTATGTCACAAGAGTGTATCAATGTGGTTGTCATGGATTCTCTATCTGCTTTTCCTTCTGGAAAGGTTGAGTCAAGCTCAAATGATGACATTTCGTGATGAAATCTCCTGTCAGTTTGTGTGTGTGTGTGTGCGCGTGTTGTGCGCCCACATGCAATTCACCAGAGAGGATGTGTCTTTTACATTTTAATCTGCAAGAAATTACCACAGCCCGTTGTTGTGAAAATGGTGGATCATGACTTCTTAGCATGTAAAGCTCCACAATATCCAGCCATCGCAACAAGTCAAAGGTGACAACAACATGGATACCTCATTATTAAGACATGCGACCCATTGACAAAATGAAAAATATGTGTAAGGAATCCTGTCACACACACACACACACACACACACACACACACACAGCTCCTCCTCTCGTCAGCGAGGTGTTTATTTATTTTTGTTCGAATTCCAGGGCTGGAGGGTAACAAGACTGGAGAGGCCGGTGTGCATGCGAGTATATGCATTGTGAGTGCGACGAATGGCAGGTTCGCCTGTGATGAAATATTCATCTGGTGGACTTTGATTCTGCACTCGACAGCTCTGATCCAGATGAGACATAGCAGAGGACATACCAAGTGGTTCTCAGGTGTACCGGATTGTTGCTCTGTTTTAATAAAGCAGGCGATGCCCAGCCGCACTGCCTTTGTTCCAGGATGGACTTCCTGCCATGCTGTGTGTTGCACTGTGCATTTAGACAAACGGGTTGTCTTGTTGACTTGGTGGCGAAGAACGTACAGTAAGTACTGCCAAGGCAGTTTGGAGTCATTTAGAAAGGTTTGCTCCCCGAATGGTGAGCAGGGTACAGAGCTGTGACGGTGTGCCTGGGATTTGTGGGTGTGCTTGCACAGCCATGCATTCGCGCGCGCGCGCGCGTGTGTGTCTTTGCACCTGTATGTGCGTGTGTGTGCGGTGTCCATGGGTAATGCTTCAGAGTGCAGTCTCCTCAGATCTCATCCCTGTGTCTCACCTGGTAATGAAAGAACAGCCGGTCCTCTGCACAGCCCTTTAAAATGGATGACTTCCCTCCACACCGACAGCCTTGCCCTACCCCCCATCTCTCGCCTCCTCTACCCCTTCCCTCCCCTCTCTCTCTCTCCTCTTACCCTCTTTATTTTACGATTTCTTTCTCTCCCTCTCATCTTCACGCCCCCCCCCCCCCCCCTTTCGTCCTCTTCAAAGCTCACAAACACATTTGTGATGTTTGCTTTGCAGCGAGGGCTCTCTCGATATTTACCCGGTGGATCACATCCACGGCAAATAGAAACGGCTGCAAGGGGTCAAGGGTCGTACAACAAGGCTGGCTTGATACGACCCTACTGTATGCATTTTGCATAGCCTTGGTGTTTGCTTCTTGTATTGCGAAGGTGTGGGGTGGGTGTTTACTGTAAGGAGATTGTTTTAGCATACCTTTCCTGACATACATTATGTAATGGGAAAATAATGACTAAGCCATAGCATGGCGGAAATGTAAACGCCGCAACAGAGACACGAGGATCTACCACAGTAATTATTCTCCATAATTGTATAAGTATGTGGAAACTGCGATGTAAAATGGAGCAATGACTATTATCAGGTTGATAACCAATAATTACTTACAAACTCTGAGCTCATTAGCCAAGCTCCTGTGGAGAGACTGGGCTCAATATAGCCCTCCAGAATCCCCTGCTCACTCTCCCTCCCATCCCTCCTTTCTCCCCCTCCTCTCTCCCTCTGCATATGCCCCCATCCTCTCTTTAGCCCCGATTACTTTCTCTCCTTCCAGAAGCCTCGTGCTCTCCCTCTCTCTCTTGGCCTTCCTCGCTCTCTCCCCTTACCCTTCCCTGCAAACGGCCTCCTCTCGGACTCTACATTCTTGTGGATCTTCTAATGTCGTTTGCATCCTTCCACCCCCCTCCCCCCCCCCCCGGCGCCCCGCCCCCAAAATACCTCTCCTCTTTCCCCTCCCCGTTCTCTTTTGCCTCTTTCTTCGTTTCGGGTTTGTTTCGGTCTCTCTCCGTGGCTGGTTGGATCTGTATTGGGCGTACTTGCACTTCTTTTCTTCCTCTCTGTGAAAGATTAAGCATCTCTTAAAGCCTCTCTGCATCTCCAGTCATCTATCATCTTAATGGGAACTGGGAGGGGGGGGGGACCATTTAAACCAGTCGGACGCTGACTCCAGAAGGGGCGATGGGGGACTGTTTGAACCGTGTTGTCATGTTGCCTCCCAAACAAGTGTCCCCGACATTATTTACATTGGGCACGGCCAGAAGCCCACAGCCCCCCGAATGAACCCACCCCTCCCGCCCAAACCTCCTCAAGTCCTGAAATTGTCATTCTCAAGACTACAACCCACCCCACGCACACACGTCAACTGGGCAAGGACACCCCTAACGATTGATGGGTGGTCCACATGTTAATCTATGTGCTGTGGCGGGGCGGGGGAAGTGCAGGCTGGGGTTGCGGAGCTGTAACGTGCGCGCGAGTGTGTGCTTCACTTTAGCACGAGTGTCTCTTGTCATTGAGTCAAGTGGAAATGGATACGACATCCCGCAGGGGGCGGGGCTCTGTGCGCCTGCGTCGACGGCTGAAAAGATCGAACGACGACAGATGGGGGGAGGGTTCATGAAGAGCGGCTCGCTGGACAGCCCGACGGACAGATGTGGCGTGGAAATAGACACGCAAACACTTCAGTGTGCATATCCAGACAACATTCCACAGCGGCACGTTCTCAAAGCACAGTACCAAACAACCCACACTGAACAAAGTGCCACTCAGACGAGACCAAAAGTCACCAATGCAGGAAAAGCCAACATGAGCCCGTAGGCCGACAGCTTTTGGCCCAAAGGTAACAACAAAGGGGCCTAGGCAAAAGCCAGTTCAAACGCTGGTGTATAAAAGTACGTTTTTGAAGCGGGACTTAAGAGGGGTCCGATCTGTCGGAGGGGGGATGCTATTCCACAGTCTGAGGGCTGGAAAGGCGAGGTCGCCCCCACCACCACAATGGACATCTCCCCCCCTCCCCCCATTTTCGGTCTCTCCATCTTCCCCCCCCCTCTTCCTCTGTCTTCCTCCTAGACTAGTCCAGTGCTCTACCTCCGTCCTCTGACCTCCTCCACTTAATTTAATTGTTCTTGTTGACCTTGTTGTGTGTCTGTCTGCCTGTCTCCTCCCTCTGGCCTTCCCTGCTCGCCTGTCAATCGGATTTTCTTGTTTGGCTGCATCTCTCTTTCTCTGTCTCTCTCTATCCTTCCACCTCTCTGCACCTTTGCGTATATCTATATCTCTATTCCCCCCCCCGCCGCCCTCACCTACCGGCCCCTCGTAGCCGCTAAGGCAGACTATGACAGAGAGAGAGCCAGATGCTCCTGTGTTGGCATGGCTCCGCCGTGCTCTGCACTGTCTCACCTGATGCCAATTAAAAAGCCGGGAAGCAACCGCGGAGCCAGCGAGCCAGCGGCTCAGTTAGTCAGCAAGTGGGAAAGACACGGCCAACGCGGCGCCCTTCAGATCATCTTCGTCAACATGGGGCTGCACAGTCCTTCCTGAGGGGCCTCGTTTGGAACATCGACCACGAAACAACGAGCGGTCGCACGTACGAGCGCCCTGGCACTCGCGTGTGGCGTTGGCCAAAGACGGCCAACCAAAGAGTTTGGTGCGGGTGAGTCGGCGTCACGGAAACTCCTTGAAAAGAGCGGGTTCGAGAGACTGCGGGGCTAGCGTTGACTTTTCAACGTTCTCCTGGGCATCGTGACTCCGGGCACCGCGGGCTGAGGCGCCAGGGAGATTGATGTCACTGTCGCACGCCGACTCCCCTCCCACAAAAAACAAGCCTTCTCTCTCTCTCTCTCTCTTTTTGCCGCTCCCTTACACCCTGGGGGTCTAACTGGCCTTTTTCAAAAAATACAAGGCAGAGAAAACAATCTCCAAGGAGAGGGTAGTGTTGAGGTACAGTGGGCGTACGCAGGCAGACAAGCAGCCAGGCTTCCAGGCCAGCAGCCAGCCAGACAGACAGGCAGAAAAGTAACTGGTTGATTGGGTAGACAATAAATTAGGTATGTAGGGAGTTAGGTAGGTAGGTAGTTAAGTAGGTAGATAAGTAGGTAGGTAAGCAGGTAGCCTTGCAGCTATGCAGGCAGTACTACCTACCTACTGTAGGTAGGTATGTAGGCAGGGAGTGAAGTAGGCAGACAGGTAGGCAGCAAGCCATGAGGGGAGGTGGGTTGGTAGCTAGACCACAAGGCAGGCTGGCAGGCAGGTAAGCAAGCAGATAGGCAAGCAAGCAAACACCTGGCCGACTGTGTTTCCACTCAGGGATCCTAAACTAGTTTCAGACGAGCTGAGTCTGGGATTTAATGCAATGTAAAGCCTCCGGGCCCTTTTAGCAATTTGAAGTCAACACACAAACACTCCCACGCACCCAGTGTAGAAAGACTTCCACATCCATTCCCCTTCATGTGCAAATGTGCTGACTGGAGGTGTTTGTGCGTGAGCTCGGTTTCCCCGCCGAACCCAACCCACAACTCACCCTGCGTAAGCCACCCCCCTTCTTCCGATCCTAACGCATACATCAATGAACGGGCCGTTCAAAACGCAGTGTGGGAACTGAAAGCCATTTGAAATGGTCGGCGGCTGCCAGCGTAGTATTTTGCAATGCGGAGGAGGAGGCCCAGCGATGTGTGGGCAAAGCAGGTCGGCCTATCCCCTCAGTAATGATGAAACAGCATGGGGTCTTTGTTGTCAACGGGGCAACACCATGTGTCCCTGCCTCGCCCCCGCCCCTCTCCCCAGTTTGACATCACAAACCGGTATATAAAAACATCTCAGAATGAAGCTCTCCCTAGATGCCTATATGTCTACTCGCCATCTGCAATATGTAAAGTAGCTTTGCTCTTGACTAGTTGTTTTTTTTTCCTCCGTGTGAGTGGCAGAATTTCCAGCTGTTCGCCCAAGTTAAGTGGCAGCAAAGAGGTTTTAATGTCCACATTAAATCAGGCATCTGTTACACTATTTATATTACCCCCACATTACAAGAGGAGTTCTATGTACAATGACAATGTGCCCCTCCCTCCCCTAAAGATAGGCTATATACACCATTCTTACTGTAGCTTCAAGCCAATTCAGTTGTGAATAAATATACCAGTGAGGTTGTCCTCATGCCTGTTTAAACGGATCCTGATAGCCCCCATCTGTAGACCAGGTGGATGGGCTGTGATGTAAGAACAGTACCTGCTAAACCAAGTGTTGCACGCGACTCGATAAGTCAAGTGTAAACAGCAGGATTGACTAACAACTCACATAGACGCTGGCTGCCTGCATCGTTTGCCAAATCCACATTCACACATTGCCTCATTGGAACAAATCATTCCATTGATAGCCAGCCCTCAAAAATGACCACTGTTACCCAGAACCCTGGCTGGTGTTGCTGGAGTCGATGGTGTGCAAGAAAAAAAAGAAAAAAATCTATCCATGCCATCACATGAAGAGCTACTGGATGGGAGCTGAAGCCAGCTAAATGGAGAAACAGCCATCTCTAGGCTAGAGTGCATGGCCGGAAGCCATCACACTGCTAGCAGGCAAACATCAGCCCAGATTCCCCACTGGGGGTAGGAATCAATCAGGCAGTCAGGTGCATACCTGGCAGTTGACTTGCCTCACTGACTCAGCCTCGAGGACACACAACTGTATGCAGACAGGAGGAATGTGTCAACAATACTGCAACTCTGCTACTTCACATCAGACGTTGCAGGTATGAATTGAGAGATGCTAAGATTTGTGGTTTTAGTCATTTATGCTGTTGTTATAAGATACACGGTCTCAAAGTTATGGAGGACTTTAAAAGCCCTGTTGGGTTAACCTTGCACCACCTTCCATCTCTTTTGGACCCAGTCACTTGAATTGAGATAAATGTTCTGAATAACGGTAAAGTACAATTATATTATCTAAAATAGTTTATTTGAGATTTTCAGTCAAATACAAGCAGTTTCTTATGCTCAAAAACAACAGGGACTATTCTCATCATTGATTGATATAATCTAAAATATATATATATATATATTTTCTGTCTCAAATTCAATGGAAATGTCGCAGTCATATTTGACTTGCCTCAAAAACAAGTTATTACCGATAATTGAACACGTTGGAGAAACCTTTACACTTGCATAAAGTACCCGAGCGGTATTCTCATCAATATAAAACCTAATAACAGAAATGTTGTGGTTTTAGGAGAACTAAGGAAACAAATAAAGACATTTTCAGGGACAACCAATTCAGTCAGAAACAAAACGATCCCAAGGCCATCTGGGTACATTCCACAAACATTCAACGGCACCCACATGAGTACAACACACAACAAAGCAAAACAACATCCAATCAGAGGTTGAGAAGAGGACATTACAAGTGAGTTGAAACGCCACAATGAATGTAACAGAACATGGGACCAAGCTTTGCAAAGGGTCGTTTATTGCTGTGCGGTACTTAGACACTTGGGACAAGGGTAACCAAGTTTCCCCGCGCACGTCATCGTCTGCGGAGGTTGCTCAGGGACACGCTGGCCCTGCCTCCTCCGGGTTCCGGCGGAGGAGGGGGGGGGTCACAGTTCGCTGTGTACGCCGCGCGGCCTCAGAGCTGGATGACAGGCCGCTGGAGTCTGAAGGTCCATGACGTACTGGCATTTGCTGGGCTCCCTCACCGATCGCAAGGCTGTCTCCGTCCCGCATGTCAGCGTGACCTAGAAAAGCAGGAGAGTGGGAGGGGGGGGGGAGCGAAGTGGTAGCAGGGAGACGGAGCAGAGGAGATGTTGTTGTTAGCCCGGGTCGAGAGCTCTGTCGTTTCTCTCTCTCGGAAAGCGAGGCTGGAATATTGTCCCATGTCAAGGACCCGATACTTCATTTCCCTGCCTTTGTGCAGCCAGCACGGCTGCCCCATGCTGCGTCTGGGAACATGCACTGGGCGCCTTCCGCTGAGGTGAAAGCAATGAGAGAGAGGCGCTTGCTACAAACGACAGAATTATGCCGAAGCACCTAGTTCCTAGTTATTTGTGGTACACAGGGTGTTACGGTCTCTCTCTGAATTAAATTGCAGCACACTGAGAGAGACAGACAGAGAGAGAGAAAGAGACACACAGAGAGAGACACAGAGAGAGAGACACACACACACAGAGAGAGAGAGAGGGTCGCCCCATTGTTGTTCCATATCCAACAGGTCTAGGTGTGAGTGACACAGGGCAGCTACAGACCTGCTCCTCCACAGCCTACTGTGGGACTGTGGTGTTGGATGTGCCAGGATATCATTACCTCCGTTGGGCCCTTTAATGGCCAACTTTTTCGTGCCCTCTTCAAGAAGAAGAAGGGGCGAAAGGCAAAAAAAAAAAAGGAAAAGTTATTTGACTTCTAGGGGGGTTTCCATAGCAACCCCTCTTATCTCAGTCTCTCTCTGCTCAGACAATCCCTCTGGTGAATAAAGAGAGAGAGACCTGGCAGAGAGAGAGAAGGTGAGGGAGAGAAAGACAGACCTGAAAGAGCTTATTGTGTTCAACTTTCGGGCAGGTAGGTAGCACCAGTGATTTCACGAAAGTTGACTTAAAATAGTGTGCAGGGAGTGTGGTGGGCTACTGGTGTAGGGTAGGGTAGGTGTTTGTGTACACAACAAATACATCAAACCAAATGGCATCTCCACGACACACATATTTCTAATAGTGTGCAAAAATTCTAGATACGGCTTCAACAGTAGTATACTGGGGTAGTGTATTGTGGTAGGGTAGTATAGTATACTGGTGTAGGATCGTGTAGAATACTGGGGTAGTGTATTGTGGTAGGGTAGTATAGTATACTGGTGTAGGATCGTGTAGAATACTGGGGTAGTGTATTGTGGTAGGGTAGTATAGTATACTGGTGTAGGATCGTGTAGAATACTGGGGTAGTGTATTGTGGTAGGGTAGTATAGTATACTGGTGTAGGATCGTGTAGAATACTGGGGTAGTGTATTGTGGTAGGGTAGTATAGTATACTGGTGTAGGATCGTGTAGAATACTGGGGTAGTGTATTGTGGTAGGGTAGTATAGTATACTGGTGTAGGATCGTGTAGAATACTGGGGTAGTGTATTGTGGTAGGGTAGTATAGTATACTGGTGTAGGATCGTGTAGAATACTGGGGTAGTGTATTGTGGTAGGGTAGTATAGTATACTGGTGTAGGATCGTGTAGAATACTGGGGTAGTGTATTGTGGTAGGGTAGTATAGTATACTGGTGTAGGATCGTGTAGAATACTGGGGTAGTGTATTGTGGTAGGGTAGTATAGTGTACATGGGTAGACTCGGCTAGGGTACTGGGGTAAGGTAGTGTAGTATACTGGGATAATGTACTATGGTAGGGTAGTGTAGCATACTGGGGTAATTTACTGTTGTGAAGTTGTGTATTGTTCATGGGTAGTGTACTGTGGTAAGGTACTATAGTGTACTGGGGTAGGGTAGCGTAGCATACTGGCCTAGAGTACAGTGGTAGGGTAGTTTAGTATATAAGGGTAGAGTACAGTAGTGAGGTCCAGTGGTAGGATAACGTTTCCTTTGATATTGTGGACCAGTCATGATAGTCTAGTCATGATAGTCGAGTCATAATATCTAGCTGGTCCTAACAGTAGTGATAAGCCGGCCTCATACAGCACACACATTTAGTCATTTAGCAGACGCTCTTATCCAGAGCGACTTACAGTAAATACAGGGACATTCCCCCCGAGGCAAGTAGGGTGAAGTGCCTTGCCCAAGGACACAACGTCATGTGGCACGGCGGGGAATCGATCCGGCAACCTTCTGATTACAAGCCCGACTCCCTCACTGCTCAGCCATCAGACCAACACACCCAGCTGGACGCATCACACTCGCGCGACGAGAGCCAATCTGTTGAAACCTTCCTTCGCTAGCCCTGAGAAATCCGGCAAGCGCCCGGACGGAGCGGCGCGGCGGGCCGCGGAGGAGAACTGAAGCCAGAGATCAAAACCCACGTCTTCACACACAATGGGCCCGCGACGGCGCCTTTCGCGGCAGCTCATTAGGAACAGCAAGTCGGACTCCCCCTCCCACTGTCTGAGCGTCTTTACAATGCCGGCCGCGGTCCCCCTCAGCCTTTGAATTAGTTTAATACCCTGCGTTGAAACAATGCAGAAGGGCGCACGCTCTGCGTTGCCATTCAGCCGCTAAGAGGTAAAGGAGCCTCTCGTCAGCGCGGAGGAAGAGCAGAGACGAGGTTCACCGTTTCAGATCTAATGAGGGACGAGTCCCGGCCCAGACTTCATTTGTGCAAGCCCGTACACGGCAAAAGAAGAAGAAGGAGGAAAAAAAAAGGGAGGGGGGAGGGGGGGGGGGGGGGGGGGTGGAGGAGGAGGGGGGAACCGTATCAAAGGAATTCAATTTAGGCTTTTCAAAGAGTCCCTGGATGGTATGAGTACATACATTTGCAGATTGCGTTTATTCAATCCATTTGAAGAAGGGGGCATGATTCCGCCCCCCCCCCCCCCCCCTCAAAAAAAAAAGGCGTGCTACATATTTTATTGAACAAATTTGACGCGCAGGAAAACGGAACCAGTAACTGTGACATAATAGACAAAAAGGTCTGTTGGACTGAAAGAGAGAGAAAGACAGGGAGTGAGGGAGGGAGAGAAAGAGAGAGAGAGGTGGATGTTGAGGAGAAGTTTATAAGTGGGAGTATCAAAGGACTGGAGTGTATTACCATCCTACCAGTCATTGTAGACTGACAGTAGAAAGGCTGTGAGGGAACAGGGAGTCTGTTTCACTGTTGGAGACTTTGCAAAATCCTGTTGGTCTGTTCACATGTGTGTGTCAATATTTAGACTTGTGCCTTGTGTTTACTGGAAATGATGAGGAATACAATAGGGTTCTGACTCAACCACTGTAGGTTTGGATCGTGTGTGTGTGTGCCTGCCTGCCTGTTTGTCCATCCATCTATCCACCCCTCTGCCAACCCAAATCTGTCTTCGTATCTATCCCTTTGTCAGCCTGCCAGTCTATTTACCCATCTATCTGTCCGTCAGTCCATCTGTCCATCCATCCACCCATCTTGTGTGTGTGTGTGTTTGTGTGCTTACCATAGTGTTCCTTGTGGGCCCTTGCCAACAGAGCTCGCCGCTTTCATACCTCATCTGGCAGTACTGGTTCTCTGGCGACCCCGCCCACGTCCCCCACTTCCTGGAACACAACCAATGACAGAAAAGAGCTAAAAAAAAAAACCCCGACAACAACACAATCCTTGTTATCAACACCGCCATGCTTTACCTGAGGAACCAAACAGGTTCTATTCATTAGTGCACCTATTCCAAATCAATTCCCAATGTCCAAATAAACACTGTTCTGTTGGGCATAGAGGGAAACATTGCTATCGCCAAACACCAGGTTTATTAATTGGAATATGGTTTCCCCCTGCAAAGAACAATACACTGACGAGGCCAGGTTGGCAATGCCCTCTGAGTGCCTGGTGCTGGCAACCCCTCTCTCTCCCTCTTTCTCTCTCTCTCTCCCTCTTTCTCTCTCTCTCTCCCTCTTTCTCTCTCTCTCCTCATACAGCAGAGGGGAAATATTAATTACCGTTCGTCAGAGTTAATTCTCTGTGCCATTCGGCGCAGAGGAGGGAGAGGAGAAGTGCACAATACTACTGAACCCAATCCCAAATGAGGCCTTGTGTGCCCAGCACTCGCTAGCTAATTATATTCTCACCAAAGCTCTGGAGAGGAATTAGGAGGCAAAAGTGGACAGTGTGCCAGTAGTCTATACAGTAATCTACCTCTGCCTTGCAAATAAAGCCACTTTTTTTGTTATAGTGTACTTACAGGGCACACTAATAATATTTATTATTATTTATTACTATTCCTACCCAAACCCGTCCCTCAGTTTTTGCACAACGTAGACATAAAGGTGTCAAAATGTTCGTCTCGTGCCCCGAAAGTGTTGCCATTACATTCTGGAAGGTGCCGTTGCGTGGTTAAGGAAATAGTTCATTTTTGTGGTGAAAAGTGTTGACAGAAAGGAAGCATGACTGCAAGAGGAGGACCTTGCATGCAGGGCCCCAGCCTGATCCGTGGGTGTGTCTTGTGTGATCCCAGGGGCCCATTCTCCTTCCTTTAGACTGGATCTTTGAAATCTAAGTGTGTGTACCATGTAAAGATGTATCTCCAGCCTTTCATGTTTTTTTGGACAGTGTGGTCAGGTTTTTCCTATTTAAATACGGCTATGGATATGTGTGTCAGGTTAGTTACATAATTCTCCCCCCCAAAAAATATATAAAAAAATGGAGCAAAACTGTAATGACATTTTGTGTGTGTGTCACTTTTTGCGTGCTAATCAAAAGACAATGCTTGACTTTCCTAATCTATTTATGTAACGTAGCATCATGACTAAAACAGTTGCCTGGTGTCGATCTATGCAGTTTTTATTGAAACACACCAGCCATAAATAGAAAAAAATAACTCCTATGCTCGAAATAAGGACACAAAAAAGGAGCAGGCTTTCAACCAAAGCATAATCTCACAAAAGGACAGAAAGCGAGCGGCCCTATAAAAAAAAAAAAAGCATTCGCTGTCGTTCGACCCGTCTCCTTTTTCGTTGACTTTTAATTCTTCAGCCTTTCAAGACCGCGGAGCCTCGAGCGAGGCCCCTCGCTCGGGGGTCTCGGAGTGGCGCTTCCCTGAGTCTGCATTCGTCCGCGCTCCGCGCACGGCTTATTCAGGACGTCTGAACGGGTCACTCAAAGGTGAATTGCTCACACAAGTGGAAGGGGATCGGCGCTCTGTACCTCTTCCCTTCTTCCTTCCACCCTGTTTGATTAGGTTTTAGCACTCGGTTAGTGCCAGGAGGCCCTCAAATGGATTGCTGTCAAGGCCCGGGGACGCGTGGTGCAGAGGGGGGAAAGTGACAGCGCCCGACTCTCTCCATCGGTTTGACCACTGATCCCTAATGCGCTCCCTTTTTGTGTGTGTGTGTTTGAGTGTGTGTGTGTGTGTGTGTGTAAGTGAGAGAAAGAGAGAGTGTGTGTGAGAAACGGCTGTCCGCCTGCGTGTGAGTGTGTGTATGTGTGATAGCCCCCAACCCCGCAATCCTCCACCCCTTCTCAGCCTCGGTCGCGTCCCCCGCCAGACCTCCATTCTCGCCCTATCAGTCCCACCCGCGCCCCAGGAGGCAAGCGAAGGCCCTGTCAATTAGGGCCCCAGTTATCACGGAGACGTGCCCTATAGACTCCTAGTCATTTGGCCTCGCAGGAGTCACAAGATGGAACTGCTATTGACAGAACAGTCTGGTAATGATAGCTTGTCACAGACTCGTATCGGCAGACCATTTTCTATAGTCGTTATATATATACAGCCCTCTAGCATTTACCCAAAGTCACAGCCAATCATACTTCCAGTAGGGGGACTGGCATGCAGTCACTTATTATGATCTATATCACCCCATGGATATGGGGAGAATGCTAGATTATGGCTTTAATTTCGCAAACATCCACGGTGACATTTAAAAAACCCTTAAAAACAAACATTCCAAAGTTACACTACGACCTCTTGACATATAACACACTATCATCTTAAGAGATAAACCCCCTCACCTTCAATCCCCCCCCCCCCCCCCCCCCCCAAAAAGCATACTCTATAACCAATAAAACTCAGGCAGGCGTTCTGAACATCTGAAGGGGTACACACACACAAACACACACACACACACACACAAGTAGTGCGTTTGCGTACAGTGTCGCCTCGCAGAGTGGCTCGCTGTCTTAAAAGCGCCAGGCTCTCCTGTATGGGTTCTACCGGCGCCGCAACATGGCTGGATGATCCTTAGCTTCCGCTCCCCAGGGCCCAGCAGGGAGCCACATTAGCCCGCCTCGCTAAACACCAGGGAAGGTGCGCCGCTAACGCATTAGCATTCAGTTCACTCCACAACAAACCCTACCATGTCTCCACCAAGGAAAATATATAAAAATTAATAATAAAAAAACAAAAAAATAATTTTATGTGTGTAAATACAGTATATATATATATATATATATATATATATATATATATATATATATTTGTATCTGTGTGTGGGTGATACACACTATTTAAATATATATATGCACTACATGTGTATGTTTATAGAATGAGTATAGTGTATGTTTGTATATATATACATATATACATACATATATACATATATATATATATATATATATATATATATATATATATATATATATATATATATATATATATATATATAATACAGGCAATAGAGTTCAGCTAATTTCCCAAACACATCCTTATACCTCTGCAGGGATGTGGGGGGGTAGGCCTTATTTAATTATAGCCGAGTATGTAAATAGATTTGTGGACGGAGGGGGAGAGAAAATTGGACTCCTACATTTCTAAAACCCATTTCCGTCCACATGGAGACTAGAGATCAGGACTGCAGACTTCAGTCTGATGATGAATGGGCAGAGATATTGAACATGGGTTCTTTTTTGCGGGGCTGTGAAACCCTTGTAATCTTGTTTCCAGATGCAGGCTTTTGGTCCATAGTGGTCTGCTCCATTGTAATGTTGTAAAATGCACCTTCTGTCAAATAAGGAGCATGGAGATGGTGGGATATTGAGCCTAATGGAGGTTCTTTTGCTGTTCTGTAGGACTGAGGCGTTAGCTTGCTCAAGGAGCACTGTCCTCCTGACTTGGAGAACCACTCGCATCCCACGCCTCTGACTGCTCCAGACTGTGGTTCACTCTGGACTTCTTTACAATGACTGAGCAAAGAAGACACAACATCCTCCGGTGGAGGCGTGGAGGAGAGAAACAGAGACACAAGACTGCAGGAAACCCGATGTTTTTGCGTTTGTGTTTCTGGTTTAGATTGAATCCACAGTGCTTGAAGACACTAGCGAGGTGCCAGCATGGTCATGTGACCAACATTTTCAGAAGGCCAACTGTTGTTTCACGACAGCCATAGCTTCCGAGTTCACAAGGATCTGTGCAGATAGTATCCTGCTACAGTCTGCCAGAACAATTGGAATGCATTTGTATCCCAAATGGATCCAATACATTTATATTTTTGGACTAAACCAGCTGTCAATCATGTACCAAAATATATGAAGAGACAAATACTTTTAATGAATATTGGCACAAAGTGGTCTTGGAATACCCACAATTGTTTAATTGATGTTTAAAGCTAATCCTTATTAAGAATAATTAGCTTTCGCAAAAAAGCTGATTAGCTTTCACTCCTCATGATAATGACTTGAGCTGATATAAGCTCCTCTTATATTTTAAAATATGTGGTCGCCAGCGATTCAGTTGAACTTCATCGCGCCGCTAATCCGTGTGCCTCCAGCGATAAATCCGGAAGATCCGGGCTAATCTAGCCCGGTGCTGAGCGCCAGTTAGCCCCCCTGATACAGCCGCGCGTCAACCTGTCAGAAGCAATTATCATTCCGACAACTCCACTCGGTTCTTTACGCACCCCTCAGATACCGGGGGGGGAGAAGGGGACTCAAGTAGCAGAGGAAGAGGAAATGGAACGTACAGTAGGACTTGAGTTGGAAAAACTAGAATGAAGGCAACCACTGGTGGCATAGAGGGAGGAAGTGGGGCCTCCTTTGGTTGCACAGCGGTCTTCTCAAGTGGAAGGAATATAGATGTGCTCATTTGCCTCAGGTGTCTTTGAAACCAATCTACTGTAGTGTGTGTGTGTGTGTGTCTGTGTGTGTGTGTGTGTCTGTGTGTGTGTGTGTGTGTTCACTTATCACACAAATATTGTCTTAGGGAACTAGCTTACTCTCTACTGTACAGTGTCTTGTTCACAAGCACACACACATAGGTGGTGGATGCACACGTTTGTGAACAGTTAGTGAGTGTGAGAGCACGTTTTGTACTTATGTTGTATTCAGGAGGACACAGTGTGCACGACAGGACTAGTTGGTCGCGAGAACACGACAAACAGACCGCCCGATGAAATCATCATCATCATTCTGTTGTGCCGTTTCGAATAACGTGGTTGGAAAATGTCAGCCCATTTCTTTTAGACAAACTGTATGCTGACATGACGAGTAGCACGGCTGTTATCTGCTCTTGGTGTGTATTTGTACTGCAACCTCAGTGAAGTGTACAGCCTCCTTGGAGTACCTTAAGTAGGAGTTTCAGATGAGAGGCTTGCTTTCAGATGAATTACTATTCACGACGTCCACCAAGGAGTTAGCCCCTGGAATATCGTATTTAAGTACAAGGATCCCGATTTGTTTTGCCTTCTGTGACTCTTTCCCCTTCAGCCCGAGGACAAAAATGTCACTTCCACAGGGCAGAGCGACTGAACGCTAACGCGAGTCTCTCCAGTGACATCATTACACTTTTCGGTTGTCATCATGCACCAGTGGAGGCTCCGACAGCTACGGTTCCTATTTCCGTCCGGGCCGACGCGCTCTCCGCTTTTACGCGGGTCACCCAATCGTATCCACGTACATGAGCACTAATGACATACCTGTGTGGGGATATTGGACAGTCTGTTCCTATTAGCATCACCACCATTAGCATCAATTGAAAAATTGAAATTAGCCAGCGCTATCAACACCTCACAGCAACGCTTCCCCAACACACTGCTTTAACACGGGTACTGGGGCAGCAGGTTACTGCTCTCCCCATCATCTTAAAGCCATAATCATCTCTGCAAGCCGAGATTGTGCCAAACGAGCAGTCAGAGGTGGGCGGTCCAGTCACTGCTAATCCGTTGGTTGATCCCGATACGCGCGGGCGGTTTGCAGCGCCACAGATATGTACAACATGCTAAATGCATTCAGGAGGTGGCAGTAGCAGCCATAGCTCAAGCCCCAGATGCGCCTGGCGACCTCCACCGTTCACGCAAGGTCATCCATTAGGGGGTGTGAGCACTGAGCCAAGCCTGGGAAGAGTCATCACAGTACCACTACCACATCGCCCACCCCCCCACCCCCCCTCTCTCTCTAATTCATAATGCAGACCCAGGAACATGCGGGGGCACATGCTGGGTGCACCATCAGGAGTTTCCTCACCCCCCGCGACTGGAACACAGAGATGGGTATATTTTGGTATCTGCCTTTCCGTTGTTTTCCGCTGTGTGTGTGTCACAGCCCTGGTCTGGTTGGAATCAATCTCTGACTTGAGTCATCAGTATTTAAGCTCCTCGGCGCCAACGATTGTACATTACAACACAACACAAGCCAAAGCACATGCAGCGACGCATACATGTCTACATGTTGAAGTACGGTGCTGGTGTTACCTACAGCTTATTGTAGGTGTTACTAACAGCTTATTGTAGGTGTTACTTACAGCTTATTGTAGGTGTTACCTGCAGCTTATTGCTATTGGCCGGGAGTTGATATAGTGTATTCGACAAGCGAATTATAGTTTAAAGGGCAAAGGAGTTATACCTGCAACAAACTTATGTTAAACATCCATTGTGCACACACCAATGGTATTTTTACAGGCAGGAACAAAAGAAAATCTGTGAGCCATATTTCATCAACACCTCCCAACAGATAAGAGTCGGTGCGGTGTCAAATCTAAATCAGTATTCCGTTAACGCCTCACTTGTGCCTCATTAACGAGGGGGCTCCACGTTGCCATGGCTACCCAGCCAAGAGGGCATTAGGGGTTCACACTGTCAGCCTCCCCCCCCTCCTCCTCCTCCCCCCCCTCCTCCTCCTCCCCCCCATCCACTCCAACTGTCTTCTCAGACAGACAAGAGCTATTACCTTGCGCTTTGACTGGTGGATAAGCTGGAGTGGTTTGGGTAAAGGGGGCACCACAAAGAGGTGACCAGGGGTCAGGAGAAGGTGCCTGTGCGAAAAATGTAAAATGGCGGCGGTGGAAGTGGCAGTGGGGCAACAACGGCGTGAAGCTCGACAACAGAAACCCTCCGACGGCTCCAGCGAGAGCAGCCTTCCATCAAAGTGCAAACATCGAGTTAAGTCCAGGCGTCGGTGTCGGATAACTGGTACTGTAGCTCGTCTGTGACGGCTGTGTAATGCCCTCTCATGCTTCCGGGCATCAGTTTGCAGTGTTTCCTCTGCAGGTAAGAGAGCCCCTCTCTCTAATGGCACTCCAGTGAACGCCCTTGGCAGCTTGAAAACGAGCCCATTAAGTAGAACACTTTAATGTATAATTATGCACTTGTTCCAGTGGAGCTGTCGCTACTCCGTGGGTTAAATCATTACAACTCGGAATAGACCAGGAGAAAAAAAAAAAAAAAAAGCTATGCTTTTCAAAAGCCTATCAAAACAATTAAGGGAAGGGATCGGCTTTGATATGAACACATGAAAGCGGACGTTGTTGAATCGTTAAGCGAGGCCATTCAAAGGTGGCAATGCAAAAACAAAGCTACAAAAAGCCACATACCAAACACTGACAGCTTTTCTTAGCGCACTATTTGTGGTGTGTTCAGGCTTTTATTTTGAAGGCTGACTCGAGTGAATGTAAAAAAAAAGAAAAATTCGAAACATATTAAAAGGACAAAATCTGCATTCAGAATGTTCATTCCTTTCCAAACATAATGGACTGGGAGCATAATAAAACATGTTTCAATCACTTCAAGCTGAAATTAATTAAGTTAAATCTAAATCTACAGAAGTCTGGTGTACAGTGCAAGGTCATAGTCATTACTATATTACCATGTTTACCTTCAAACATTGTAATTCTCTTCATACACTTTACCCACCTTAAACCTATTGATTACGAATATTTAAATCAGATATTTTCAAAAAACGGATTACGCTACTTAGGATGTGATTGACATTCTTTGCAAAATTATCAAACATAAGTTAAGTAATAACAAATGCAATGTACAGCAATGCTTTTTAAACATTCTGCTAACAGGGACTGGGACACATATCCATTTGGTTGGTTAAAAAGGAAATTAGGGCAGCTTCTTTAATTCTTTGTTTTAATCCTTTTATGTATAGCTTCCACTACAGAGGACATATATTTCTAAGCCATGTTCAACCATTTAACCTCTCATTCTCCCCTAACTGGACCCTCAAACCATACAATTCAATTTTCATTTGAGATATTGCATCCTCAATTCACAAGTACCTCAGGAATGACTGTTAAATACTTTGATTGTCAAGAACTAGACAGGTGAAAATATCAGTCAACTAAATATGATGTTATAAATACTTTTATACAAATGTGTATCATCTGTTCCAAGTAAATCGTTTCCTGTGACTAAAAATCCATATGTCCACATGAGTGGACGTGAATGCGCCAAAAGTGTATATTGTTTCTCAAATCTCTTTCTAGACAAACATATTGATGAATCTGTCTTCCAAACAAACCTGTATGCATTTCATAATGAACAAGACGACCTTGCCCTTACAAAATCACAGACTTGAAAGTCTTTCTGGGAATCAACCAAATGATGTCATACATAAAATATCCAGACATTAATGCATTGTGTCCACTGCAGTAGAGAGACACATAACTCCTTCAAAATAAAATAAAAGGTTTTTGCATTCACTTGTTTAAAAGTAAAAACAAACATAAGAAATACAAAAAGTATTACTTTGGGATTTAAATGTTTTTAATGAGAATGCAGATAGTCTGACTTGTCCACAAGAAATTAATTCCTTTACAAAGGACATGACAGCTTTGGGAAACTGTAATGTATAGTGGAGATTCATAAGTCGCATTTAGACTTACGCACTGACAGACATATTTCAAATGAAGGGCATTGCTATAGCTGCCAGCTTGACATTCTCAGCCTCTCTCCCTCTGATATCTAGTACAAAGGATTGCCAGATTATAGAACATCAATAGCTCCAAAGGCGACGATGGTACTCTTTTTCAATAAACACCCACAAAGACACCCTGACAAAAAAATAAAATATTTAAGGATTAGAGCTGTCTCAAAATCCTACATTATGACATGTCATACTTCCTCTCAGAACCGTGCTACATATGGGTTTGCTTATATCAACATGTGAATATAGGTTGTCTGAGTTCAGGAAACTTCTCTAAACGAAACTGAGGCACACATTTACTTACCCAAACATTGACTTACTCTGTTAGCTAACATACCATAGCTCATGAAAACACCTTCTGCAAGAAAACACAGAACCATACTGAATCTAACATAACCTTCCCGAATCAAAAGATAACAATGTACTAATGGATGCTGCCCTTCCAGATTCTAATCTCCAGTGGATGGTATTTGCACTCACTTGTAACCTGCTGAAGCTATAATAGTCTGTAATACCTTGCAGTTCCCCTGTGATTGCTATGCCACAAAATGGCCACCCATAGTGATAATTACCCACTTTCCAACTGTTTATACATGAACTGCTACTAAGGATAACTGCGAGTGAACTGTAATTAATCTTAAAGGAGAAGGAATGTGATACATTTTCTGTCAGAAGTTTCTCCTTTTAGTACTTTTAATAAAAAAAAGGCACTGGGGTTTTTTTACAGCTCTCACGAGAAATCCACTATTATTGATCAAATGAACCCATTTCCATATCACCACAGCTACAGAGCGGAGATATTCTTCTATTTGGGGCGCTCACGAATGTGCTCGGCTGGATCACTGGAGTGGAGCGTCTCGCAGGACTGTCGCCGCCTCGGGGCGTTCATCTTTCAGGACAACTGCTCCGTTTGCTTCCTGCAGGCGCTGCCAGACGCCTCATGCCACACTCCTGAACCTTTACACAGGCTCCCGAGTTCAATTCCAACAGTAACTCCTTTATGAGGAAAAGCATGTTTGCTGATGCCGTATAGGTTAGCGCCACAGGATGCTGCCGCTTAATCTGACCGTTAGCGATACCGACAGTGACATGAGGCAGAGGCTCTGCGTGTACGTGTGTGTATCTGATCGGTCTTTCATGTCGTCTCCATGGAAGCCGCCGGACTAAACAGTCCTACGTACACACTGGTATCACTACAAACCCAATTGGGGTTTGTTTTCCCCCCCCGGTGACAGGCATGACCCGCTGTCCGGGGGGCCACTGTACGCCTGCCGCCGGGACCCTCTGCACCCGGTGTGCTGCATTCGCCGTGGCGACGCCGCAGTGTTGCACGAGGGTTTCAATGTTGCTAGGCTACCCCACTTTCTTTTTCTTTTCTCTTTCTGTTTGAAAATCTGCTGTTCAATAAAGCGGTTCTGGGGAGACCTGTGGGCCTGAATACTGAGTGATGCGAACCTGCAAGGGAAACTGACAGCTCTAATAGCCTTTTTTTTTCTCCTTCTTCTTTTTTTTCGCCTTTCACAATAGGCCTTTTCTTTTCCCCTGACTCGAACAACAGCCGTGCGTCAGCCAGCGTGCTCGCTCTCCCTCTCATTCCTACATTGTTGCCTTTATGGCTTTCAATCAT